>NC_084794.1:226953718-227602468 GCF_963169125.1 Humulus lupulus
TCAAAAAATGAAAGGGAATGTTGTTTATTATTTGACTTATTATAGAATATTTGCTAATTAATATGGTTTTCATTAATTGGCATAATCAATATATTTGTATCAAAACAAAAATGGAAAGAAGCAAAATGAGTCTCACTATTACAGATATATATTTTTCATAATAGATTATGTTTTGTATATATAATGTAAATATATTATTTTGTATTATTAATGTAGTTATATAATAGTATATAGACGAGAAAAGTTTTGTTTTGAAATTACAGTTTCAAAATACAATACCTTTATATTACTCATTCTTCTCCTCATCAGAATCCGCTCAATATATAATAATGATGATGATTTAGATGGATATTTCTCCTTTTCTTCGTTATTATAACATTATTTCTGTTCAAGAACTTCAATATAGTTTTAGCATATATAGTTCATTACAAATGATTTAGTCCACCCCTATAAGAGTATAGTCTCCTACATAGAAAAAGTGTGAGAATAATAACATGAGTTCAAAAAAGATATATATAAAGATATTTTATTGGCAAATTCAATCAACATGGTGTAATCTTTCGATGGAGAGAGCAAGACAATAATAATGTAGGGCATTTCTCTGCAAGGGGGCATGGGAATGGGAAGACTCTGAGCAAACTACGTATGATACACATACACCAGTTCTTTTTCTCTCTCTCTCTTTTATATATATATATATATATATTTGTACATAAAAAAACTTCAAACTTAGTCAATAATTAATTTTGATAAAAGACATGAATATGTATATCTTGTTGGCTCTGCTATATATTATATTATATTATACCAAAATAAGACACAAATACACATTGAATCCTTTGCTTATAAATATGTTGGAGAGGGGCCCGAGAAAAGTACGTGCTTCCCACCTGCCCACGCGCACGCTACCCCACAAAACCCTAATCGCCAAAGACTATACACACACATTAATTTAGCTAAGCTAAAAAGTGTCTATATTTCCTCCGTTAATCTGCCCACAAGGACTTACTTATTAGCTATACTTAGTAATATTTATTAAGACTTAATATTGAATTGCATGTACGCTACCTCTTTTGTGGTGTAAACACCATTAGTGCTCCGGTTAGCAATTCTAAAAATTAAAACTAAAATATTACACATTTATATTAAAAAAATATATATAAATAAATATATAAATGTGCACAACACATTTAGCTAGCCAGCTCCCCAAATCACAACAGTAGAGCTAAAAAATAATAGGTTAAGCCAAAGGAAAAACATTATTTATTTATTTTTGTTTACTTGTTCCTTGCTGAGCTCCTTTAATTTGTTTTCAGTGTCTTTCTCTTTCTTTTTTTTTTTATTATTATATATAAATACTATTAATTTTACTTCTTCTTCTTCTTCTTACTTAGTGCTTTGCTTTCTTTGGTTTTCTTCTCTCTCTCTCTCTCTCTCTTTCCTCTCTTCTTTTATAGCATCTCTGTTCCATAATTAGATCACTTAATCCTGCGTTTTCGTCATTCGAATTCCTTGTATTCATCATCTTCTTCACCAGTTTGAATCATCATCATATCCTATAACATATATATAAAAATTCATTCCAGTAGTACTTAATTCACTCTTCCCTGTTCATATATCCATATATAGTTCAAAAGGGATTTTAATTACACTACTGGCTATATTGCTTCCAAACTCAGGTTATATCAGTCGAATTATTGGGTTTTCTTAAATTTGATCACTTCTTCTTTTACAAGTTCAATATATAATAGCTAGTCTGGCTAATCCGTGGTGGACGAATCAGGTGGGGCTGCCGGTCATGGACCTGGCGGCGAACAACTCACCTGTATTACAAAACAAACGATCATCAGAGCTCCCAGTCCACCACGACCGAGACGACATCGACGACGACGACGATAGAGACCATATAGACGAGCCCAGAGAGGGAGCAGTCGAGGTTGGAAACCGCAGGCCAAGAGGCCGTCCTCCGGGCTCAAAAAACAAGCCAAAGCCGCCCATCTTCGTCACCAGGGATAGCCCAAACGCCCTAAAAAGCCACGTCATGGAGGTGGCCGGAGGCGCTGACGTGGCCGAGAGCGTCGCCCAATTCGCTCGCCGACGTCAGCGTGGGGTCTGCGTACTCAGTGGTAGCGGCTCCGTCGCCAACGTAACCCTGAGACAACCCTCCGCTGCCGGCGCTGTCGTAGCCCTACACGGCCGCTTCGAGATTCTGTCTCTGACAGGAGCTTTCCTTCCTGGACCGGCTCCGCCCGGCTCGACCGGGCTCACGGTTTACCTAGCTGGGGGACAAGGCCAGGTGGTGGGAGGGAGTGTGGTCGGTTCTCTGGTGGCGGCCGGACCGGTGATGGTGATTGCGGCAACTTTCGCCAATGCTACTTATGAGAGACTGCCTTTAGAAGATGAAGAGGAGGCAGGAAGCGGAGGACATGGAGGAGGCGGTGGCGCAGAGGATTCGCCGACTGGGCTTACCAACGGTGGCGGAGGACATATGGCGCCGGCTCAGGGGTTGGCTGATCCCTCGGCTATGCCTCCTGTGTACAATAATCTTCCGCCGAATCTGATTCCTAATGGAGCTCACCATCACCATCAGCAGCAGTTGGCAGGCCATGATTCGTATCCTTGGTCTCATGCTCGGCAGTCTTACTGAAAATTTGATCATGAAAACTCATAATAAAAAAGGTAATTTGAATTATTGATTATTAGGAGAGTGGAAAAAAAAACTTGGTTTATTAATTAGTCTTTATATATATATATATATATATATATATGTGTTTGATTTTTTTCTTTCTTTCTTTTTTTAGAATTTATAAAGAGAGAGTTAATATTGTCATGGTGATGATGAACGAGACATCAGTGTTATTATAATTAATATTATTAGAGGTTTTTCTTAACTATATATATGTAGAAGTCATGTAAATTACAGAGAACATGATCTTATTGTTATGTTTCCTTAATTTGAATTAATAAAAAAAAGAGATGATGGTCGATCATCTTTGAATTAGAAATTTTCATTTTGGTTACTTTTAATCTCTAGTAGTTTTGATCATGTCTTCAATTCTTTTAATAATTTTCATTTATTATAGTGGAGAACATTTCACATATATTATACTTGATGAGCTGGATTGATTTGTTTGTAGTAGCAGTTAGTTATTATATGATATGACGGATTAGACTTGCAAGATATACAAAACTATATATTATATAATATATATTCTACATGTTAGGTCGAGACTGCTATAAATATATAAATATATATATATATACATATGTGTATATACCTCTTTGGTTTTTGAGCCTAAACTTCAAAGAATTGAAGAGGGAGCAGCCCTTGGATATTACTTATATATTCTTATTAGAGTGAGTACTTAGATCAACTTTACAACCTGAATGTTGCAACTATATATATATATATATGGAGATCATATATAATGATAATTTTGTAGACATCTTTTTAGTTATAATACAATATATTATATATATATATATTTTATGCTTCATGAAATGAATAAAATTGGTGTAATTAAGAAGAAAGCTGTATGCTAGGTTTCTTTGAAAAAGGAGTAATATGATCGTCAGATCTAGGCTTTACATAATTTCCCATTCAAGTTTTCTGTGTGTTTAAATATTCTGGGTATAAATATATATAAATGATTTCTTTTTTGCAATATTAATTTAATCTGAGTGGAATGCTTTACATAATTTAATATTAATTAACAGCTTATTCTACTTAATATGGACTTTATGTAACCTATATAACATGAGATTATGTTTTAAGATCTTGGATTTTACTAATGAGATGTTTGGAAACAACTATGTAATTACGTACTAGGTTAGTAATTACTAATCTAAGTAATTTTACTATATTTTAAAACATAAAATGTGTTTGGATATCAAGCGTTAATTACTTAGTAATTACATAAAAAATATATTATGTAATAAATACTGAAAAGTTATTTTTTGAGTCTATGAATTAAAGACTTGAGTCAATCAAAAAATAAAGAACAAGTGTTGAAATGTAAAGAAAACTAGCAGATTTTTACAAGGTTCAATGATAAAATCCAGCTACTCATTGGGTTACAAAGACTAGGGTAAATCACTTCACTATAGTAGATTTTTGTTCTTTACAAATTACAAAACCAAAATGTCAATTTGATAAAGAACAATATCCAAAACTCACATCAAGATTTACAATTTACCCTAAGTTGAATCTCTCACTCAATTTTTTGTACTTCTAAATCCCATAGAAGAATGGCTAAAATCCTTTCAGAAAACACTGAGAACAGATCCCTCTATTCTTCTCCTTGAAGAATCTGAAAAACCAAGAACTATAATCCAAGAAATCTACAACAAAAATGTTAGAGAGAAAAATAAGAACAAAGAAACTCTCTGCAACGAAGAAATGGTTAGCTTAGCAATGAACACCTGAAAACTGAGCAGTATATAAAGGTAGGTAAAAGAACCTAACAGCAAACCCTATTAACAGCCTGAACAAAATTAGTAAAAACCTAACTAAACAAACTTATCTCATGTAGCAAATGAAATCACGAAGATCTCCAGATGCAACCAAAGCACAGCCCAGATGCATCTGGGATCATGATTTGCCAAAATAAAAAAAAAATGTAGCAAAACATGGTTATAACAAATACTATTTAAAATTGATAGTAATTAGTAATTACACATTGTAATTACACTCAATTCTCATATGGGCTATGAGAATCGGAAAGTGTGATTAGAACTTTCTCAATTACCTCCAATTACATAACTATTGTGTGATTACATGCTCAGACAAACACGCCAAATCGAATAATTACTCCGAATTACACCTAATTTCAATTACACGGTGACTTTCCAAATACACCCTAAAGAATAACTTTTATGAGAAAAAAAGATATAAGAAAAAATGAAGGAAAATATTTTTTTAATAGTTGATATGAGACTTTGTTTAATATAATATTTTCTTTGATATATTTATAATTATTGTAGATCTTATAAAATTATACCACATTTAAGTTTAAATTTTTCTAGAAAAAAATTCTCAATCTTTTTATTTGAATCCAAATATATCAGAAAATGAAACTTTTTGTAATTTTTTTTTTCTTCTAAAATTCAAAATCCAAACAAAGCATAAAAATATATATAAACTAGAAAGCATAACCGTGCTTCACACAGTCTTTTATAATAATTAAAAAAAATTTGGAGATTGTATAGTTGAGATTCATTTTTATCCTGCTCATACAACATATTTCTTACATAGATACGTGAAGATGTCTTGACCATAGTTTTTTAATGATGATGTTCATTGTATAGCAAATCTCTTGTAGGTTTTCGAAAAATTATGAATAATAAGGATTATTTTGGCCGATTACCCATTTGGATCATTTACTTTTAGATATCGTATTTTATCAAAATGTTAAACATATGAATAGAAAAATCGATTATTTGAACACTATATATTGCCCAATTACCTATTTTGCCACTTTATTTTAAAAATTACTTTTGGACCATGTATTTATTCAAAAAGTTAAAAATTCTTTATAAAAAGAAAATTATATATAAATATTTTCTGTAAGGGTTCATACCATTTTGAACCTTGTATTTTAGCCGATTACCCATTTGGACCTTTTATTTTTAAAAATTAACTTGCGGATCTCGTGTTTTGTCAAAAGGTTAAAAGTATGAATAAATAGATAGATTATTTGAACCACGTGTATTTTTGTCGATTGCCCATTTAGACCCTTTATTATTAAAAACTAACTTTAGGATTACGTGTTTTATCGAAAGTTAAAAATAAAAATAGATAGATTATTAGTATTATTATTATATATAGATATTTTTAATTCACATATATTATAATTATTATTAAAATAAAAAAGAGAAAATAGATAGAGTTTTTTCCTTGATAAATTAATAACCATAAATTAGAAAGGTAGAATAAAAAATGAGAAAAAAATGATGTTTATTATTATAATTTATACATGTTCTAAACATATATTTTTAATAAAACTATTTACATTTAAATAAAAGCATAAATTCTATGAATAAACTATTTTTTATGACAGTGTTTTCTTCATAATTTGGTCTTGGTGGTTATGAATTGTTCATCAATTTATTAAGTTTGTTATGAAGGTGTTTCATTTTATTTCATTCATCAAAATATATTTTTTTTAAAATGAAAATGATTAAACTTTTTCAAGATATCAATAAATTATATCCCTCTTCAAAAATAAAGTATTATAATAATACCAATTTGAATGTAACTATTCAAAATTTGAATAATTTGGTTATGACTCTATTAATTACTTTATATTTTTTATTATTTATCCATAAATATTTTTAATTAACTATATGATCATTATGAATTTTAACTATGATCATTGCTATAATAATTTTGTGATCCCTGATTTTTCTTATTTTTACACAATCACACATAGATTTGTACCATCCTCAAAAAAAAAAAAAAAATAGAACCTAAAACAGTTGTATTATACCAAATCACAAAGCCAACAAATCAAAATTTGTTTAATTTTGTTTTTAGTTTTCTTATTGTTTTTTTTTTCTTGCAATATTTAAAATTTGTTGGTTGGTTCTTTAAAAAACAACATTAGATCTCCATTATTTTTTTAAAACTGAAACAATTTGGTAGAAATATTTATTCTAGCAATAATTGTTTTTTTCTTCATTGTTTTTAAATGCTGATCGGTTTTGTATAGCCTTTGGTTTCGTATTTTTTCTCATGAATAAAATCTAAGACATGGTTTAAAATGATACCATAACATACAAATCAAAGGCACTTGATCTGATGGTGGTACAATGCTTTTGGAGATTTGAGAAAGTATATGATTACAAACAACATAATGTTAACAATTTCAATATCACCCACACCACATAAACATCTGATAACATCTAAAACATGATAGAAAAATAAGATAAAGATGTAAGAATATAAAGATCAATAATTTAAAATAAAATTTTTAAAGATTAATAAATATTAATAATTGAATAAAAATCCGAGAGAATTGTGTTATCACTAACAAGTAAATCAATCAAATTTGGAGATATGAATTAGAATTTATTGAAAATTCAAATTGAAAGAGTTTAGAGAGAAGAAGAGAAAGAAAGAAAAAAAGAGAAGTTAGAGTAGAGAAAAATGTGAGATTAATAGAGAATGTTTAGAATATATATGAAATTCACAAAGAGATATTTATATTTATATATATTTAAATAATAATATCTTATAAATATCTCATTTAAATTTAAAAAATTACATTTATTATTATGATCACGTGTATGGTAATTTATTAGTGTAACTACATTTTTTTTTAAAATAATTAATATGGTAAATAGGAAATAGGAGAAAACGTACCAAAAAAACGTGTGAAAAGTTTTTAATTTTAGATATTTATATATATTTATATATATTTAGAAAATTTAGATATTATAGTTTTTTCTTTTTTAATTATTAACTAATAATTTTATAGATATTTAGATAGTGTAGATATTATAGTTTTTTCTTTTTTTAATTATTAACTAATAATAAAAAATTTGAAAAAGAAGAATTAAAAAATGTGAAAAATTTAGAAAATAGAAAGAGTGATATTTTTTTTTTAAATAATTAATATGGTAAATAGGAAATATGAGAAAACGTACCTAAAAAAACGTGTAAAGAATTTTTAATTTTAGATATTTAGATAGTAACTACTAATATTTCAATAGTATGTTTTTTTATATAAATTTAAAAAATAATTATATATATTAGTGTTATCCTCATTTCTCCCCAAGTGTACGGATCCATACTTTAAGTTTATGGGTCGCCTTCCAGGGAGTTAAAGCCCAGATCAGGCCCAGTAAATAAAGAGAGAACAAATATCGGCAGCCCAAGTCTCGGTAAGGCCCAAAGGGCATCCGGGAATATAAGCCAGGACCATCACCGGGACATGTTGTATAAATCCGAGACCGCGTCCCGGGATGTCTCCTAAGATGCGATAAAAGAGGTCGTGGCTCCCAGGTCCGAGATTAAGCCGGGATCGCCGTAGATGAACCCGGGTCCTGGTAAACGAACCGGGACCCTGGTAAATGAAGAGGGATGTTGGTAAACGGACCTAGATCGAATGGCCGGGTTCGGCGTGATAAAGTGTCCCCGATGCTGACATCATCCAAAGAAGTGTGGAGCTATGTCTCCATATTTAACCTACAGAGGAGGTTACATTTGGAATTTACGCCGTCGATTCAGAACTGTATTACCACTACTCTGACAATTCATGTCCCCCGAATCTTCTTCGTAGCCCACGACATCTAGACTGGAGAAACAGTTTGTCGCGAGTCTTATAGTGTGGTTATGTTTGGGCTGGCCCAATGGGCCCTGGTTAATATATGTTTTATACTTCAATATTTTGTATTAAGTCTCCATCAGAGAGCAAATAATATTTATTCCCTTATTGGGCCTGGATTAGTCCGGCCCAAGCCCAGTGCACTCGCTTGCCTATAAATATGAACAGTGGTGCACTGGGGAAGGGGGATCCCAGATATTTCTTGTAAGCAATTACTCTGCTCAAATTTGTAGAAAACTCCAATGTCAAAAGCTCTCTAAGCTCTAATACAACTGGCTCGTGGACTATGGCTCATTAACGCCCAAACCATGTAAAAACCTTGCTTTCATTTTCTAAATCCTTTCTTTTTAAGCTCTCTTATCTTTTATAATTCTACACTACAAGAAAAAGATTTTTTAGAGGCGGAAATATTACCGGTGGACTAACTCCGCCGGTAATGTGCAGTATATTAGCGGCGGAGTACTGGGTCCGCCGCTAATAATGAGGAAATCAAAATAAAAAATTAATTTTTTTTATTAGCGGCGGACTTTCCCATTATTAGAGGCGGATTATCCGCCGCTAATACAATGCCCGGGGACCGGTTTCAAATTTATTACCGGCGGGTATTTTACCGGCGGGGTTATGGATATAGCGGCGGGACCCGCCGGCGGGTTATGGTGATACCGGCGGGACCCCCCGGTAATAGTATAATACCGGCGGACCCGCCGGTGATAGTATAATACCGACGGACCCGCCGGTGATAGTGCATTACCGGCGGATTAAATGCGGCGGACCCGCCGGTGATGTTGTATTATCGGCGGAGACCCGCCGGTAATAATATTATATAATGTATGTTTGTTCTTCGTCTTCTAACTTTTTTTGCTCCCTCGACCCATTCTTCTCCCTCACCCATTCTTCTCCGATTGCCATTTTCTTGGACCCCAAAAGCTTCAGGCGGCCACTCCTCTGTCCCTCCTGCAGACAGCTCCATAAACAGCGACTAGGTACATTCAGTCCATTTTTTTTATGTATATTTTGAACTGTAAAACTATGTTCTATATTTTTTTAATGCTAAGTCTTTACGCAGTGAAGGCCTTGAGAGATTGTGTCTTCTCAACTTTCTTCCAAGGTGTGGTGGTCTGAACGTCCAAGGTGTTCATTTCGAAGAGCCTTTGTGAAGTATCATTTCAGGTAAGTTTAATTTGCTTTTTGGCTATTTTGTTTATAACTGTGATTGGGTTTGTAAAGTGGTTTGGGTGATTTTTTAAGTTTTAAGATATGCATGTATAGTATTCGATGAAATGTCTGAATGAGTTTTGATAACTGTTGTGTTGTTGAATTTAAATAATTCATTTATTGATTTAAATAATTTAAATCAATTTTAGTCCAATTTTAGTCCAATTTTAGTCCGAGAATATCGTGCACAACACCATTAGAACCATTACAGTGTTTTCTTTATTTTTTTCATTATTAGTTTAGTTTTTCATGATTTTATTTTGTTAGGGAGTTTTCGTTTTTCCCTTTAAAAAAGAGAAATTTTGAAATTTTGTTTGTTGATAAGCACTATTTTAAGTTATTATTATTTATCAATTTAGTTTTAGAAGAATCTTTTTCGTTTATTTTTTTGTTTGCTTGCTTGCATATTTGAGATATTTTAGTATGCATGCCAATCTCTCCTTTAGTTAGTACTGCAACGCACATGAGATTGTTATATATTTATTTCTGTCAAGTTTCGATGTTAATCTGCTTTAGAAATTTCAGATAAGTATGATGAATCTCTACTATATTTATTTCACAGTTTCTAAACTTAACTAAATTTTCTCGTTTCAATGATCTAAGGAAGTAATAACTATGAAACTCTTTTAAAGTAATACTGTTGTGTTGTTGAATTTAAATAATTCATTTATTGATTTATTGATTTAAATAATAATTAAATAATGATTAATTAAATAAATAATAAATTATTATAAGAAATTATTTTAATTTGTTTATTAAATATTATTATCTAATATTAACTAATATTAAATTATTTGAATATAGAAATTAAAAATTTTATTTAATAAAAGTTTTTACAATTAATAATAATTAATTAAAAATTACTACATATCTTATAATAATTTATTTTTTATTAAATAACATTATCTAATTGAATAATTTAATTTAATACAAATCTTAAAAATTAATAATGATTAATTAAATAGCTAATATTATTAATTATATAATTTAATAGTTAATGTTATCTAATTAATAATATTAACTAACATTAAATTATTTGAATATAGAAATTGAAAATTTTATTTAATAAAAGTTTTTACAATTGTTTACCGAGTTTTTCGAAAACGAATACAAACAAACTAATAAAAGGATAAGAACTGTAGAAGTGCAGAAATATAAATAGACAAATAAGTTTTTTACGTGGTTCAGGCGTTAATGAGCCCTAGTCCACGAGTCGATGTTATTATACTTGTAGAGAACTACAGTAAAATGGCTGGTGTACAAGAACCTCACAAACTCACAGTGTTTCTCTCGGGTTCTCTAGAAGTTAGAGAGATTTTGACAGAGTTCTTGCTATGTAATTTTTTTCTCTCCCTCCTATTGCAAAATGAGGAGGTCTTTATAGCCAGAGTTCTGGATTAGGGTTTTACTCTGCCCCCCCTGAGTCCTAATTACACCAGCCATAAATAGGGGATACAATTACCGTAGTCGCCTGGCTACCAGGCTCTATGTGGGTATATTTACGTGAAAGTATGGGGAATGCACAAAGGCAGCTGTCTTTTCCAGGCTGTCAGCGGAACAGTAGGCGAAATAGTACTTTTAGGCGTGCTGGGATGTAGGCGGCCTCGACCTGTCGGGCGTGTCAGGCGGGATCCTGTGTCAGGTGGATATCATTCCAACTATGCCTCCTCCATGACTCGGCCGCTTGGTCTTCTTCCGTGCGAGACACGGAACTGTATCCGCGAAGGTAACCTGAAGAGCTTCTCCTGGAAGGACCTTCCCCGACGGACATCCCTTCGCGAGTCCGGGAGAATCGACGAGCTTCCGCGTCGCGGTTGCTTGAAAGAGTCTGCTGGACACTGAACGGGAGAGGCGAAGCCTTTTTGTCCATCCGCGAGCTCTGGTCACCTTTCGTGAAAGACTTTGATAATTTATCTTCCCCGAGACTATCCATTTAAACGCTATCCGGAAATCTGGATAACAACAATTAATAATGATTAATTAAAAATTACTACATATCTTATAATAATTTATTTTTTAATTTTTTAATTAATTAAATAATAAAAGTTTGGTTCAACATTATTTAATTAAATAATTTAATTTAATTTAATAAAAATCTTAAAAATTAATAATGATTAATTAAATAGTTAATATTATTAATTATATAATTTAATAGTTAATGTTATCTAATTAATAATATTAACTATTATTAAATTATTTTAATATAGAAATTAAAAAATTTATTTAATAAATTTTTTTACAATTAATAATGATTAATTAAAAATTACTACATATCTTATAATAATTTATTTTTTCTGTCCCGGTATGCTTGTGATTGATGGTTGTTGACTACAGCCATCGATTACAGGGATATCGGCACAGAAATGATAAGTTTAAAGTATTAACAATAAAATAATGAAATGAATTTTTTTTTAATTTGAATAACATTATCTAATAAAACATCATAAAATAACATAAGATATTATAATATTGCATAAGATTTAAAAAATGATAACAAATTTTTTTGTTATCCATTCCTATTCACATTACTAAAACTCACAGACTCTTATAACACTCTAGATGGCGATTGACAAGACTTGGACAACATTGAGAAATCGTGCTTGTCAAGAATATTGGAATGGTCTACAATCTTTTTTGAGGATGGCCTCGGAATATAAGGATTCTGATGGAAGAATTAGGTGTCCGTGTGTCAGATGCATAAATAATAGACTTGAAATTTTACCTGTTGTCGAAGCACATGTATTCGATAGGGGATTTTATCAAGGTTATGAGAGGTGGATTTATCATGGGGAAGCGGAACTAGATGTTGTTGATGATGAAGTTGACGAGATGATTCCCATAGTGGAGGACTTCCTCTTACCGACAACTGAGCAAGTAGACAATAGTGGCACAAGTCAATATTACGACGAGTTATTTGAGGAGATTGAAGCTGAGTTGTATCCTGGATGTGATTGGATTTCTTCCCTTAACTTCTTAGCTAAGCTATTACATTTGAAAGTTAGAGGGAAGATTCCTAACAACATATTCGATGAATTATTGAAGTTGTTAAAACTTTCCTTTCCGAAGGAAAATAAAATTCCATCAACGTACTACGAGGCTAAAAAGATATTGAAGAAATTAAGGTTGGGATACGAGTCGATTCATGTGTGCCAATATGATTGCTGTTTATTTTACAAAGAGCATGCAAACAAAGAGGAATGTCCAGTTTGCGGAACTAGTCGATGGGTTACTTTTGAAAAAACTAAAGGAAAAAAGGTGCCGCATAAGGTGATGCGTTACTTTCCATTGACACCCCGGTTGAAAAGACTATACAGCTCAAGGCTTACAGCGAAGGACATGATATGGCACCACACTGGGAAATCGAAAGATGATGGAGTGATGCGACACCCGGTGGATGGGACGGCGTGGAAGAACTTTGACGTCAATCATCCTGGTTTTGCAAGTGATCCTAGGAATGTCCGTTTAGGCTTAGCTGTTGATGGATTTAATCCATTTGGCAACATGAACCTGGCATACAGCATGTGGCCTATGGTGTTGGCGAACTATAATCTTCCACCTTGGTTATGTATGAAAGACAACAATTTGATGCTGACCATCCTTATTCCTGGTCCAAAATCACCGGGTAAGGACGTAGATGTATTTCTAAGACCATTGGTGGATGAGTTGAAGGAGTTGTGGGCTAACGGAGTTGTTACGAGAGATAGTACGACCAACACTATGTTCAAGCTGCGCGCAGCCCTTTATGGACAGTCAATGATTTTCCAGCTCGAAGTAGTCTGTCTGGATGGAGTGGTCAGGGATACAATGCTTGTCCTACATGCAATGAAGACACATCTTCCATTCGAGTGATCGGTAAGACATCTTATGTTGGTCACAGAAGATTCTTGCCCAGTACACATCGAATGAGAAGGAACACTGAGTTCGATGGACAAATTGAGAGAAGACGTCCTCCGAAACGATTTACTTGTGAGGAAATATTAGAACAAGTGAACAACCTTCCACCCCAAGTTCCTGAAAAACACTTGCAGTTTGGAGGTGTGAAACGTAGAAGAGTTGCGGAAGATAGAAATTGGAGGAAAAAAAGCATCTTCTACGAGCTTGATTATTGGAGTACAAACATTTTAAAACATAACATTGATGTCATGCATGTCGAAAAAAATGTGTGTGATAGTCTCCTCGGCACAATCTTGGACAATGATAAGTCTAAGGACACCACTAATGCAAGATATGATTTGAAGAAGATGGGAGTAAGGGAATCATTGTGGATTTATGAAGATGAGAGTGGAAAGTTGATGAAGCCGCATGCTTCTTACGTGTTAACTCCTGCTCAGAGACAACAATTTTGTCAATTTATTAAAGAAGTGAAATTTCCAGATGACTTTTGTTCAAATTTGAAGAAAAAAGTAATCGAGAATGAAACAAATATCATTGGGTTGAAATCCCACGATTGTCATGTTATAATGCAACGATTATTGTCTGTGAGTGTTCGCAAGTTTCTCCCAAAAGATATATCGACCACCATTTCTGAACTATGTAGTTTTTTCAGGCAACTATGTTCGAGGACTATAAATGTTACAGATATGGAGGAAGCACAAAAAGACCTTGTTCTGATTTTTTGCAAGATGGAGTTGATCTTTCCTCTGGATTTTTTTGATATAATGATTCACTTGGTCTTACATTTGCCTGAAGAAGCAATTTTTGGTGGACCGGTATTTATGAGATGGATGTATCCTTTTGAAAGATACATGAAAAAATTGAAGAACTACGTGGGAAATAAAGCTCGTCCTGAAGGGTCAATAGCTGAAGGCTATGTCGCTGATGAGGCTATGACATTTTGTTCGATGTATTTCAAAGGGGTTGAAACTAAATTTAATCGTCTTGATCGCAATAAAGATGAGGTGTATGTCCCACGACACCTTATTGTGTTTCAATCTCAATGTCGTCCCCTAACAAAGGAAACTCTCAAGCCTCTCGATCTTGCGACTCGTGAAATGGCTGAATGGTTCATCATTAACAATTCACCCGAAATTCAAGATTACTTAGAGTAAGTTTATTCCCTTTAAAGTGAAATTTATGTTTATTCCAAATTATTTTATCTAATGTAGTCAAAGCATTCAAATTTACAGCGAACACCTAGTAGAGATCAAACTGAAATTCCCAGATGGTGATCATAATCTTTTACAGAAGACAAATTTTCGCCAGTGGTTTCATAAGAAGGTAAAATTGAGATTATTTTTAAACCTTTATTATTGTAATGATATTTTTATCATTCTAATATAGGTTTATTAATTTATTTAGATATATGACTTGCACAAACATGGATCTTTAGAGAATGGTGATGAGTTGCTAGCTTTAGCATCTGGGTCAGATCACTTGGCAACATACTACGAAGGTTGTATAGTTAACGGTGTTCGATTTATCGCTTATGACCGAGATCAAAAGCGCACCACACAAAATAGTGGAGTGTCTGTTGCAGAAACTGAAGGTTTTTACTATTATGGCACGCTTCAAGAAGTACTGGTCTTATCTTTCACTGGTGCATATTCAGTTGCATTGTTTAGGTGTAAATGATTTAACACTGATCCAAGCAAGAAGAAAACAATCACTGAAAATAATATCACCAGTATAAACGTCAGTAGCGAATGGTACAAAGATGAGCCTTATATACTTGCTAGCCAAGCTAAGCAAGTATTCTATCTCGATGATCTACTTAGAGGCCGACACTGGAAAATTGTTGAGGATGTCAATCACCGTCAAATTTGGGACATCAATGACGATGACGATGAAGCTGATGCAGATGTTGATGTTGTACATGACAGAAACTCATCAAATTTTGTGTTGACCGTGGATCTCGGTCAGTTGGTTATGGAATCTAATGAACCTGCAACATATATTGGCACTATACAAAATTCACCTGCTGATCAATTGGATGAAAATTTCATAAATGACGACTTAGGCGAAGAAGAAGTCGATGAAGAAGATGAATTGCTAGTTGATATTTTTGAAGATGATGTTAATCATGTGTCTCCGATTGATGTTAATTTAATTAATGATGAAAGTGATAGTGATTATTCTACTTAGTTTTTATATTTTTGTAATAAGGACAATTGTTTAAAATATAATATATGAGACTTGTAATCATTTTGTTCATTTCCATTGGTGATATTTGATACTAACTAATAATTTAATACTAATTAATCATTTTTGTTCCTAAGTACAATGTCAGCAGATATAGCCACCTCTCACGGCGGAGATGGTGGAGGTCTAGACCCGCCAGATCTTAGTAGAGTACCCTTTTCCTGCGAGTCAGGTTAATAATAATTTTCAAATTTTGCTCATAGCTTAAAAGTCAAGCTCAACGAATGTTTAATATATATTAATATTTCAAATTTTGGTTATTCTTGAAAATGTGGATAGCTGAAGTGCCGAGAAGAAAGGGTCGTGGCCTGGCTAATTCGAAGCCACTTGAAATTCGAAGGCGAAATGCCGGGAAACCACTAGATCTTCAGCTTGATCCTAGGACGGACAAAGTGGTTGGCTTGGAGGACCAAGCTTTTGTCTGCGAGATAGGCCTCCAAGTCACTTTGTTGTTGCCAGGACATTACTTGGATTTCACTGATGTACCTCAACAATTTAAGGAACAAGTCGTACAAAGGATGAAGGTACAAATTTTGAACAAGTCTTGTGGTATAATTTTTTTATTAAAATCATTTACAAACTAAACTAACGTGTTATTTTTAATGTAGTATTTTTATAATGTTGATGGTCATCCAGAACCCGAGAGAGTTATGAAAACTATCTACACAGAGATGCGCAAAAGATATTCTGAGAGAAAGAACATCAGACATACTCACTTCAAAAAATATTACTCTAATCCGGAAGATTTGCAGAGTGTTTTAGTTGCCCCACCTGACCATTGCTCCAAGGAGAGTTGGAAAGATATTGTTCAGTTGTTTTTGAGCCCAAAATTTATCGCGCGATCCAACCAAAACAAGAAAAACAGAAAAGAAATGAAGTATACATCGACGCAAGGCACAAAATCGATGGCAGCTAAGCGTCACCAATTTGTAAGTAAAAATATTAATTTAATTTAACAAAATTTTACATTCCAACTTCCTATCTCTAAATTTGTATAGGCGAACCCTGATGAACATGTTATTGATACTTGGAAAGATAGCCATTTGAGAAAATCGATAAAAGTTTTTGTCAACGACACAGCTCGAGAAACTTTTGTGTTATTATTTTCATTAAACTATGTTACTGATGTGTTTCTAACACTTTTTATGAACAGGAAAAAATGACGGAAGAGCTTGAGAGGGCACGACTTCAAAGCCAGTTTCAAGGACCGACGGAGGGATCTGAAACTGGATCTGCTGCTGAATCCTCGTCAATCGATCAGTACGAGATTATGAGTAAAGTACTTGGGGAGAGGTCTGACTTTCAAAGAGGAGTAGGTTACAGCAAAGGCAAAGGGAAAAAATCAGCTTCCAGCTCCACAAGTCAAAGTCAGTCACAAGCCCAACCTGCTCATACACCTCAGGAAGACATGGCTACTATGGCGGAAATAATTAAGTCAATGCGTGAAGAGATCCGGATGTTGAAATCTCAACAAGGTCCATCTGGTAATCCTCAGCATACCAGTACAGAAACTGAGTCGCGGTTTGAAAGCCTTCTCCAACGATATTTACCATCACAACCTGAAGGTGGTATATCTTCTCAAAGTCCACCTCCTTGGTCAATGCCACAACAACAACAACATTTGTATCAACCTCAACAGAATTATCCAAACATTTATGGACGCTCCTCCCAGTCCCCTCCTTTTTTTTACCCCGACGTCCCTGCAGGATCTCAAACGTCACATCCTGGGCGTCGTGACTTCGGGGATTCATCGCAGCAGCAACATCCACAGCAGATGTATGGTCAATTTGTGAGTTCGTCGCAGCAACAGAGGTATGGTCAGTTTGAGAGTTTTTTGCATCAGTCTCCCTCGCCGCGACCACATGCTCAACAATTTAGATCATCTTCGCAGCAGCACTCTACACAAGCACCACAGTTTGCTTCACCACCGTTGTCGCGCCCTAATACTAGTGATCAAGATATTGATCTTATTGAATATTTTACACCAAGTTGGCCCGATCAAAACAATAATAATTAGATTATATTTTTTAATTATATTAAGACAATTGAAATTTTATTATGTTTATTTTATAATTAGTTCATATGTAATTAAAATGAGACAATTTGTATTTTATTAAGTTAATTTTATGATTAATTACAATGTTATTTTTGTTTGATGAATATTAATTGTGTTATTAATTATAATTTATGTTAAATATTATTATTTTTAAATAAGTATTATATGTATATTTATTAAGAAATAAAATAAAATTAATTATTATATTTTAATATTAGTATTTTATTACCGGCGGATTAATAGAGGCGGAACCCGCTGGTAATAAACGAGTCAAACGGGTCACAGCGTTACACATCACCGGCGGAGTCCCGCCTCTATTAATCTGCCGGTAATAATACAATACCGGCGGGTGGTGTCAGTCGGTCGGTAATTGTGGTAATACCGACCGATTATTACCGGCGGGGTTTTACCGGCGGACTTCCGCCGGTAATATGTAATACCGGTGGACGGACCATGTATTACCGACGGGATCCCCCGCCGGTAATAGTAATATTTGTTGTAGTGCTAGTTTCCGAAAAACTCGGTAAACAATTAGTACTTGTGATTTACCTATAAATAATTACATAAATTTCTGTTAGATATTTAATAGATAATTCTAATCAGTTTGATAATAATAATTTAATAATTATAACAACTTGACATTTAAAATTAATAATAATAAATATTTTTTTTAGAAATAAGACTATCATTCGTAATTATATTAAAAATTCTTGTATAGATATATAATTTATACTAATGTGTAACTAAATTTGAACTAATATTTAAAATTAATAATAATAAATATTTTTTTAGAAATAAGACTACCATACGTAATTATATCAAAAACTCTTGTATACATATATAATTTATACTAATGTGTAACTAAATTTAAACTAATGTGTAACTAAATTGCTTTTTTTTTTTAAAAGTAAACGTGTTAACGTAGATTGGGTAATGTTTCTTTAAAAAGTTAGGTTTTTTTTTAAGAAGACTTTAAGTGTATTTAAAAAAAAAAAAAAAGTGAACATGTTAATATGGATTGTGTAATGTTTCTTTTTTTTTTAAAAAATTACATTTAAAACAAAAAAAAAGACATTAAATGTACTGAGATAAAGACTCATGCTATTATATTATATATAATATGATATATTTATATATAATATTATTAATTTAAATAAATAATTTGTAAATATTTTATTTAAATTTAATCTAATATGCAACTAAAATTCATAAAATGAATAAAAAATTAAATTAAAAGAGAAAATAGAAAAATGCTTTGAAGAAATTCACATCATCTTCTTGAAATTTAGGGTAAAGTGGGAAACTATAATTATGTGACCAAATAATTGTATTTTATTAATTTTTATCACACGAAAACCAGCACATATTATGTTTTTGAATCCAAATCAAGCCATGGATATACCTCTTAGAACTGAATGAAATTAAAAAAAATTGCGATAGTATATATAATATATATACTTTTCCGTCAAGGAAGAATTGCATTTCACTCAAAAATTTCAATGGACATTCTTTCCTTCTTCATCTAATTCCTATAATATTTTTTTTATTATGAATATTATATTTATTATAGGACGTTTTACTCTCTCGGCTCTTGCCTAATATTATATATATATATATATAAATATATATAAGGAAATTCTACAATGGGGCGCCACTTTTGCTCTTATACTGGTAATGACGACCCTGTTTTCGGCACGTGTAGTTATAATTATATGATGATATAATATGTAGTTATAGTAGACATCTTACCAATTTTTAGAAAATTTCGAATAATTTATAATGCTGAAAAATAGTGTTCAAAATAGTAAGTTGTACGTAGATAAAAAAAAACAGGCACGGTACTACTGACGGTTTGAACTATATTTTTTGCAACGTAAATTATTCAAAATTTCTCGAAAACTGGTGGGATGTCTGCTATAACTACAATGTATAATTTCTCTACGTGCTAAAAGAGAGTAGTGCCCTTACTATAGTATTTTTTTTCCACTCTCGAAACATTCATAGGAATTTTTTTAGGTAAATGGGCATCACTTTTGCCCCTACCATAGTGACATTTTCTATCTTTAGCACTTGGAGAAATTATAATTCTTTTTTTCTTTTGCATTATGATGTACATTATCGTCATAACAGGCTTCCCGCCAATTTTCGAAAAATTCCAAATAATTTACGATGTCGAAATCAGAGTTCAAACAGTTAGTTGCACTCTTGCTTGATTTTTTTTTATACTAGTGAAAAACAGATTACTTGAACTCTGATTTCGGTACTGTAAATTATTCAAAATTTTCTGAAAATTAGCAGGATGCCTACTATAACTATCATATACGTTGTCATACAAAAAAAAAATTATAATTTTTCCAAGCACCGAAAATAAAAAAACGTCCCTACGATAAGGACAAAAGTAATGTCCCTACCTAAGAAGCTCCCCACATTCATATACATTCTTTCAAACAGTTATTATATATAATATTATATTTTATTATGTGATTTGTTTGAAATGAAATGTGTGGATTTTGTTTTTTGTTGGCATGCTATGTTAAACATTATTTTTTTGTCATTTTTCATTTAAAATGTTTTGTTCTATATTAATTCATTTTGATTCCCATATAATATCTCTTCTATATAAAAAGTGTGTATATAACGAAAATTCTTGATTTTAACGGTTTGTTTTGTTAACTTTAACGAAATATTGTAAATATTTATTTGTACGCCCTAATTCTCCACGGGCTATTAGCGAGCTGAGGTATGACATAATTATATTAGCCACATGGATGCCACGTACCCGGAGCTGCTGTTACCAGGTCCTACCTCTTTAGCTCGAGGTAAAGAGAGTCTTATTAAGCTTACTAAGGAGTCGGGTCAGGAGTATGGATACCACGGGCTAATAATACAACAAGCTCGAGGTACGAGCTTGAGTTGGCATCTGTGACCCATTATAAAGTCAACCACGCAATGTAAATGTGCATATATCAGACATCACGTGTCTGATATATCCCTGAATTCTCGGACACGCAGCATAAACGTGCGTGTTCAGGCACCCACGACTGGGTCCCATTATCCCCCTCACCTACTGATTAGACCACACTTGATTGTCAAGTTTTAGGAATTAATCATGAATGTCACAGAAGTGACATGATGGGTAAGAAGGTCACGGGATGACCCCCCTTTGCCAACCCCCAGGTGCCCTCTCCTATAAATATGGAGACCCTGGGAGTTGCAAAGGGTTGGATTCTATTGTGTAAAGAAACACCCTGTAAAGAATACCAAAGAAATAGCAATAATATTGGCTGGTGGACTAGAAGGATTTTAACCTTTGAACCACCTAAAAAAGTATTCGTGTCACCCTTTTATTTTAAGATCATTCATCTATTACGGTTCATTACTTAGCACTAATCCCACTCTCTACTCTCTTAATTATCTGTTGGCGGAGAACAGCGTCAACAGTTTGGTGCTTTCATTGAGAGCCTGTTAGATTGGTGCTATCGCAAATACCCAACCATGGTGGTCACTCGCTCAAGACATGGTAACGAGGCGGACCAACGTGATGGGTAGGAGGCCCATCATGCCACCATCTCCGATGATCAGAACCCTGAGGTTCAACAGCGGCTAGGCAAGCAGCCAATAGGCCAGGATGACACTAGAAGTTTGGCTCCCCGGCCACCTAATCCGAACCCAGATTTATACACGACGGTAGAAATGGAGAATGCACAGCTGAGGAGTCAGCTGGTGAAAGCTAACCAGCAGATTCAAGAGGTTTTGGCCCGACTACCCCCTCTTACAACCGACGCTAACATCGGAAAGAGGCAAGGCAAGACTCATAAGTCCCGCCGGGGTAATCGGTCCAGGCCTAGCCGGTTGGCCAGACCCCCGACGTCAAACTCTACTCCCACATCGCACCACCGGGAGACCACTTTTGAAGAACTACCTAGGGCCGAGCAACGGTACAACCAATCGATCCGAACTTCAACTCCCAGCTCACTTCTGCCCTCGAGCGCACTCGTGAAGGAGATCCGGGGAGGGCTCACAGCGACAGCCCGCCCCGGCCAGCCATCCTGTGCCCCGCTCAGACCGCCGAGCACAGGATCCGGAGGTTGGTAGAGTCGAGCGGCCTCGACCTAATCTGATCCGCCCTGACGGGACCAGAATTGCATCCCCGGTCAGGCATCCTCCTTCACCGATAAGATACCCGTATCCTCCTCAGCTAGTCCGAGATATTCCAGCTCATGGGAGCAGTAGGAGGAATCCACCTTCCGCAGGACCTTCCCATCGTAGCAGGGCGCCCAGAGAAGTCCCGGATCCTCATCCCCAGAGGCGGGATCCAAGCTTCTCAAATGGGAGCTATTGGACCGGAAGCCGTCGAAGAGACCTTTCTGGCGGAGACCTGCGCCAACACTTGAGCTCGACGTAGAGTCCTCAAGCCACCCCGAGGGACGACCTCCAAGATCGTCTAAACTCTCAAAGAGGAAACCTGGTGGGAAACAGAGGCCGTGTTCTCCTCAGGGAAGACCTGTCCGAGGTACGCGACAGCGGGAACATCCCATATAACATATCTCAAGATAGGAGGGACAATAACCCGCCAAACGCGTACAATTGATCCGGAGCTGTGGAATAGCCCCAAAACAATCAAGGAAATCAGGACAAAACCCTTGAGCGCCTGGCTCAGATGAAGGAGCTGATGAGGAAGCTCCTATCAGAAAAAGAAAAAGACGAATATGATTCGAGGGACGAACTTGAGCTTTTCTCCCCCAGCATAGTAGCAACGACTTATCCACCCGGTTTCCGTATGCCGCACTTGTCCAAATTCAACGGAGACGGGGATCCGTCAGATCATTTGGGTATGTTTAATACCCTGATGATGGCCCACAACATAGGTCCTGAGCTGAGGTGTTTAATATTTCCATCCACCTTAACTGGGGTCGGCCAGACAATGGTTCAAACAGAGTAAGAAACAATCAATCAGCTCATGGAAAACTTTCTCTACTGACTTCAAAAGAGAATTCCGAGCTTCCCAGGCTGCCCGCGTCAAGGCTGACACCTTAGCAAACGTAAGGCAGCAACCCGACGAGCCTCTGAAGGCTTACCTGAGCAGATTCGTTAATGTCGCTGCTCGAGCCAGAGACGCAGATGACAGCTCCAAGCTCATGGCTTTGAGGACTGGAATCCTCGTCGGAGGGGGACTCTGGAAAGAGATACAACAGAAGGGAGTCAGCACCGTCAATGAATTCCTAAATAGGGCCCAGGGGTGGATCAACCTGGAGGAGGCGCAAGCCTCAGCTGCAGGAACCAGCCAGGTCCCTGAACAGCCCGCTGGAGTGGGAACGGAGGTCGTGATAGCGACCCAAACCGTAACGTGGAATAACCAGTTTGGTGGAGGCAAGAGAAAGGGGAGCAGCGAGGGCAACCAGCACGGCCCAAAGAACAACAATCCCGTAGAAAAATTTAAGCCGGTCTACGCGACTTATACGGAGCTCACCCACTCTAGGGAGAACATCTTCCTAGCAAATTCGACTCGCCTCCCCTGGAAGAAGCTGGAGCCGTTAAAGTACCAGAAGGGTAAGCGAGACCCTTCCAAGTTTTTTCGGTTCCACAACGACATTGGCCACAATACCGATGACTGTAGGTACCTGAAGGATGAGATCGAAACTCTCATCAGAGCCGGAACTTTGGCTTAGTATGCGCGGAATAGAGTTCCCGCAGGACATCCAGCTCCGGAAGTCCCAGTCAGTCAACCCGGGTCTTGGGTAGATCAGGACGTCCCTCCTCCCGTGATAGGAGGAGAGATCTCCACGATCTCTGGAGGTCCCCATCTGGCTGGCACGAGCAGAGGTGCCCAAAAGAGATACGTCAACAAACTTAAAGCTCATAATGGTGTGGAGTTTGTCCCCGAGCAGCATCTACCAAAGAAGCAGCGATTGGAGAGGCAACCAATCATATTTACTGAAGAAGATGCCAGCCACGTCCAGTTCCCTCATAACGACCCTCTGGTCGTAGCAGTGCAGCTCGCTAATCGGAGAGTTAGGAGAGTGCTGGTCGATAATGGGAGCTCGGTAAACCTACTGTTCCTGTCCACGCTGGAGAAGATGGGTTTGTCTGTCACCGAGCTGAAAGCAACCTCCATGATGCTTTATGGATTCTCTGGAGAAGGATCGGCGGCAATAGGAACGATCGAGCTAGTGATCACCTTGGGAGAGGGACCTTGGACAGTCTCGAAACTCCTCGAGTTTGTGGTCATCGATTGTCCCGTCGCATACAATGCTATTTTGGGTCGTTCTACACTTATAGCGTTTGAATCCGTTACCTCCATCCACCACCTCGCGTTGAAATTCCCCTCTTCCATGGGGATATGCACGATCTGTGGCGATTAACTTGCTGCCAGGGAATGCTATAGAATTTCCATGAAGGGAAAAGTAAAACCCGGGCAGTTAACGATGACCATCCAGAGTGGAAATGAGGAATCTCAGGAACCTTTGCCTAATCCTGAGATTGAAAAACCTCAGAGTGCCGAAGGGGAAAATATCGTCTTAAGTGATGATATTGACCCCAGAGTAGGCGATGATAACTCCGAGCTCCAAGCTATTGAAGAGCTTGAGGAGGTAAATATCGATCCACAGAATCCCTCACGGATGGTTAAGCTCGGGAAAAACCTCTGTGGCGAGAGGAAGGCAGAGCTGACCAAGTTCCTGCAGGAGAACCTGGACGTGTTCGCATGGTCTCACGAGGACATGGTGGGAATCAGCCCGAGTGTCATCATGCACACCCTCCATTTGGATAAAAGCGTGCCAGAAAAATCCCAGAAACAGAAGCGCCTAGGAACAACCCGAGCTGAAGCCCTAGAAGAGGAAGTAGCCCAGCTCAAAAAGTGCGGCTTTATCCACGAAGCTAAGTTCCCGGTCTGGGTCGCCAATCCTGTGTTGGTCCCGAAGCCCAACGGGAAATGGCGGACCTGCATCGACTTCTCCGATCTGAACAAAGCTTGCCCCAAAGACTGTTTTCCCTTGCCAAGGATCGACCAGTTGGTAGACGCCACGGCAGGGCACGAGCTCGTGTCCTTTATGGATGCGTACTCGGGCTATAATCAGATCGCCATGAACCCAGCGGACCAGGAGCACACTAGCTTCATGACCCCAACTAATGTCTATTGTTATAAGGTCATGCCGTTCGGGCTGAAGAACACCGGGGCTACATACCAGAGATTAGTAAACAAGATGTTTGCCAACCAGATCAGGAAGAACATAGAAGTGTACGTTGACGACATGCTGGTCAAGTCGAAAACTGTTGATAACCATGTTTCTGACCTGGGAGAATGCTTTAAGATACTGAAAGAGTACGGCATGAGGCTTAACCCGCAGAAGTGCACTTTCGGGGTCGCATCTGGAAAATTCCTGGGTTTCATTGTCAATACCAGAGGAATCGAGGCAAACCTCGATAAGATCAGGTCGTTTCTCGAGCTGTCCTCACCTCGGTCGCGAAAGGACATTCAAGGCCTGACAGGAAGGGTGGCAGCCCTTAATCGGTTTATCTCTAAGTCTACTGACAAGTGTCTGCCATTCTACAACCTGCTCCGGGGGAATAAGAAGTTCGAATGGACCGAGGAGTGCGAATGTGCCTTCCTCGACCTAAAAGCACATTTAGCCGAGCCCCCCGTATTTTCCAAACCAACGGCAGGAGAGCCTTTTTTCCTCTACCTAGCTATCACTGAAGACGTAGCTAGTGCCGTATTGGTCCGAGAAGAAGACCGGGTTCAGAAGCCAGTCTATTACATCAGCAAGAGGCTTCTCGGGGCCGAGTCCCAGTATCCGTTGATGGAGAAGGTGGCTTTCTGCCTCATTAGGGCCTCCCGAAAGCTCAGGCCGTATTTCTAGTCCCACTCAATACATGTCATAACTGATCAACCTTTAAGGCAGGTTTTGCAAAAACCTGAAGCATCGGGACGTCTGTTGAAGTGGGCCATTGAGCTCAGCCAGTTCGAAATTTTGTACACTCTGCGAACTGCAATAAAAAGCCAGGCCCTAGCTGATTTTGTGGCAGAATGCACAGGATTCCGAGAAGATCCTGTGGAAGCTTCACCCCAGGCCACCTCGCTCCAGGCCTCATGGAAGGTCTTCGTAGATGGCTCATCCAACGAGAATGGCTCCGGAGCTGGAATCATTTTGATATCCCTCGAAGGACATAGATTCCACTCGGCGTTGAGATTCGAGTTCAAGGCATCCAACAACAAGGCTGAATACGAAGCTTTACTGGCCGAGCTAAGGGTGGCCCAGGAGCTGAAGGCCAGCTCTGTTCAGTGTTTCAGCGATTCCCAGCTCGTGGTAAACCAGGTGCTAGGTGAATACCAAGCACGGGCAACCAAGATGACTCATTACCAGGCCAAGGTAAAAGTTGAGCTGTCTACATTTGAACGGGGCTCAATCGAGCAGATACCTCGGGAGCAGAATTCCAACGCAGACACCCTCGCAAAGCTCACTACCTCCGGGGAGACGGAGACTTTGGGGTTAGTACCGGTAGAGTTCTTGGAGAAACCAAGCATAGAAGAGGTCGGGGCGGAGGTCGAGATGATCGACGCCAAACCGACCTGGATGACCCCCATCCTCGAATATCTCACCGATGGAAAGTTACCTGAAGAGCGTAATGACGCAAGGCGGATACTTTACCAAGCTCCAAGGTATACAATGGTAGATGGGGTGCTATACCGGTGTGGGCACTCTCTACCCCTCCTACGGTGTGTTCTACCAGGCGAAGCAAAGACCATTTTGCAAGAAGTGCATGAGGGTTTTTGCGGAGATCACACTGGGGGGCAAAGCTTGGCTCTGAAGATCTTAAGGCAAGGATATTACTGGCCCACTCTATCAAAGGACTCGATCTCTTACGTCAAGAAATGTGACAAGTGCCAGCGATTCGCCACCGTTGCCTGAGCTCCCCCCGTCGAGCTGAAGATAATCTCGTCCCCGTGGCCATTCGCGGTCTGGGGAATCGACTTGGTTGGTGCCCTCCCTACTGGAAAGGGAGGGGTCCGTTACGCGGTGGTGGCTATCGACTACTTCACCAAGTGGGCAGAAGCAGAACCCTTGGCAACAATCACTTCAAAGAGAGTCCTAGACTTCGTGGTCAAAAGCATTATCTGTCGGTCCGGGCTGCCAAAGAAGATCGTATCAAACAATGGAACGCAGTTCGACATCGACCTCTTTACTGAATTCTGTGAGAGGTAGGGCATTGTAAAAAGCTTCTGCTCCGTGGCCTATCCCCAAGCAAATGGGAAGGTCGAGGTTGTCAATAAGAT
Source organism: Humulus lupulus (assembly GCF_963169125.1). NCBI lineage: Eukaryota > Viridiplantae > Streptophyta > Magnoliopsida > Rosales > Cannabaceae > Humulus > Humulus lupulus. The sequence continues at coordinate 226,980,729 of NC_084794.1, forward strand.
GCTAAAGGCGAGCCTTAAGAAGAGACTGGATGAAGCCAAGGGAGTCTGGCCAGAACAGCTCCCCCAGGTACTGTGGGCATACTGGACCTCGCATCGAACTCCGACAGGTCATACTCCTTTCTCCCTAGCTTTCGGGAGTGAGGCAGTCCTTCCTGTCGAAGTAAAGGTAACCTCACATAGAGTCCAGGCATATGACCAGGACCGCAATCACGAACTGTTCTGCGTATCCCTCGACCTGATTGATGAAAGACGAGAAGATTCACAGCTCCAGCTCGCGCATTATCAGCAAAAAATCACTCGTTATTTCAACTCAAAGGTCAGAAAACGTGCCTTTAGCATTGGCGACCTGGTCCTCATGAGAGTCTTTTTAGCAAGTAAGGACCCCAAAGACGGAGTATTGGGACCGAGCTGGGAAGGGCCATACCAAATAACCGAGGTCATAAAAGAAGGAACCTACAAGTTAGCCCGGCTTAATGGAGAAGCAGTCCCACGAACTTGGATCGCCATCCATCTGAAGAAGTATTATCAGTGATACCTTTGTAAGGCTTAGTCAGGAAGGCCATCTTTTGTTTATTAAACAATGAGAATTAAATCTTTTTCCATTATTGTGTATATTTGTTGATGTAATCTCAAGTAACCACGAAAGACCCTTTCCTAATTACTTGGGGGGCATATGGTGTCTGGATATAACCAGGTCATCTTAAAGACTTAGAAGTTAATTCAAATCGATTGATCGATGTTTTTCTTAAAAATCACGAGATATTGATAAAGGATTAACGCGAACTAAGTCATATCCTGGATATAACCAGGTCATCGTAAAACTTAGAAGTTAATTCAAATTGATTGATCGATGTTTTTCTTAAAAAGCACGAGATATTAATAAAGGATTAACGCGAACTAAGTTTTCAAATTAACGTCCTAGATATAACCAGGTCCTAAAACTTAGAAGTTAATTCAAATTGATTGATCGATGTTTTTCTTAAAAAGCACGAGATATTAATAAATGGTTAGCGCGAACTAAGTTTCAAATTAACATCCTGAATATAATCAGGTCCTAAAACTTAGAAGTTGATTCAAATTGATTGATCGATATTTTTCTTAAAAAGCACGAGATATTAATAAAGGGTTAACGCGAACTAAGTTTTCAAATTAACGTCTTGGATGTAACCAGGCCCGAAAACTTAGGTTAATTCAAATTGATTGATTGTTGTTTTTCTTAAAAAGCACGAGATATTGATAAAGTATTAACGCGAACTAAGTTTTTAAATTAACGTCCTGGATGTAACCAGGACTTAACTCTTAGAAGGTGGTTCAAGTTGATTAGTATGTTTTTCCCTAGAAAAGCATAAGGTGCCAATCACAACACCAACAAAAACTAAGACTATTACCAAAATGCATAAAAGAGAAATGAGATAGAGGCAAAGGGATGTAAATCAATTAAAAATAAAGTTGATAAAACCAATTGTCTCGAGGTTAGAAAACCTCATAATGTAAAGTTACAAAAAAAAAAAATTGTTGTGTAAATGGTAAAAAGAAGAGAAGTCCTAGGCCCCACCAGGCTGCTCCGATGAGGTCACCACCTCGCCCTCTTGCTCGGCGGCTGTGGAAGTCTCCCCGGTCTCGGAGGGCGCCTCTTGATGAAGGCGAGCTTTGAACTTCTCCAGGAAGGACTCCCATGCATCCAACCCCAGAAAGGAGAAGTCACCATTTGGGTTGAAGACCCAGTAGTGGTACAGCATAGCCTCCATGGAGGAGCTGGAAGCTGCCTTCTCCGCCGCCAGGGCGGCCTTGTCTTCCTCTACCTCAGCTTTCGCGACGTCCAGTGCGGCCCGAGCAGCCCTGGCCTCCTCGAGCTCAGTTCTCGCAGCGGCTAGGGCGGCCTTGGTAGCCTCGGCCCCCTGCAGTTTTGGTCGAGAGGCGTCCAGCTCAACCTGCACGGTCGCTAGGGCATCCTTGGCGTCTTGTTCCTGCTTTTGGGCAGTCTTAAGGGCAGCTAAAGCAGTCTGATGCTCGCCCCTCATATCCTCGAGCCTGGCCCTAGATCGGGATATGCTCTGGTGGAGAGCCAAAGTGCCCTGCAAGACCAAAAGATAATAAGGTAACTGCCTTAGATAAAAAAAAACATGTGATGCACACGAGCAAGGAATACCAATGGCAAGACCAACTTACCGTGAGAGCCATCCCCAGCGAAGACTCCATCACGTTCTCCGGGCTCCTTTTCTCAATCGCCCACAGGTCCCTCTCGGTGGCATTATAATAGTGGTCCACGGTGTAGCTCGCCGTCTCGTAGACCATCCCTCGAAAGACATCGGGGATCTTCTCCAAGGCCCGGGGATTCACCGGGACGCACACCTTGGGGGTTGTGGTTGACAAGGTCCCGGAGGGCACCTCCGTTTCCCGAACCAAGGCGAGAGCTCACGGAGGAGGTGGGGGCATCTTCATTGCAGGAGGGGGTGGAGGCACTTTCTCCTGGACAGCCGGGGCTTGGTTTTTCCCTTTTGCAGGGGACTTGGAGGTAGTCTTGAGGGCTTTCTTCGCCAGCCGGAGCTTTTTCACCATAGGCCCGGAAGCCTCAGAAGGGTTCCCTCCAGGGAACATAGCTCGCAAATCGTTGTTCTCGGCCTGTGACATCTCCTCTGTTGAAGCAAAAACAACAAAGCATTAGAATACATGTAAAATGTTTGTATAAAGCAACGAAAACAAAAGGGAAAAACAAAGCTCAAGTATGTATTGAAAGGGATCCTACCCTCCGAGCTAGAGGAGGAATCTATGGTCACGACCACCGGCCCCGGAGCTACAGCAGGGGAGTCTAAGATAACGACCTCGCGGGCTGGAAGAGGCTCTGGGTCCGAATCTGGCTCGGGACTAGACTCTTCTACGTACTGCCTAAGACCCAGAGCTACTACACCCTCCAAGAGGGAGGGCCACGACCTAAGATTGGCCCCATACTCCTCAAAAAAGACCGACCTAAAGGCTAGGGTATTATCTACGACTACAATACCCCTAGGGCGGCTACTGTCATAACCCAACACAAGCTGGTCGACGCATTGGAGTAGGGTTATGTTGCGGTCTGGGTCATTTCGATGGAGATGAACGGGCTGGCTGGGATTGAACCTAGCTAGCCGAAGGTCTGTAGTGGCCCTATCTAAATCCCTAAACAGATAAGGATTACCTTGCCCGGAGGGGCCGGTTGCTGCCCCGGACTGGGCCCTCTCCACGTTTGCTTCTTGCGCGACCTCCAGCGCCCGCTTACGCCACACGAGGGGCACCTCATCCTCCTTGTCCTCTTCCTCTCCCGCAGCCTCCTCCCCAGGGATGGGTGCCATCTCGCGAGCTGGAGGAAGGCCCCGCGGTCTCCTCAAGGCCAAAGTCTGGCCTGGAGAGATTAGCTTGCACGCCAACATCGTTTCATCGGACACGAGTTGGCGATAGTCCTTTTCGCTTGGGGGCAGCCTCTCCAATGTCTCGTATTGACCCCAAAGGGTCACGGACTTGGCCGTCCTCGCGAAAATGGCTGCATGATGGTTTCTAAGTCAGGAACTAATAAAAGAAGCTAATCGGTAATCAACTTCGAGCTAAGAGTAAAAGATACTTACGAGGGCGGTTGAAATAGTGGTGTTCGCAGTTGCGAAACCCCTTGGACATAAAGAACTGGTCTTTAAAATTGTTGGGGTGGCTGGGTAGCTCAATGACCGCAGCCGAATTTGGGAAGTGGGTCAGATATTAGAACATGTCGCTTCGCCCCCGCTGCTCCGGGCTGGCCTTGAGGTAGAAGAAGTATAGGATATCCACCGGGGTGGGGACCTCCCATTCCTGCTTCAGGAATAAGTATCTCAACCCCGCTAACAAACAGTATGAGTTAGGGGGGAGCTGGAAAGAAGCCAGCTTCATGTAATTAAGAAAATCCGCGAAGTACTGGTCCAGCGGGAGGAAGGCCCCAGCCTTGAAGTGCTTGTCACTCCAGGCCGCGTATTCCTCATCGAGCGGCGCGCAGCTCCGCTCGCTTTCTAGGGGAGGTCGGGCATCTAGGGCGCCCCTCCCAATCTCAATATTGTGGGAAAGGAATATCTTATTCACTTTCCCCTGGCTGGTGACCTTCGAGACGATCCTCTTGGCCTCGAAGAAAGCGTCGGGCCCCACCTCGAGCTCATGCTCCACGGCTGGACCGAAAACGAGGATTGGAGAGTCCATGACCACCTCCTTTCCTTTGGCCTGCTGAGAAGACGAGCTGCCAGTAGTCTTCTTGGGGGCATTCTTCTTTGGTCCCATCTGGTCGCCTAACGAACAAAAGAAGAAAATTTAGAAAGGGCGACCTAAGCATAAGAAAGAATCTAACGCGAAGTGTTTCCTTTTACACGGGGGCTGAGGTAATCTCAGCCCGTGGAGAGTGAGACCACGCGGTTCTATGAATACGCGCCTGTGCTCCCAACAGGTCCCCGATTACTCGGAATCCGTGTGTCAGGAGGGTCAGAATAAAAGTTTGCCTTGGAAGGAAAGTTTCAGTAGGCAAACAGTGCAAAACCGCCTGTGAAGCGTGTCCCCTAAGCTAGCCGGTTTTGCACCCTAAAAACTGGTTATTTCAAACAAGCATACAAAAATTCTACCCAGAGAATCTCCCCAGAAAGCGTACCCTATGAGTCATGCTCCTAAATGGTTTTTTCTACGGTCGATGTCCTAGGATAAAAACCTATGCGTATCATACCCACAAAAAACCAGCAAAATACTGCATGCGGCTACAGAAACAATTTACCTAAGCAACAGTGAAGAAAAAAGTTAAAGCATGCACAGGTGGAGGACTTACAAGGGTGTTTTGCTGTGGTGAGATTGAAAGGATCGTCTGGGTGGGAATCCTGCTGGAAATGCTGGTGCCGAAGTCTCAAAGGATTTCTCGTGCCTGAACTTCTAGAACGATGGGAACTGTAACCAGAAGAAAGAGAGGGTTTTTTGAGGCTGAGAAGAGAGAAGAAGATGAGAAAATAAGAAAATTTTCAAATGAACGGGTGGCCCGTGCGAAAGGTGGCCACCCCTTTTATGTACGTAAGAGGCCAAGTGAGGAGGGCCGTTGGATTGCCTTGATGTAGGATACGAGGATCACTACTCGGAAGGCGAAGCGACGGCCGAATATAGGCTAGGCCATTTAATGCGGTTCTCGGAAGACGTACCATCACCAACCACGATGCTCCACGTACTCGACGCCTGTGTAATGGGCGGAATGTGAAGAGTCCACAAGGAAGCCTAAAAGCCCCCACTGTGGCCCCAGGTGACGTCATGTGCCACGAGCAGGGGCTTGGGGGAAAATGTACGCCTTAATTCTCCACGGGCTATTAGTGAGCTGAGGTATGTCATAATTATATCAGCCACGTGGATGCCACGTACCCGGAGCTGATGTTACCAGGTCCTACCTCTTTAGCTCGAGGTAAAGAGAGGCTTATTAAGATTACTAAGGAGTCGGGTCAGGAGTATGGATACCACGGGCTAAGAATACAACAAGCTCGAGGTACGAGCTTGAGTTGGCATCTGTGACCCGTTATAAAGTCAACCACGCAATGTAAACGTGCATATATCAGACATCACGTGTCTGATATATCCCTGAATTCTTGGACATGCAGCATAAACGTGCGTGTTCAGGCACCCACGACTGGGTTGGGCCTTGCGGCCCATTATCCCCTCATCTATTGATTATACCACACTTCATTGTCAGGTTTTAGGAATTGATCATGAATGTCATAGAAGTGACATGATGGGTAAGAAGGTCACGAGATGACCATTTGCCAACCCCCAGGTGCCTTCTCCTATAAATATGGAGACTCTGGGAGTTGCAAAGGGTTGGATTCTATTGTGTAAAGAAACACCCTGTAAAGAATACCAGAGAAATAACAATAATATTGGCTGGTGGACTAAAATGATTTTAACCTTTGAACCACCTAAAAAAGTATTCGTGTCACCCTTTTATTTTAAGATCATTCATCTATTACGGTTCATTACTTAGCACAAAGCCCACTCTCTACTCTCTTAATTATCTGTTGGCGGAGAACTACGTCAACATTATTGAAATATTCCTTTAAAACTAACTTAAAAATAGATATTTATCAATTATATTACTATAAATTCAAATATTATAAAATATCATCATTATAATAATATTTAATATAAGACTATATATATAATAATTATATTAATATAAATTTAAATTCAAATTTAAATGTTATAAAAGATCATTATTATAATAATATATAATACATAACTAGATATTTAATAATTATATCAATATAAATTTAAATGTTATAAAATATTATAATGATAATCCTAATTTTTTACTAATTATATTAATATAAATTCAAATATTATTATTATAATAATATTTAATACAAGACTAGATATTTAATACTTACATCAATATAAATTTAAATATTATAAAATATCATTATAATAATACTATATAATACATAATCTAAATTTTTATTAAAAAAATTGCCATTTATGTTTGAAAATATTATCATATTATATATATATATATTTTAAACAAATCATAAATAGTGTTTTGGTTTAATTTTTCATTTAATATATTTATGTTATTCTTTTATATATAATATTGTTTATTTATTTGAAATTTATATGACAATAATACAAATTTAATAAATATAATTAATAAATTCTATAAATAAAACTAAGTAAAAGTGTGTTATGCATTACTTGTATCTAGTATATGTATATATATATACACATGGACTCAAAATTGCAAGGGAAATTCAGGTATTTATCCATAGTATGGATTCATATATCCAAAAAGTGTCATATCATACATCAACATTGCAAAATAATACTACTATTTTCTTGGTTTCCAAAAATACCCCTTTCATGTTTTTTAGCCTCCATCTCTCTTGTCTCTCTCTCTCTCTCTCTCTTCTCCATCTCTCTCTTGGTTCACCATTCTATTCTTTGGAGAGTCATGGTAGCCACCACCAAACTATCACCACCACCAAATTTCTTTGAAAATAACATCCACAACTTTGACATCTTCCTCCATTTTTTATTCTCTCTTTCTCCTTCTCTCTTAAAGTATCCATGGAGAATAAAATAAAATACCACATGATAGTTTTTGGTGATATAAAACTTAAACCCACTAAAAGTTCAATTAAGACACTAATTTATGCATTTCGAATAGATTTGTGCATGATTTTTCGATTTTTTTTTTTTTTGCAATTCTTTTCACAATTTTATAGATTTGAAACTTAAAAATTTGTAATATACTCGATGTACCTCAATGCCCAACTCGATGGGCTCTTAAAAATCATGTTTTTCATGAAAAAAAAACCATCTGCCTCGACACACCTCGATGCCACCTCGATACACCTCGACGGAAGCTGATGCAATTCATAGAAAGTGCATAAATTTTCATTCGGGTGTCCGTTTGAGGTGATTTTTTTAATTTGTATATTTTTTGTGATCTACAAGTCTGAGATGTGTACATACATTTGAGAAATCAAAAGGTTAAAAACATACCAACTTTGAAAATATAGGGGTATTGTTTTGAACTTTGGGGTGCTTTCAAGCTTTCAACTTTACCAAAGTGTGTGTACACATCTTAGACGTGTAAATCTACAAAAAAACATCCAAATTAAAAAAAAAATACCTCAAATGGACACCCGAGTGAAAAGTCATGCACTTTCTATGAATTGCATCGAGTTCTATCGAGGTGTATCAAGGCAGATATTTTTTTTCTTCATGAAAATCATGATTTTTAAGGGTCCATCGAGCTGGGCATTGAGGTACATCGAGGTGTATCAAAATATATCATGAAAATAATGATTTTCATAAAAAAAAAAGATCTGTCTCAATGAAAATCGACACCACCTCAATACACCTCGATGCACCTCGACGAAACTCGATGCAATTCATAAAAAAATGCTAACTTTTCACTCAGGTGTCCTTTTGAGGTGATTTTTTTTTTAATTTGGGTATTTTTTTTTTTGAGATCTACACATATGAGATGTGTACACACACATTTGGGAATATGTTCAAAGCAATACCCCTATATTTTCAAAGTTGGGTATGTTCACTACAAGAAAAATATTTTTTAGCGGCGACAGTATTAGCGGCGACCACAAGTCACCGCTACTAATGCCAATATCACCGGCGACAAAGCATGTTCGTCGCTGATACTTTTTTAAACTTTAAAATATTATTAGCGGCGACATTTTTGCTATTAGCGGCGACATAGTCACTGCTAATAAATTAAAAAATACACCGAAAAAACGTGGGAATTTCCCCACCAACAATTTTCAATTGATTATTAGCGGCGACATGTGTCGCTGCTAATAGTCTCCACGTGATTTAAAAAAAACATCAGCGATGACACGTGTCACCGCTAATAATCTCCATGATTACCCCCTTTCTCAGCTTGGAGGCCCCCCCCCCCCCCCCCCCCCCCCCCCCCTTCTCTCTCTCTATCTCCGCAGTGCCACCCCGAGGTTGCCTACCCCGGAGCCATCCCAAAGCCGCCTTGTCGCCCCCCCTCTCTCTCTCCCGCCGTCACTCTTTCTCCCCGAGGCCGCCTACCCCGTCACCGCATCACCCCGGAGACACCCCGTTGCTGCACCACCCTGGAGCCATCACACCGCCGTGCGGTAAATATATATATGTTTGTTTTTTTTAAAAAAAGAAAATATATGTTTGTTTGTTTTTTTTTGAGTTTATATATATATATATCTGTTTTTATAAATATATATATTTTAATTTTATATATATGTGTGTGTATATGTTTATATGTGTGTATAAATTACACAACGCACACACCACAGCCACCGCAGACATTAGAAGAAGGAGACAATACGGAGGACGCCGAAGGTTGAGATGTTTTATGTATTAAACAATAACTTGTATTTAATATATTATTGTATGAATATTTAATTTGAATAATATTGTATTAGTTGTGTAATTTGAATAAATTAATAATTTTATGCATATTTAATTTTAATATTATTATTTTATGCATATTTAATTTTGATATTATAAATTAAAAAAATATTATTTAAATGTTTTATTTTTATTTATTTAATTATATAAAAGTATTAGAGGTGACATTTGTCGCTGCTAATAATGTTAAAGTCACCGCTAATATTATATTATTAGGGTCGAATTTTTATTATCAGGGGCAAAATATGATCTGAGAATTACGATAATTAGGGGCGACATTAAATTTATTAGGAGCGAAACTGTTGTCGCTAATACTTATTATTATGGACGACATTTTTTTTGCCGCTAATAATCAACATTAACGTCGAAATATTAGCGGCGACATGTCGCCGCTAATGACTATCATCGGTGACTTTGGGTATTACCCCCTAAACACTATTTTTGTTGTAGTGATTTTTAACATTTGAACTTCTCAAATGTGTGTGTACACATCTCAAACGTGTAGGTCACAACAAAAATACCAGAATTAAAAAAATCACCTCAAACGGACACCTAAGTGAAAAGTTATACACTTTCTATAAATTGCATTGAGTTCCGTCGAGGTGCAAAGATGTATCGAGGTGGCATCGAGGTGTGTCGAGGTCAATGTTTTTTTTCTTCATGAAAATCATGATTTTCAAAGGCTCATCGAGATAGGCATCGAGGTACGTCGAGGTATATCAAGTTTTCTGTAAATTTTTACGTTTCAAATCTAAAAAATTGTGAAAAAAATTAAAAAATAAACCAAAAAATTATGTCAAGATCTATTCGAAATTCATAAATTAGTGTCTTAATTAAACTTTTAGTGACTTTAAGTTTTATATCGTCAAAAACTATCATGGGGTATTTTATTTTAGTCTCCATGAATACTTTAAGAGAGAAAAAGAAAGAGAGAAGAGAACAACAGAGGAGGATATCAAAGTTGTGGATGTTTTTTTCAAAGAAATTTAGTAGTGATGATGATTTGGTAGTGGCTGCCATGACTCTCCAAAGAATCGAATGCTGAACCAAGAGAGAGAGGGAGAAGAGAGATGAAGGCTCAAAAAATGAAAGAGATATTTTTGAAAACCAAGCAAATAATAACATTATTTTACAATGTTGGTATAGAATATCATTTTTTGGATATATGAATTCACACTATAGATAAATACCCCAATTTCCCAATTACAATCAAATCTAAATGATAAGATATATATGTGATGCTTCCTGTCTAAATGTTAGAGATGGATTATGGATACTAAAATTAATAATGTTCGGAATTCAATTTTTTTCCCGCATATTCATATCATTAATTAAATAATATCACTAACATCATCTAAAAAAATAGTGGAGAGATTGACTTCTTGCAATAATATAATAAATATTAAAATGTGTATTTATAAATATATATATATTATTACAGTAAATTGTGATATGGCTTTTTTATTAATTTAAAGTGTGAGACATTATTAAATAAAGAATAATGAAAAAAGGACTCATATCGATCTGGATTTTAGTATAAAATAAACCTAGAGTAGCAGTTCTCCATGCTTTCTTAACTAATAAATTTACTAAAAATGTTAAGATAATAATAACCATACTTTAATTAACCTTTAAAATTAACGATTTCCATATTTGTATTTTAAAATGAATTTTAAGATAAAATAATTAACCACTCGAGCGGCCTTCATTAATTATTAAGCTCTCAAGCCATTATCCTTGTTTGCTAGTTGATTTATTTTCTGATAAAAAATTATGTTTTGATTAGTTAAATACAAAAAAGTGAGTACGTACTATTGTTCAAAAAATTGATTAACCCAGACAAACACAGTACTTATTAGCTTAATGGAGAAAGAAGTACATGCGTAATCAAATTATTAGAATACTGATTAAATTAATCAATACTTTTCTTAATGAAATGATATATAGCCAGGACATATTAATAACCAAATCCATACCTAGCTAGCTATATATTAATAATCAGATTGGTATCTAACTACCTTGTTTTAAACCTGCCTTTATTTTGTATTCATGAACTAAATATTCATAGACTACTAAAGTGAGCTATAATAATTATAGTATAAGAACAAATCGATGATATAAATACATAAATATATGTGAGTGTGTACGTGTATATATATATGCTCATTTGTATTTGTGATGCATGTAACTAATTTTATTATCATTCAATAATCACCTTATAATTTTTTGCACTATATATAATAAATTTCTACAATGTGTTTTTTTTTTTCAAGTAATAATAAAGATACTATATATGTAAAGTTACTTTTTCTTATTCTACATATCTTTTGTTCCCCATTTGGTTAATGAGCCTATTAAGTTGGATAATTAACTTTCATTTCTGTTGAACTCTTAAATAATTATATATATGGTATTTATATGTATATATATATTTTTTTTAGGAATTTTCATATTTATTTAAGGAATAACAGAATACTTTTTTGAATTATAATCACTTGTGTGCACGACCTCATTCATATATGTGGTTAGGGATTAATTTGGTTGAAAAGAAACAATAAACTAAACTTAGAAGGAAAAAGGAAAGGACTTATATAAATATATTTTTTTTATATATTTATACATCAACTCACTTTTCATGTTCTCAACGATGTGGAATATATATATATATATATTTTACTAAATTTATATTTGTGAAAGGATATCGTTTTATATTCACACATTTTCCAATAACAAAACTATAAATAATAAATATACATAGGCAAAGCTTTAACTGTTATAATATGACCTTGATGCACTTGTGGGTTATTACTAATTAGTAAGTCATATATAGTCCTAGTTACTCAACTTTACCAATATGTCAATTACTAATCAACTAGTGTTTTGAGGCTGAATTATATTCACCGGCCGACTGTAAATATATATTAATCAATTTTCAATAATTATGTCTTTCCATGCAGTAGTGGTTATATTTATATTATTATGATTTAAACTTAAAATTGTCTCCCTGTTTTTCATTCTCATTTATAGAAAGTTATAAAGATATCTGTCATTTCCCTTTCCAAAAATATACACATATATTTGCTATAATTAATGTCAGGAGTTAACAAACCTCTTCTTATATTATACATCTAAAATTCTTGATTTTACACTTCAACGCGAATATCAGATGTTCATGAATCCGTGGTGAATGAATGAGATTTATAATTTATATTAATTTGTCTCATTCATAAACTAAGAAAAACATGTAACTGGTTTTTAATTTTCATATATTCACATGTTTTATTAGTATGTGTATGATACAATTTTAAATTCCTTGGAAAAGATTGATCAAGACTTGTACAACTCATGCAATAAGCTTATATATTTATATAAAAATATTACTTTCCAATAATTGATGGCTTTATTCCAAACCCTAACTCGTCCAGCTGGGGTTAGTACGGTATGCTTTTTCTAAAATCCATAACATAAATAGATCATTACATTCGAAGAGCCAGTTACCTATGCTTCGAATTCAATATAAATAAATCAATCCGTTTGTAATGGGTATGAATAACATTAAATCAAAATTTTCTAATGTCTTAATTTATGCTTAATTAATAAATAATTAACATATTAATTAAAATTAGTAATAATTTCTATATTAATTTTCTAATTTCACAAAAATAATTTGGTATTCATTTATTTGTTAGATATAAATTGAGACACTAAAATTAGACAACAGTATAAAGTCCGTAAAAGTCTTCCTTAGTTAAAATTAATCAATAATAGACTCCAGCAATGGTCGTCTTTTCTAAAGTAATAAATAAAGTTAAGTGAAAACTTTTATATTTTAATAATAATATTTCAATGAAACTAGCTAGCTTTTTTTAAAGGATGTTCTTACTAGCAATTAAAGTATCCTAGAAGTATAAAACCAAGAAGGACCCTCTTCACATGGATTCACGTGTTATAGTTAAAAAGCCTCAATAAACAATATTTGTTAGCATAGCAACTTGCATTACTACATTCCATCACTAAAGTCACAACACCAATAGACAGCAATTAATGGATCAATAATTAAGAGAAACTTATATACAATAATCTTAATTTAATAATAATAATAATAATAATAATAATAATAATAATAATCTTTTCATCTCTTTGACACTAGCAAATTATATTATATATAAAAAAATATAAATTTATATATTCTCACTCCTTTATCATGTGATCTTTCCAAATTCTAGGCATATTCCCACTTCAAACATATCTGCCTTTGAGACATGCACCAAGAGATGAAACCCGTTTATGAATTGATCATTACTGTTTTTTTTTTTTTAAAAAAAATTATATTTATTATTTTGAAAAGGAATCCACTAAGTTTACACTAATGAATGTAGACCGCTCATTAGGGAACTTTTGAGTTAAAGTCAGTGAAAATTTTAATTGGTTTTTGATGGTGGGGTATGTATATATTTTATATAGTAGCAGATACCATCCAAGAAAAATTAAAACCAAGTTAGGGAACATGTTGGTTTTCGATGAAGAAATTCAATCGTGCCATAAACATATACACTTGTCGTTAAGTACACGTCGAATTTTTTCAATGCAATTTTGAGCCCTAATTAATTTTTTTTTCGTTTTCAAATTATAACCAACTCTCATTACTCTTTTCTTGACAGTGAAAGGCAACTTTACAGTAATTATGAGATGATGGATTAGATGAAATTTTGGTCTAATAACCCACACACACACACACATATATATATTGACAATTAAGGTGAAACCCTAGCTACACTACACATTTTGTTTTGTTTGTTTTTCTTTCTCTATCTCCTTCTCCAAACAAGTAAAACCCTAAAATTATTTAATTTTGTTGTCAAAATCATTTAGTTGAGTTATTATCATATATGTGTTTGGCGGGCAGTACTTATCTTTTTATTTAGGCAGAATAGATCTTTGGTTGTTTTATCCTTAGAAATTCAGAAAAGTACTACGTTAATTGATGTTAAAATTAATAGTATGACAAAAAAATTAAATTAATCCACACACAATTATATATTTGATTTGATGAGTTAGTGTGTTTTTTTCATTGATCGGAAAAGCACTAAAAAATAATCAAGTTTCCCTAATATGATCAACTATATGAGCAAGTGATAAGAAAGGATTATTATACCTTTCGGCTAAATTGAAACATGCATGTTATGCTATCATGTCACTTCACTAATTATACATATATAATTAATTAATTAAATATATACATATACACGTATGGCTAGTCACACACACACACGAGATCAATAATGCCTTGCCAAGAATTGCATTATATAATATAAAAGCCATACCAATAATTATTTTAATGGACCATATTCTAAAGGTCACTCTTTTAAATATTATACACACAACATATATATATATATATATATACACACAAGAGTTAAAATATTACTAAATGCATTAATATATATCAAACTATAGGAAAACAATTTGAAAAAATGAGTGGTTTAAAAACTAAATATATTGGTCAACTATTAAAATAGATTTCCTTTATTTCACTAAATCTCGATGAAGTGAAAATATATTAATAAATAAATAGTCAACTATAAATTTGATATCTTTTATTTTCACTCTAATTTTGATCTACAACATTTACTAGTTTTTGAAACAATAGTTACGATGATTGATTGATTTTCTTTTAATTATTGTATATATAGAACTATTATATAAATATATATGTATATTAGTTAAAATTTATTGGTTAAGACACTATGTTTGGTGGTATTTTTGTGCCTATTGTTCCATGGTTGTTCGTGTGTGATTCATGTCATTTGGTTTCTGTTAGGGAAATTTAATGGCCCATTTATTTGACAAAACTTAGACTTTGAAATACATTTGTACTTAAGATAAGTCTCTGACTATGTCACTGGATGATGTGAATTAGTAATTGTAATTATTAATATCTATTGGTAATTAAAAATTTGCCTCTTGACATATGGAATCATTCATTTTTCAGAAAAAAATTCTTGGTTAAGATTTATATACTCGTCCAATAAATTAAATGCAGGTATACGTACATATATATGCACGTGAGCACTTAAATCCGGATAGATTATAATAAATACTAAACACATTAATAATTTATAATAGAAATTATACCACTTTGTTCTTTTTTTTGTTTGCTTTAATACTAGTATACTACCCATCTCATTCAATAAATACCAAATAATATTACCCCATATTTTATCAATGAAAAAACATGCCTTGAAGTTAAACATAATTTTAGTAAAAATTTTATTCAATATTACCAAAATATTCCTATTTTAATTACATAAAGTATCTAATATATAAAAAAAATTAATAACCACTCTCCCAGAATTCAATTACAAACGATGGGTCATCCATGGGATTATGAAACCACTTACGGATCAATGATTTGGACAAAATAAGATAATTTAGTTGTTATTGTAATTAATTTGTAATTCGTTGCCTATAATTAGTGATGTTGAGAACCATTTTCGGACCCTGGATTCTAGTTTGAATATATTTTTACTTTGTTTATTTTCACTTGGAGAATCTTGCTGATTTAGGCATTAGGTGTTCCCATCAATTCAAGATCCAAAGCAAGATCGAGCATAGACACTAAAGTGGTGTTTGGTATAAAGTTTGAGTTTATATAAGAGTAGAGTTAGAAAATATTTAGATTAAGGAAATATAAAACTCAAATATTTAAAGAGATTAAGATTATATTTAAATCAAACCATCAAAAATAAATTTATTAAACATGAGATAAAATTGACATTCTCATTCTCATCAAACTAAATCTTCATACCAAACACTCATAATTAAAAATATTAATTTAATTATTTTTTTTAATTAATCCAAGAAATTTTGAATCTACATATACTATAAACCCTTATCAGAAAATCACAATTTATTTATAAATAAATAAATCAAAAAATAAAAGAAAGATAAAAACCAACTTGTTGAAGAGACCATGCTCTTTCGAAGTAATTTATTCCTAATTGACAAAAGGTACACTATTTTTTTCTCCTAAAAATGAAACAAAACCAATTAGGTAAAGATAGAGAAGGAAGTAGTCGGTGAAATTAGAACAAATCGGAGATCAGTGTATGGGACCCACTTCTGCTAATGTCCAAAAGTAAAACTATTGATTTGTTGACTAAAATATTCTTCTTAATGTTTTGTCAAAAAAAAAAAAATTCTTCTTAATTCTTACACGTGGCACATTTGTGTTTAATTGTATTTTTTTTTATGTATATAATAAAATAGAAAACAAAATTTGCTGCACCAGCTGGGAATCAACCCGGGTCTGTACCGTGGCAGGGTACTATTCTACCACTAGACCACTGGTGCGGCTTCTGTTCTGGACTTTATGTGATGATTACTTAGAATCAATAGTTTAAAACAATTGCATATGACTTTACATAAGAGGTTTAAGCTATTATTAGAATGGAATTAGATTAGTAATAAAAATGGTAATTGAATTTGAATAGAATAACTATGATGATGTATAAGAATAATATTTTATTGTTTGCTTTTATTTTAGAATAAATACTGAAATCAATATTTTGTTACTTAGTTTTATGTTGGAATTGAATAACATAAATGTTATATGAACAAAAATATATCTTTACTTCTCACAAATATATATTAATACATTGATACTATATATTAAAGTAAGACGGGTAAAGTTGAAACTTTGTTTAATAATTTCGGAATGGAAATTATATTTTGATAATTGAGGATTGAAATAATAAGAATTGTAATTTCATAAGAATAAGAATTCTTTTTTCTTAGAGTCAAACCAAACAAATCTGACATCGATGAATTGCTTGTTCTTGTGCTAGATCTTTTCATGGTGATTGAGTGCTACTAGTCTACAACAAATTCTTATCATCAGATATTATGATTTTTTTAGTTTTTAATATATATATATATGTATGTATGGTAAATATCTAGAAAGTTTTAGACAATCCATTTAGTTCTGTTGGAAAGATATTTGAATTATGTTGGGAAGTATTTTATGAACTCTTTAGACTTTTTAAACAGTACTAATAACAATTATTACTGCCATAAACCTATTTATTGTGCTTTATACATTTTGTTTTTGTATCTCACTTAATGAATAAATTCATTCAAATAGAAATTATTTGACCTAAAAAATATATATTTGTATGTATATTATTTCCACCCTTAATTTATTTATTATTAATTATATCATTACTATAATATGTCAAATTGATAGAGTATGACTTGTCTAATATGAAAAAAATCATATCAAACTTTCTCATTATTTAGTAACGATGTCATGGCCACTAGTAGTAGTACCACTCACCTACTCTTCTTTATTAGATTCTAACACTATAACTTAGGATATTATATATATTAAACAATTTGGTTGAAATGTAATTTAATTATAAATAAGTAAAGACTTTGATAGAGTAAAGATAATATGAGAGCATCTATTTGTTTTTGCATTGGTAAGCAACCAAACAAAAGGACGCATAGAAAAGGTCCAAACTCAGCGCCGGCAATAATTGGCCTTTGGTGAATATATATATATATAAATATATCTATATGTGTGGCTGGGGAACTGGGTTGAGAAATCTTGTACTTAATAATGATTTATTAGAGTGTTCATTTCCAACTAGTAGTAGTACTACTACGGCTAATTAATTATAATGTAGCTTAGAGAGAGAGCCAATTTTCATCATATGTTTATTATTATTATATATTTTTTATATAAATATTGAGCTAGTAAACGGTTTATATTACTTTATGTAATTATAAGCCTTTTCAATCCTTGAATTAATCTAATTATGTATTATCTCTTGTGATAAACTTTGGTTACTATATCTAATTATCATTATTTGGACCAATAATTATTCTGATTAGACATTACCCATAAGACTAGTCATTACAAAAAATACACACTTTCTCTCTCTCTCTCTCTCTATTCACTTACTATATATATATATATATATATTTATACAATATAATCTATGTCTCCTTACACGTTTACCATCTTTAATCCTCGGTCGTTCGTCTAAAGATGCACAAATAGTTTTTTGATGTTTCCATTTTTCTTGCCAATTTTGGACATTATATGATATTGATTGACCATCTCTTTTTGGACTTTTTGGTACTGAAGTTTGAACCGATATACCACCTAATTATTTTGTGAATACTCCTTGCAGTTTTCACGATTATTCTATTCACAAACCCTAATTCTATCCCCAGATAAAACCCAAAGAGAAAAACTTGTGTAATAATTGCTAATTCAAACAAGTTTTTAAAAAATAACTAATTCCTGCAAATAATATGTGTGTGTGAATAAAGTGATTATTTAGTCAAATTACTCGAGGAAGACTTCTACAAAAAAAATATATTAATTATTCACCTTGTGTAACGCATGTATAGTAAAATAAAATAAAATTATAAAGTCATATATATTTCTTCTTAAAATTAGAGAATTCAATTGATTTTGCTTGGCTTCGTACGGGTCTCAGGAGACCACAACTCGTGTCTCATTCCAAATTAACATTATTAATTATTAGAATTGATTGCACTACTATTGTATAGTTCATTATATGATAGCTCAATCTCAACCCATAAATATCATCAATTAATTTCTTTTGTTCTTCTAGCTATTGTGGCCAACAATGCTTCATTATATATATATAAATTTATATAAACATAATTTCTCAGCCAATTTCGTAAACCCTAACTAATTATACAATTTTGGCTATGTACATGTATGGTAATACTTTTGTAAAGCTATATATTTAGGCTTATTAGCTAGCTAACGTTCTAGGGGTAGAAAGCACGTACATATATTCAAATCAATTTACTCTAAAGTCTCCAACTTGAATTTTTATGCTTTGAATTATTCGTCAATTTATATGTGAAAACATGACCTAACTAATAATTTGTTGATTCCTAGCCACCTCAAATTCTCTCTACAAACCAAAAGACTTATTATGTTTTGTATTCTAAAAAGATACACCGATTTCCAGAGATCTGTAAAGGTAAAACTCTACAATCAAGTTGTCAAAAAAAAAAAATCTACAATCAAGAATTTATCAAAGTAAATTAAGTATTACTCACGAAAAAAAAATATAAGATTGAGATTATAATTGTGAGAATTCAAAAGTTCAAAAATCTAAAATTAGATGATGTCTCTTATTTATAATTAATATAAGGCCCATATATTGAATTATTGATTTTGTTAGGTGTTGGATTATCTTATGAGAAAATAATGTTTGACTCATTTAATTATTTATATAACTTAAATAATGTTTGACTCACTTGATAAAATTCATACATGCATTGAATTAATTGCATGGATTTTATTGGAGTTGTGTGTGAAAGATCTTTCTGTCTTTATTTTATGTTTGAATCATTATATATGAACTGAATTATGTTGAATTGGGTCAATATTTCAAAAAAATTTAGACCATGTATGTATTGGTCATGTCGATATGGTATAAGATAGTAATACCTTGAATTGATCTTTTTCTCATGATGTGATTTTATTTTATATGTACAACCACAATAAATTAGAATATGGGGTTTGTTTTCTCAGTGCTTGTCACCTATCATATGTAATCATTTGGTGTTATGAATGCTTTTCTCCATAAAATTGGAAAAAAAAAGTTATTTTATTTTTTACAAAAAAACTAAGAGTTCCCTAGTAAAAAAATATATACAAACTAATTAAAAAAGTGTTTGCCTACATTGCCATCTCTTTGTAACACAAGAACATAAAAATTGATCAATAAAGAATTGTTTCTTGAAATTGCCATTACCCACCCCCCCACCCCCCAAAAAAAAAAAATTGGCTTATTATTATATATATTTTTTATTGGAATGGTATCTACGTTCTAAAAAAATATTGTATTTCCAAGGTTATTATCAAAAATAAATAAATAGATAAAATTTGGTGAATATAAATACAGTATATGAAATAGGTGAGTACAATTGTTTGGGCCATATCTTAACTAGGAGTCGTATTGGGTTGGGCTTTAATGAGATCAAGAGAAAACACATACACAATTGGGCCTTAATGTTTGTTGTCAAAACTAGAAGGGATTTTTTTTTAAATATGGCTTTTATGCCAATAATGTATAAAAATATGATAATTATACTTTTTTTAATTTGTATGAGAAAATTTATTAAAAAAAAATAAAGTATGAGAAATATAATTAGTAGCTAACTAAAATAGAGAAATGACACATTTTCTTATCATAATTATATTTTTTTTATTTTGAAGGTAATATTTTATTTTTTTTCAATTTTTTATTTTTTCCTTCATTTCTTTTTTTTTTCTACCAATTTTTTCTTCATCTTTTTTTTTTCTTTTCATTCTTCTTCTTCTTCATTTATCTATTTTTTCTTTCATTTATATTATTTTCATATTTTTTCAGTTATCTTTCTTTTTTTCTTAATTTTGGTATTTATTATTTTCTCCTTCCATTTTTTTCTTTTTTCACCAATATGAGTTTTTTTTTCTTCTTCCATTTTTTTAATACCAATTTTCCATTATTTTTCTTTTTATTCTTTTCATTTTTATTCATTCATCTATTTTTTTCCCTTCATTATTTCTTTTGTTTTGTTTTTTTTCTTCATATTTTTTTAGTTTTTTTCCTTCATTTTTTTGTACTTATTATTTTCTTATTCCATTTTCTTTTTTTTTTCACATATTTTAACATTACATAATTATTTTACTACTTTTTTATTTATTATCTTTTATTATTGTAATTTTTTTTATAATTTTTTCCACTATATGTAAAAAAATTCAAATCAATTTTTTCAGCATTTTTTTTTACTGTAACCCTTATAGGAACACCAAAATTTGGAAAGAAAGCTAATAAAAATTTGAAAACGTAAATGAGTAACCAGTTACCCTGATGGGAGCATTCAAATCTAAAAAAAAATATATAAAGATGATGGGAGAGAAGGGAAAAGGGGGCGGATCTAATTTTTTTTTTATCTACAGATCTGTGGTAACTGATTACCTTTCTGTTCTTTGTGTGTATATTTCTGGGGGTAACTAGTTACCTTCACAATCTGTTGTGTGTGTATATTTCTGGGGGTAACTGGTTACCTTCACGTTCTGTTGTGTGTGTATATTTCTAGGTTCTTTATGGTAACTAGTTACCTATGTTACTAAAATCATAGTTATTTCTTATTCCTTTTTTAATGAAGCGTTCTTCCTCTTTTTCCTCCAAATTCGATGTTTTTTTTTTCATATTTAATATGAGTAACCTGTCACGCCTCTTATGGTAACTGGTTACTTTTCTAATGATAGAAAGTTACTCATCTTAGAATAATTGATTACCCATCCTAGTACATGTTATTTAACCTAGCTCTAGGATTTTTTTTACATAACTGTCAAAGATCAATCAAGTAATTGGTTACCTTACAAAGAAACGTAAAATCTAAAAAAAAAAGGAAAAAATGTTTATAATAAATAAAAAATAATTTTAAACACAATTCATATTATAAAAAAAAATTGGCAAAACAATCAAAGAAAATTTTAATATAAAAAAAACAGATAAGCAAAAAAAAAAAAAATCAAATTACAAACATACCCTTCCAAAATAATAAAACTTGATTAAGAGTAAAACTATGAGATAAACCAACTTTCATACAAAAATATGAGAAAATAAACCCATAAAAGTGAAAATTCTTAAGAAAAACCATAGAATAACTTTTTTTTTTTTTGAAAAAAAACCATATTTTTACACACTCAATTAAAAATCTCATATAAAATGTAATTTCCTTAATCTATAAACATTATTTGTTTATCTTTATTAATTCTTGTAGAATTTGACAAATTTTGTTTTATGACAATACAGCTCACAAAACTACACAACACACTTACATATAATAGTATATTTTGGTCAACCAGGCTCCTTATTAACACAGAATTACTGACTTTAGATTTTTATTAACACAGATTAGCAGCTTTCAGACCTATTCATCAAACTATATATATTTGAGTTTTAACCAAAAATAAATAAATTTGAGTCATTATCCAACAATAAGAAAGAACAGAACTCTTTTCATCTTTAATTTTATTTTTGTAGGAGTTGATTTTTCCAAAAATAATGTACTCGCTAAATTTAATATTGGGTCATAACCAGAAACTAGCTAATTGAAACAGAAGATGTAAGTTAGCTTAATAATATAATGTCATATTTGTTGTTTTTCTATATAAACTATTCTCACATATTGAAAGCTCTCAATATTACATATTTTGGTTACACACTCTATATCGTGATTTTGCCCAAGCATTATCCACTAAATAGTAAGATAGGACAAGAAAATGAAATGAATTAAAATTAGTAACTAAAGTTTCTTAAAATATGATTTACTTAAAAACTATAATTAAATTAAAATAATATTACCTCACAAATTTAAAAGTATATTTACAAGTCAGAAATAATTAGAAACAAAGGGCATAAAAAAAGAGAGAGAGTTGGCCTTAGTGTTAGTGACGATGCTATCATTTTCAGAGCATAATTATAAAGGAGTGAGTACATACACGATGCTGTTTATTTAACCAAATGATAATTTATTGAATGAGTATTGTATTGGGTTCGTTTTTTAGTAGTGCAGATGCATGCATGGCAATGATGCCAAAGTCCATTGTTTCTGACAAAGCTGCATGCATGGCTTATAATATAATATATACTATAGATGATACTAGAAAGTACTTTAGTATATTAATCTCATATGTCAAAACCAAATACATATTGTCAAATTTAACTTAAAATCAATGTTTAATCTTTGCTTTTCACCAATAAAAAAATATATTAACATATTGCCAATTTTTCTTTATTGTGCGGTATTGTTTTTCAAGGGCCAGCTCAATATTTTTCACGGTCTTAATTAGGTCCAATAGGCCTCTTTACCTCTTCACTAAAGGCCTTATTCCTAGAATGGCTAAAAAAAAAGGCCTTATTCCTAGAAAGAATTTGATTTTTTAAACTTTCATCTTATAAAAAATTAAGGCCTTATTTAATTTGGACATAATTTGTTTAATGGTTGATTCGGCCTTGTTACTATTTAATATGCTCGTGATAAATTTCTCAATCTATTCAGAAGCTGCGTTTAATAAAAATAAAAATAAAAATAAATGAGAATTATTGCTGAAAATATAAAAAGAAGAATATAATCCAACCAGAAAATTACAAGGTTCATACTGAACTAAAGAAAGAAGCTACTTTAAAAGCTTTATATATAATTATATATTTTTATTGGAATCCTAATTTTAAGGTTTTTCTTATAATATTTTCAATTTGAGTCTCTTATTTATTTATTTATTTTTTGATGTCATACTATGGAAAGACATTAATAAATTATCAAACAAACATTATAATTAGATATATTATCCAAAATTGATCAAATAAGCCAATAACAGTAACTATTATAACATTATTTGCATACTACTAGTCTACTACTTATAATTATAAATATATATATATATATTTATATATATAAGCTAATGTTTGGGATAAATGAGTAGCACCTAAAGTAATAAAAAAAATATAATAATGTATAAAATACTATATATTCCTTTTAGATAACCTACATAGCTAGTGTAACTTAGGTCACAGATCCTTTTGCTAAGTAATATAAACAAATTTATTTTGATAAGGTATTGAATTGTTTATTAATTCTGAATAAATAAGTATTATATATAAATATACATAGCTTACCTAGTTTAGACAGCAAAGTCCAAAATTACTCAAATAGTGAGCTTATAACTCCTTTTAAGATATGCTTCTTACCTAAATTTCAAAGCTCAAAGTATTGGAAACAGGAGTAGACCATAATTAGCCCTTTTTTTTATTTATTATTTTGGGGTTTTGCTACTTATAGGAAATTTCAGTGCCCTTCTTAGATTTTTCTTTTCCCTCTCAAGTAATTAAAGGCCTCGGAATAAGAAACCCTAGATGGATAATTAATTAGGGTACTATTTAATAATAACTTAATGATGTAACTTTGCTTCAAATTAACACTAACTCAATCCCACACCACATGTGACAATGTATACAAATATAGAAACACTATTTAATAATGATACATAAGATGCAATTCCAATCCAACCTGCTTCCTCATACATTTATTATATAGTATTGATTATTTAAATATAAAGATATGTATTATTAATAATAATTCAAGTGGGGTGTGACTTAAAACAGTCCTAGATTCACTTCATGAAATCCAACGCCATGAAAAGTCTTTAACTTTATCCTATAAATATATATAATTCGGATACAGAGCCCTTGGCCACAACCCTTTCTTACAAGAATTAATAATCAAATAATTATATTATTATTATTATTATTATTATTATTATTATTATGAGCAATAAAATTTGAACAAGTCGACATATAAATATTAAGGTTTGAATACCGTCATCCTTAAATGTAAATAATTTGATCCCAACTTGTTGCTTTCCAAGAGACAGCAGCTCCCACTTGTGGACTTTATCAGCTTTCTTTTTCTAATAAATGTAAAAACAAAAATAAAATAAAAGTAAGAATATATGACTTTGAATTTAGTCGATTACAAATCTTTATATGTAATTAATTTATTGTTTGATCATGTATTTTTTTTTCTTATAATTTTTCAAAAAATATATTTATAATAGTAATTGTCATTTAGTAGGCCAATAGTATTTGTTTCCTCACGAACTCTTAACTTATCAATTTCAACCATAAAATTCAAAATAATGTAAATCCCACATAAAATATCAATAACTAAAATTAAATAAGTTTGGAAATAACGTGGAGTAGAGTAATTAAATAAATCTCGGCTCAATTGAGTCTGAGGAATAATATTGTATTTATATGTAGGTCAGATATGCAATAGAGAATCAATACCTCTATGATGTTTACAAGTAGCATAAAACTAATACATCACAGAGAGCAAAAGGAATTACACTGAGCAATAACAGAATTTGTATTTTAGTAACAAGAATAGTCTAGAGGAAAAATTAGTTACAGAGTAGATACTATATATTCTGTGTGTGTATGTGCAGAGATATTAGTGTGCACAGGAGTAGGCAGAATGCAATTTTCCTTAACATCACCCCTTAAACGAAGGGGTGAAGCTGTCACTCCGAGTTTGTCAGCCAGAAACTTGAATCTTGAGTGAGATAGTCCTTTGGTTAAGCAATCTGCTATTTGATCATGTGACGGTATATACCAGATGTCAAGTTTCTTTTCTAGAATTGTTTCGTACAAAGTGAACATCAAGTTCTATGTGTTTTGTTCTGGCGTGATACACTGGGTTGGATGCCAAAGCACTTGCACTCATGTTGTCACACCATATTATTGGTGATGAGGGAAGAGGAAATTTAAGTTCTTGTAGTAATGCTTCTAGCCAAGCGATTTCAGCAGCTACTTGAACTAAGGCTCTATATTCTGATTCAGTACTGGACCGAGCAACCACTGACTATTTCTTTGATGACCATGATACAAGTGTGTCTCCCAGAAATACACAGTACCCTGCAACTGATTTTCTATTGTATAGGCAGCAAGTCCAATCTGCATCTGAGAAGCTAGTCAAGGAGAGTCTTTCGTTGTAGGTGATATGCAGCCCATGGTGGATTGTTCCTTTGAGATATCTGAGAATACGCTTAGCTCCTGACCAGTGGATTGTGGTTGGTGCTTTCAAGAACTGACTTAGTTTATTTACAGAGAAAGAGATGTCTGGCCGAGTATGAGCTAAGTACTGTAAACCTCCAATGAGACTTTTGTAGGCTGTTGGATCTGTAAGTAGTTCTCCATCCTCAATTGACATTGGTTTGTCGGCTGTCATGGGAGTAGGACATGGTTTCAGATTCAACATGTTGAACTTCTTGAGCATTTCAGTAATATATTTTCCCTGTGATAGATACAACCCAGTTGAGTCACGAACAACTTCTATGCCCAGAAAATAATGAATCGGTCCAAGGTCCTTGAGTGCAAAAGTCTTGTGAAGTTTTGAGGTAAAAACTTCCAGTTGCTCTCCATCATTTCCAGTAACTATTATGTCATCGACATAGATGAGAACCATGATGATATATCCTTTGGTTTTGAGAAGGAATAGTGATGAGTCTGCTCTAGATTTTTCAAAGTTCCATTCTAGCAGCGTTTTTCTTAGTCTGTCGAGCCAGGCTTTTGGCGCCTGTTTTAGACTGTACAACGACTTGTTGAGCTTGCAAATGTAGTCAGGCTTGGAGTTATTGAAAAACCCTTGTGGCTGGTTCATGTAAACAGCTTCTTCGAGATGCCCATTTAAGAAGGCATTATTGATGTCAATCTGCCTTATGTCTCAATTATTTGCTACAACAATAGTGAGAATGTAACGCCCTGGCTACCCCAGAACAGTTACGGAGAACGGTGAACCGGAAATTTGACCCGCTACCCGAGTCCTTTGGCTAAAAACGTGATCTAAGTGTTATTATCAGGTTAAGGTAGAAAACCAGTAAAAAGGAAAGGGTACATTTCATTAAGTAAATAAACTGCTCATGAGCCTTTTAAAATGTTTACAAGTAGTTCGTATTACAAAAGAGTTGCTACAGTTTCAGATATACAATCCCCGCCGGCCTAAGCGGCAAAAATAGGGTAAACCCCTAGTCCCTCTGAGAACTCCTTGACCGTGGCGGTCAAGCGGCCCTGTATGTACATCACACCGCCCAAGCTCTCCACTCAAGGTTGGCCAAGCTTTTCCTTTCCTTTACCTGCACCACATAGCACCCATGAGCCAAGGCCCAGCAAGAAAACACAATAGAATACGATATAATATCAACAACGATCATAATAATCATCCGGGACTATCAGTCCAACGAATAGGTGACAATAGCCAAGAGTCACAGTGATGAGCATCGCTCCCTCTAGCCATGTGACGATAGGGTCACCAGGGCTTAATCGATAAATGTTTCGTTCATAAGTTTGTTCAGGACAGGTGCATGGTGATTGGTCACCACCATAACCTTCCTCACGACTCTAGAGTCGAAACTATGGACAACGTCCCTTAGCCACGTGACAAACGGTCACCGGGGTCATATACCTTGGCTATAGTCATCTAGTCGTAGACCAGGCAAGCGCTTATAAGTTCTTCGACCTTAGGGTCGGTCCTGCATTAATGCCATAGAGCCATTCAATGCGTGATCATCGACTTTAAAGTCGGTCCCTGACTAGTCAGTGTCTTAAGCAGGTAATCAGCATTCGTTAGCACTTAATATGCAATCCACGTTCACATATATCAACCAACAAGCCTCAATATCAAACCATGCATGTCATATACCTGTACAGGGTGCAACTGTATCCATACACTGTTTTCTTACCTCAAGTTCGAGCGAGAAGTATGATAAAGACGACCCCTGAGAACGATCGATCTTTTAGTTCCTTAGCGGTTACCTAATCACAACCAATTATAACCTCCATTAATGAGAATCCATAGTAATAGGGCCTTAACCTAAGCACCATCCTCGGGACCTCAAAACATGCCCACACGGTGAGTAGAATCGATCCCGGGCCTTAAGGATTGAAACCCCAAGTCAAAAACCCTTAAAAACACTCAAAACGGGGTTTGGAAGGAACAGGGTAGCGCTACAGCGCTCAACCCCTAGCGCCACAGCGCTCTACTCAGAACCTCCCAAAAGCCAAAAAGCCTCCTGAGGAGCGCTATAGCGCCCTAGGGTGGGCGCTGTAGCGCTACCTCCAGCCTAAAACACCCCTGAACCGACCTCCTTCATCTTCTTCGATTCTAACTCGATCTCCAAGCTTCCAAAGCCTATTCTTGATGCCAAATGAACCCAAAAACCATCCCAACACACCCCAAACATCACAAGCATGGGAACCCTAGCCAAAACTCCCAACAAAACCCATGAATTCACCCTAAACATTTCAGCTGCAAAACAAAACTAAAATAGAGCAAACCAGAGAAACTATGGTTAGAAACTTACCCAAAGCTTGGCTTATGAAGCTCTTCAATGATGGACCACACTCCCAAACTCCCAAGGCTTGCTTCCTAAGCTTGAATCCTCAAAATTGGTTCAGAAACCACAAAGAACAGTGAGGAGAAGAAGGTACGGGAGAACTCTCAAAGATACTCTGTTTTTCCATCACCTTTTTCAGCTAAATAAGGTTATATCTATCCTAGGGGTGAAATGACCATTTTAACCCTAGGTCAATTAATGGTTTCTAAAGACTCCCAAGGGCATTTTTGGTACTTTCCTCCTAACTCGTTAATCATAATTAACGCTCTCTAATTCCCGCTATTCTCAAAAATCATAAACACCAATAATTCACATCCCGTTACCCTTTATCTCCCGGTAACGCTCTAATCATCAAAATCACCCCGAGACTCAACCCAAGTCCCGGCACTTAAACCTGTTGTGACTAAACCGCTAATCAATAATCTACGATCGTCTCATGTCGAACAGCTCGAACAAACCCACATCATAATGTGGTCTCAACATATATCACCGACATGCATACAATTAACATTATATTATAATATAATTCTCATAAACATACATAAACACGTTAAATGGCAAAATTAAACAATTATGGCCCTCTCGGCCTACAAATCCAGCCGTTAAACCACATTAGGGAATCCGGGGCATTACAGAGCACCACTTTGACAGTGGAAGCTTTGACAACGGGACTGAAAGTCTCTCCAAAATCTACTCCTGGTCTTTGGTGAAAACCCTTCGCAACCAATCTGGTTTTAAATCTCTGAAATGTCCCATCACTGTTGAATTTCCTCTTGAACACCCACTTGTTGCCTACTATGTTAAATTCAGCTGATTTCGGAACCAAAGTCCAAGTCTGATTTGCTTCCAAAGCTTTGAATTCCTCTGTCATGGCTTGCTTCCACCCTGCATGTTTAAGTGTTTCTTCTGTCGAGGCTGGTTCATCATCTTTGTCTTCCCATTTTGCTTGACCAAGGTAGACCTTAGGCTTAAAAATACCATCTTTGGATCTAGTGACCATGGGATGTGAGGGACGAATTTCCTTTGCTATTTCTGATGTACCTTTGCTGTCATTTTTATTGTCGTTAGCTGAAGGAGACTTTGATTCAGCATTGTGAGAATTCAAGTCAGAAAAATCAGAGGAGATATCCAAGGGGTCCGAAACTCTTGTCTGATCTTCTTCATGATGGGACTCAGAATGTAAGTCTGGTGATGTTGCTTGGGATGCATCAGGGTGACATGTATCAGCTGCTGAAAGGTGCTGTTTGGATGTGTTTTCTTGTGCATATATGTGAGTATTTGGTAAGACCAACCATGACAAAGGAGTTTGGACAGACACAAGATTTTCTTTCTGAAAATTATTTAGGAAACCACTCTTGAAAGGAAACTCTTCTTCGTTAAAGACTACATTTCTGGATATATAGAGTCTACCATTTGAACTTAGACACTTATACCCTTTGTGAGACTCACTGTAACCCAGATTTACACATTTGATAGAATGAAATTGGAACTTGTGAGTTTGGTAAGGTCTGATGCAAGGAAAATAAGCACACCTAAAGGTTTTTAGAAAGTTATAATCAGGTTTCCTTGAATTAAGCATTTCAAAAGGTGAGTTTCCTTCTAAGATGGGAGTAGGCAACCTATTGATAAAAAAGACAGCAGTGGTGAAGGCTTCACTCCAATATTTTAAAGGCATTGAGGCTTGAGTTAATAGAGGTAAGCCCATTTCTACTATGTGTCTGTGTTTTATTTCTGCTCTACCATTTTGTGCCGAGGTATAGGGACATGAGTGTTGGAAGATGATGCCACTTTGTTTGACTAAGTCACTAAATGCTTGGTATTCTCCTCCCCAATCAGTTTGTAATTTCTTAATTTTTCTCTCATATTGGTTTTCCACAAGTGTTTTGAACTGAATGAATGCATTTAGTGCTTCTAATTTTGACTTGAGAAAATAAATCCAGGTATTTCGGCTATAGTCATCTATGAAGTGTATATAGAATCTCAGATTGGTGTGTGACATAATCGGAGATGGCCCCCAAATGTCAGTGTGAATCAGGTCTAATGGTGCTTTGGCTTTGCTGTTAGAAATTTTAAAGGGTAATGACTGGGATTTGCCAAACTGGTAGGCATCACAGAAGTGTGTTTACTCATTCATTAAACTTGTTACATTTGAGTTTTTCAACACTTGATTCAAGACTCGACTAGAAGGATGTCCTAGACGCCTATGCCACACATCTTTTAGGGAATTTAACTACTCAACATGACTAGACTGACTCACATTTGCATCTATTGCAGACAGTTCGACAGTAGATAAAAATGACTCTATACAACTGGGTTTGGACTTGATTTATGACTTTGACTGAGTTGTTTGAAGCTGATACAAGCTATCCTTAAGCTTCCCTTGCAGCACCACTTTCCTTGTATCCTTGTCCTTCACAAAACAACAATCAGAGTAGAATTCAACAAACACATTATTATCAGCAGTCAATTTCGAAATACTGATCAGATTTTTGCAGATTTTTGGAACATGTAGCAATTGAGTCAAAACCAGATTGCTATAGTTCTCAGATTTCAGAGTACCAACACCAATATGTTCAATAGATAATTTGTTACCGTCTCCTATTGTTAGTTGTTCCTTACCATTGTATTCGGTCCTGCTGGTAAGACTGTCAACATCTGAGGTTATATGGTTGCTTGCTCCACTGTCGGCATACCATCCTTCATTGTTGACAACTTCAGGTGTTGTAATAAAAGCAGAGGAGTTTCCTTTTTCTGAGTTGTGACCAGCAGCAGTAGGGTTGTAACATATAGCTGTGAAATGCCCATATTTTCCACACACCTGACATGTGGGTTTTGAGCCGTTACCTCTTCCATTTCTTCCACGAGATCTATTGTTTCCTCCTCTGGATTTCCCTTGATTTGAAAAACGACTTCTAGGATTGTAGCCCTGTGTTGGTCATCTGCCAGTGTTGGGGACAGTTTGCTTGTTGGCAAAATTTGCAGATGAAGGTCCAATATCTTTCAGCAGCTCGTTGAAAGGAGTTAGAGTGTTGAGTCTCTCAAGTTTGCAATCATAACTGAGCAGTATCGCTTGGAGCTCTTGCCATGTGATGTTTGGTTTTGCTTCAATTTGCACCAAAATGGACAGGTAATCTATATCCAAACCATTCAAGACATTAGTAATTAAATGGGACTTAGGGTATGGGTCACCTGCTAAAGCCAAGACATCATCCCACACTCTCATCTCCCGAAGGTACTCCACCATGGTCATATTCCCTTTTCTAGTCGTCTGTAGCTTGGTTCGTGTTTCATCCATCTTTGCTTTGGAGTGGGCACCGTATAACAGTTCTAGGGCTCTCCAAAGTTCAGTTGCTGAGTTGCAACCCATAACTTCTGTTGCAATCTGCTTTGTCATCGATCCATACAACCATCCCATTAGCAGCTGATCGTTCACAATCCATTGTTCGAAGGCTGGATTAATCTGAGGTTCTGAATCAGCTGCTTCATCGCTTATTGGTAAGAACTCCGGTGGTCTAGCTTTGGTTCCATCAACATAACCCGACAGGCGATGACCACGAATGATGGTTGAGATCACGGTTCTCCATAGTGAGAAGTTGTTCCTGCCAAGCTTCAATGGAAAAGGTTGATTCAGAGTGCTATAGAAAGGTGGAATGGTCACCTGAGGAGGGGCAGCGACAAGTGCTTGCTGAGCAGCAGCCGTGGTTGCTCCGATAATAGGCTGAGATGCGTGGCTCCTAGGATTGTCTTCGGTGGATATGGCCGACGTTGGCCGTGAGCGTTGCTCTGATACCAAGTTTGGAAATAACGTGGAGTAGAGTAATTAAATAAATCTCAACTCAATTGAGTCTGAGGAATAGTATTGTATTTATATGTAGGTCAGATATACAATAGAGAATCAATACCTCTATGATGTTTACAAGTGGCATAAAACTAGTACATCACAGAGAGCAAAAGGAATTACAGTGAGCAATAACATAATTTGTATTTTAGTAACAAGAATATTCTAGAGGAAAAATTAGTTACAGAGTAGATACTGTTCTGTGTGTGCAGAGATATTAGTGTGCATAGGAGTAGGCAGAGTGCAATTTTCCTTAACAAAATACATTACACAAGTATAAATATTATTTGTCTAATATTATTTTATGTAAATTTAGTATTTATTTACAATCTATTTAAAATTATAATAAATAAATCTATTTAAAGAATTCAGAATAAGCCTGATTAATTAGGACCCAATACAATATAATTATCACATCCTCAATTGTGGAATATGGCCTACCAAGGCTACAATTAATCATTATAGATTTATAGTACATATGATTTTATGAACAGTGGCATTTTATAGATTTATAAGTCGGTGTATTTATCAGTGGATTATTCGTGGGATTTTGTTAATTAAACAAAATGATAATGAAAGACGATCTGGATCTGACCATGACTTATAGCACATATAATAATCAAATAATATGTAAATTCTATTTTTTTTTTTAAGTTTACTGCTAGAATGGATCTAAAGATGTAGGTTTTCCTTATTTTTGTAATATTCTTAACACGAAATATTGTTAAAAAGAGAGTGAAAATATGGTCAAAGAGAACAATATGTTGACCAGGATTATTATTATGACCTAAAAGTATTTATTTAAATGTAAATTAAACGAGGATTTTTTTTCCTTCTTTATAAAAGTGTTTTTAAATGATTTTCCATCATTTATACCGTTTTATTTTTTGTTCTTTTTTTAAAATACAATCTTTATAATGTTTTGTTGTATATATATTAGTTGGTGTCGTTGATGCTCAACTTTTCCACTAAAAAGTTATGTTTATTAAGAAATAGTTGATGTCCCATAAAAACAGTTGATCTTAGACAATGTTGGGATAATTCTTTAGATAAAATAGTGGGGCACAAAGTGTGACACGGAAGTTGGGCATGCATTGTTACAAGTCATGTGGCAAGCCCATAGCACTTGTGTGAACATCCCCACAAGTCTGGTAGATCTCGCCAAAACGCCTAGACTCTTAGACTGCTGCACGAGACTCCTCCAAGTACAACTGAAAGATGGCTTGCCAGTTCCTCCTTGCCTCGAGTTGCTTGTCCTAGGGAACCATATGTCATGTTGCTAATCAACCAACCTCGACCCAATGATGAGTAAATTGACTTTAAGAAATTAGCAAGGGGAAATTGCACACATACAGGTTTGGGAACTTCGTCACACGCTACCCTAGTTTGTTGATCCGCTAAAGGGATATGTCCCTGATAGTGTCACGTTGATAAAGGGCGAATACTCCCTATGAACTCATAGGTGAAGCTCATTTCACTACAAGTAAAATGCTTTTTAGTGGTGACAATATTAGCGGCGATCAAAAATCACCACTAATAATGATAATATCAGTGGTGACAAAACATGTTCGCCACTGATATCACATTGGATATTTTTTCATAAAATTTACAATATTATTAGCAGCGACATTTTAAATATTAGTCGCCCAAAAAAAAATTAAAAAATACACAAAAAAAGGTGGGAATTTCCCAACCAAAATTTTTCAATGGATTATTAGCAGCAATAAGTGTCGCCGCTAATAGTTGCCACGTGTTTTTAAAAAAAATCAGTGGTGACACATGTCGCTGCTCATAGTCCCCATCATACCCCTTTCTCAGCCGACCATTTTTCTTCATTTATATAAATCCCACCCTTTCTCAGCCGCCACCTCCCCAGCCACCAGACCCCGCTGCCGCGCCACCCGCCTCCCCAGAGCCACCTCGGAGCCGCCCCATCCCCCCCTCTTTCTCTCTTTCTCTCCCACGATCTCTCTCTCTCTTCCTGAGGTCACCTACCCTGTTGCTGCACCACCCTCTAGCCACCCTGTTGCCGCGCCACCCCAGAGCCGCCTTGTCCCCCCTATCTCTCTCTCCTGCGGTCTCTCTTTCTCTCTCTCCCCGAGGCCGCCTACCCCATCGCTACACCACCCCGGAGCCGCCCCGATCCCCCTCTCTCTCCCACTGTCACTCTCTCTCTCTCTCCTTGAGGCCGCCTACCTCGTCGCCGCACCACCTCGGAGCCACCCCACCGCAGCGCCACCTCGTCGCCACCACACCTTGTCGGCGGTATATATAAATATATATGTTTGTTTTTATTTTTTATTTTTCAGTTGATAAATATATGTATATCTGTTTTTATTTATTTCATTTTTGTATTTATATTTTAATATTTCCATGTATATGTGTGTATATATATGTATATATGTCACATCCCAAATTCCCTAATATGGCTTAGTGCCTGGATTAGGGGGCCAAGAGGGAAATAATTGGTTTTATGTGTTATTATATGATTACATGCATGATTATGTGTGTTATATTATATGGTTGTATTTGCATATATATGGGGTCGTTTCTTATAAGAATGCATTTTCGTAATTTTGGCTGATTGAGGGCATATTTGTATATTTATGTGCATGTATGTGATATATGGGTGTGACCACATTATTATGGGGATATATTCGAGTTACTTGGCATGAGACAATCCTAGGAAGCAAGTTAGCGGTTTAGTCATAACGGGGTCAGATACTGGGCTCGGGGTGAGCCTAGGGGTAATTTGGTACTTAGTACATTACCGGGATTGAGCGGGTAATGAGACATGATTTGGTAATTATTCAAGGATATTGGGAGTAACAGGAATTGAGAGATGTTAATTATGATTAACGGGGTAGGAGGTAAAAGACCAAACTACCATTAGAGGCTTTGAGAGAGAAGGTTGGCCCTAGGGGCATTTTAGCCATTTAAGGTAAAATCTGGTGACTTAGTCACCTTTTTCTTTTGGCTGAAGAAGCAAAAAAAGAACAGGGCTCTCTTTCTCTCTTCCTCACGATCATTCTCTCTTTCTCCCCCGGTTTGGTTTTGAGGCTAAGGTTAAGGATTCAAGCTTGAGGATCTAAGGCTTGGGGTTTAAGATTTGAATTGCTGCAGCTAGGAGGTTTTGATTCATAGCTGAGGTGAGGTTTATAAATTCTGTTTTTGGTTGGTTTTCTTTATAGTTTTGGTTGTTCTTAAGTTTGAAAACTTGGTTATGGGATTGGGTTTTCGGTGGTGTTTTGAGTGTGTTAAAGCTTGGCTTTTATTGCTGGATTGGTGATAATGTTGTACTGGATTTTAGTTTTGCTTTTGGATTGTTTTGAAGTATTTTTTATTAAGTTTGGGTTGAAGGAAAAATAGGGGTGCTGGGTTTGCAGGGTCAAGTCGCAGTCGTGTTCTTGGGCGCCGCGACCTGTGTGAACCCCAGGGCCTAAGTGGGGCTCTGTCCTGATGGCACGCTGCAACCCTAAAGGGCAAGTCGCAACCCGCCCCTAGCACCCGGACAGGGGGCTTTCTTTCTGGGAGGCGCGCCGCTGCCCTTGGGGGCAGGTTGCGGCCCACATAGTTCTCTTAAGCCAATATAGGCTTTTAAGGTTAGGGTTTCAAACCTTAAGGCTCGAGATCGAATCTACTGTCTGGTTTGGACGAATTCGAGGTCTCGGAGGCTAGGATTTGGTCTGGAAGCCTTTATTTGCTCATTATTGTTGGGATTTCATATTTGGTTATGACTAGGTTACCGCTAAGGCCTCAAGATCAGGATCGTGCTCAAGGGTCGTTCTTAATTTGTTTTACGCTCAAACCTGAGGTAAGAAAACTGCACCCATTATGTGACATACAAGATTATTAATTAAGCATGTTGATTGCTCTATATATGTGGATATCTGTTGCATTATGAATGCTTGGTTGCATTATTTACTTGAGAAAGGCATTGACTTATCAGTCAAGAATGACAATAGCGCTGAGTGCTGGTCGTAAAGCACTGACTTATCAGTCAAGAACGACAATAATGTTAAGCACTGGTCGTAAAGCATTGACTTATGAGTCAAGAGCGGCTATAGTGCACTGGGCACTGGTTGATATGATTAGATCTAATCAAGAGAGCGTTACAAGCTTGTTCGACCCAATGGTCATAGAAAACTAAAGCGCTTGACTAATTCTATGGCCAATTATTCAGAGCTAGGGAAAAAGGCCCAGGGTGACTTTATGGTCCCATGGCTAGGGCAAAGGACCCCAGCATGACTCCATGGGAATCTATTCAGGGCAAAGGATCCCAGGTTGACTCTATGGTCATCTGATTAGGGTTGCAGGCCCCAGAATGATTCTATAATCATTTACTTGTACTTGTATGCATGCAGTAATAAGTTTTCTTGCTGAGCCTTGGCTCACGGGTGCTATGTGATGCAGGTAAAGGGAAAGAAAAGCTTACCCAGCCATGAGTGGAGAGCTTAGGTGGCGACGTGTACATATGCGGTCGCTTGACCACCACAACCAAGGTTTCTCAGAGGAATAAGGGTTTAACCCTATTTTTGCCGCTTAGGTCGGCGGATTATAGCTTTTGAGTTGTAATGAACATTTTGGAACTGTAAACAACTTTGTAAACATTATTATGGGATCCCATGTACAATTTAATGTTTTTAATAAAACATCAATTCCCTTTGACCAAGATTTTAACACTGGCCCATTAATTATTTTTAGATGCACGTTTATGGCCTAAAGACCCGTTTAGCGGGTTAAGCACTGTTTAAAATACACAGGGTGACAGTCTTGGTTAACCAGGGTGTTACAACTTGGTATCAGAGCGTGCCAAGGTTAAGGGTTCTTGTAGATAGGCCGGGCATGTACACTCACCACTAAAGACAAGCTCAACTCAGGGTTCGACAACTATTTATGTGGTTATGTGTTTAACTGCTTAAATAGGATATAGATGCTTTACTTGCATGCCTTATTAGGTAGCATGAGATATACTGGTAGGGCCTAGCCCTTGGTTGCTGCATGATGAGCAAGAACGTGCTTATTAGCACTGATATTGCTTGGGAATGCCAAAGAACTGCTTATTAGCGCTGCTGTATGGACATGTAAGTCAACACATGCTCATTAGCGCTGTCACAGATACATGTATGGCAGAAAATGCTTATTAGCATCGTTAATTGTTAATTGCTAAGTGTTAATTCTTGATTGTTATGTTTATCAATCAACATGCTTATTAGCATGACTATTGAATGTGGATGAATATCTGCTTGATCTTGAACCGTGAGATGGCAAGAGGTTTATTTATCACTACCTAGCTGGCCGCATTGATTATTACAACAAGGTATAAGTTGAAAGTATGCTTCCAAGGCAAGTAGAATCATCAGCTGGCCAAGAAGATCAGGGCCAGAATGACAGACATGATCAGGATAATGACCAGGGTCCGACCCCTCAACTAGCTCCTAAGAACTAGCAGCAGGTGCTTGCTGATTTGTAAGCCAGGGTATTGAGGCAAGAAGAAGAAATCTGCCTCCTCAAACAACAATAGGTTCCTGTAGGGAACATCTTGCCAGAGGCACCACCTTTGATGGTGCCAACATTTGAGTAGTTGCCAGAGGCTGGGAATAAATGGGAACCTCTTCATGAAAGGTTCAGGAAATAGCACCCTCCAGTCTTTGTGGGTAGTGTAGATCCGCCTAAGGCTGAGCAATGGATGAGTATGGTTACCACCATCCTAGACTTTATGAGGGTGTCTGGTAACGAGAGGGTGGCTTGTGCCACGTATATGTTTCTAGGGGGGGGGGGGGTGCCCGAATTTGGTGGGAAGTGATATCCTAGACCATAAATGTTAATGCTCTGAGTTGGGAAGAGTTTCAGACTCAGTTTAATGAAAAATACTACAATGATGCCATCAGGGCAGCAAAAGCTGAAGAATTCAGTAAATTGCTTGAGGGGAGTATGTTAGTAACTGAATATGCTTTGAAGTTTGATAGACTGGCAAAGTTTGCCGGGGAACTGGTGCCTGCTGATGGGATCAGAAGGGAGAGGTTTCTCCAGGGGCAACAACCT
The DNA here is from genome assembly GCF_963169125.1 of Humulus lupulus. Lineage (NCBI taxonomy): Eukaryota > Viridiplantae > Streptophyta > Magnoliopsida > Rosales > Cannabaceae > Humulus > Humulus lupulus. Next base: position 227,018,528 of record NC_084794.1, read on the forward strand.
AGGAAAGTCCGGGATGTTCGTATTACGACTGTGCCAGGAGTGACTACTTATGCATAGGTGGTTGAGAAGATGCTCACAGCTGAGAGCGCAGATAACAAAATCTGGCATGATAACGCGGCCATGAGAGACATTAGGAGGGTGGGACCTCCATTTGTGAGTTCAGGTAGGGGCAGAGGCCCCGGTGATCAGAAAAGGTTGGCTCCTGATGCCTTTCCAGCTCCAGAACCTGACAGGAGACCACGTGGTATTACAATAGGCCACCAATGAGGGCTGAAGGACTTTTCCTGAGTGCGCTAGATGCAAGAGGCGCCATATGGGGGATTGTTGGCAAAGGCCTAATTTTTATGCGAGATAGTGGGAGACCTAAAGAAAGATTGCCTGAGGGAAAGAAAGGAAGAGCCAAGAAAGGCGAATAGCTCGACCTCAGCTCGAGTGTTCGCGTTGACACAGGAAAAAGTTGAGGCTTGTCCCTCAGTAGTTACAGGTCATCTTTTTAGTGCTGGAACCCCTTATACTGTTTTGATTGATTCTGGTGCTACGCATTCTTTTGTTTCTAGTATAATTATTGATAGACTGTGTAGACCATGTGATTATTATGCTGTGGGGTTCGGGACCTTATTACCCACTAGGGAGTTAGTAATATCTAGAAGATGGGTCAGATCATTGCCAGTGATAGTGGAGGGTAGATGGTTATCAGTTGATTTGATAGAGTTGGTTATGACCGACTTTGACATGATTTTGGGTATGAATTGGTTGGTGAAGTATGGGGCAACCATAGACTGCAAAAGAAAAATGGTAACCTTTGAGTCTGAAGGTGAGGATTCTTTTGTATTTGTTGGCATTGTGCATGGACCCCGTGTACCCATGATATCTGTTTTAAGGGCTAGAGATCTATTGCAGGGTGGTTGCATAGGATTCTTAGCCAGTGTGGTAGATACAACTCAGATCATTCCAAGGGGACCAGAGGAGACCAGTTTGGTCAGCGAGTTTCTGGATGTGTTCTCAGAATATTTACCAGGATTTCCACCACTCAGGGAGATTGGATTTGTGATTGAATTGGCACCAGGGATGGAACCATTATCTAGGGCACCTTACAAAATGGCCCCAGCAGAATTAAAAGAACTAAAGGTACAACTGCAAGAGTTGTTGGACTTGGGTTTTATTAGACCTAGATTTTCACCATGGGGTGCACCAGTCCTATTTGTAAAGAAGAAGGATGGTTCTCTAAGGATGTGTATTTATTATAGAGAACTGAACAAGTTGACAATCAAGAACAATTATCCTCTGCCAATGATAGATGACCTGTTTGATCAGTTGCAGGGTAAAATGGTATTATCAAAGATAGACCTTCGATTTGGTTATCATCAGCTGAGGGTCAAGGAGGGAGATATACCGAAGACTACCTTTCGCACCAGATATGCACATTATGAGTTCTTAGTCATGTCCTTTGGGTTGACTAATGCCCCAGCTGCTTTTATGGATATGATGAACAGGGTGTTCAAGGATTACTTGGACCGGTTTGTGATCGTCTTCATTGATGATATTCTAGTTTATTCTCAGTCAAAGTTAGAACATGAGCAACATTTGAGATTGGTTCTACCGAGACTGAGGGAGCATAGGCTATTTGCAAAGTTCAAGAAATGTGAATTCTGGTTATCGCAGGTAACTTTCCTTGGTCATATTGTCAGTAAGGAGGGGATCAAGGTGGACCCAGCCAAGATTTAGGCAGTCAAAGATTGGCCAAGGCCAAGGCCAAGGAATGTCTCAGAGGTTAGGAGCTTCCTTGGGTTGGCAGGTTATTATAGGTGTTTCGTGGAAGGATTCTCAAAGATTGCCGCTTCATTGACTGAGTTGACACGCAAGAATCAGAAGTTTATGTGGTCAGACAAGTGTGAGGACAACTTCTAGGAATTGAAGCAGAGGTTGATTACAACTCCAGTTTTGAGTCTTCCGACAGATCAGGAGAAGTTTGTGATATATTGTGATGCCTCACATCAAGGGTGGGTTGTGTTCTTATGTAGTCAGGGAAGGTGATTGCTTATGCCTCACACTAGTTGAAAGAGTATGAACAGAGATACACCACTCATGATTTAGAGTTGGCAGCAGTGATTTTTGCATTAAAGATATGGAGGCATTACCTTTATGGGGAGAAGTGTGAGATATACACTGACCACAAGAGTCTGAAGTACTTTTTCACACAGAAAGACCTGAGCATGAGACAGAGGCATTGGCTGGAGTTGGTGAAAGATTATGATTGTGGAATCCTGTATCACCCAGGAAAGGCCAACGTGGTAGTAGATGCCTTAAGCCGGAAGGGTCTGTGACAAATTTTTAGTGCGAGACTGATATCCAGAGAGTTAGCAGAGGATATGACCAGAGCTAGTATAGAGTTGCTGGTAGGCCAGTTGGCCAATATTACGCTACAATCTACACTATTAGAAAGAATAAAGGAAGGCAAGTTGGGTAATCCACAACTGACAAAGATCAGAGAGAATGTCCTAGCCAGAGTGTCTAGGGACTACACAGTGTCAGATATGGGCTTGTTGAGGTACAAGGGCCAGATCTGTATTCTGATGGACACTATTATCAGACAGGAGATTCTGGATAAATCTCACACCACTCGTTATTCTTTGCATCCAGGCACCACGAAGATGTATCAAGATGTGAGATCAATGTATTGATGGCCTGGGATGAAGAAGGATGTGACAGAATATGTGGCTAAGTGCTTGACATGTCAAGAGGTCAAGGCTGAGCATCAGAGACCAGCATGGCTATTACAGCCTCTGGACATCCCAGAGTGGAAATGGGAGGACATCACGATGGATTTCATGGTAGGGTTACCCAAGACTGTGGGTCAACATGATTCGGTGTGGGTTATCGTGGATCGATACACCAAATCAACTCACTTCTTACCAGTGAGGAAAACTTATACATTTGACCAGTACGCAGATCTCTATGTGAGAGAGACTGTGCACCTTCATGGGGCACCGAGGTCGATCATGTCACATCGGGACCCCACATTTACTTCCAAGTTCTGGGGAAGTTTGCAGAGGGCCATGGGTACACAGTTGAAGTTCAGTACTGCTTATCATCCTCAGATAGATGAACAATCTGAGAGGACGATCCAGAGATTAGAGGACATGCTACGAGCATGTGTGTTTGACTTTGGTGGGTCCTGGAGTAAGTATTTGCCTTTGATATAGTTTTCCTACAATAAAAAATATCAGTCGACTATTGGGGTGGCTCCTTATGAGATGTTGTATGGTAGGAAATGCATGCTTCCCATTCATTGGGATGAGAGAGGAGGAGGGAGATACTTGGATCTCGAGGCAGTTCAGAGGACCAATGAGGCCATTGAGAAGATCAGAGCTCGGATGCTCGCTTCTCAAAGCGGACAAAAAAGTTATGCTGATCCCAAATGCAAGAACGTAGAATTCTAAGTGGGAGACTATGTTTTCCTTAGAGTCTCACCATGGAAAGGGGTGAGAAGATTTGGGAAGAAGGGCAAGCTGAGCCCTAGATTTGTGGGACTTTTTGAGATCCTGGAGAGGATTGGTTAGGTGGCCATAGGTTGGCCTTACCACTGGCACTGTCGGCCATACAAAATGTATTTCATATTTAAGCTTTTTAGAAGTATATGTCAGATGTGACTCATGTATTGAGTTACGAGGATCTGGAGCTTGAGGAAGATCTCTCATTTGAGGAGCAGCCAGTCCAGATACTAGACAGGAAGGACAAGGTCCTGAGAAACAAAACCATACCTTTGGTTAAGGTATTATGGAGGAACAACAAGGTCAAGGAAACGACCTGGGAGCTGGAGTCAGATATGCAGAGTCAGTATCCTGAGCTGTTTAGGTAAAATTTCGACGATGAAATTCCTGCGAGGAGGGGATAGTTATAACGTCCCAAATTCCCTAATATGGCTTAGGGGGCTAGGAGGGAAATAATTGGTTTTATGTGTTATTATATGATTATATGCATGATTATGTGGGTTGTACTATTATAAGGCTGTATTTGCATATATATATATATATATCTGTGGCGTCGTTTCTTATAAGGACATTTTCATAATTTTGGCCCGTTGAGGGCATATTTGTATATTTATGTGCATGTATGTGCATATGGGCGTGATCACATTATTATGTGGATATATTCAAGTTACTCGGCATGAGACGATCCTAGCAAACAAGTTAGCGGTTTAGTCATAACGGGGTCAGATACTGGGCTCGGGGTGAGCCTAGGGGTAATTTGGAACTTAGTACATTACCGGGATTGATCGGGTAATGGAAAATGATTTGGTAATTATTTAATGATATTGGGAGTAACGATAATTGAGATACATTAATTAAGATTAACGGGGTAGGAGGTAAAAGACCAAACTATCCTTAAGGGGCTTTGAGAGAGAAGGTTGGCCCTAGGGGCATTTTAGTCATTTAATGTAAAATCTGGTGACTTAGTCACCTTTTTATTTTGGCTGAAGAAGCAAAAACAGAACAGGGCTCACTTTCTCTCTTCCTCACGATCATTCTCTATTTCTCTCTCAGTTTGGTTTTGAGGCTATGTTTAACGATTCAAGCTTGACAATCTAAGGCTTGGGGTTTAAGATTTGAATTGCTGTAGCTAGGAGGTGTTGATTCATAGCTGAGGTGAGGTTTATAATTTTTTTTTTGGTTGGTTTTCTTTATAGTTTTGGTTGTTCTTAAGTTTGAAAGCTTGGTTAAGGGATTGGATTTTCGGTTGTGTTTTGAGTGTGTTAAAGCTTGTGTTTTATTGCTGGATTGGTGATAATATTGTACTCGGTTTTAGTTTTGATTTTTGGATTGTTTGGAAGTGTTTTTGAATGAGTATGGGCTGAAGGAAAAACAGGAGTGCTGGGTTCGCAGGGTCAAGTTGCGGCCGTGTTCTTGGGCGTTGCGACCTGTGCGAACCCCAGGGCCTAGGCTATAATGACCACACTATTTCTAAGACCTTGGATCATTAAAACTACTAGACATAGCTACTACTTTGAAAATAATAATCACTTCATTAAAATTCCAAAAAAAAAACAAATATTACAAAATAGAATGTAAAACATGGTATGGGTACCCATTGTTTAAAACATAAAAACATTGTTTGACAAAACATAAAAAACATAAACTTTAAATACTAGTTGCGGAATTACATCAGAACATAATTTTTTTAAAAGACTAAAATAACGTCATCCTCGATCGACACGCAGTCCACTCAGTCCGTTCATCCTCAATACACATGCCAAGCTTCCAAGAATCCTTCCGCCTCCATATCTAACTTCCTGCATCACACTAAAAAAAAAAGTAAAGGAATGAGCCTAATGCCCAGCAAGGAAAAACTACTAACACCATAAACATACACATAAAATCATATCATAACATATGCTATATACATATCATAACATATACTAAAAAAATATTATAACATATACTATAAACATATTATAACATATTCCATATAAGACTATACTAATAATGGCCATTATGACATGTGATAAACCATCTACGTCCCCTGTTCAATATTTGAGGTAGGTTAGATCACATGTAGTGTATGATAACCCATCTACGTCCCCTGTCTAATATTTGAGATAGGGTAAATCACATGTAGTGTATGATAACCCATCTACGTCCCCTGTCTAATATTTGAGGTAGGGTAAATCATAACATAACATATTAAAAGATAAACTTATCATAACATATTATACATAACATAACATAAAAGCATAACATATCATTCAAACATACAAGATCTAGCCTATTTTCCTTACCAAAACCGGGATAATTGAGAACAAATGCGGGACTTGGAACACTCCTAAACCAACAATATGAATAATGAGTATCTCTAAGGGAAAGAGATGAAAATAATAGAACTAAACCACCAAGAGGAAACTTACCGAAAAGACACCTTAAGTTCAAAGAACTTAAAATCCTAACCACAAAACCATAACAAAAGTTAGAACCTGAACGGAAACTAAGGAATCAAAAGAATTAAACTTAAGAATAAGGGTACCTTTGTTGATCTTAAGGATTGGCCTAACTCCAATACCGAAATACCCTAATCCTTACTTCCCAAGTGTTTGATAAAGCTTAAGAATGATAAATCTTTTTCTTTCCCAAACCAAGTGTATCACTCTTATGTTCTCACTAGCACCTTGGAGTATGATCACAGCTGAAGAGTAAGTGAAAGAGCTGGGTACTAGGTCCTATTTATAGAGTTTGAGGAGTGAAATTATCTTATTAAAAAAACAATTAAATCCTCATATAAACATGATTATGACAAGTGTCATGCTCTTAGTGGTTCTGGAAGGTTATAAAGTTTCTAGATCTTTCTTCTATTTAAAAAAAAAAATACTTAATTTCATTCTAACTATAATCCAAATTTAAATATAAATAAAATAGAATCCTAACTTCTAACTTTCTAAATCTTGTAACTCTAAACTCACCTGTAGTAAAATCAACATAAATGGAGCTGTCTAAAACTTTATAGAAATAATAGTTTTCGAAATTCATAACATAACGAGGTCAAAAATAGGTCGGAAGTTACAGTACCTTAAAGTTACAGAAAATCTATTTAATTATCTAAATAACAATCTAATCTACAAATAAACAAGATTGTGACAAATGTCATGCTCCTAATGGTCTTGGAAGATTCTAGAGCTTTCTTGAACTTTCTTTTATTTAAACTATAATTAAATTCTTAAATAAACATGCACACGACAAGTGTCATGATCTTAATAATTCTATATAAACCTTATAGTATAATAAATAACACACCCAGGACCAGCAATATTAACCAAACCTTATGTTATAATTAATATTCTTAAACTATAGGTTAAACTTATAAAATTCATAACTATTGCTATGAGTTTCCATCTAAGTCTCGGCTTGAACCAAAATCCACAGTATTGAACGTACTATAACCAATACTAGCTATCTAACTAACTAAGTAAATTCTGGGACTCTACATAGGCGGGGTTCTGTCCTGGTGGTGCGCCGCGACCCTCAAGGGCAGGTCGCGGCCTGCCTAGTTCTCTTAAGCCAATATAGGTTTTTAAGGTAAGAAAACTGCACCCATTATGTGACATACATGATTATTGATGAAGCATGTTGAATTCTCTATATATGTGGATATCTGTTGTATTATCAAATGATCTTCCTATCCACGTGTAGATTTGATTGAGACTCACAACTCTTCCAAGGTGATCCTAAAATACACAAGGACGTGTGTGGACACGTGAGAGACAAATATTTGATTTTTAGGCTTTTTCGATATTCTCAATACATGAGATCTAGAGAGTTTGGTGAAAAGAAGACTTAGAGAGTTTTTAAAATTTTCAGGCTTAGAAAATTCTATCGATTGATAAGTTTGACTTATGCATTTTTATCCTAGAGATAATAATACAAATTATATCTCTAATTTAAAACTAATCAGTTTATGATATTTTATTTAATTATTTATTATAATCAAATTAAAATAATAATTAAATAATGAGTTTTTTTTTCAGTTATAGTCCTCATTCTTTACACTTTGTAACACTTAGTTCTCGAAATATGATTTTGCATTAGTTAGGTCCCCAAACTTTTCAAATTGTATCATTTAGATCTCTAAATAATTTTTTATTTCTTTTTTATTTCAAAATACATAAATAAGATATAAAAAATGGTTAATTAATCTTAAAAAAAATTGGACCACTTAATTTATGACAATACCAAACATGAAATTGAAAAAAAATATATATTTTCATGACATTTTGAAAAATATTTAATATTTTTACAAATTAAATTAAATTTTTACTAAAAAATATTCTTACCTATATGTTTTTGATATTAATAACTAAGCTATCACAAGATTATCAATATTTATCATATACATATTATTTTTATTTTGTAAATTTGTTCTATAATGCAACTTATAACTAATCACACACACACACATATATGGACGACTTCTTTATATAACATTATTAAGTTTTTTTTTTTTAAAACACGTATGAAATAAACAAGCATAAACATAATAAAAATTGATAATATCAAAATAATCGAGATAATATAATTTTTAATATTAATTATAAAACAACAATGTTGGTAGGAATATTTTTTTAATGAAACATTAATTTAATTTAAAAAATATTAAACATTAATTGTAAATTTTTTAAATATTGTCATAAATTAAATGTCCAAGTATTTTAAGAATGATTCACCAATTATTTGTATTTTTTTTTATGTATTTTAAACGAAAAAAATAAAAATAGCATTTAGGGACCTAAATGATACGGTTGGATAAGGCTGGGGACCTAATTGATACAATTTTAACTTTTGAGACCTTAGTGTTACAAAGTGTAAACAATGGAGACTTCAATTGAAAAAAAAACCCTTAAATAATTAATTAAATAAACAAATAACCATTTAGGTAGGTTTAAATTCAAATAATTCAAATTCAAATCATAGGCACATGGTAGCATCTATGTGGCGCCACTCACTGTGGCGTGTGGCACACTCCACTACCCCTAATTTTCTCATTTGTCGGTTTAATTAAATTTAAGATAATATATTTATTAATTTAAAATAATATAAATATTTAAAAAATAAATATCAGTTAATTCAAAATTAACTTTATCTTAAATTATCAGATTTGACTAATTATCTTATACTAAGATAATATTAAACTCTCTATATTATTAATTCAAAAAGTGATTAATATTAATTTCAACTAATATAAAGTTTTTAAAATAAATAATTAATTCACAATTAATTAATTAATTATACATAATTATCACTTAGCCCTAGAAATGAATTTCTCTACAATTTAGTCATTTTCTCCATTAATCTTGCCTATGACACATTTACCATTGACAGTGTAGTACAAAGGCGACTCAGGAACTATGAACCTATAATACTAAGTTTCAATGAACCAGGCTATTAATTAAATAATCTTATTTATTAATCTATTATTAGTCCACTAAAAATATAGAATTTCACTCTTAGTAATTACATAATTATATTTACAGAGTAATCTCTTGCATTCCATTGATATAATCAATACATGTAGTTCTGTTATCCAATTATTGGTTCGTTAATTAGAGGTGGTCAATGTTTACTGTTTTACCCTTCTAATAACCTCTTGTTCCTTAAGTACCATTAATTCACCAGTGAATAAATAATCTATAATCATATTATAGATTTGAGCTCAATAACTATTCAGTTCCAGAATTAACCCTTAAGGGAACCAACATTCAATCCATCATGAAATCTTGGATTCCATTATTGTAAATTTCATGTTCCCAGCCATTCAAGTTATTGAATCTCCAAACAAAAGTCAATAGCCTCATTATATTAAGAGACCATAACAAATGAATCAAAAGATCCAATAAACATGAACAGAAGTTCATGACTACTCAAGATTTAGATTGATCTACAAATGATAATATTTTAATGGATTTTTTCAGTTGCAGTCCCCATTCTTTACACTTTGTAACACTTAGGTCCCGAAAGTTGATTTTGTATCAGTTATGTCCCCAACTTTTCAAATCGTATCATTTAGGTCCTTAAATGTTGTTTTTATTTATTTTTTCTTTTGAAATACATACAAAAATATAAAAAATGGCAAATCAATCTTAAAAAAAATTGAACCACTTAATTTATGACAATATCAAACATGACATTGAAAAAAGATATTTTCATGACATTTTAAGAAGTATTTAGTAGTTTTATAAATTAAATTAATTTTTCATTAAAAAAATTCTTACCTATAATTTTTTAATATTAATAACTGAACTATCAATAAGTTATCAATATATATCATGTACAAATTTATTTTTATTTTGTAAATTTTGTCCATAATGAAACTTATAACTAATATAAATAACTTTATATACACTATTAGGTTGCATTAGTGTATGAAATAAACAACCATAAACATAATAAAAATTAATAAGATCAAGACAATCAAGATAATATAGTTATTAATATTAATTATAAAACAACAATGTAGGTGAGAATATTTTAATGAAAAAATAATTTAATTTATAAAAATATTAAATATTTTTAAAAATGCCATGAAAATATATATTTTTCTCATGTCATGTTTGTTATTGTCATAAATTAACTGTCCAACTATTTTAAGAATGATTCACAATTTATTTTGTATTTTTTATGTATTTTAAAAGAAAAAAGAAATAAAAATAGCATTAAGGGACGTAAATGATACGATTTGAAAATGTTGGGGACCTAACTGATACAAAATCAACTTTTAGGACCTAAGTGTTACAAAGTGTAAAGCATGGGGAGTGCAACTGAAAAAAAAACCTTATTTTAATATATAAATTAAATCATTATGGAAAACGATAAGTTGATAAAGAATTTTATTCACATCGGTCCTGTCATATATGTTCTTAATTATATAAGGTACATTTATTAAGATTTTCATCCACATCAGTAATCTGAATCTAGATTACTTGCATCCATCTATATGCTTAAAAAATTGTACTAGCAACATTAATTAAAGATTCCGCACTTTAATATGTTGCTGACTATTTTATTCATTACATATGATCTTAATTCTCTATTACGCATATAAGATCATATTCTTATAAATGAATATGAAATTTTCTTATATTTATGTATAAAATATTCAAACAATAATTACAATAATAAAATATAATAAAATTTTACTTTTATTTAAATCAATAAAATTTTATTTGCACATACTTTTAGGGCACCAACCCTGACAATCTCCCACTTGCCCTTAAACCAAGTGAGACATCTCTCTTAATCCCATATTTCATACATGACCCATAAAAGACTTTGTAGGAAGTGTCTTGATAAATGGGTCTGCCAGGTTTTGTTCCAACGATGTCTTCATAACTATCACATCATCTCTGTGCATGATTTCTCTTACCAGATGTTATTTTCTTTCTATATGCTTTCCTCTCTTATGACTTCTGGGTTCCTTTGAATTAGCTACTGTAAAACTATTATCACAGTACAAGATTAAACGCTTCTCCATATTTGGAATTACTTCTAGATCAGTGCAGAACTTCCTGAGCCAAACTGCTTTCTTAGCCGCATCACAACTTGCTATATACTCGACTTCCATGGTTGAATCTGCAATACTGGATTGTTTGATACTTATCTAGACTACAACTACTCAACCAAGAGTAAAAACTGACCCATGCATCGATTTACGACTGTCTTTGTCTGATTGAAAATCAGAATCAGTATATCTGTTAGGGTTCAATTCACCCTCTGAATAAAAAATATATAATCTCTCATTCTCTGAAGATACTTGAGTATGTGCTTTACCACAATCCAATGTTCTAAACTGAGATTTGATTGATAACGACTAATGATTTCCACTGCATTGCATATGCGGGCCTTGTACACAACATAGCATACATTAGATTCCCTACTACTGAAGCATAGGGATACTTTCTCATATCCACTTCTTGTTGAGGTGTCTTTGGACACTGCTCCTTAGAAAAAGTATATCCATGTCTGGTCGGTTATTAGAATTCTCCATTGAGAATATTTCTAGCACTTTTTCTATATAATTTTCTTTAGAAAGTGTCAAGAGCTTGTTCTTCATATCCCTTAGGATTTGGATTCCCAGAACATAGCTCGTTTCGCCAAAGTATTTTATTTGGAGCTTTTTAGCTAACCATTTGACAATGTTTCTACATCATTTCCATTGTGTAGGATGCCATCCACGTAAAGAACTAAGAAAACCACTGCTTTTCCTTTGATATATTTATATACACATGCTTTGTCGAAATTCTGTTCGATGCCATATGTTTTAATTATCGCATCAAAGGTAATTTTCCAAGATCTAGATGCTTGCTTCAATTCATAAATGGATTTTAACAATTTGCAAATCTTATGATCTTTTCCTCTCTTTCCAAATCCTTCTGGTTGTACCATATATATACTTTCATTAAGAGAGCCATTTAGAAAAGCTGTCTTGATGTCCATCTACCATATCTCTTAGTCATAAATGGCCACTATGGATAAAAGAATGAGTATGGATTTTAGCATGGCTACAGGAGAAAATATCTCTTCATAATCGACACCTTCTTTCTGTGTATAGCCTTTGGCTACAAGTCTTGCCATGAAAGTCATATAGTCATGCTCAAAGAAGGTTGCACCGAGGTTTCCTTTTCAGAAATTGTGATTTCTTTGGTTTGTCATTTATCATTTATTGATGATGATGATGGAATTAGATAAGCAGTGAGTTCCTCCAAAACTACTCCAAGGTTTATAGTTATTCATATAGCCATGCTCAAAGAAGGTTGCATTTGTAGAGACAAATATCTTTTGGTTCTTTTGACTATAGAAGTAACCACCTCGTGTATCTAGAGCATTACCCATGGAAATACACACTTCAGACCTCGTGTAACGACCCAAATTCGCTAATAAGGCTTAAGGGCCTTGATTAGTGTGCCGGGAGGGCATAAATGGGATTAGAGTGAATATTATTGACTTAAATGTGTGAATATGTGATTAATAATGGTTATGTGATAATTAATGATATTATGTGATAGTATGATATATATGTGATAAATGTGAGAACCACATTATTATGTGGGCAAGTTCCTAGAGCGCAACTCCAGACGATCCTAGGGTCAGATAGCGAGAAAAGTCACAACGGGACTTAATATATGACTTTGGACAAGTCAGGGGTACTTTAGGTATCGGGTAGTGCTTTGGACTATCAGGTTATGAAAATAAATATATGGAGATATTTGAGGTTAGGATGTCTAGGCGGGAATATTGGGGGATTTTACCATTTTGGCCTCGGGGACGGTTTCGGCACCCCGAGCTTTGGGGATTAACTTAGTGAGTAAGACAGAATTTATGAAACCCGTAGAAGGAAACTAAACTGACCTTATTTTTCCCTCAGCAATTCATTCAACACTCTCTCTCTCTCAAGGAAAGTAAAGGAAAGCAAACTAGAGAAAATCACAGAGGCAAAACAGGGAAAAATTAGGGGAAATTGCTGGGAATTGAGTGGGAATCTCTGAGGCTTAGCTCAAAACTTACTCAGGCGAAACAGATCAAGCTAAGGGTGGAATTTGAGTTGGAAAGCTTTGGGGACTAGCTGGGTTTTGAGCAGAGAAAGGATCCAACTGAAGAGGTGATAAAGGCTTAGGCTCGGGATCGGATCTTGCTTGAGGGGCGTTGCTCATAATCCAAAACTGAAAAGATTAAAGGTAAGAAAACTACACCCGGTTGAATATTTGAGCGGGACTAAGGGCTCCCCTGATACATATATGACTGAAAGAATGGTATTATGCCATGTAAATTGTAAACCAATGGCCTAAGTGTGCCACTGTTAACTTGTGCAATTGGCACGGCTCGGACACTGGTATCCGAGGACAGCTTATTATGCACTGAGCTCGGTTTAAGCGGGCCGGAGTCAGTGGGTTAAACAGAGGGTGCGACCTAAGGCGTCGACCCTAGTATTTGTGTGATATGAATGTTATACTTGGCTATAGATGAGATTGTTGAATAATCTAAATGTAGTTGAGGTTGCTTGTACCTACTTTGAAGTATGCTTATATGATATGGACTGAATAATTGAGCATGCTTACTAGAATGTCTGTTTGAGATTGCTGTATATGTTGTGTATGTTGTTTTCTTGCTGGGCCTCGGCTCACGGGTGCTGCGTGGTGCAGGTAAAGGCAAAGGCAAGATTGATCAGCCCTGATTGGAGAGATCTGCAGGGTGAATGTACATGGCAGGCCGCTCAGCCGCCCTGGTTGAGGAGATTACAGGGACAAGAGGACCAGAACCTTGTATTTTGCCTTAGTATGGCTAAAGTTTACCTTTAACTGTTGAGTTTTGCAGTTCAGCTTTTAAACTCTGATCTTTTGGGGATCCCTTCTATAAACTGTTTATTAATTTATAAAATGTATCTTTTGAGACCAAAATGTCTTTTAACCCTAGAACACTTAAACTAAAGACACGTTTTTGTAAAGTAATGACTTGATTAGCAAGTCTTGCACTTTACAAGTACACAGTGTAGCAGTCTTGGCTATCCAGGGCGTTACACCTCGAGTCAAGTTTCCCTGACTTAGGTCTAAGAATGTGAATGGGACAACCCCAAATGTGGAAATGGCGCAAATAATGTTTGTTACCATTCCACAACTATAGTAGTGTCTTCCTTATTGTCTTTTATAGGACTACATTTAGAATGTAAGTTACCGTTTGAAGTGCATAACCCCAGAATGTGAGAGGAAGTGATGAGTAGCTTAACATATACTTGACCATGTCCAACAAGGTCCTATTTCTTCTCTTTTAAACACCATTTTGTTGCGGCGTTCCAGGTATCATGAGTGGGGATAGAATGCCATGCTCCAGCATGAAATCTTTGAATTCTAAATCCAAATATTCACCTCCTCGATTTGATCGAAGTGTCTTAGAGATTTACCTAATTGCTTCTCAGCTTCAACTTTGAAGTCTTTAAACTTGTCAAAAGTTTCTGACTTCCTAAGAATTAGGTAAGTATGGCCATATCTTGAGTAGTCGTCAATAAAAGTGACAGAATACTCATAACCACCTATAGCTTGTATATTAATTGGAATCGATGTGTACATGCTCTAATGGTTGTTTGGCTCTATCGCCTTAAGTTGAGAAAGAAAGTTTAGTCATTTTGTGATCTTGATAGATTCGCAAACAAGAAGAGTTTCAATAGTTAGTTCCCTCAATGGTCCATCTTTTGTTAATTTGTTTATTTTGTCTAGACTAATATGACCTAGTCTTAGATGCCATAGATATGTGTCATCCTCTTTAGAAACTTTTTGTCTTTTGTTACCTTTAAGTTTAGCTACTTTAAATAACTTAGAGTTATTAAGCAATCATTCATTCGACTTGAGCATATACAGTTTGTTCGTTTGTTTAGGCTCACAAATATTGAAACCATTCTTCAAAATAACAATCACATTATTATCAAAAGAAATATCAATAAAAATTTCATGCAACATAGATAAAGATACTAAGTTTCTAGTAAATTTAGAAATAAAATAAATATTATTCAAAATAAGAAAATTTTTCCCCAAAACTAAACTAATTGTTCTCAATGCTCTTGCTGACACGAGAGCTCCACTTCCAACTCGCATAGTCACATCGCCATCAACAAGTTTCCTTGATGACTCAAGTATCTCCATAGAAGAACAAATGTGGTTATTGGCTGCTGAATCAATGATCCAGGATGACATATCGCCTTCCACTATAAAAGCTTCAACTACAAGTAAGTTAGATTTACCTTTCTTTATCAGCTCAACAAGATACTTGTTACAGTTTCTCTTCCAGTGACCTACAACTTGTTAGGGTTGGTGCCCTAAAAGCATGTGAAAATACATAATTTTATTGATTGATTTAAATAAAAGTACACTTTTATTATATTTGATTATTGACATTATTGTTAGAATAATTTATACATAAAACTCAGAAAATTACATATTCATTTATGAGAATATGATCTTGTATGTGTACGAGAGGATTAAGATCATATATAATAAATAAAATAGTTAGCAACATATTAAATAAGGAATCTTTAATCAATGGTTGCTAGTACAGTTTACTTAGCATATAGTTGGATGCAAGTAATATAGATTCAGATTACTGATGTGGATAGACATCTTGGAAAATGAACTTTATATAATTATGATTATATATGACATGACCGATGTGAATTAATTTCTTTTAAACTAACCGTTTCCCATAAATATTTAATTCATATCTTAAAAGATGATAATTTGTAGATCAATTTAAATCCCAAGTAGTCATGAACTTCTCATCATGTTTATTGGATCTTTTGATTCATTTGTTAATGTCTCTAAATATAATGAGGCTAATGACTTTTATTTTGGAGAGTCAATATCTTGAATAGCTAAGAACATAATTTTACAATAATGGAATCCATGCTTTCCTAACAGATTAAATATTGGTTCCCTTAAGGGTTAGTTCTGGGACTGAATAGTTATTGAGCTCAAATCTATAATATGATTATCGATTAATTATTCACTGGCTAATGGTACTTAATGAACAAGAGGTAATTAGAAGGGTAAAATAGTAAATATTGACCAGCTCTAATTAACGAACCAATAGATGGAGGACAAAACTACAGATATTGATTATATCAATGGATTGCAAGAGAATACTCTCTAAATATAATTCTATAATTACTAAGAGTGCAATTCCATATTTATAGTGGAGTAATAATGGAATTAATAAATAAAATTATTTAATTAATAGTTTGGTTTATTGAAGCTTAGTATTATAGCTCCATGGTTCTCGAGTTGCCTCTATACTACATTGTCAAGGATAAAGATGTCACATCCAAGATTAATAGAGAAAATAACTTATTTGCAAGGGGATTAATTTTCCAAGACTAAGTGATAATTATGTGTAATTAATTAATTAATTATTTGACTTATTAGTTTTTATTTGAAAAACTTTATATTAGTTGAAATTAATATTAATCAATGTTTTGGATTAATATTATAGAGAGTTAAATATTATCTTAATATAAGATAATTATTCAAACTGATAAATTAAGATAAGGTTAATTTTGAATGAGCTGATATTTATTTTTGGAATAATATTAATGTTGTACCCCAAAAAACGAGCTCAATTATCTAGCTCAGAGTATAGCTGGCACGAGATAAATAAAGGAGGCAAGACTTCAGAGATGTTTTGTTAACTCCAGACCAAACAACTCGAGGCTGTGTATTTGAGTCCGGAACACCCCAGGATCTTCCAGACCATTAGAGATGCAAATGACAGAGATCGAGGTACCCAGTGTCCAGATCGCCTCCATCAAGCCTGAGAGCTATCTAAGTTAAGCCATCCTGTTCCAGTCATATCCAGCTTGAGAATGACATTTAGCTCGGGGTGGTTCAATGACGCACATGGAAGAATCCCTACAGACTTGGATACCCGATATGCGCAATAAATGCACGCAATCGTTGTATACATTTATGGATTGATGTAAATGGCAATAAGCTTAATTATGATATTAAAATGTCCATTAATTAAAAAAGTTAACAACTATTGTACGTTACCATTTATAGTATGGTTTTCTAATATTGTCCATAATAGTTCCCTATAAATATAAGGGGAATTGACAATAAAAGGGATCGACATTTTATATGAAAAAACTTTGTTAAAATTGTCATAAACAATTTTGTCTAGGGTTCCTAAACAGATCAATAATAGTGACTGGTGGGCTAGATAGATGTTAACCACTAAACCACGTAAATTGTATGTGTGTTTATATTTCTTTACATTCAGTTTACTGTAAGCTTAGTCTCTCTATTTTGTATTTCTAAATCCCCTGTTGACGAAAAAACCGCATCAACAGATTGGTGCTTTCATTGAGAGCATATAAGCTTGAAATATTGCATGATATTCAACCCATCAATCATCATGGTGGTTACTCGTTCAATGCGCGATAATGAAACATAGTAGCCCGATGATCATGGAGGTTACTGTACGGCCATACCCACTGGGGAAGGTATGCTCGCACAACACCATCCTAGTAAACAACACGTGGACTAGGACGATGCTGACAGTTCGACATCACATCCCTCGAACCCAAAATCGGGGTACCTGATCGCCATTGAAATTGAGAATGCTCAGCTGAGAAGCCATCTTGCTCAAGCTAATAGGATAATTGAAGATGTTCTAACTCGATTATCCCCTCCTGCAACCGACGAAAATTTTGGGAAGGAGGCAAAGTGGGTCCCATAGGTCATGGTCCCACAGGAATAATCGACCTAATGTAAGTTGTTCTGTCGGAAGAGCAACACCGGGCTCTTTGCCTTCTGAACAAAATTATAGGAACAAACCTCCTGCTAATAAGCGGAAGAATGGACAAGCGGCTTACACTCACAGTAATCAGCCTCGCCAAGTAGGGCTAGTTGAGACCACATTGAGAAGGGCGGTGATCCCTGTGAATCCACCAGCGCCTCAACCAGCCGCTCAGGTACCATGTAATAACTTTGCGCTGCCACTAACTCTGGAAATCAGAGTAGATAATGGGCGAGCCAATCTGGTCTTTCCAGATGGGACATAGAACGCCTCACCAAGAAGGCATCCTCCCTCGCCTATTCGTCATCCAACACCACCACACCCACAGATGAATGATTCAGGGCACGAGAATGATATGAGACATTCTATACCTGTAGAAGGCACATATGCCCCACGATCTCGCACTAATAATCCAGTTCCTCGACCTCAACCACGAGCAATAAGCTTTGTGGATGGTAGTCATTGGACAGAGAGCTAGCACAGGGGCAGGACCACGAATACCTGTAACATGAATTCCCATAGGCACGAAAGAAATCTGAGAAATAAGTTGAGTTAAGATCAAAGCTTGCGCTCCAATCCATAGTCTGACCTTCATGATCATCTAAACTCGCTATGATGATTTGAACTATACTCAGACTAGGGGAGATCCTTCTATCGTGCATGACAATGGGAACGTCCTGTCTAACCGAGCTCAAGCTTGGAGGGACAATAACCCACCTAACACGCACAATAGGATGGGAGCCTGTAACATCATACTAATCTAGGACCATTACACTTTGTCTGTTTAAATAGTGCTTAACTCGCTAAACGAGTTATTTGGACTTAAAAAGTGTAATTAAGAGTAACTTAAGGATCAGGTATTAGAATTTTTGGTCAAATAGTAATCATTTCATTAAAGAGGTTTAACTCTATATACAGGATCCCGAAAAATAGTCTATAACTGATACTGTTGACTCATTTTTTTCGTTAACTCGTCTTACACCCAAAAAATAATATGGAGAAGATTTGTGATTGCTAAATGAAGTATATAAGACATTTCTAGTCCTAGAAATAATGGATAGAGAGAGTTTTATAGTGGTTCACCCCCCAAAAATATGGCCTACATCCACTTAGTCAATATCATTGATCTTGGAAGCCTCGAATTACATTTGTATTTATCCTTTTAGCTATTTGGATCTATTGAAGATGGAGAGAGCTCTCTCTATGAAAAGTTTCCGCCCTTTTTTCTCCTTTCTTTTTCTCTTCGGTCCTTACTCCTCTTATTTATATTGAGGAGTTAGGGTTACATTTGAGTGGGCCTAAGTTATTGGGCTTGGCCCACTAATTTGATAAAGTAAAAAGGGACTGGGCCTTAGGCATGATCTGGGCCGATGGGTAGTGACACTCCAAAAATGGGTATAACAGATGCAGATACAAAATAAATAAAAAAGGTCGGCCTAGGTGAAAAAATCAGGGTTTAACCCTAGTTCCAGCAAGTAATCTTGGTCGTGGCGATTGAGCAGGCCGCATATGTACACCCTGCCTCTGAAGCTCTCCAACTCATGGCTGGTCTAGCTTTCCCTTGCCCTTGCCTGCACCACGTAGCACCCGTGAGCCAAGGCTCAACAATAAAACATAAACATGCTCATAAACAATTATTCAACAGAATATAGATCATAAATAGCATGCTCAGCAATTATAATCAACACTCAGGCATGCATTCACTCCATTTAAGCGGCCATAGAGCCACACATGTGCCCATCGCACTATTCCCTTTGGAAACAGCTATAGAGCCGGTTAAGCATGAACCACACTCTATGTTCCAAGTGGCTATAGAGTCGTGCAAGCGTATATCATGCTTCCGGGTTGGCCCAGCCATAACGGTATGCGAGCTGCACACTATTGGCAACCACGACTTATAAGCCAAGCTTTTCAATCGGATACAAATAGACAAGCATCTATCACTTAATACAAATATGAACAATGTAATTTAATCATGTTTAATTAAACATTTCAAGCACGGTTATAACCGTGTTAAATAACCAGGGCTCAATACCTAATCTCAACCCATGTGCAATTTTCTTACCTCAAGTCCTGAGCAAACTAGGTACGACGACCCTGAGTGCAATCCTTTCCTCCAGAGCCTAATAGTACACCCTAGTCACAACCATAATAAATAATATTAATAAAAAGTTGAACACATAAAGGCTTCTAGACCAAGTCCTAGCCTCCAGAACCTTAAATTCTACTCAACCGGGTAGTAGAACCATTCCCGAGCCCTTTGATTCGGGTTTCCAAAACCCTAAGCCACATATTTCAAATTTCCCTTTTTTAGAGTTGCGATGCCTCCTAGTTGCGCCGCTGCCCCACATTAGGCTGAGGTACCAGCCTAAATTCTTAGGCAATTTACGCCGCGACAGCCTCCACTAAAGGCCACGGCACCAAGGCAGTACGAGGCACCACTAGCCTCAAAGATGTTCAAGTGGGCCGCGACGCTCATAATCAAGAACCAGAAAAACCAGCAATTTTCCAAAATCGCAACTTCCCAAATCTGGCCTAACTCGATTTTAATCAGAATTGACCATTATAATGGTCCCAACAACACAGATTCACTAAATACCAACCTTCAAAACTCCCTAAAACCCAACAAAAACCCAAAATCCAAAAATTCTTCAAAAACACTTAAACAAACAAAACTCAAAGACTTATGGGATTGGGTTTACCTCTGAGAATTCGAATTCCTACTATTTTCCCCAAGCTTGAAAACCTCTAGACTCCTATAGAAAGCTCCAAATCCCCACCAAGCTTGCTTCCAAGCTTAAGATTCAAGAATTTTCTTCCAAAGCCAAGAGAGAGAGAGAGAGAGAGAGAGAGAGAGAGAGAGAGAGAGAGAGAGTTTTTGAATTATGAGTTAATTAACTCAGCATGGGCATATATAACTCTAATGGTCCAAAAGACCAAAATGCCCCCACTTCACAACTTTCCTCTCAAAGCCCTTAAGGGAAAAAGAGCCATTTGACACTCTAATCTCGCTAAACCTCCATTTCACTTATAAGTCCCAATTAATTCTGCCAAATATAAATTACCACTATAGAAATGACTGAAAATTACTAACAAGGATTAAGGGCCTTGATTAGTGTGCCGGGAGGGCACGAATGGTTTATGTGTGAATTAAACAGTTTAATGCATGATTATGTGATGGGCATGCTTATGTGATTACATGAATAAATGAGATGCATGTTTATGAGAATTAGTATGTATGTAGGCCTTTGTAGAATATTAGGGCATATTTGTAATTTTGGCCCGTTGTGGGTATAAATGTGATAAACTATGGAGACCACATTATCATGTGGATATATTAGCAGTATGTGACCTGAGGCGATCCTAGCGAGCTAGTTAGTGGGAAAGTCACAATGGGACCCAATACTTGGCTCGGGTCGAGTCAAGGGGTATTTCGGGTATTAGATGGTTATCTAGGTTATTGGGTTATGAAAATAAATATTTGGAGATATATTTGAGGATAGGAAGACTAGGTGGGGATACTGAGGAATTTTACCATTTTTGCCCTTGGGGACGTTTTGGTACCCTGAGCCTCGGGATTGACTTAATGAACTAAAGTTAGACTAAGAAAAGTTGAGAAAACAGTAGAAGAAACTTAAACCGACCCTCTCCTTCTCTCAGTTTTATCACTCTTTTTTCCTCTCTTTTTCTCTCAAGGGAAACCATTGGAACTTAAGGGAATTCAGCTTGGAATTCAGTGGATTGAGCTGAAGTTTTGGAAGATTAATTTAGTATTAAGATAAGGAGTTCAACCAGGATTGAGGTAAGACTTGAGTTACACTCTTGGTTATTTAAATTCTGTTGTTTTGATTGAGTTCTAAGAGGTTTTTGGGTTTTGAAATTGAAGACTGAATTGAAGCTAGGAACCTGGGCGTTAGCTCAGAAATTTCTTAGAGAGTTGGTGCTTTAGTGAAGGTAAGCTCGAATTTATGATCTAATGTCTGAATCTTGGTGTTTTCTTGACTGGTTTTGATGTTTTTAAGCTTTTTGGGTTCAGAAATTGAAGTGGGATTTTAATGAGTTTCTAGGCTAAGTTTTTGCTGGATTATGTTGCTGGGAACATGTTAGAAGCTTTGTGACAATTGAGTTGTGGAATTAGGATGGTTTTGGGTGAGGTTTGAGTGTTAAAAATGGTGGTTTTTTTGGGTTCACGTATGAGCGTTGCGACCCTGTTCTTCCGTGCCACGGCACTAGGTTGAAGCAGGATTTGGGGACCATTTTGGGCGCCGCGGCCCCCATAGGGCTGTACCGCGGCGCTAGGCTAAATTCAGGAAAGGGGAATTTGAGTTTTTAGGGTTTTGGCTCAGGAGTCTTGGGGGACGCTTCCGCTACCTTGTGCGAGGAAACGGGAGGTCCCGAGAGCACGGGATTGGTTCCGGGAGATGATTATGAATTGGTTAGTAATGGGAGTGAAATGTATGTGTTGTGACTAGGTATTCGGCGAGGCTCGGGTTAGAGGACCGAACTCGGGATTTCTGTGCTCAAGAAGCTTGGTACATAGGGAAGAAAACTACACCCGGTTGTGAATTTATAATGGGACTAAGGGTTCCCTATTTTAAATGCTTTATGAAGGATGGTATTATGCCATGTAAATAATAAATGAACGACCTAAGAGTACCGGGGTTTACGTTGGTGCACAGGGTGAGGCTCAGCCACTGGTAGCTGAGGACAACTTATTATTCACTGAGCTCAATTTAAGCAGATCGGAGTTAGTGGGGGTAAACAGAGGGTGCGACCTAAGGGTGTTGACCCTGATTATCATGTGATTTGACTATTATTATTGATTGATGAATTTTCTATGTTGAATAGCTGAGTGATGGTTTGTTGATTCTCTGGTTATGTCTATGGACTATGTGACTAATGTGGTATGCTAAGTATATGAACATGCTTTAAGGATTGTTCAATTGTTATCGTTGTTTGTGCTATATCGTTACATTTTCTTGTTGGGCCTTGGCTCACGGGTGCTATGTGGTGCAGGTAAAGGCAAGGGCAAGCTTGATTAGCCCTGAATCGGAGAGCTCTGAGGGTAGAATGTACATGATCAGTTGCTCAGCTGCCACGATTGAGGAAGACACAGGAACGGGAGGACCATAGATGTCTGTTTTGCCTTTAGAGTGGCTAGCGGTTGTTTGTACTCTGGAAATTTTGTAAACTGACTTTCAAACACTGTTTCTTTTGGGATCCCTTGTATAAAAAATGTTTAATTATATGAAATGTATATTTTATGACCAAAACCTTTTAACCCTAGTTCATTAGTGAGGTCAATGACACGTTCTTAACTAAATGACTTGATTAGCAAGTCCCGCACCTTTATAAATACACAGTGTAATGGTCTTGGCTACCCAGGGCATTACAACTTGGTATTAGAGTGTCCTGGGTTTAAGGGTTCCTGAAGACCGGCTGGACATGTACATTCGCTGCTAGAGACAAGCTTGGTTCAGGGTTTGGTAATGTGTATATGTGCTTAGAAAAAATTATGAATGTTATTATCTGTTGGATTAATAGGAAGCATAAGATACTGATAGGGCCTGGCCCTTGACTGCTGTGTGATGATAGTAAGGTGTGCTTATTAGCACTGTTGTGCATGTAAATGAATATCTGAATGATTAACTGCATATTACGTATATAAGGGTGAATGTATGGATGGATGTTCATAACTTAACTATTGAGTGGTGATGTTGGGGCATGCTTATTAGCAATGCTAATGCATGTGGATTAATGCTTATGTCTTGGTTGCTTGTGTTTGATTGTGTTCCGTTGGTGGATTTTGTGGAAAAGCTTTTACCCTGTCATCATGGTCTGATTGCCGAGTCGTTGATTGTAGATTAACTTGGATAACTATGCATCCAAGGAAATCTATGAGACTAGCCGGTACTAGGTCTGGGACTGGAGGTGATGACCAGGGCCAGATTCCTCTGCCATTCCCTGAGAACTGGTAGCAGATTATGGCAAAGATGCAAGCGTGATTACAAAGTGAAGATGAACAGATTCGTCTTCTACGACAGCAGGCTCCAGCAGGGAGTGCTGCACCTATTGCGCCACATATAGTGGCACCAGTTATACAACTAGTAGAAGTTTGGAACAGGTGGGAGCCATTGTATGAGCGGTTCCAAAAGCAGCATCCCCCAACTTTTGTGGGAGGACCTGATCCACTGAAGGCCGAATAGTGGATGACTATGGTTACTACTATCTTGGATTTCATGAGGATAGAAGGTTATGACAGAGTGGCCTGTGCCACATATATGTTGAGAGAGGATGCCCGCATTTGGTGGGAAATGGCATCACAGACCAGGGACGTCACTGCTTTGAGTTGGGATGGATTCAAGGACCTGTTTAGCTAGAAATACTACAGTGTTGCCATCAGGGTAGCAAAAATTAATGAGTTTGTGGGGTTGGTGTAGGGCGGCATGACAATTACTGAGTATGCCCTAAATTTCGATAAACTTGCGAAATTTGCACCAGATCTTATGCCTATAGATGCAGCTAGGCAAGATAGGTTTATTCGAGGGCTCAATGCTATGATAGCCCCGGATGTGAGGATTACAACAGTACCTGGGGGAACAACATATGCCTAGGTTGTTGAGAAGGCTCTTACCGATAAGGAAGCGAAGAACAAGATCTGGAAGGAAAGTGTGGCGAGGCGCGAGGGTCGCAGAGTGGTGCCTCCTTATTCTGGGTCTGGTAGGGGCGGAGGCCCCAGTGATGTGAAGAGGAAGACCCCTGACACTTCGACCACTGCTAGTCTTGATAAGAGGGGTGGGGGTGGTCAGGGTGGCCGTCAGGGTGGCAGCGAGGCATGGAGGAGTTATCCGGAGTGCCCGAGGTGCAGTAGACGCCATCAGGGCAAATGTCGGGCCAAGGCCTGCTATGTGTGCGAAACAGTGGGGCACCTCAAGAAGGACTGCCCAACTGTGAAGAAAGGGGAAGCAGGAAAGGTGGACAACTTGACTCCACCTCGAGTGTTCACTTTGACACAGGGAGAGGCCGAGGCTAGTCCATTGGTGGTGACAGGTTAGCTTTCTAGCGCTTGCTCTCCTTTTACTGTATTGATTGACTTTGGTGCTACACATTCATTTGTTTCTAGTAAAGTGATCGATAGATTGTGTAGACCTAGTGAGTATCGGACTGTGGGGTTTGGGACTTTATTGCCTACTGGGGAACTGGTAGTTTCTAGGAGGTGGATTAGAGCACTGCCAGTGATGGTTGACAGTAGAGAGCTATTAGAAGACTTGATTGACCTAGACATGGAGGATTTTGACATGATTTTAGGGATGGATTGGTTGGTCAGGTATGGGGCTACTATTGACTGTAGGAAGAAGATGGCGACTTTTGAGCCTGAGGGTGAGGATCCTTTCGTTTTTGTGGGTGCGGTAAGTGGGGCCCACGTACCCATGACATCAGTATTGCGAGCTAGAGACTTGTTATAGGGAGGATGTATGGGTTTTTTTTGCTAGTGTGGTGGACACTACTAGGGTTTTGCCAGCAGGGCCGGGAGAGACTAGGTTGGTTTGTGAATTCTTAGATGTTTTTCCTGAGGTCTTACCAGGGCTGCCACTGCACAGGGAGATTCAATTTTTTATTGAGTTAGCACCAGGGATAGAACCAGTATCAAGGGAACCATATAGGATGGCTGTAACGTCCTGGTTACCCCAGAATAGTTACGGTGAACCGGAAATTTAACTCGCTACCCGAGTCATTCGGTTAAAAACGTGCTTCTAGGTATTATTAACATGCTAAGGTGGAAAACCAATCAAAAGGAAATGATATATTTTATTTAATACACAAAACTGTTCATAGGCCCATCAAAACATTTACAAGTTATTTACAACTCAAAATGGTCATTACTGTTTCAAATTTATAAACCCGCCGACCTAAGCGGCAAAAATAGGGTGAACCCCCTAGTTCCTCTGAGAACTCCTTGGCCGTGGTGGTCAAGCGACCGCATTTGTACACATTACCACCTAAGCTCTCCACTCAAGGCTGGGTGAGCTTTTCTTTCCCTTTACCTGCACCACAAAGCACCCATGAGCCAAAGCCCAGCAAGAAAACACAATATAGCATGAATATAATATCAACAATGATCATAATAATCATTCAGGACTTTCAGTCCAAAACAGATGAGTGACAGTCGCAAAAGTCACTAAGGTGGGTTCCGTTCCCTCTAGCCATGTGACGATAGGGTCACCGGGGCTTTACAAATAAGTGAACCTTTCACTAGCTTAAACAGGATAGGTGCATGATGA
The DNA here is from genome assembly GCF_963169125.1 of Humulus lupulus. NCBI lineage: Eukaryota > Viridiplantae > Streptophyta > Magnoliopsida > Rosales > Cannabaceae > Humulus > Humulus lupulus. The sequence goes on from NC_084794.1 coordinate 227,044,626, forward strand.
CTAGTCACCAACATAACCTACCTCATGACCATAGAGTCATAACCATGGGATTTCGCTCCCTAGCCATGTGACAAGCCGTCACCTAGGCCTTTGGCCCTGGCTCTAAGTAACTAGTCTTAGACTAGTCAAGCGCTTATAAGTTTCATCGACCTTACGGTTGGTCCAGCATCAATGCCCTAGAGTCATTCAATGCTAATATCTATTAGATCTAATCTTTAATCGGCCCTGCGTTCAGGATGCTTATGCCGTTTCTGACTCTCAGGTCAGTAATATGCGACCAGTGCCGTCCCTGACTAATTAGTGCCATACACAAGTAAGCAAGCTCTGCCTCAACAACAATCTTGCATGTCATATACACAGGGTGCAGTTTTCTTACCTCTGATTCGAGCGAGAATGAATAAAAGAACGACCCCTGAGAACGATATGACTTTTAACCCTTTAGCGTTCACCTAGTCATAACCAAACATGGGACACCATCAATAACGTGAATAACAAAGGTTCCCAAACCAAGATCTAGCCTCCGGGACATCAATCCTTACTAATCCGGGTAGTTGGAACAATTCCGGGGCCTAAAACCAAGTTCCTGGGGTCAAAACACACAAACGGGCTCAAAACCACCCAATAGCACGGTTGACAACACCGGTGGCAAAGCCAACCTGTAAGCCACCTGACCAATCCTCTCTAGAATCTCAAATGGACCTACAAATATAGGGCTCAGCTTGCCCTTCTTCCCAAACCTTCTAACCCCTTTCCATGGCGAGACTCTAAGGAAGACATAGTCTCCCACTTGGAACTCCACGCTCCCGCGTTTGGGATATGCATAGCTATTCTGCCTACTCTGAGAAGCGAGCATCCGAGCTCTCATCTTCTCAATGGCCTCACTGGTCCTCTGAACTGCCTCAGAACCCAAGTATCTCCTTTCACCTGTCTCATCCCAATGAATGGGAGACCTACACTTCCTACCATACAACATCTCATAAGGTGCAACTCCAATGGCAGACTGATAACTATTGTTGTAGGAAAACTCTATCAAAGGTAGATACTTACTCCAAGATCCACCAAAGTCCAGCACACATGCTCCCAGCATGTCTTTCAATATCTGGATCATCCTCTCAGATTGCCCATCTGTCTGAGGATGATAAGCAATATTGAACTTCAACTGTGTTCCCATGGCCTTCTGTAAACTTCCCCAGAACTTGGAAGTAAAAGTGGGGTCCCGATCTGACACGATCGACCTCGGCGCTGCATGGAGGCGCACGATCTCTCTCACATAGAGATCTGCATACTGGTCAACTGTATAAGTAGTCCTCACTGGCAAGAAGTGAGTTGACTTGGTGTAGCGATCCACTATCCCCCAAATAGAATCATGCTGACCAACAGCCCTGGGTAAGACCACCATGAAATCCATCGTGATGTCTTCCCACTTCCACTCTGGGATATCCAGAGGCTGCAATAACCCTGCCGGCCTCTGATGCTCAGCCTTGGCCTGTTGACAAGTCAAGCACTTAGCCACATACTCTACTACATCTCTCTTCATCCCTTGCCACCAATACAATGATCTCACATCCCGATACATCTTCGTGGTGCCTGGATGCAAAGACTAAGGTGTAGAATGAGATTCATCCATAATCTCTCGCCTCAATGCAGTGTCTAACGGAACACATATCTACCCCTTGTATCTCAACAAGCCTAACTCAGACACTATATAATCTCTGGATGCTCCAGCCAAAACATCCTCTCTGATCTTTATCAGCTGTGGATCACTCAACTGACCCTCCTTAATTCTATCTAACAGTGTAGACTATAGCTAAATATTAGCCAACTGTCCCACCAGCAACTCTATACCAGCTCTGGTCATATCATCTGCTAACTCTCTGGCTATCAGCCTCATACCATAAATCTATCCCAGACCCTTTCAGCTTAGAGCATCAGCTACCATGTTGGCTTTTCCTGGATGATACAAAATCTCACAGTCATAATCTTTCACTAACTTCAACCAACGCCTTTGTCTCATATTCAAATCTTTTTGGGTGAAGAAGTATTTCAGGCTCTTGTGGTCTGTATAGATCTCACACTTTTCTCCATAAAGATAATGCCTCCATATCTTTAAAGCAAAGACCACAGCCGCCAACTCTAAATCATGAGTGGGATATCTCTTTTCATACTCCTTCAACTGACGAGAAGCATAAGCAATTACTCTCTCTGATTGCATCAGAACACAACCCAAACCCTGATGAGAAGCATCACAATAAATCACAAACTTCTCCTGATCTATCGGAAGAGTCAGAATCGAAGCTGTAATCAATCTCTGCTTCAGTTCCTGGAAGCTGTTATCACATTTGTCTAACCACAAAAAATTCTGACTCTTGCGTGTCAGCTTAGTCAATGCAGTAATAATCTTTGAGAACCCTTCCATGAAACACCTATAATAACCTGCCAATCCAAGGAAACTTCTAACCTCAGAAGCATTCTTTGGCCTTGGCCAATCTTTGACCGCCTCAATTTTCACTGGATCTACCTTAATCCCCTCCTTACTGACAATGTTCCCAAGAAAGGATACCTGAGATAACTAGAACTCACATTTCTTGAACTTCGCAAACAATCTGTGTTCCCTCAGTCTCTGTAGAACCAACCTCAGATGTTGTTTGTGCTCTGACTCAGACTGAGAATACACCAGAATATCATCGATGAAGATGATCACAAACTGGTCTAGATAATCCTTGAACACTCTGTTCATCAGATCCATAAAAGTAGTAGGGGCATTAGTAAATCCAAATGACATTACTAAGAACTCATAATGCCCATACCTGGTACAAAAAGCAGTCTTCAGTATATCTCCCTCCTTGACCCTCAAATGATGATAGCCAGAACGAAGGTCGACCTTTGAGCATACCTTCTTACCTTGCAACTGATCGAACATATCATCTATCCTTGGAAAATGATACTTGTTCTTGATTGTCAACTTATTCAGTTCTCTGTAATCAATACACATCCTCAGAGAACCATCCTTCTTCTTTACAAACAGAATTGGCGCACCCCAAGGTGAGAAACTAGGTCTGTTAAAACCCAAATCTAAAAGTTCCTGCAATTGTACCTTTAATTCTTTTAACTTAGCTAGGGCCATTCTGTAAGGTGCTCTAGACACTGGCTCCGTCCCTGGTGCCAGTTCTATCACGAACTCAATCTCTCTGTGTGGTGGCAACCCTGACAAATCTTCTGGAAACACATCCAAGAAATCTCAAACAAGTTTGGTATCTTCTGGTCTCACTGAAACGACCTGAGTGGTATCAACCACACTGGCCAAGAATCTAATGCAACCTCCTTACAATAGATCCCTAGCCCTCAAAACAGAAATCATAGGTATGCGAGGTCCCTGCACAGTACCAACAAACACAAAAGGATCCTCACCTTCAGGCTCAAAGGTGACCATCTTCCTTCTGCAATCAATGGTTACCCCATACTTCGCCTCCTAGTCCATACCCAATATCATATCGAAGTCAGTCAAAACCAACTCTATCAAATCCATTGATAACTCTTTGCCTTCCATTATCATTGGCAAATATCTGACCCATCTCCTGGATACAACTAACTCTCCAGTGGGTAACAAAGTTCCAAACCCCACAGCATAAAAATCACAGGGTCTACACAGTCTATCAATAATACTACTAGCAACAAAAGAGTGTGTAGCACCAGAATCAATCAAAACATTATAAGGGGTTCCAGCACTAAGAAACAGACCTGTAAAAACTGAGGGAGAAGCCTCAGCTTCTACTTGAGTCAACGCGAACACTCGAACTGGGGCCGAGCTGTCCGCTTTTCTGGGTTCTTCTTTTCTTGCCTTAGGGATATCCTTTTTAAGATGACCCACTGCTCCACATGAGAGGCATGCCCTTGCCCTACACTCTCCCAAATGATGCCTCTTGCACCTAGGGCATTCAGGATAAGACTTCCAAGCTTCATTACCACCTGGACGACCCATTAAAATACCACGGGGCTGCCTATCAGGACCTGGAACTGGGAAGGTGTCAGGAACCTTCCTCTTCTGATCACAGGGGCCTATACCCGTACCAGAACCCACAAATGGAGGACCTATCCTCCTGAACTCTTTTCTGGCTACACTGTGATGCCAGATCTTGTTCTCTACACTCTCAGCTGTGAGTGCCTTCTCAACCACCTGTGCATAGGTAGTAACCCTAGCCACAATGGTAATATGTACATCACGGGCTAATCTGGACTGTAGCCCTTGCAGAAATCTCTCTCTCCTGGTCCCAGCAGTGGGCACCAGGTCCATGTCAAATTTTGCCAAACGATCAAACTTTAAGGCATACTTAGTCACTGACAAACCTCCCTAAAGTAGACTAATGAATTCCTCAGCTTTTGCCACCCTGATAGCATCATTTTAATATTTATCGTTGAACAGAGTTTGAAACTCTTCCCAACTCAGGACATTAACATTTCTGGTATGGGTAATAACCTCCCACCAGATCCGGGCATCCTCCTGAAACATATAAGTGGCATAAGCCACCCTCTTGTTACCAGTCACCCTCATGAAATCTAGGATGGTGGTAATCATACTCATCCACTGCTCTGCCTTGGCAGGATCTGCACTGCCCTAAAAAACTGGAGGTTGTTGCTTCCTGAACCTTTCATAAAGAGGCTCCCATTTGTTTCCAACCTCAGGCAGCTGCTCAGCTGTTGGCACCAACACAGGAGGTGCCTCTGATACACTGGCCACTGCAGGTGCTTGATGTTGTCTCAGGAGACGAAGTTCTTCTCCCTGTCTCAACACTGTAGCTTGCAAATCACTAATTATCTGCTGCCAGTTTACAGGAGCTGGCTGTGGAATTTGTCATTGGTCATTTTCCTGACCCTGATTGTTATTATTCTGGCCTTGATCACTCTGGCCAGCTGACATATCTGTCTGCCCTGGATTCATTCTTATTACCGATACCTTGCTAAAACAATGATCGATACGGCCATTCAGGTAGTAATAACTAAACCTCTTGCCGCCTTACGGTCCAAGAACAAGCAGACAATTATCATATTCCACAGTCATACAATTATACAAGAAGATACATGTTTACAATATCTAGCACTTAGCATGTATCACATAATAGTTCACAAACAACAATACTAATAAGTATGTATCAGCAATTTCAGTACTAATTAGCACACGGTTGCTGAGGATGTATTATTCAGGGCACAGGTTTAACATGGTGTCTCATGCATACAGGTAAAGCATATATACTATATTTAAGCACTTATACATATAACTACATAAATAGTTACCAAACCATGAGTTGAGCTTGACTTCAGTGATGTGTGTACATGCCCAGCCAGTCTACAGGAACCCTAACCTTGGCACGCTCTGATACCAAGTTGTAATGCCCTGGTTACTCCAGAACAGTTACGGTGAACAAAAAATTTAACTCGCTACCCGATTCCTTTGGTTAAAAAGGTGCTTCTAGGGATTATTATCAGGCGAAGGTGGAAAACTAATCAAAAGGAAAGGATATATTTTATTTAATAAATAAAACTGTTCATGGGTCCATCAAAACATTTACAAGTTATTTACAACTCAAAATGGTCATTACTGTTTCAAATTTACAAACCCGCCGACCTAAGCGGAAAAAATAGGGTAAACCCCCTAGTTCCTCTGAGAACTCCTTGGCCATGGTGGTCAAGCGACCGCATTTGTACACATTACCACCTAAGCTCTCCACTCAAGGCTGGGTGAGCTTTTCTTTCCCTTTACCTACACCACATAGCACCCATGAGCCAAAGCCTAGCAAGAAAACACAATATAGCATGAATACAATATCAACAATGATCATAATAATCATTCAGGACTTCAGTCCAAAACAGATGAGTGACAGTCGCAAAAGTCACTAAGGTGGGTTCCGTTCCTTCTAGCTATGTGACGATAGGGTAACTAGGGCTTTACAAATAAGTGAACCTTTCACTAGCTTAAACAGGATAGGTGCATGAAGACTAGTCACCAACATAACCTACCTCATGACCATAGAGTCATAACTATGGATTCCGCTCCCTAGCCATGTGACAGGCTATCACCTAGGCCTTTGGCCCTGGCTCTAAGTAACTAGTATTAGACTAATCAAGCACTTATAAGTTTCATCGACCTTAGGGTCGGTCCAGAATCAATGCCCTAGAGTAATTCAATGCTGATATCTATTAGATCTAATCTTTAATCGGCCCTGCATTCAGGATGCTTATGCCGTTTCTGACTCTCAGGTCAGTAATATGCGACCAGTGCCGTCCCTGACTAATTAGTGCCTTACACAAGTAAGCAAGCTCTGCTAAGCATTTAATATGAAATAAATGTCCACATTTATCAACCAACATGCCTCAACAACAATAATGCATGTCATATACACAGGGTGTAGTTTTCTTACCTCTGATTCGAGCGAGAATGAATAAAAGAACGACCCCTGAGAACAATATTACTTTTAACCCTTTAGCGGTCACCTAGTCATAACCAAACATGGGACACCATCAATAACATGAATAACAAAGGTTCCCAAACCAAGATCTAGCCTCCGGGACATCAATCCCCACTAATCCGGGTAGTAGGAACAATCCCGAGGCCTAAAACCAAGTTCCCGGGGTCAAAACACACAAACGGGCTCAAAACCACCCAAGAGCTGCGGCCCTAGCACCTTGAGCCGTGACCCCCAATGACACCAGGAGCAAGGACCGCGGTGCCCAGCAAGGCCAAAATGCTCCACCTGCTTCTTCGAGCTAGGGCCGCGACGCCCAAGAACAGGGTCGCAGCCCCCAACCCAGAACCAGCCATAAACTCAGTTTCCATCATCCCAAACCCTCCAAAAACATACCTAAAAACTTCCAAATCCAAAAATCAAAGTTCCCAAACTTCCCAATGAATCAAAACCATCAAATCTCGAGGCTCAAACGAACCAAAAACTCAATGATTCACAAAATCCAATTTGAAGCTTAGAAACTCTAAAAACTCAAAACTTAAAAATTAGATTACCTTTGATTGGGTTGTTTCTCATCAAATCCTTCGGTCAAGAAGCTTCCAATCTTTCCTAGGATCGCTATGCCTCGATCCTCGCTTGATTCCGACTCCTAGAACTCGAGATTTCTTCGAAAATGCCTCGAATGGTAAAACGAACTAATGGAAAGAGAGAAAAGGGTTTTCTAACACACGGTTCTATCTAACAAGCTACTTCAAGCTTAAGTAACCTAAAATAAAACCTAATGCTCGGGGTCCTGAAAACACCCCCGGGGACATTATAGTCAAAACTCCCAAAATTTCCTCCTGATCTCAATAACTCCCAATTTATCATCAAATAACATTCTCATTACTCAATATCCCAATAAAAGACACCCGTTATGACAAAACAACTAATTCACAATATAAGACCGTCTCATGCTGAATAGCTGGAATATATCTCGATAATAATGGGATCTTATTCATAACTCACATTGTGCACCGAAATACACAAATATGCCCTTAACGGGCCAAATTACCAAAACACCCTAATAATCAAATGTGGACCCACATGCATGCATATAACATCATATTATAATATAATTCACATAAACATGCACATTATCAATTAATGGCATAATTAAACAGTTATGGCCCTCCCGGCTTACTAATCTAGCCATTAAACCGCATTAGGGATTTCGGGGCATTACAATGGCACCAACAGAGTTGAAGGAATTGAAGATAAAACTAGAGGAACTTCTGGACTTGGGATTCATCAGGCCTAGCTACTCTCCATGGGGCGCTCCAGTTTTGTTTGTTAAGAAGAAGGACGACACTCTGAGAATGTGTATAGAATACAGAGAGTTGAACAAGTTGACCATCAAGAATAAGTACCCTCTACCAAGGATCGATGACTTGTTCGATCAGTTGCAGGGAAAGACAGTGTTCTCAAAGATTGATCTTTGATCTGGTTATCACCAGCTGAGGATCAAGGACGAGGACATACCGAAGACGACCTTCCGAACGCGGTATGGGCACTATGAGTTTTTGGTCATGTATTTTGATTTGACCAATGCCCCGACAGCCTTCATGGATCTAATGAACAGGGTGTTCAAGGACTTCTTGGATTAGTTCGTCATCGTCTTCATCAACGACATTTTAGTATACTCCAGCTCGGAGGCAGAGCACGAGCAACATCTTCGACAGGTTCTATAGAGGTTAAGGGAACATCGGTTATATGCCAAGTTTAAGAAGTGTGAGTTTTGGTTGCCTAAGGTGACTTTTCTTGGGCATATAGTTGGCGCAGAGGGGATGAAGGTGGATCTGTCCAAGGTGGAGGCAGTGAGAGATTGGCCGAGGGCAAGGAATGCCTCGGAGGTACGGGTTTCCTTGGGTTAACAGGTTAGTACAGGCGATTTGTAGAAGGATTCTCGAAGATTGCTTCGCCGATGGTAGAGTTGACACAGAAGAATCAGAAGTTTGTTTGATCAGAGAAGTGTGAGGACAGTTTCCAAGAATTGAAGCGACGACTTATTACTACACCTGTACTGAGTCTTCCTTTGGAGGAAGGAAAGTTTGTGGTATACTGTGATGCATGAAGGTTGGGTTTAGGCTGTGTGCTGATGTAGAATGAGAAGGTTATAGCTTATGCATCGTGGCAGCTGAAGGAGCATGAACAGCGGTATCCTACCCATGATCTGGAACAGGGGGCAGTGGTATTCGCACTAAAGGTGTGGAGACATTACCTGTATGGGAAGAAGTGTGAGATATACACTGGCCATAAGAGTTTGAAGTATTTCTTCACCCAGAAGGATTTGAACATGATGTAGAGGCGTTGGTTGGAGTTGGTTCAGGATTATGATTGATATTCTTTACCACCCAGGGAAAGCCAATGTTGTGGCAGATGCATTGAGCCGGAGGAGCTCGGGGGTGTTATATAATTCTGATCAGATCTCCAGAGAAATAGCAGATGAGATGTAACGCCCTGGATAGCCAAGACTGCTACACTGTGTATTTATAAAGGTGTAGGACTTGCTAATCAAGTCATTTAGTTAAATCGTGATACTAAAACCGCTGATGAATTAGGGTTAAAAGGTTTTGGTCTCAAAAGTGTACATTTTATATAACAAAACATTTTATACATGGGATCCCAAAAAGGAACAGTGTTCGAAAGTCAGTTTACAAAATTTCCAAGGTTTAAACAACTATTAGCCATTCTAAGGCAAAACAGACATTTCTGGCTCCCCTGTTCCTATCTTCCCCTCAACCGTGGCGGCTGAGCAGCTGGTCATGTACATTCAGCTCACAGAGCTCTCCAAGTCTGGGCTGGTCAAGTTTGCCCTTGCCTTTACCTGCACCACGTAGCACCCGTGAGCCAAGGCCCAGCAAGAAAACATGATATGCATCACAATCAACATTAACAGATGAGTAATCCTTAAAGCATGATCAAACACTTAACACTCATATTAATTACATAACACGTATTCAGAAACAGAGATGCAACTAAACGTTAATAACAATCAAGTTACATGATAATTAGGGCCGACAACTTAGGCCGCACCCTCTGTTTACCCCACTGACTCCAACCCGCTTAAACCGAGCTCAGTGTATAATAAGCTGTCCTCAGCTACCAGTGGTCGAGCCGCGCCCTGTGCGCTAATGTAACCTTGGAACTCTTAGGCCGTTGGTTTACTGTTTACATGGCATAATACCATCTTTTCAAAGCTTACATATTAGGGAACCCTTAGTCCCATTACAAATACACAACCAGGTGTAGTTTTCTTACCTTTAATTTCCACGTTCACTGACTACGATCGTTGACTCTCGAGCATGATCCGCTTCTTGAGCCCTAGCTTAACACCTAGTTACAACCAAGGTAATGGATTCCATTAATATTCAAATAAAGGTTTTCGGGTACAATGCTAGCTTCCGGGACATCGAATTCCACCAAACACGGTGGTGGAATCGATCCCGAGCACCCTAGGTTAGGTTCCTGCGCATAAAATCCCCAAAAGATCAAGAATGCACCTAAGGGATGCGGCCCTTGAAACCTAGCTGTGGCCCGCCCCTAAAATAGAACCCAAGCCCCTCAGTAGGCAGACACGCGCCGTGTGGCGTGCTTCCCCTTTGGCACACCCACATGGGGCCATTTTGTAATGAGCATGCCTTGGTGCTTGATCATTAGTCAAGTCTTGCACCAAGCAACCTCATGGGATAGGGTGGTGGCAGTTTTGTAATATTGCATATGTCTCCCAGAAAAAAATCATATATGTTCCTGGGAAGACTTTATTTCCCTAGAAGGCTCCTTAGGGGGAGGTGACCTGGTGACTTAGGGAAGCACCATGGCCATCAGCAAATAGGGGCCAAAGCTGTGTACTCCCTTGCCCTATGAAGGCTATATATTAATGAAATAACATTTATCCATACTTGCCCCTGTGTGCTTCCTTGTTGCTTATGTGTTGCTTGTTTGTTAGTTTCGTTGGGCCACTGCGTGCCATTTGCCTTGTTGTGTGCTTTGTGTTGTGTGGACGTTCCTAGGAATGACTTGCTTTGTGCTTGCTCATACTTCGTTATTGCCCGTTGCATGTCCGAGATGTGTATGTGGCTAACAGCTGAGTTTGTTTGCCTGTAGGTGTGTGTTGTAGGCTGACTTGCTAGTTTGAAGAGTCTGCAAGTGCCGCACGTTCCGTCTAGTTGGAGCACCCAAATAGCCGGCCCGTGACATGCCGCGACCCTGCCATGCCCTGTGGCGCCACGACGCTCCCCTTTGGCCGAGCCTCCCTGGCTCCTCTGCTTTGTAGGGCCACAGCGCCCTAGAACAGAGCCGCGACCAAACCCTTCGTGCATAGAAAAACCTCCATTTTTGACTCTCAAACCTCACTCAAACTCCTCATAAACTACCCCAACCCCACAATTCAATTACCCAAAGGCTTCCCACATAATTCTAGCAACACAACCTGCCTGAAACCTAGATTGAAAACCCATCGAAAATCTATTTCAATCCCTAAAACTTATTAACTTAAGAACACAAAAACCAGCCATTAAACCATAAATTTGAGCTTACCTCAACTGCAGAATCAATCCTCCAAAAGATTTCTGGGCTAACTTCCAAGGTTCTAGCTTCAATTTAATCTTCAAATCCAAAACCCAAAAACCACTTAGAACACAACCAAAATCACAGAATTTCAACAATAGAGAGTGGGAGTCAATCCTTACCTTAGTCCCTGATTGAATCCTCAATTAACCCTTGAGCTAATCCTCTAAATCCTAGCTTCAATCCTCAGAATTTCAGCTACAATTTCTACGTTCTGTGTTTCTTTTTTCCTTTGAGAGAGAAAGAGAGGAAGAGGAAAGTGTTGGTCTAATTTTTTCTTTTGCTTTCTAAAGCCTCTTAAGTCTATCCTTAAGTGATTAAGCTAATCCCAAGGCCCGAGGTACCGAAAACGTCCCCCGATGGCAAAATAGTAAAATTCCCCAAAATTCCTGCTTAAGCTTCCTAACCTCAAATATATCTCCATATATTTATTTCCATAACCTGATAGTCTAAATAACCACCCAATTCCTGAAATACCCCTGACTTGACCAAAGTCAAACATTAAGCCCCCGTTGTGACTTCCCGCCAACTAGCTCCTTAGGATCGCCTCAAGTCGCACGCTGCAGATTTACCCACATAATAATGTGGTTCTCACAGATACAACATTTCACCACATTTACATTCATATAATCATACAAGCATGGTTATCATATAATCATGCATTAAATCAATAAATTCACACATAAACCAATTATGGCCTCTCGGCACACTAATCAAGGCCCTTAAGCCACATTAATGATTTTGGGTCGTTACATGAGATGACCAGGGCAAGGATAGAGCTGGTGGTGGGCCAATTGGCCAATGTTACCTTGCAGTTGACCCTACTAGAGCAGATCAAGGCGGGGCAATTGGTGGATGTGCAGTTACAGGAAGTCAGACAGAATGTCTTAGCAGGGATAGCTAAGGATTATTCTGTTTATGAGGTTGGTATACTTCGATATCAGGGGCGGATTTGCGTTCCAGCAGATGAAGGGATTAGAAGAGAGATATTAGATGAATCTCACACTATGCCATACTCGCTTCATCCGGGTACCACAAAGATGTATCAGGATCTACGGACATTATATTGGTGGCCCGAGATGAAGAAGGATGTGGTGGAGTACGTGGCCAGGTGTTTGACATGCCAGCAGGTGAAAGCTGAGCATCAGCGACTAGCGGGATTGCTTCAACCTTTGGGTATTACTGAGTGGAAGTGGGAGGACTTTACCATGGATTTTGTGGGAGGCCTACCCAGGACAGTGGGACTCTATGACTCGATGTGGGTGATAGTGGACAGATACACCAAGTCATCTCATTTTCTGCTAGTGAAGTTGACTTACACAGTGGAACAATATGCAGAGTTGTATGTGAGGGAGATAGTTCATCTCCATGGGGTTCCTAAGTCTATTGTATCCGATCGAGGCCCTATCTTTACCTCCAAGTTCTGGGGAGCTCTGCAGAAAGCCATGGGGACTCAGTTGAAGTTTAGCATAGCCTTTCATCCTCAGACTGATGGACAGTCTGAGAGGACGATTCAGGTGTTGGAGGATATGCTTAGGGTGTGTGTGATTGACTTCGAGGGATCTTGGAGTAAGTATCTCCCATTGATTCAGTTTTCATATAACAATAGTTATCAGTCCACGATTGGGGTGGCTCCTTACGAGATGTTATATGGGAGGAAGTGTAGGTCGCCCATTCATTGGGATGAAATGGGTGAGAGGAAATATTTGGGGCCAGGCATGGTTCAGAAGACAAATGAAGCTATTGAGAAGATCCAAGATAGAATGCTTGCTTCGTAGAGTAGACAAAAAAGCTATGTTGACCCTAAGCGTAGAGATGTGGAGTTCTAGGTTGGGGACCACGTATTTCTACGAGTTTTACCACTGCGAGGGGTGAGGAGATTTGGAGTAAAGGGAAAACTTAGCCCTCAATTTATTGTACCTTTTGAGATTCAAGAAAGGATTGGACAGGTGGCTTATAGGTTGGCCTTGCCACCATCATTGTCAGGAGTTCATGACGTATTCCATGTTTCTATGTTGCAGAAGTACGTCTCTGATTCGACACATATGCTGAAGTATGAGGATTTGGAATTGCAGACAGACTTGTCTTATGAGGAACGATCGATTCAAATATTAGATCAAAAGGAAAAGGTTCTATGGAATAAGACAATTCCTCTAGTTAAAGTATTGTAGAGGAATAGCAAGGTCGAGGAAGTGACCTGGGAGCTTGAGTCGGTGATGCGGGATCAGTATCCCGAGCTATTCAGGTAAATTTTGAGGATGAAATTCTGAGTAGGGGGGGGATAGGTGTAACGACCCAAAATTACTAACAAGGTTTAAGGGCCTTGATTAGTGTGTCGGGAAGGCACAGATGGTTTATGTGTGAATTAAACAGTTTAATGCATGATTATGTGATGATCATGCTTATGTGATTACATGAATAAATGAGATGCATGATTATGAGAATTAGTATGCATGTAGGCCTGTGTAGAATATTAGGGCATATTTGTAATTTTGGCCTGTTGAGGGTATAAATGTGATAAACTATGGAGATCACATTATCATGTGGATATGTTAGCAGTATGCGAACTGAGGCGATCCTAGCGAGCTAGTTAGTGGGAAAGTCACAACGAGACCCAATACCTGGCTCGGGTCGAGTCAAGGGGTATTTCAGGTATTAGATGGTTATCTAGGTTATTAGGTTATGAAAATAAATATTTGGAGATATATTTAAGGATAGGAAGCCTAGGTGGGGATACTGGGGAATTTTACCATTTTTGCCCTCGGGGACGTTTTGGTACCCCGAGCCTCGGGATTGACATAATGAACTAAAGTTAGACTAAGAAAAGTTGAGAAAACAGTAAAAGAAACTTAAACCGACCCTCTCCTTCTCTCAGTTTTATCATCTTCTTTCCTCTCTTTTTCTCTCAAGGGAGACCATTGGACCTTAAGGAAATTCAGCTAGGAATTCAGTGGATTGAGCTAATGTTTTGGAAGATTAATTTAGTATTCAGGTAAGGAGTTCAACCAGAATTGAGGTAAGACTTGAGGTACACTCTTGGTTATTTAAATTCTATGGTTTTGATTGAGTTCTAAGAGGTTTTTGGGTTTTGAAATTGAAGACTAAATTGAAGCTAGGAACCTAGGAGTCAGCACAAAAAATTCTTATAGAGTTGGTGCTTCAGTGAAGGTAAGCTTGAATATATGATCTAATGTCTGAATCTTGGTGTTTTCTTGACTGGTTTTGATGTTTTTAAGCTTTTGGGGTTCATAAATTGAAGTGGGATTTTTATGAGTTTCTAGGCTAAGTTTTTGCTGGATTATGTTGCTGGGAACGTGTTAGAATCTTTGTGACAATTGAGTTGTGGAATTAGGATGGTTTTGGGTTGTTTTGAGTGAGGTTTGAGTGTTAAAAATGGTGGTTTTTTTGGGTTCGCATATGAGTGTCGCGGCCCTGTTCTTCCGTGTCGCGGCATTAGGTTGAAGCAGGATTTGGGGACCATTCTGAGTGCCACGACCCCCATAGGGCTATGCCGCGGCGCTAGGCTAAATTCAAGAAAGGGGAGTTTGAGTTTTTAGGGTTTTGGCTCAGGGGGCTCGGGGGACGCTTCCGCTACCTTGTGCGGGGAAATGGGAGGTCCCGAGAGTACGAGATTGGTTTCGAGAGATGATTATGAATTGGTTAGTAATGAGAGTGCAATGTATGTGTTGTGACTAGGTATTCGGCGAGGCTCGGGTTAGAGGACCGCACTCGGGATTTCTGTGCTCAAGAAGCTCGGTACATAGGCAAGAAAACTGCACCCGGTTGTGAATTTATAATGGGACTAAGGGTTCCCTATTTTAAATGCTTTATGAAGGATGTTATTATGCCATGTAAATAATAAACGAAAGACCTAAGAATGTAGGGGTTTACGTTGGCGCACAGGGCACGACTCAGCCACTGGTAGCTGAGGACAGCTTATTATTCACTGAGTTCAGTTTAAGCGGATCGGAGTCAGTGGCTAGACATGTAGATTCGCTGCTAGAGACAAGCTCGATTCAGGGTTTGGTAATGTGTATATGTGCTTATATTCTTGTGTGCTTGGAAAGAATTATGAATGTTGCTATCTGTTGGATTAATAGGAAGCATGAGATACTAATTGGGCCTGGTCCTTGACTGTTGTGTGATGATAGTGAGGCGTGCTTATTAGCATTGTTGTGCATGTAAATGAATATCTGAATGATTAACTGCATATTGCATATATTAGGGTGAATGTATGGATGAATGCTCATACAACATCTCATATGGAGCCACTCCAATAGTCTACTGAGAGCTATTGTTGTAGGACAACTCAATCAAAGACAAATGCTTCTCCAGGACCCTTCATAGTCTAAAATGCATGCTCACATCATGTCTTCTAATATCTGAATCGTCCTCTCAGATTGTCCATCTGTCTGAGGATGATAGGCTATACTAAACTTTAGCTGAGTACCCATAGCCTTCTGCAGACTTCCCCAAAACTTAGAAGTAAAGTTGGGGTCTAGATCCAACACAATAGACTTTGGAGCCCTATGGAGACGTACAATCTCCTTGACATACAACTCAGTGTACTGATCTACTGTAAAATTTGTCCTCACGGGCAGAAAATTGGCTGAATTGGTATATCTGTTTACAATCACCCATACTAAGTCATGATGCCCCACCGTTCTAGGCAAGCCCACCACGAAATCCATAGTGATGTTTTCCCACTTCTACTCAGGAATACCTAAGCCTGTAACAACCTAGTTGGACTTTGGTGTTCAGCCTTCACCTGCTAGCAGGTTAGGCACTTAGCCATATATTCAGTCACATCTTTCTTCATCCCATGCCACTAATACAAATATTTTAGATCCTGATACATCTTTGTGGTTCCTGGATGTAGAGAGTATAGTGTAGTATGAGATTCATCCAGAATCTTCAGTCTGATAGCAGAGTCCATCATTACACAAATCCGCCCTTTATACCTCTGAAAACCCATCTCTGAAAGAGTATAGTCCTTAGCTACTCAAGCTAGGATGTCTCCTCTATGCCTCATCAACTGAGAAATATTCATCTAACTCTCCTTTATCCTCTCCAAAAGAGTAGATTGTAAGGCGATGTTGGCTAATTAGCCCACCACCAACTCTATCCCTGCTTTAGTCATATCCTCTGCCAATTCCTTTGATAGTTATTTCAAACTGAATAAATGTCTCGGACCTCTCTGACTCAAGGCATTTGCCACTACGTTGGCTTTCCTTGGATGGTGAAGAATCTCACAGTCGTAGTCCTTCACCAACTCCAGCCAACGCCTCTGTCTCATGTTCAGATCTTTATGGGTAAAGAGATACTTTAGTCTCTTGTGGTCAATGTATATCTCACACTTCTCCCTATACAGGTAGTGTCGCCATACTTTAGTGCAAAGACCACCGCTGCTAAGTCCAAATCATGAGTAGGGTATCACTGCTCATATTCCTTTAGTTTTCATGATGCATAGACAATCATCTTTCCAGCCTGCATAAGAACACAACCTAACCCCTGCTTCGATGCATCACAATAGACCACAAACTTCTTTAGAACTAGAGCAGTGATCAATCACCGCTTCAACTCCTGGAAGTTGTTATCACATCTATCTAACCATACAAACTTAAGGTTCTTGTGTATCAGCTCCGTCAGTGGTGTAGAAATCCTTGAGAACCCTTCCACAAAGCGCCAAAAATACCCTGCTAATCCAACGAAACTTCTAATCTCAAAAGAATTCCTTGGCCTTGGACAATCCTTGATTGCCTCGATCTTGGATAGATCTACCTTAATCTCATCTTTACTAATAATGTGATCGAGGAATGTCACATGAGGTAACCTGAGCTCACACTTCTTAAACTTGTCGTACAACCTGTGTTCCCTCAATCTCTGTAGTACTAACAGGAGATGTTGCTCGTGTTCTGCCTCTAACTGTGAATAAACTGTTAGGATTAATGCTCCAAAAACATGTAAAGACATTTAATTGAATTTAAACAAATGGATGATTTTATTATATTTGAATGTTATAATTATCGTTTGAATTAATTATAGGCTAATATCAAGAAAATTCCTTATTCATTTATGAGAATATGAACTTGTATGTGTACGAGAGAATTAAGATCATATATAATGAATAAAATAGTCAGTAACATATTAAATTATGGAATCTTTAATGAATGGTTACTAGTACGATTTGCTAAGCATACGAGATGCAAGTAATCTAGATTCAGACTACTAATGTGGATAGACATCTTAGTAAAGGTGTTGTATATAATAGAGATTATATATGACAAGAATGATGAGAATAATTGTCTTTATAAACTTGTCATTTGACATAAAGATTTAATTCTTATCATAATACATGATCATCTGTAGAGTAGTCTAAATGCTGAGTATTCATGAACTCCTGTTTGAATTTATTGGATCTTTTGATTCACTCGTTAAGGTCTCTTAGTATAATGAGGCTAATGAATTTTGTTTTGGAGATTCAATATCATGGATGGCTGGGAACATGAATCACAATAATGAAATCCATACTTTTCTAATAGATCGAATATTAGTTCCCTTAAAGGTTAATTTTGGAACTGAATAGTTATTGAGCTCAAATCTATAATTTGATTATAGATTAATTATTCGCTAGTAAATTAATGCTACTTAAGGATCAAGAGGTAATTAGAAGGGTAAAACAATATTTTTGATCAGCTCTAATTAATGAACCAATAAATGGAGGACAAAACTGTTAGGGTTTTATGCCCTAATTAAAACCCAATTTCTTTGCAATCTTATTTTATCATCAATAAAAGAATAAAAATCATTTTTGACTTGGTCAATAACTTTACTCACATATTTTATTTTCATGATTATTTGTTTGATATAAACTTCTATTAAATCCCGAGAATATAACTAATCATATTTATAGTGACGTAATCACAGTGGAATATAAATATGATTATATGCTCAAAAATAAGTTAGTCCTAAGATTAGTTAGTGCACATAATTTACACTAACTTGCCAATCAATGATATGATCGACTTACACATTGTAGTGTTATGTTCCTTCCAAAACATTAGCAAAGTAGATAAGATCGAATATATTTGTTACATTAGAATGGACTGATATTGACAGTAGATAGGATAAGTAAACATACCATTATTATCTATTATAGTCATATCATATAGTTGAACATATGTCTGTTCAATCTCAATTTTGAGTGGTTAGCATTCTAACTGATTGTATTATTTGAGTTCTTTGACTTGTTCGTTACCAGCTTACCCTGCGGACTATCCCATACTTACATCCTGGGAACTCGGTAGTATAATTGAGTGGGAGTGTTAATCATAGATATGAACATCTATAGCTTCTAATGAAGAAGTAAAACGATGGATCCTTTTAGTTTGGTTTGAGGTGCTAAATGATAGAGATCTCATTTCAGTAATTAATATTAGTTTACTGAAATATCATTTAGAAGGAACTAAGTGTTTTAAGGATAAAATACAATGAGGGGTACAACAGTATTTTAGTCCCATCTTATTATAGACCTTCTATAGAGGATTGAGTGACAATTATGGTTGTAACAATGGATAATTAATAGTGTATCTATATTTTTTACAGAGCGTTCTATGAATTCTAAAGTGCACTTCCGAGTCTTTAGTGGAGTCACGAGGAATTAATAAGTTAGTAAATTTATTTGTTAGATTTATGTTAACTTATTGGAGCTTGTTTTCATAGGCCCATGGTCCCTACAGTACCTTGGATAAAATTATCTAGATAGTCTCAATTAGTTGATTTAATTATGAATTAGAATTATTAAAGTTGACCAGGTCAATTTTGGATAGTTTCACAAAGTTATGCAATTTAGAGAAGAAAAGAGATTTTAGGGCAGATTTATTAATTAAGATAAATTGGTGTCTAATTAATAAATAAGTTTAAATCAAGGTTCAAATTATAAATATTTAATTTGATAAATGATCTAAATAATTATTTAATAAATTAATTAATAGAAATACGGGCCTTGATTTTAAGTCAAACGGGCTTATAATTATATGAGAATTTTCACGGGCCTAAAGCCCATGATAATTTTGACCTAATGGCTGATATTACCTATTATTTTATTGATTTTTTTAATTAAATAAGTGACCTAATTGAGCCTATAAAAGGAATGCTAAGTGAGAGTTGAAAAAAGATGATCAGAATATCTAGTTTTGGTGCTTTAGTGTTTTAGACTCTCTCTACAACAAAATTCATTTTCTAAGCCTCTATATATTCTCTTATCTTCTTCTCTCTCTGTATCTATGTCAATTGTTGAGAATTTCTCACTCTAGTCTAGATGATTCTAAGGATACTGTGGAAGTTTGTGAGAAAATTTGAAGATCGGTTCAGTTTCTTGGTGATACTGTGCGACAGAAAGGATACAAGGGTTAAAGAAACTCAAGGAATGACTTATTCATTTCGCTGCATATAATGTAAGTGTTCTTATCATTATCTATATTTAATTCAATTATAGATACATGTTCTAGGTATTCTTATATTAATTTGTTCAGTATAAGTATTCCCAACAAGAACTACATTTATTGATTCTATCAATGAACTACAAAAGAAAACTCTGTAAATATATTTCTATAAATACCTAGAGTGCAATTCCATATTTATAGTGGAGTAATCATGTAATTAATAAATAAGATTAATAGATTAAATAGTTTAATTAATAATCTGGTTTATTGGAGCTTCGTATTATAGGTCCATGGTCCCCAAATCACCTCTGTCCTACACTGTCAAGGGTAAAAATGTCAAAAGAAAGATTCGTAGAGAGAAAAACTTAATTGCAAATGAATTAATTTCCCAAAGCAAGGAAGGGATTATGTGATAGTTATGAGTAATTGATTAATTATGAATTATTTATTTATTTAACTATATGGTTTTTATTTTGAAAAACTATAGGTTAAAATTAATATTAATCTTTTTTGGATTAATATTTATAGAGAGAATATTAAATATCTTACTTACAATATGATATTTATTTTTTTGAATTTAAAATTGATATTTTAAGATAAAGTTAATTCTTAATTAACTGATATTTATATTGGGATAAATATATTGTCTTAAAAGTTGATTAAACAAACAAATGAGAAAAATTAGGGAAACCCTAATTGATGTGGGTGACACACTCAATGTATAGTGAGTGTGTGGTACCACACACAGAGATTCCCCATCCCTGGGATTTGAATTTTGAATTTCAAATGATTTGTTAAATCAGTTATTTAATTATTATTTTAAATATGATTTAAATAAATAATTAAATATAAATAATAAATCAATTTTAATTTTAATAAAATAAAGAAGAATTAATTAGATTAATTATCTTTATAAATTTGATAGTACGATACTTTCAGATTAGGGAGGTTTTCATTAAGGAGTTTTTAAGCGATTAAAAAGTAGATTCTCTCTCTAAGAAAAGCGATAACTTTCTCAAACTTGAAAACTATTCAATACCTCTTCTCTTAGTCAAACCTCTCCAGATCTCATGCGTTGAGTACATCTAGAGAGTCACATAAATCAACCTTTTGATTCCTACGTGTTCGCACACATCCTTGTGTGTTTGATGATTGGTCTGAAAGATCAAGGTGTGAGTTTTAAGAACACTGGATAGGAAGATCGTTGATTTTATACAAAAAGATTCAAGGACACTTGATAGGCTACAAGTGGTAATCCCTGATCTATTTTGTATGTGATTTAATATTTATATATGTGTATGATTCTGGCTGGTATTAATAATTATTAAAAAGGGTCCATATATTCCGCTGCGTACCTCTGATTTAATCATTTAATAACAACAGTTGGTACCAGAGCAGTCTATTCATATATATATATATATTAAATACTATGTGGGTTTCTTGCATTTGTTATATGCATGTTCATATGTATATTGAATGGATGGATATATTTTTTGAATGTATGGTTGAATGATGGATCATTAATTATATGGTGCTTTTGGGTTAGGAATTTTATTGCTTTTCTAGATCTTGTGTAAGCCATAAAGAACATAGGATTTTTGTAATTTTATTTTTGAAATATAATTTGAAAATCTGTAAAAAAAACAGAAAAAGAGAAGGACTCGAGCCTAGGGCCCAAGCCCTAGTCACACACACTAGCCTTGAGGCTTCCCGAGCCCACTCAGCCACCAGCCCCATGGCTTCGTGTGTGCACCCACTGTTTGGCCAAACCTCGCGTGCACCCGTGCGTCTGCACCCATGCAATCGGCCTGCGTGCCCATGCCCGTGCGCCTGTCCCCAGCGGCGTGCGCACCCGTGTGCCTAGCTGAAGCTCATGCGCGCGCCTGGTCCCTGCCATGCGCACCTGCATGCTAGCCAGCCTACCAGCCATGCACTCGAGCCCTTGGCTCCTTGGTGTCTCCATCCCTAGGTTTCCTAGGGCACCAATCTTGACGCCCAAACCCTAGATCCTAATTTTGTGCAAAATATCTTTTATTTAATTAATTTTAAATTGTTTGAATTTAAAAGTCTAATTATTTTATTTTATTAGAAAATAAAATATCTTTTAGTTGATTTAGATTTTAAATCTTAAGTTTAAATCATTATTTAAATTTTATTATATAATAATTTCAATTCAACTTGTTGACCTGTGAAATTGGCCAATGGTCGTATGTACAGTATAGGGCACCTTTTGAACAAAATAAATAGAATAAACGACAGAGTACGATTATCTTAAATAATCACGCATGAATTTTATAGTGGTTCAGCCCTATTCTGATGAACAGTAATAACCTAATCCACTTAGTCTTTAGTATTGAATTACTCGACAATTTCAAGTACGAACTGATGAGTTCACTCCTCAAAAAGATTTTTCTCCCAAAATTCCAGAAATAGAGATCTAGAAAAGAGATTCCCCCTCAAGGTCTCTTTATGAAGCCCTGGGTCCTTTATTTATAGTACCCAAGGGATGTTACATGGCCAATAGTACTGGGATCGTGGTTTGGTACACGATTATCAGGTAGTGGAGATACGTGTCCACCTCCCCATGATCATGATATCGTGGGTCTTCTCGTTGTTTCTTTAGATCGTGGTGGATAATGCACGATAGAAACCTCTAGGAAGATGTTAAGTCTCTATAAGTATGTGAGACTTAGGTGCTAGGCCCGACGACCCAAGCTTGGGTGCTAAGCCTGGGACCTTCTGGGTGCTGGACCTGTTGATCCTCTGGGTGCTAGGCTTGTGACCTTATGGATTTTAGGCCTGATGATTTTAGTTTGAACGAGAGTGAGTATTTCTTGGTGAAGTGTACTTGGGGATTTGAGCCGACCACCCTATGAAGAATAGGGTGGGCCGACCACCCAAGCGGTTCTTGAGCATGTCAGGCCGACCACTCTAGGGGTTGGTGTCAAGCTGACCACCCCTAGGGATCCTTGGGCATACTGGGGCCGACCACCCCTGGGGTAGGGGTCAGGTCGAACATTCTCTTGGACACACTGGGGTTGACCACCCCTGGAGTTGAGATCAGGCTGACCACCCCTGGAGTTGAGTTCAGGCTGACCACCCCTAGGGCTCTTGAGCTTGCTTAGGCCGACCACCCCTAGGGATAGGGGTCGGTCCGACCTCCCCTAATTGGTTTAGGCTTGGTCGACTTATCCACAGGTCCTGGACCTATCTTTTTGCACGTCGGTCTTTTCTCAATACTTTGTCATTTTTTCCCTGATTTGTGATGTCACGTGTCACATTCTCATTCGCTACATCATCCTTGTATTTTTGTGGGATAACATTCCCCCCCCCCCCCCCAAGTTTATTGTAATATTTTTAACATTACGGTAAACTTGATCTTGGCCCGAGAAACATACCATAGTAGTACTTAAATAGTCAAGTCCCTCGGGACATTACATAGTACTTTTTTAACTATCGATAATTTGCTCGGTACGAATTTTTTAGGGACAATTAGAACTTCCTTAAAATAATTAGGTTTTTCAAGGAAATTTAATTTCCTAAAAATCTAATATATTTTTCAAGGAAATTTGAAATCCTAAAAATATAACATATTTTTCAAGGAGTTTTAAAGTCCTAAAAATATAATATATTTTTCAAGGATATTAATTCCTAAAAATAAAAAATATTTTTCAAAGAATTTTAATTCCTAAAATTATAAGATGGTTTTTCAAGGAATTTGATTTCCTAAAAATATAAATATTTTTCAAGGAATTTTAAATTCCTAAAAATATAGATATTTTTCAAGGAATTTAAATTTTAACCATATGAGATATTTTTCAAGGAAATTTGAATTTCTAAAAGTATCTTGTCTGCCTGAGAGGTTATAAGTATGTCTTCTCTTCTCATTCCTGTTCTATGCGCCACTTTCAAACAAGATCCAAGTCTGATTTCTTCAGTTCCTTATCAAACTCAGATCTTTGGTAAGTACTTTATTCTAATCCTCACATCATTTAATTTAAATGTTCTTAGATTTATAAGAAACACTTTGCATTTTTGAGGAATTTTTGTCTAAATCTTCTTGTTTTGTTGTATCCTGATCCAAAATAACTATCTTACTTGAATCAATATTTCTCTGTAAAATTCCTTAGTCTGGGCAATTTCCAGGGTTATAAACCCCAAACAGGACGATTTCCAGGGATGCAAGACCCTAGGCCGATCACTCACTAGTTTTGTCAATTTCTGGAACTCCAAACTCTAGTGCCTGCGATTTCTGGGGATAGGATCAGGTTTGGGCTGAGCACCTCCATGACACCCAATCATGGGCCGAGTACCTCTTGGCTTCTCCTTGTGCGATTTCCAGGCCTAGGAAAAAGTTTGGGCCAAGAACCTTCAGAGTTTCCAACCTTTGCCTTAGGCGATTTCCAGGCTTAGGAATAGTGTTTGGGCCGAGCACCTCTAGGGCTCCTAATCTTTGCCTTAGGAAATTTCCAGGCCTAGACTTAGGGTTAGGCCGACCACCCTTAGAGCTTCATGGGCCGAGTACTCCCTTTCCCTTCCCTTAGGCGATTTCCAGGCCTAGAATTAGGGCTAGGCTAACCATCCCTAGAACTTCATGGGCTGAGTACCTCCTTTTTCTTCCCTTCGATTTTCAAGTATCCAAGGTGGTTGGCCCAAGCATAGGTCGACCACCTGGGACCCTAAAAATAATTTTTTCAGCTTCATTGATCTCCTTGGGGGCCTTCCTTGTACTGTAAAAATTATTTTTTCTGGAGACTTGAACGTTCCTTTGGCACTTTTTTGAGGCTTGCACCCCTGGGGTGGTCGACCTAAGGTGGTAGGCCGACCACCTATGCCCCACTTTTCATGCTTCATAATTTGATGGATTCATGGTGTTCAGCCCAGGCTTAGGCTCACTGGGCCGACCCCTATATAGAATTTTACTCCTGATTTTTTCATTTTTACTCCTTTGTTCATGGATATGCTCCCAGCTATTGGCTTCATTATGCTCATTTACTAACTTTAATCTTCATTTTTATTCTGTAGCAGATGTCCAACTCCTCTTCATCAGACAAGTCAGTAAGTGAGTGTACTCCCCAGGAGTTCTTGGAAAGCGTGAAAAGGATTCTCCCTCGCTCTACTTTATATTTGTTCAGCGAGGAAGATTTCATGAAAAGGTACTGTCCAATGGCAAGAGTAAAATAGATGACCCGGCAAGCCTCTGAAGATGATCCTTATATTGCTGAGCAGTAGAAGAAGAGACGACAAAAGGAGTTCCATTCATCAGATTCTTGGGCCACCTTTGCCAGTGAGATCATATGGAAACCAGTTGAGAAGCCTCGCCCTGCTGATTATGAGGTTGTTTGGTTCAAGGGGGCGGCCTCTAACATGACTGAAGAAAAGGTAAAGAACTTAAGGAAGACCTTTGACCTCTCGGGCTGTCTATTACTATCCCTGGTCCAGATGACAGAGCTGAGGGCCCCCCTCTGGGTATGTGCGCTTGGACACGTTCTGCCATTAAGTCTGGGGCCCTACTTCCTCTTCATCCATACTTCCGTAGTGTTACAGACTATTTTGGTATTAGTCCCTCTCAACTGGCTCCTAATGCGATCTTGGCCTTATCTGCATTGTACATTATCTATCACCGCAGAAAATGGGCTCCTCTAGTGCCTCACGAGATCCACTACTTGTTTGACCTGAAGACAAACCCTCCTTAGCGCAACTCGGGGTACTTCCACTTCCACCATTATATATGTGAGGGTACCAACACCTTCTTGGAAGACATATCTGGAAATAGCAAGCCATTTAGATATGCCAACAACTATTTCTTTACTAAGGACGCAGAGGCCAACTACTCCAAGTTTAGGCACGTTGGGACATTTTATAGACCACTCCCGACCCAGGCTATGACCGCTGGGGCCAAGGCACTAATTGCCATGACCCCTGAGGAGAAGAATGTCAAGACCCTCGTTACTCCAGAGAACCTTAGGTAGGTGGGGTTGTTTCCCCCTACTATAGCCGATGTTTTGGATGATGATGGTCCTGAGCCCGTGACTGCCATATACTCACCAGGACCCATTCATGTCAAGGAGGTAACCTCTTCGCCGGTGCCGACCGGACATGAGGGTGATGAGTTGGGTGCATCTGTTGCGTGCTCATTGCTTGCTTCAGATGACTTTGATGAGACTACGTTCGAACTCGAATCTCATGTAGAAGGTTCGACACTTCATCACCTTTATTTTATGATTCATCTGTGCTTAATATCCTTCTGACATTCGATCTTCTTTTACAGGCTCAAACATGTTTGGTTTGGTTCATACCCAGCAGAGGTCGACTCCATCGAGGCTAGTCATTCTATTCGAGTGGCAAAAAGGGCCAGGGTTGAGGCCGAGTTGGTCATGGAGGTTCTTCCTAAGGTGTCCCCTTCGACTCCTTTGGTGTCTAGTCCAATTCTTTTGGCATCTAGTCCTATTGCATAGGTAGAGCCATCTTTGTCTACACCAGTTCCTCCCATTTTCATTGATGCAGGTGCTTCCTGTTCTGTGCCTGCTCCCTTATCCGAGCCACATCAATCTGCTATACAGAACTTTAGTGCCCTCATGGACCGAGTGTCTCATCCGGAGCAGATGACAACAACTTTTAATTGGATTAAGAGTGAGGACTTGAACACCATTCTAACGAAGTCACTCCTAGACATTAAGACTGTGAGTCCTTTACAGTTCTCTTCTTGCCTTGTTAGCTTGTTCTCTAATGTTTATCTAACACTTATATGTTTTTTGCAGGCACTGATGCTAGTCTCTCATGTCCATGATAGGTTTGTGGAGTATACCTTTATGCTCTCCAACCTTCATTTCGAGCTTGAAGATGTCCGCCAAGAGGTGGTGGACCTTAGGTGTGTTCTTGGCTCTAGGGATCCTGACATTGCCTCAAAGGATGAAGAGATCAACACCCTCCGTAGTACCGTGGAGCTCAAATAGAAGGAAGTGACCAAGTTGACTCTCAGGATAACCTAGATAGAGGGGAAACTTGCTGATCAGCTCCAACAGTCTGAAGCTAGGGAAGAGAAGCTGATTGCTGACATGGATCAATTGCGAAAGAACACTCTTGTCGAGAAGGAGCAAGAGGTCAAAGATGCCCTGGGACAAGGCTCGAGAGGAGTATTCAGAGATAGCTTTCTCTTGCTTTTACTTGATCTAGAAGTCCAATAAAAAATCTAAACTTGGATTTCCTTCCCAAGAAGGCACGAGCAAAGGAGCTTAGGAAGTCTGTGTCTTGTGAGGCTGCTGATGCTCAGGGTGGTCTTTCAGATGGTGCTCCTCGCCCTAGTTAGTCTTCTTTTAGTTTTTTACTCTATCTTTCCTTCTATTTCATTGGTGGGGCACCTTGTACTTGACAATTTTTCATATGACATTATATACCTTTATGCTTTTTTGTTATGAGTACTCAGTGTATTGAATGAAAATTTTAATTTCCAATGCTTACTAACCATATCAACTCACAACCCTCATTGGTTCAGGTATCAGTATACTCTGAACACATGTATTTTGCGTGCCATACTAACCTTACTCTTTCATGTTTTTCATGCTAACAACCATGCTAATGTGAGTAGTACGATACTTCATCAAGTACCATGAACAAAATGGTCAGGTCAACTACCCCATGGGTGATAGGTCGACCACCTTATAAGGTTGATGGACTGGCCGACCACCTTATATGGGACATGGCTAGGAATCTCCCTACCAATGCCTTTTTTTTGTTTTTGTTTTTTGCACTTTCAAAACATATGTTGAACAAATGTCCTAGAAAAACTTGAGCTTGCTTAGTACTTAAGGTCATGCCCTCATTGCTCGTGTATACGCCGATCGGTATGTACTATATGCCCCCAAGTGATCATGGGTTTTAAAGCCTTGGTCATTTGCTACTTGACCATGCCTTGCTTCGAGCATTTAGACACATAATACTATCCTTTTCACCCAATGATGCAAGCAGCAAATGCTTGTCCTTCATTGGTAGTCGGGTGATGGTTTTATACTCAGTAGTAATGATACCTATACACTTATGCATATTGTGTATGAAGTGTCGATCACGATATACGTAATCTCTTGTGTACTCGTTATAATGATTGTAGACAAAAGTGTCTAAGTTGGACCAACCGGGTCTAGATGGGCTAATCGAGCCTGTAACAAGTCTTAGATCAAATTATCAATCGATCCCTCAAGGACCAGATTAAATTATGATCCAATGATGGTGACTGGTGTTCGGACTAGTCTCTTGACTTTTGATCGTATGGGTCGATAGGTTCCTCAAGAACTAGGATCGAACATGATCAAATAATTTTATCGACAAGGTCCTCGGACCAGTCTCTCATTTGGATCTTATGGGTCAATAGGCTCCTCAAGAACCAAGATCGAGCATGATCCATTTATTTGGTGACAAGGTCCTAGGACCCGTCTCTCTTGTTGATCGTGTGGGTCGATAGGTTCCTTAAGAACCAGGATCAAACATGATCAAATAGTTTGGCGACAAGGTCCTCAGACAAGTATCTCATTTGGATCTTATGGGTCGATAGGTTCCTCAAGAACCAAGATTGAACATGATCCATTCATTTGGTGACAAGATCCTAGAACTTGTCTCTCTTGTTGATCGTGTGGGTCGATAGGTTCCTCAAGAACAAGGATCGAACATGATCAAATAGTTTGGCGACAAGGTCCTCGGACCATTCTCTCATTTGGATCTTATGGGTCCATAGGCTCCTCAAGAACCAAGATCGAACATGATCCATTAATTTGGCGACAAGGTCCTCAGACCAGTCTCTTGTTTCGATCTTATGGGTCGACAGGATCCCCAAGAACCAAGATCAAACATGATCCATTAATTTGGCGACAAGGTCCTCGGACCAGTCTCTTGTTTGGATCTTATGAGTCGATAGGCTCCTCAAGAACCAAGATCGAATATGATCCATTAATTTGGCGACAAGGCCCTAGGACCTATCTCTCTTTTGGATCGTATGGGTCAATGGGTCCCTCAAGGACCAAAATCGAACATGATTCGATGGGGTTGACAGGTCTATAGGACAAGTCCCTCATTGAAAGTAATTTAAAGAATTAATTGAAACTTAAGAAATTAAATTCAATCAATCATTGAAGCACAATGGCTGTTACATTGATTATTAAAAAAATAATACATTTGCCTTTTGCTCGGCTATGCTTCTTTCCGCCAAGGATTGGATGGGAACGATATTCAGGGTGTCCGCATCTTTGACACTGGCAAGCTTGGCTAAGGCATCAGTATTGGCATTCTGCTCCTTCGGGACTTGTGTAATCAAGTATCTCTTGAACTATGTCAACAAGTCCTTCACCTTGTTCAGGTACTGAACCATCCTAAGTCCCTTGGCTTGATACTCCCCCAGTACCTAGTACACCACTAGCTAGGAATCGCTGAATATCTCCAGGTATTGTGCATGCACATCCCGAGACAAGCGTAATCCTGCTAATAATGCATCGTACTCAGCCTCGTTGTTAGAAGCATTGAATCCAAATCTAAGAGCGCAATGGGTTTGATAATTCTTTGAAGTGATCAATATGATTCCTGCGCCTGAGTTGTGCTCATTGGATGCTCCATCAACATATAGCTTCCATAAAGGAGTATCTCCTTCTTTCTCGGTATCTCCATTCTCCAATTGGTAGGAAGGGTCTTCAAGGTTGGTGCCTTCGACTATGAAGTCTGCCAATGCTTGTCCTTTTATCGCTATCATCGAAGGATAAGTGATATCAAATTGTCCTAGTTCCACTGCCCACTTGAGTAATTGTCCCGAGGCCTCTGGTTTCTAGAGAACCCGTCTCAGTGGTTGATCGGTCAGGACTCGGATCGAGTGAGCTTGGAAATATGGACGCAACTTTCGAGAGGCGATTACTAAATAGTAGGCTAGCTTTTCAGAGGGGGATACCTAGACTCTGCACCTACTACCCTGTTCTCTTCCTTTACCAAAGCAGCACTAATTGCATGTTTGGTGATTGCAAAATAGATGAATAGTACTTCATCATATATTGGCTTCGCTAGGACGGGAGGTTGGGCGAGGTGCTCCTTTAGGGCTTGGAAAGCTTCCTCACATTCCTCGGTCCATTGGATCTTCTTGCTGCCCCTCAGTAGTTAAAGAAAGGGACACTTGTCCGTAGACTTTGATATGAACCTACTAAGGGCAGCTACTCTCTCGATTAAGATTTGCACTTCTTTGATTGTGGTAGGTGACTTTATGTCGATCAATGCTTTGATCTTCTCGGGGTTAGCCTCGATTCCACGTGAATTGACTATATATCTGAGAAACTTACCAGAACCAACTCCAAATGAGCACTTGAGAGGGTTTAACTTCTAAGTATTGCAAAGAATTCCTCCAAGTCTTGAACATGCCCTCCAACTTCTTTTGACTTGACCAACATGTCATCGACGTATACCTCCATATTTTTGCCGATCAAGTCTCGGAACATGCCATTCACTAAACGCTAGTAGGTGGCTCCTGCATTCTTCAAGCCGAATGGCATCACCTTATAACAGTACAATCCCTTGTCTGTTCGGAAGCTGGTATGTTCCTCGTCGGGAGGGTGCATACATATTTGATTATACCCAGAATATGCATCCATGAATGAGAGTATTTCATGATTAGCTATTGCATCGACCAGTTGGTCAATTCTGGGTAGTGGGAAGCAGTCTTTTGGGCAGGCCTTGCTCAGATATGTGAAGTCCACGCATGTTCTACACTTCCCGGTTGGTTTTGGGACCAACACAGGGTTTGATACCGAATCAAGGTAGTAGGCCTCCCTTATAAAGCCATTTTCCTTGAGCCGCTCGACCTCCTTCAGGTCTTGAGATCGGTCTTTGTCAAGTAGTCTCATTTTTTGTTGCACCGGTGGGTAATTCTTGTCTATATTGAGGACATGACTTATCCTGGATGGAGAAATTTAAACCATGTCCTTATATGACAAGGGAAAGACGTCCTGGTTTTTTTTTCAAAAATTCCACCAACCGTGCTTTAATTTCCACCTTTAACTCCTTCTTGACTTTGATTACTCTAGTCGGGTCCTCCTCATCTAGTAGGACTGTATCCACCAAGCATCTCTTCACCCAGGCATTGGTGATTTGAATGGTAAGGACCAGAGGGTTGTTGTGGGGGTACCTCACGTGCCTGGCATCATCTTCTGTAAAAGTGAGAGTTTCACTTTCATACTTTGGATTGTTTGGAGATTGCTCCTCGGCTGACATACACTGGGAAGACTCCTCTACCTCATGTTTGAGGGTCCTTGCATATCGCTCACGGGCATTGTTGCTGTTGCTTGCTATGTGGGGCCCTGCACATATGGTATCCAGTGTGAAGTCTACAGCCGCCGACTCTAGTGGTGGACTTCTCTGCCTTCAGAATTCTGGATTCCTGCTTGCGGTTTCGGTCTTGACTCGGTACCTTAAGAGTTTTCCTGATGGGAGAAGAAATTCTATCTCATCCTTCAATTGTTTGCACTCGGTTGTGTTGTGCCCATAATCATTATGGAAACGACAAAAATTATTCTTGTCCTTCTTTCCTTCTGAACGCAAGGGTGGCTGATTTCGGTATTGTACCTCCTAGTATGTTGCCAAGTAAATATTAACCCTTGATGTAGTCAGGACGATATAATTGGTGAACCTGGGCTGGTAGGGCTAATGCTTAGGCTGTTTGTCGGCTAGTGCTGACTTAGCTTTCTTCTCTCCACCTAGCTCGGCACCTGAGGTATTCCTCTTCTTACCGTTGCCCCCATTGCTGGCCTGAGGGTTTGTGCCGTTCTTATCTGCCTTGACAATGGTCGGATGGTTTATGCCTCTTTCTTCCTTCATGATAGCATCATCTAGCTTCATTTATTTGTCAGCTCAGTCCAAGAACTCTTGCATGGTGTTGATAGGGTTCCAGTGTATACTATCCCACAAGGGACTAAGCTAAATTATTCCTACCGAGATGGCAACGAACTTCCCTTCATCTCCTACCGTGGATGCTTGGTTTTCCTCTCTCATGAATCTTTGAATGTAGCCTTTTAGGGATTCATCTTTCCCTTGCTTGATGTCAGCTAACTGATTGGCATAATCTGGTTGAATTTGTCCAACACTAAAGACCTTGCAGAATTCCTTCCTGAACTGCTCCCAGGAAGTGATGGATCCAGGTTTGAATTTCCAATACCGTTCCTGAGCCAAATCAGAGAGAGTGGTAGGGAATACCCTACACCTATATTCATGCTCCACACTGAATAACTCCATCTGATCCTAAAACTTCCCAATGTGCCGTACTGGGTCCTCCTTCCCAGTGTATGTTGGGAGATTTTGGGTCTTGTATTTCAGTGGTGGTTGAGCAGCTTAGATATTAGCACTGAAGGGACTCCCACTTCTATGTGCCAACTCGATATTGGAAGGTTTCTTTGTCAGACCCTGGACAGCCATGACGGTGCATCTATACGAGCCAGCATTGCTGGTGGGATCACTGCTCCAAGTAGGGTAGACATCCCTGGTACCCGCTCCTGAGCGCTGGTCCTCCTATTGATGACTTCCCTCAGATCCTGAGGTTGCGCATCTTTCCCCAGCCTATCGAACACAGTATTGGCGTTATCCATCGGTTCCTTTCCCTTGTGAGACTGAGGGTGTAGGGGTGGTAGGTCCGCCTTGTCCCTGTCGGTGCGACCCTGCCCCCGAGCCTCTCCTCCTACATGACTTTGAGATTTTGAGCGGCCGTTTCCATTCATGTCATGCCTCTCAGATGTTTGACCCTCATCTCCTGTGTTGTTTCATCGGTCCTCTTGGGAGGGGGCCTTCGAGTTTGTAATACTCCTACTCTGAGATGGAGTGTTATTCTTCTTAGTCATGGAGGAGGCAGTCTTGGACTGTGCCTCTTCATCCTGTCTCTTGGAAAGTGGGTATGAGAGCATCCTTGGGGTCTTACTCCTCCCCTAGGACTCTCTGTTACTGTTGTCTCGCATTCCTGCTTCTTTGGCTATAGCCTCCCTCACCGCCTATGCAGCAAATTCAACGTTAGCTTGGGCTAACTGAGTAGCCGCCTCCAAGGCCACAACAACCTCTTGGTGTCTTCAGTCAGCTTCTTGCTTCCTCTGGATCATTCTCTGGACCTGCTCATCTATCTCCCATCGTTGTCGTTCCATAGTCGCCCTCTGAAGGGCATTTTCTGCAGCAAAGGCCTTTTGCCTCGCCAGAAAATGCACCATCTCCTCCTAGTGAGCGTCCTGTGGATCCTCTACATCAGGTTGATCTCCAACCTCCACATGAGGTTCGTTAACGGGATCTATGGGATCCTGGGTGGTGGTGGGGGTGGAATCCCTGGGAGCAGTCTTCTTTGTCTGACTGGGTTTTGGAGGCATCGTAAACCGATGAAAGTGTGTTTCTTGATTTCATACTCTCAATGAAAGCACCAAACTGTTGACCTATGAAATTGGCCAGCAGTCATATGTACAATATATGACAGCTTTTGAACAAAATAAATAGAATAAATGACAGAGTACGATTATCTTAAATAATCACGCATGAATTTTATAGTGGTTCAGCCCTGTTCTGATGAACAGTAATAACCTAATCCACTTAGTCTTTAGTATTGAATTACTCGACAATTTCAAGTACGAACTGATGAGTTCACTCCTCAAAAATATTTTTCTCCCAAAATTCCAAAAAAAGAGATCCAGAAAAGAGATTCCCCCTCAAGGTCTCTTTACGAAGGCCTGGGTCCTTTACTTATAGTACCCAGGAGCTGTTACATGACCAGTAGTATTGGGATTGTGGTTCGACACACGATTATCTGGTAGTGGAGATACTTGTTCACCTCCCCATGACCATGAGATCGTGGGTCTTCTCGTTGTTTCTCTAGATCGTGGTGGATAATGCACGATAGAAACCTCAGGGAAGATGTTAAGTCTCTGTTAGTATGTGAGACTTAGGTGCTAGACCCGACGACTCAAGCTTGGGTGCTAGGCCCGTGACCTTATGGGTGCTGGACCTGTTGATCCTCTGGGTGCTAAGCCTGTGACACTTTTGGGTGCTAGGCCTGATGATCTTAGTTTGAATGAGAGTGAGTATTTCTCAGCGAAGTGAACTTAGGGATTTGAGCCAACCACCCAATGAAGAATAGGTTGGGCCGACCACCCTATGGGTTGGGGTCAGGCTGACCACTTCTAGGGATCCTTGAGCATACTGGGGCCGACCACCCCTGGGGTAGGGGTCAGGTCGACCACTCTCTTGGACACACTGGGGCCGACCACCCCTAGGGCTCTTGGGCCTACTTAGGCCGACCACCCCTATGGGTAGGGGTCTGCCAACCACCCCTAAGGGGTTTAGGTTTGGTCAATTCCCCATAGGTCCTGGACCTATCTTTTTTGCCCATCGGTCTTTTCTCAATACTTTGTCATTTTTTCCCTGATTTATGATGTCATGTGTCACATTCTCATTTGCTACGTCATCCTCGTATTTTCGAGGGATAACACAACTAAATTAAAAAGTTGACAAAAATGGTTATTTAATTAAATAAATTAATTAACAAGTTTGTTTCTAATTAATAGGTTAGGCATAACCAAATTCCTAAAGATTAGCAAGAAAGCATAAAAAAGAGGAGATGTATTCTTGGAGAGTCTTGCACGCTACAAATACTATTTTTGTAATTTTATTTCTATTTTTTCAAGGTTTGTAAATTTAGAAATTCCCAATAGTACTCGGTTCATCATTTATTGTTTATTTATTATATTTATTTAAAGAAATTTTCATTAATGTTTGATTGATAACAGGATCATGCATTAGTCAATTACATGCCATTCATGAAATTGCACACAATTTTTCATTAATCATGCATCTTTTAGAAACATGATTATTTAGGATTTTCCTATTTGTTTATATGATTTTTTTTGGAGAAATCAATTGCATGTAAACTACTAAGTATTAAATTAGTTAAAATTTGGTAACTCACACCGTAATAAAGGCAATAGTTTTTATAGGCCTTTAAGATAATCAACTTTATTTAAAAAGTTTTTTAGTAAAGTTAGATGAATGTAATAGGTAGTTATCTAGATCACATTAATTATAGAAACACGCTCTTTTATAATTTTAAATGTATTTTGTAATTAATTACATTCATAGAGTTATTAATAAACTAGTAATTAATTTGGAATTAATTTATTAGTTTAATAAAACACATTAAATTTAAAATAGTAAGTGGGAGAAGGTGAACATCTCAATGTGACCTATGGTCTCCATTATTTGTACAACACCGCGAGATATGAATAGGACCTCAAGGCGGTATTGTTTCCACCCCCCTAAGGAAGGTTTCTAGACATATTAATACCAAGGTTGGGTTCTTACGAAGATAGGAAGGAGTGATGTACTTTAGGCTTGACCGACCCTAAGGCGACACTCTCTTAGTTAAGTGATGAATTTCAAAATAATGAGTTACACTTGCAAAGATGCAATTAAGCTTTTGCGGTGGATAATTGCATCTTGACCAAACTAGCGGTACTTTATATTTAAAAGAGAAAATAAAAAATTATTTTAAGTTTTAAATTATAAAGATAAGATTGTCTTATAAGCTTTCTGAATTTAACTTGAGCGACCCTAAGGTGGCACTCTATTTGTTGGGTAGTTTTATCGTGGAATAGTAAATGTTTGTTTATGTGTTTTAATTGTTGCATTCATGTATCATGTTTACTTTCCAAATAATTGATATTTTTCAAATGATAATATTATTGTATTTTATTTATTTCAGTAATGTCGAACGGTGGCAATCCAATAATTGCTTTATTTATTTTCAGTAATGTATTGGTGAAGGTGGATAAATTCATCTTCCTTGTGGAAATTATCATTATTTATATGGAGGAAGATGACAATATCCCAATAATACTTGGAAAGCCATTCTTGGCTACTGGTAGGGCTTTGATCGATGTACAAAAGGGTGAGTTAAAGCCGCGAGTGCAAAAAGAGGAGGAAAATATTTAATGTTTTTGCAGCAACTGAAATTCCAACTTGTTGTAGAGTTAAAGTGGTAAAACAAGGAGAGAACAAGTTGGAAGTCTCTAAGAAAAGATCCATGGCTCAATGTGGTGTTCGAACAGGTCGTCATCGTGTGAAAAAGAGCTTTAGTGGGAAAGCTCAAATGTTACATGAGCGGTGGAAAGTTCCAGCAATCTATAATAACAAGAAACGAGGGCAAACTCAAGACACTATAGCTCTCAAGGATGTGAGGGGAGAACTTGATCCAAGTTGAATATGAAAGAAAACAAGCATTCGGCTAAATGACGTTAAAAACAGCGTATTTTGAGGCATTCTAATTTTTTATTTATATTTGTTTTTATTTGTTTTATTTAAGTTTTGGATTATGAACACTTTAATTTTAGTATTTTGTTTATTTATTTTTAATTGATTTTAATTTCTATTAAATATGAGACTAATTTGAGTTGCAGCGCTACTTCGGGCTCCGACAGAATGAACTATGGAATGACCAAAATTTTTATTTCACCATCTAAATTCATATCATTTTAAGCAGTCTCAGGTGTCAGGTGAGTTTCTTTTCCTTAGCTTTTATTTAAACATTGGGGACAATGTTTAGGTTAAGTTTGGGGGAAGAGATTTATTGTTTTGTATATTTGTTAGTCGTGTTGTGTTGTGTTGTGTTTGTTATGTTTTCTCTAGGTTGTTTAGAATGTTAGTTGAATTAAGTTGACAATGATTAGCCAATGATAATATGACTGAATGATGTGCTGCATAAATTGAATGGGAGTGAAAACTATAAAAATATGTGTGCTTGGTTGAATATTTCTTACCATGTTTACATGGTAATTGAATAATTGAGAGCTTAATAATGATTTTTAATAAATTTTGTGTAATTGAACAATTTTTATGCATGCTGAATTTTGAAACTAAAAAAAATTATGAAAATGTTGTTATCCTAGAACTTTTTTGCTTGCCATTTGAGAAGAAGTCTTAGACTATGCATGCTTAGGAAGATGATTTAGGCAATTCTTTGGAATGTTTGAGCCTTTCAAGCCAACATTGATTTATTAAATCCCTAGTTACCCAATTTTGAGCCTAATTTGATTCTTTTTGTTTGACACTTATTTTGAGCTTATTTGAAACTTTGTTATTTTTTTCTTCCCTTTGATATACCATGAGCATATGAAAAGTGATTGGAGGGATATTTTGTAACGGGGTTTATATTTGGAAATTTTGTCAATAGAAGAAGAAAAATTGAGAGAGAAAGAAAGAAAAAAAGTATATTGAAAATAATATACACTCCAATTGAAAATATAAAGAAATAGGTTTGGGGGAGTGTAGTATCATTAGAAAAAAATAAAAAGAAAAAAAATCAATTTATAAGTTTCTCTCAGTGTAAGAAAATTTTGGGAAATTTGGGATTGTGTTTGGGGTTTGCAAGTTGATACAAGATTGGTTTGTTTGGTTTGGGCGCTTATGTAGCGCACCAATTTTTTTTAATTTTTTTTATTAATTTTGTGCTTTGTTTTATTTAATTGTTAAGTGTTATGAATTTTTTTTTATTATTTGTTTGAATTTTTTGGTAGAAATTGTGTGTATTTAATTGTTAATTATTTTATTTATTAATTAATTTAATTTGTGAATGAAATGAGCTATGATTGAATGTACCAAGGTGCATGGTAAGTAGAGATGCACCTTAGTAATTAAGTGTGTGCATGTGAATGGTTGCATGGTATACATGCAGTAGAATTTTCCTACACATTATTTCCATTTATTTGAATTATTTTATTTGATTAGAAAAAATAAAATAAAGAAAGGGAAAGGGGATATAGGCGTGTGGCATAGTGGGAAAGGGAAAGATATGTTTTCCTATTTTATTTGGGAATTTGATGATGTGAATGGATGATGACTAGACAAATTGGGAAGGAGGAGTATTTTCTTCTTTTAATTTAATTGAAAAATCCCTTTATTTAAGAAATTGGAATAAACAAAATAAATGAAAATATAGACAAAGAGGAAAGTTACCCTTTTTCTATTTGGACTAGTTATTGCCTTAGGTTAGATAAAAAGGAAAGAAAGAAAAGAAGAGGCCATTTGTGCATTGGAGTCGTTGGCTAGGAGGAGAGAGAGAGAGAGAGAGAGAGAGAGAGAGAGAGAGAGAGAGAGAGAGAGAGAGAGAGAGAGAGAGAGAGAGAGAGAGAGAGAGAGAGAGGGAGTGAACGTGAGAAGCTAGAGAGAGGAGAGAAAAGAAGAAAGAAAGAAAGAAGGAGAGGAGGAAGAAGAAGGTTTTGAAAAAAATCTAGGTTGGTGTCCTGGATTCTTAAGTGATTTACATCCTCTCATCTATATCCTCATCTTCTTTTTTAACCTCTAGTATTCATTTTGATGTTATTGTTTTTCTTCTTGTGGGTTTTGAATCCTTAGGGGTTGGTTAAAGGTGGTGAACATTTAGGGTTCTTGATTTTACAATCAAGAGAGGTAATGAGATCTTTAGCCCTATTGTTATTATGTTTTCTTGGGTTATATGGATCAATGGTTTTTTTTTTTTTTTTATGCATGAAGGATTTTGACCTAGGTGTGTGGCTTTGGTATTTTATGTGGTTTCGGTTTGTGGCATTATTCTATTGTTGGTCATTGGAGAAAAATCTTGTTTATGATTTTGGATATATTGGGAATTGTCTATGGTTTATTTCTATGCATTTAGATTGTTCCTCATGATTTTTATTTTATACGACATTCATTGAAATATACTAAGGATTCTTGTTGTGGGCTTTGGAAGGTTGTTTTCTTTCCTTTGAGCATGTATGTTTCGGCTAGGGTATGCCTTAGCATCCATGATCTTGTTGTATACTTTTGTTATAAACCTAATGTATTATTTTCTCAAAGGCACAAAAAGTTGGTGATATAGTTTTACAAATGGTACTATGGGTGTTTCGGCCTTGTGTGTATGATTTAAGATGGTTTGATTAATTTATTCCATGCTAATGGTAATATTAAAGTACTTAAAAGAGGTGTAGAAACATGTTTGGGTCCGTGTGGATGTGAATAAGATTTTTGGTATTTTATGTTTATGTCATGTGAGTTTCAGCCTATAGGGAGATTATCAATGCATGTTGATCATTTTTTTTATTTTCTTTGATGTCCCATTTAACCATTAGAAATAAGCTAGGTTATTTGGTTAAATTGGGAATTTGTCTTAAGTCTCTTATAATTGATATATTAGTGATACATGAAGATTGTATTTGAGTTTTGAGAAGTAGGAACTTAAAATGAATTTTATGATGAACTATGTTTTCTGATTTTTGTGTATAATTGGTAAATAAATTGGTAAAATAATGATTTGCATGCATAAGTGATGTCTCAAATAATGTGCTGATTTTTATGTTAATGAAAGGGTATTTTATTTCACATTTAAAATGATATTTTTACTCAATTAATACCTACAACTTTTTATATATTTTATGAAAAAATAAAATTTTTAATCCAAGTTTAAGATTTTTGAGTGATTAAATAGTTACTGGAAGTTTTGGTTAAAAATAATAAATGTCTTTTAAATGAAAGAAATAATGTGTGTATATTGAAATAAATTATTACCCTAAATTATGTATATGCTAAATTGATATTTTTAAAATGTAACCATGAATTTTCACATTATTATTATGTGCGGTTTTCTTTATTTTTAATGAGAAAATGTTTGGGTTTAAATTCATTTTTTATTTTTAAACAAAATAAATAGTAGCTAAATGTTTATATTATAATCAAGTTAAAAATAATTATTTTGATTAAAAGTAATGAATTTACACTACATAATTTAAGTCTTAAATAATACAAGTGAGAATACATTTTTCCCACACTTAAAATTATATTTTCTCACACTTAATTTTGTAATTTTGTTAATTTAAAAGAAAATGTTATTTTCAAAAGGAAACATAATTTTTTTATAAGTACTTCTAAATAACTACAAGTTTTGTTGTTTAAAATAATAAATGTAAATATTATTTTATGAGGAATTGAAAGAGGTTAAATGAATTAGTTTAATTAACTTTGAGACTTAAATAAGTAATGGTAAAAAGAATATGTTGCTGAATTTTACTTGAAAATGCTAGAAATGAGCATGAAGAAATTATCGTTTTAAACGTCACTTTTTAACAATGCTCCCATGTATGCATGTTGCATGCAAATGCACTTTTACGTTCAAATATATGTCTATTATTCAAAGATATAATTTTTACTTTGTAACCATGCATGCATAATAGATAGAATTGACATTATTCTTTTGTGATTTTATGTGAAAAATGTGCCTGTTTAGAATTTATGAACAATTTACACCATGTTTGTATGACTCATGCACACAATGGGTATATGTGTTGGGCACGAGAAATCTCATGTGATTCTAAAGAAAACTATTTGATTATGATTATAGGCTCATTGTGAAGTTTTTCCCATTTTTGTTTTGCTCGGACCTGAGGTAAGGAAGTTAGATATAATCTTTTTATTTATGCCATGACACGGTAAGGTTGGTTGTATGAGGATTAAGATATGCTATGTATGATGATGTACTATGTGATATGAAGTATGAAATGCTATTTTGAGATGATATGAAGAATTTGATGAATCATGTATTTCCTTCGTGTTGATATGATTGGATTGCATGTGTTTTGTATGCTGTCTGAATAAGAAAATGGTTGTTAGTGTGTTGAACGCGACACAACAAAGAGGTTACTAAGGATATAAGACGTAACCCGAGTTACTAAGGTATGACGTAACTCATAGGGTGGACGCGCCGAGGTTATTCAAGGACCAGAGCCTCCTGTTTACCTCAAGATGAGACATGGACAAGAGAGGGGGCCATATTCACAAGGATGTGATGATGATGATGTATGATGATGACGTTTAAGTACGATGTATGATGATGTATGATATGATGTTGTATGAGTCTCACGATGTGATTATGTTATTGTTGTGTTTTCTTTGTATGCTATTTGTACTTCCTTATTGGGCTCTTAGCTCACCCCCTTACTTTCCCCATTTTCAGGTAGTAAATAGGGTTTCTCTTTGGCACGAGCTGTGATGTGAGGAGTTCCGACGTCAGAGTGGTATGGCGTGGGGGGTATCCTATGGGTGAATAAAAACGATCAACTTAAACGCCAAATTTTAAAGGACAATGTTTTGGACTTTAATTTTAAAAACTATCAGTGGGACTTAAACTTTGTTTATTTTAAACGTTGCATAAATACTCTCATTTTTATTTTACTATTGGGCCCAACTTGCATGTTTTAGCAATGCCCCACTGGATTTTCACATGTTAAGTGGATTTCTTCTATAATTTTATGAGTATGGAGATGTTTTACAAAGTAGTAGTTTAAGGCGTTTTACAACTTATGGTATATTTGAGCCTAAGTGATTTTTTTTCATCTACCTTTACCTAAGTCATTCAATTATAAGTTGTGAAAGTCCTATTGATTTTTGAGCATGTGTTTTCCACATTAGTGGAGATTAGTAAGTATAGCAAGCTTATGGGATAATGATATTAATTGATTGTAATTAATTAATTTTGGTGAGCATGAATTGAATTTTATTTATTAATCATGATTTTGAGAGCTTTTATTTTTGTTTGGACTTAAGTGAATTGGAATAATGTTTTGACTGAAATTTTGGATTTTAAGTTGATTTTCCCGAAGATTATATAAGTGTGTTAGTCATCATAGCTTGAGGCGTGAATTATAGTTGTCGGCTTGATTCAAGTGTGTTTGTTGTTTAGGTTTTTAGTCGAGTCTATTTATTGTTGTGTTATTTACTCGAGGGCCAATAAAGAGTAATTTTGGGGGAGTTTGATAACTCCATTTTAGTGTCGTTTTAGGGTGTGTTCTTGTGGTAATCTTGAGTCTTTATGTTTGTTTTGTGCAAGATTACCCTTTTGTTTGTCTTTGTTGTAGGTCGGTATTTTGTATCATGAGCTAAACGTGAAAAGAAGCAAAAAATGTTGGAAAATGGAGCTTTTGGTGGTTGTTCGACTTAAAGTGGTTCTAAGGATGAATTATAATAAGTTTTTGAGGAAGGAAGGATGTTAAAAGGTTAAAATCAGGAAAAAATAGAATTAGAGTCGCGACATGGGCTTAAGGGTTGCAACTCTAGAGGCATTAAATTAATGCTTGTACCTAAGTCACATTTATGGGATGTAATTGATAAATGGCTGCATTTGGTGTCATGAAGATGGAATTTGATGAAAAAAAGACATTTGTGCCACGACGCTTGGAGTTAGAGTCGCGACATTGCGATTAGACAAACAGTTCAATTTCTTGATAGGAAAAAGGGCCACAACGCTTTCTTTGAGAGTCGCAACACTATTGGTTGATGAATTTGAGTCACGATACGCATGTTTATTAGAGCCGCGACACTTGAGCAAGTCAGAGACACGAGAATTCTAGATTTCGGACACGGGCCACGTCGCTTCATTATGGAGTCGCGGCGCTTGAGTGGCGTATTTCGCTCAAAATGGCATTTTATGCAGGGGCAAAAACGGGATTTCACATCCAAAGCACATATTACTATTTAAGTATATTGTCTATAAACAATTATTAGAATGTTATGGTTATTATGTCTGATATGAACTAAATTCTTTCTCTAGGGTTTAATGTAGTCACTTGGATTTCCATATAATGTTTCTTTAATGCTAGTAAATATCTGATCAATATTTGCTTGATTTATGATTTTGATTCAAAATTCGAAAGATGCGAATTGTATATGCTATCGTTATATAGACATAGGTTACATATTTGACGAAAGTACCTGCATGGCTTGTGTAGCAATTAGGTTTCTATGCTTAATGTCTGCTATATGTTTAAGTTTATCACAGAGATGTAGAAAACTTGCATATAGATTAAGATCTTATATCTTGAAAAAGAATAGGAATTGATTTATGTTAACCTGCTATTAGAATAGGAAGACAGAAATTTAGAATTGATTAATAAAATTAATAGAATGAAAAGTTGATGAAGTTCATACCCTAGATCTTTTTATTATTGATTTTTATCCTTTGATTAATTGTTTTGTTTTTAGTTATTGAAATTGTGTTTATAGTTAGATCTATTCATCTTGATTTTACTTACCAAATAGAAAATAAAGAGCGATTGTTGGTAATTGGTTAATAGTCTCTGTGTGACGATATCCGTTCTTCCGAAATTTATTACTTGACACGACCATGTACACTTGCGTGCATATTTTACAGAACATCGTGGCATTTGTTGGCTGTGGATGGTGGTAGTTGGCTGCATGCAATATTTGAGAGAACATTGCGAGCTTGAAAATGAAAGAAAAAGAGAATCAATAAGGACCATGGAGAAATACTTACGAATCCAGTGGAAGGAGTAAAAGTGAGAGGGAGCGAGACCGTCCGTCCAGAAAAAGATGGTCTTGAAATTAGGAGGATGGTTGGGGATATCCTCGAACAAACCCTTCTCCTTGAGATAGCTCGAGAGGTAGTAGAATCCATCTTTGCCGTGAGCTTGGGAAGGGTTACTTTTGAGGCAAAAGAGATAGACGATCTCGTGCGCCGCAGGCCCTTCCACTTCATCTCTTGGTAGAGCGACCTCAGAGCGGTCAGGGCCCTGTATGAGTTGGTTTGAAGTTGGAATGGGGCAATACCGACATAATCTAGGAAGTCCCGGAAATAGTCCTTTAGAGGCAGTAAGGCCCCAGCTCGCAGGTGCTCGTGACTCAAGGCCGCGAGCATGACCTTCCTCTGGGGATCGCCCTCACCAGGGGTGAAGCAGCTCTTTTCGTCAGAGCTGGCAGGACGAGGTGATGATAATAGCTCAAAAATCTGTCGAGTCGAGGTGATGATACTTTGGTAGTGTTCAGCCTTGAAGAAAGAGCTCTTCGAGATCGTGTTGGAGAAAGATTTTGGAGCAGTGGACGGTTAATTTGATGAAACCTCATTAGGCTGAATGAAATAGTGCCAAGAGGGTAGGCTACGGTGAATCTAAGCTTAGGGTCTAGTGGAATTGGCCGAATCTCAAGGTTCGGATCGGGATATACCGCAACTCAAAGTTTATTTCTCTTTCTTTCTTTGACCTCGTCGATCTGACGTAGAAAATGTAGAGTCCGAGAATTTACTTAGCTAGTTAGGTAGTAGTAGAAGTAATAGTTAGTAGTAGTTATAGTATGTTCATTACTGTGGATTTTGGTTCAAGCCGGGACTTAGTTGAACACTTGTAGCAACACTTATAGATTATATAAGTTTAACCTATAGTTTAAGAATATTAATTATAACATAAGGTTTGATTAATATTGCTGGTCCTAGATATATTATTTAATTATAATCTAAGGTTTAGATAGAGCCAATAAGAACATGACACTTGTCATAAGCTTGATTATTGAGGAATTAACTATTTAATGAAAAAAATAAAGAAATAGAAGCTTTAGCACATACCCGAAACTCTTAGGGTCGTATTATGACACAGTCAAAGTAGTTATCCCATTCAAATTATGCTGAAAAAGTGCAATTACGTGTTTAAAATATTCATGT
Organism: Humulus lupulus; assembly: GCF_963169125.1. Lineage (NCBI taxonomy): Eukaryota > Viridiplantae > Streptophyta > Magnoliopsida > Rosales > Cannabaceae > Humulus > Humulus lupulus. Next base: position 227,088,629 of record NC_084794.1, read on the forward strand.
ATGCCGATATATCACAGCATGGGAGCCGATATATCGCCTGTCGAAGGATACGGAAAACACGTTGACGTTGTACGAATGTACAAACGAAGGCTCGGGACTAGGGCAGAGCCGATATATCGCCACATAGGGGCGATATATCGCCCTTAGTAAGATTTTTTTTTCTTTTCTTTTTAATTTTGAAAATAAACCTTAACTACTTAGACCTATCTTTGAACGTTTTGACCGAGTCTTAAGCCTCTGATTGATGAATATTCAAAAAAATTTCAATTATATTCATTATTTTTATTCAAATAAAAAAGGGGTTAGTTTCACTCCTTACCTCTATAAATAGGACCTAGTACCCAGCCTTTCCTCTCATTCTTCAAGCTGTGATCAGAGACTCCAAGGTGCTAGTGTTGCCATAGAGTGATAAACACTTGGGTTGGGAAAAAGCTTGTCATTCTTATGCTTTATAAAATACTTGGGAGGTGAGGTTTAGTGTATTTCGGTATTGAAGTTAGACCAATCCATAAGGTCAACTAAAGTACTCTTATTCTTTAAGTCCAGCTCTCTAAAACTCTTTAGTTTCTTTAGTTCCTTTTATTCAGATCCTAACTTTGATATTGGTTTTTGATTAGGTTCTTAAAATTTAAAGATCTTTCTTGGTAAGTTTCTTTTTGAAGGTTTAGTTTCCACATTTATTCTTTACTCTTTAGTAATACTGACATTCTTATTGTTGGTTTTAGGAGTGTTCCAAATCCCATCCTTGTTCTCATATCCCGGTATTGGAAAGGAAAATAGGATAGATTTTGTATGCTTTTATGTTTTGATATATGTTTATGTTATATGTATGATATTTTTTTAGTTGTTTTAGTATATGAATTGTTTAGATAAGAATCACATAATTTGTTTAGATAAAAAATATAGAACTTGTTTAGATAACAAGTCCCAATAGTAGATTCCTTGGGCATATGATTGTTTAGATAACGAGCCCCATAAATTTATATGACTTGTTTAGATAACTAGACCCGTAAATTTATGGGCATATGATTGCCTAGCTAGCAAGTCCCAAGAAGTATGATGGCCATTGTAATAGATGTTGTTTTTATGTAGTTATATGTTTTATAGTATACGATTATGATATAGCCTCATGTTTATGATTTATGTTGTATGTTGTTAGATTTTCCTTGATGGGCATTAGGCTCATTCCTTTATTTTTTTAGTGTGATGCATGAAACTCGATATGGAGGCGGAAGGATTCTTGGAAGCTTGGCATGTGTGTTGAGGATGAACGGACTGAGTGGACTGCGAGTCGATCGAGGATGGTGTTATTTTTAATTATTTTAAAATTATATTTCTATGTATTTTCCGCATTTAGTTTTGTAAAATTATGTTTTATGTTTTAAATAATGGGTACCCATACCAAAATTCTATTTTACTCTGTAATTTCCACAATATTATGCTGAAGTTTTAATAAATTATTATTATTTCCTATGTATATGTTCTTCAAAGTAATAGCTATGTTTAGTAGTTCTAATGGTCCAAGGTCTTAGAATAGTTGGGTCGTTATAGAAAATGGGCTTGTATATCTTCTCGTTTGTGTTGTTCCTTATGCTCACGGATTAACCGTTAATTTCGCATGGATGACGATTCAGGTCAAGGAGAAAACAGGTGGTAAGGGATGGAAAACTCGGGCCCCCGCTGATTCTCTGAAGACTGTGACATCTAACAAGAAAGAAAAAGGTGAGGGCCCATTATAAAAAAGAAGAGGAAATTATTAAGATCTTGATAACTCGAGCTCGCAAGCTCAAGCTAACAAGATCGCCTTAATCGAGCCTGTTGACACAGTTTTTCGCCAATAGGTAATCAAAGGAATAAGAGGATGTGATTAGTGCTAAGTGATGAACCCTGACAGATGAATGATCTTAAAATAAAATGATGATACGTATACTTTTTTAGGTGGTTCAAAGGTTAAAATCCTTCTACTCCACCAGCCACTGTTATTGCTATATTTCTGGTATTCTTTACAGGGTATTTCTTTACACAATCGAATCCTAGCTTTTGCAACTCCCAGGGTCTCCATATTTATAGGAGAGGACACCTGGGGGTTGGCAAGGGGGATCATCCCGTGACCTTCTTACCCATCATGTCATTTCTGTGACATTCATGATTAATTCCTAAAACCTGACAAATGAAGTGTGGTCTAATCAATAGGTAAGGGGGATAATGGGCCGCACGGCCCAACCCATTCGTGGGTGCCTGAACACGCACGTTTATGCTGCGTGTCCGAGAATTTAGGGATATATCAGAAACGTGATGTATGATATATGCACGTTTACATTGCGTGGTTGACTCTATATAAAGGGTCACAGCTTCCAACTCAAGCTCGTACCTCGAACTGGATGTCCCCTTAGTCTGCGGTGTCCATACTCCTGATCCGACTTCTTAGTAATCTTAGTAAGCCTTTCGTTACCTCGAGCTGGCGACAGCAGCTCGGAGCTCGTGACCTCCATGTGGTTGATATAATTATGCCAAGCCTCAGCTTGCTAATAGCCCATGGAGAATTAGGGTGTACAGAGCCTGATGGCTCAAAATGGCTAGATTAACTCAGATGCCAACACCAAACTACTATGAAGTTTGGGGCATCGAGGGTAAACCCACGTGAGTGTGGGGTGGTTATTGTCAGTTTAAGAGTATCCCAAATTTCTAGGGAAAAAGTGGGCAATTACCCAAAAAGGAGATATTATTGAGATACGTGCGTTAAAACCATAATTCAGAACCCTATTTCTTAAGCTACACGAAACCTATAACCTATTACCCCATAACCTATAGAAAGGCACCATTTTTATCTATTTTCACCAAATCTTTTTGCCTAAACACATCTCTGATCACTACCAATCTACCCAAATCAAAAGACTATCTAGTGCATAAGATATTTTAAGAATTTGGAAGAAACAAGAATTTACACACAGAGGAAACACATATAAAAAATATTTACAAAGATCAGAGAACTTACACAATGTGGACTATGGGTACGAAGAAATATTGATTGTAGAAGGGGTAGTAGAAATGATCCCACGGAGTTGAAGTTGATGAGGTTACGCTGTTTCTTTGGTTTAGAGAATATGCAAAGAAAAGTTTGGTTCGTGTTTGCTTCTGGTTCACATTTTCTTTCTCTGAAGGTGAAAATGCCAAAGTAAAAAAGAATGGGGAGGAAGGGAGTGTATATATAGATAAAAGGAATGTCAAAGGTTGGGTATTTTTGAACCCTTGATTTGAGTTTAAACTTGATCCAAAGGACCACGTTGAATTCTAAAAAAACTGTCGGCAAAAAGGTAATAGGAAAGGACATGTGCATATAGGAGGGTACTTCAGTACTCTCGGTGAGAAATCCCTTAGTGACGCATGTCCACACTTGAGTGTGGTAGATAGGCATATTTTCCGAAGGTGAAGTTCAAAAGTTTCCTTCTCAAAGGATTCGAACCAACACTTTTGAGGGGGCAAAATATTACACCTAAATTTCGAGAATGAAAGGAATAGCCTCAAAATGCCGACTCAAAATAGTTAAGCTCAAAAAAGGTAAGCTCGTGTATACGGATACTAGCAAAAACACTTGTGTGAATTATTAATGGGTTCCAGATCTGCTATCATCACTTCAGTCTACCTACAGGTCTATTACTAGCACTATAGCATGAGTCCCATCGTTCGAGCCTGAGTTGTAGGCTCGAAAGTATTGACCTTCTCCGAGTAACGTTCTCAATGAAATTACTATATGAGGAGGGGGTTACAACTGGAACAGTGAGCTCAAAGCCTGGACCAGTCTCGAAAGCACGTCAACAATATGATCGAGCTCAATGATGCGTTTTGCATTCGAGAATGCTATTAGGAAATCCCTATTCTGTAGGGATTTGTCATTATTAGATTTTAAATCCCTATTGTCGTGGGATATTATGTAATCAATGCATTTATTATATTTATTTAAAATTATTATGATTGATTGTAACTTCCCTAAAACAGAGGTAGATATTCTCATGACCAGGTTTATAAATAGCCTGGTCTGATTAATTTGTAGACACGCACAAATAGTACTTAGGAATACTCTGTCAAATTGCTTTCTGAAAAAGCTTTGAGGGAGTAGTGAGTAATAATAGTGACTCATGGACTAGACATATTTTAACTGCTGAGCCATGTAAGAAGCCTGTGAATCCTTCTATTTTTTATAGTATCTGTGTTTAGTACTCTTCATATCTAAGTTGACGAAAAATGACGTCAACACAAAGGAATTACTTTTCCAGGGTAAGGAAATAATTATTATTTTTTTTTGATGAAAAGGGGAATATATTGAAAACCAACCAAACAATTACAAACTCAACAGCCACAACACACAACCGAGAACTTACAGCTGAACTACTTTGTCAAAAAAAGCACGCTCAAGAGACTTAAGCTTCTTCTTAGCCGGACTAAGAAGTCTACCCCTAACAAAATGTTTAATCAATTTAGTGACATACCCCACAGAGAAGGAACAAAAATTAAAAATACAATGGTTTCTATTTCTCCAAACCATGTAAACTGAAGCTGCTAAGGCAGCAGACAAAACTATTTGCTTCAGCCCCTTCGGCTTGCCAGCCATCCAAGAGCTCCAACCATCAATGCTACTCGGCCATAAACCAGAACCCAACCAGTTCTGCACCTGGGAAACAACCAGCCTAGAAAACGGGCACTCAAAAAACAAATGAGCATGAGATTCTTGATCCGCTTCACAAACCGGACAGAGCAAGGAAGGAAGGTCCATATGACAGAGACTGAGCTTGTCTCTAGTCAAAAGATGGCCCAAGGTAGCGTGCCATAAAATGAATCTGTGTTTAGGAACAGACAAAGAGTTCCAAACTACATTCGCAAAAATAACTCTATCTTTGTTAAGCAACTTGTGATACAGACTTTTCAGACAAAGCTTGTTATGATGGACTGCCTCATCAAGTCTAACAACAGGGAAGTCATCTCTGAGCTTAGTCAATCTTTTCCAATACCAGCTCACATCCTGAGGAGCTCTGTAAAGCCAGAAATCCTGACCTTTTAAGTAAATCGAATCCACCCACTTAACCCAAAGAATATCAAGCTTAGACGAAACAGCCCAAATATACTTGGCAAGAAGCACTTTATTCCACATACAGCTATCTTTGAAGCCAAGACCGCCCATACACTTAGGCAAGCACACTTGATCCCAAGCAGTGAAGTGCAACTTGCTACGCTAAAAATTTCCATCTTTAACTCCCCAAAGGAAGTTCCTACAAAGCCGATCCACCTCCTTGATGACACTCTTAGGGAGAATGAAAATACTCATCCAAAAAGATCTTATGCCCAAAAGCACCGAGTTGATTAATTGAGCCCTCCCCATGAATGAAAGATGACGGCTTGCCCAAGTGTGAAGTTTAGACTGAATCTTTTTGATAATGAGAGAACAGTCGCCAGCCTTCCATCTAGAAGTTCGAAGAGGAACTCCCAAATATTTTAGGGGGAACTGCCCTTCAGAAAACTGGAGCCCTTCAATCAAACTAGTAATTTCTTTATCCGCCACGCCACCAAAATAAATCTGAGATTTATCCTTGTTGGCTGTCAAACCAGAAGCACAACAGAATGCCTGAAAGCTCTCCTTGATAATCTGAACCGAGCTATTAACCCCCTTGCAAAAAATGACCAAGTCATCGGCAAAACAAAGATTGACAAGTTTAAGGCGCTTACATTTAGGATGAAACCGGAATCTCTTGTCCAATGAAGCTTGCTGAAATAATCGGGTACAATACTCCATAGCTAAAACAAATAACAGGGGGGAAATCGGGTCCCCTTGTCTAAGCCCCTTCCGACCTCTAAACTTCCCTTGAACCTTCCCATTCATAAGAATTAGATAGGTAGGATCCTTCAAACAAGCCATGGCCCAATTAATGAATTTAACCAGAAAACAAAACTCAGCGAGAATATCCTCCAAAAAGTTCCAATCTAGCATGTCATAAGCTTTGCTCAAATCAATCTTCAAGACACACCTTGGGGAAGTGTTTTTCCTCTTATAGCCTTTGATAATATCCTGAAGGATTAGAATATTATGCGCCAATAACCTGTTTTTAATAAAGGCTCCTTGGTTAGGATGGACCAGACTAGGAAGCACCAAAGCCAATCTACTACAAAGCATTTTAGAAATGCATTTGTAAATAGAGTTACAAGAAGCAATTGGCCTATAATCAGCTGCCCGAGAAGGAGTCTCAACTTTAGGGATCAAGGAAATAGTAGCCTTATTAATTTCCTCAGGCAGAAAACCACTGTCAAAGAAACCGATAATAGCAGCTGATATTTCGGTCCCTAACTCGTTCCAAAGAGCTTTGAAAAGTCCCGAGCCAAACCCATCAGGCCCCGGGCTCTTAATAGACTTAATGCTGAACATCGCTTCTTTAACTTCCTTGATAGAGAAAGGCTTGACTAAACTAACTTGCTGTTCCAACGTCAATCTATGACCGAGCTCAAAACAAGATTTCTGAATAGGACTAGAGGCCATGCTTTTGCTTCCCATAATCTTCTGGAAGTGAGTCACAAAATGGTTCACAACATCAGTAAACTTATCAATATTCTGGCCTGTTTCAGTAACAACCGAAGTGATACAGTTAGAGGCTCTCCTTTGCTTAAGACAGGCGTGAAAATAAGCCGTATTATCATCTCCAAACCGCAGCCAGTCCACTTTACTTTTCTGTTTCAAAAAGCTCTCATACACTCTGGCATGGTAATCCAAATTGATACCAGCCTCAGTTTCAATTCGTTGAAGACTCACTGAGTGAGGATCACTCTGCAGGGATAACTGGGCAGCCTGGAACCTCTCTTTGGCCATTGTGAAATTCTGGCCAACATTTCCCACACTAAGCCTATTAAACTTCCGAAGCACCCCCTGAAGTCGGTTCAGCTTATAACAGATACGCACCAGCCCAGTCCCTCGAATAGATTTACACCAGTTTTGTAAGACAGTAGCCTTAAAATTTTCATGGTTAGACCACATATTGAAGAACCTGAAAAGTTTAATACCACAATTAACAGAAACCTCAGGTTTTATGATACAGTAGCAATGGTCTGAGTGCATTTCCCAGTTGAACACAGCCTCAGATTGAGGGAAAATGTCCAGCCATCCTTCATTCACAAAGACTCTGTCCAATCTCGAATAAATTCTGTCATCCTTCTTCTGATTATTTGTCCAAGTAAAGTGAGACCCCCTAGCACGCATTTCATCAACTAACCCCAAGGCCCTCCAAGCTTGAGCATCAGATAACTCAATGGACGATATAGCACGACCACCAATTCTGTCCGCACTCTCAAAAACAGCATTAAAATCTCCAGTTATCAACCACGCAGTAGCTGGAAAACAAAGAGTAGTCAGATCCCTCCAGAGAGTCACTCTTTCCTCTATAGAGTTCCTACCATACACAAATGTCACACAAAACTCTTTATTTGTCCTTATGCCCTGAATATAAGTGTGAACCAGCTGGTCTGTTTCATGAAGAACCTTAACAGAAACCAATTGTTGTTGCCAAATAATCAACACTCTGCCATCAGAAACTGAACCCGAATAAAAACTCCAGCCTCTAAAAAAAGATTGCATCATCTTCTTAATCTTATCACCCCTAAGCTTGGTCTCCAACAAGCCACCTAAACCAATTTTATTAACAAAACAAAAGGAGCTCAGAAATTTCTGTTTCTCCTCCTTATTAATGCCTCTAACATTCCAACTAAGGATGCTATGATTCTCCATGTAACAAACTGGTTGAAATTAGTGCCAAATTTGCTACCTCCAAAACCTTTTCTTGCAACGCACTGTAAGAATTAGTCAAAGTGTTCTTTGCCCTCTAGGTGGCCTTTTTGTTCCCTCCAACCCGTTTAGGGGTAATCCAGTCCGAATTACTGCCTCTCTTGGTCTTACTGATTGGTTTCCGAGTCTGGTTAACACCAGACAGAACATGAGCAGATTTAGAAGTCTCTTGGGGCATATCCATCTCCTCATTATTCACAGTCAGAGTCTCGTTTCCCTCATTCTCATTGACGACATCACACAGCCCAATGTCAGGAATTCCTGCCTCTATGACCTCTGAAACAACTTGGGGAACCTTAGGGCCCTGCCCTGCCTCATTCCCCAAACTGGTTTTTGGTCTCCAAATCTCAGCGGGCTTCTTGTTACACATACTGACAGTGTGACCATACACTTTACAACCCCTGCATTGGGTAGGAAGCCACTCAAACTCCAGAAATTGCTCCACTAACTCCCCTTTCTCATTGAGAAATTGAACCGATTTAGGGAGATCCTTCGAGAGTTCTATCTCCACTAAAACTCTAGCGAATTGCATCATAGATCTGTCCTTCGTAACCTTATCGACCAATATCGGAACCCCTATTGTGCTCATTAGAGCACTCAAGCACTTAGTACCCCAATATTGCAATCCAAGACCTGGTAATCTAATCCAGACCGGAACAGACTTCACTGCCTTCAAGGTGTCCAAATCAGTAGACCAAGGCTTTACTATCACTGGTTTCCTATCAAAATGGAGAACCCCTGCTTCCAAAACCAGATCCCTAGTGACTTCATCACGAAAGTTAACCAGTGTGAACCCATTATTCAACCTGGAAATTCTCTCAATGCCAAGTTTACCCCATATCCTTTTAATAAATCCCTCAAAAACTGCAAACGGAGGGTTTGCCCCAAGCACCTGACACACCACAGCTGAACTCCAGAATAAACTCTCAATTTGGACCTCATCCAAATCAACTTGAGCAATACGTTGGCCCTCTTGAACAATTGGTTCCTCAAACCTGAGCTTTGCCCCACCTTGATTAGGAAGCAGGCCGCTGAACTGAGACCATTTATCCCTAGCCTGGCTTTGAAAATTACCTGAAATCTCAGTCGTATCCTCTACTCCATCGTCTAACAAACCATCTCCAACAGATGTTCCAATACAGTCCGAAGGACCGTGAACTCCAGCTTCAGGAAAATCCAGCATCGAATCAGTATAAACTTCTTCCATCTCCTCCGGAACAGCATCGTCGGCTACCGTCTGCTGCCCTCCAACCGTTTGGACTGCTGGAGAAACATCCACCATCGATTTAGTAGCTGGCTTTAGGGTGCTTTTCTTGCGTCTCGCCATGGAGAAACCAGAGAGCACCTAATCGCCTCACCTGGACTCTTTTACTTTAAGGAAATAATTATTTGATAGTTATGGGTAATTGATTAATTATGAATCAATTAATTATTTAACTATATAGTTTTTTTTTTTTAAACTATAGGTTGAAATTAATATTAATCTTGTTTGGATTAATATATAGAGAGAGAATAATAAATATCTTATTTACAATATGATTATTATTTAATTTAAAACCGATATTTACAGATAAAGTTAATTTTGAATTAACTGATATTTATATTGGGATAAATATATTGTCTTAAAAGTTGATTAAACAAACAAATGAATTTTTTTTAGGGAAATCGTAATTGATGTGGGCGACACACTCACTGTATAGTGAGTGTGTGGTGCCACACAGAGGGATTTCCTATCCCTGGGATTTGAATTTTGAATTTCAAATTATTTGATTAATCAGTTATTTAATTATTATTTATAAATATGATTTAAATAAATAATTAAATATAAATATCATATTAGTTTAAAGTTTAATTTTATTTTTAATAAAATAAAGATTATTTAATTAGACTATCTCTTTCTAAGAAAAGATATAGTTTTCTCAAACCTCAAAACTATTCAATACCTTTTCTCTCAATCAAACCTCTCTAGATCTCATGTGTTGAGTACATCTAGAGAGTTACATAAATCAAACTTTTGAACCCCACGTGCCCTGAGGATTGGGCTGGAAGATCAATGTGTGAGCTTTCAGAACACTTGATAGGAATATCGTTGATTTTAAATAAAAAGATTCAAGGAAACTTGATAGGCTACAAAAGGTCATCCCTGATCTGTTTTGTATGTAATTGAATATTTATATATGTGTATGATTCTGGCTGGCATAATAATTATTAACAAGGGTCCATATATTCCCCTGTGTATGTCTAATTTGATCATTTAATACCAACATAAACTAGGATGTTGTCGATGAAGACAATCACGAATCTGTCCAAATAATCATTGAACACTCTGTTCATAAGATCCATAAAAGTTGTTGGGGCATTAGTCTATCCAAATGAAATGACGAAAAACTCATATTGCCTATACCTCGTGCGAAAAGTTGTCTTCGGAATATTTTCATCTTTGATCCTCAGCTGGTGATAACCAGATCGAAGATCAATCTTTGAGAACACTGTCCTACCCTGCAGCTGGTCAAATAAATCATCGATCCTTGGCAGTGGATACATGTTCTTGATAGTCAGCTTATTTAGTTCTCTATGGTAATACACATCCTCAGCGACCCATCCGTCTTCTTTACAAACCAAATCGGCGCACCCTATGGCGAGAAACTGGGCCAGATAAACCCCAAATAAAGTAGCTCCTGTAACTGTACCTTCAGTTCTTTCAATTCTATTGGAGCCATTTTGTGTGGTGCTATAGACAATGGTTCTGTATCCAGAGCCAATTTGATAACAAATTATATTTCCCAATGCGGCTGCAACCCTGGTAAATCTTTTGGAAATACATCCAGAAACTCACAGACTAATCTGGTCTCTTTAGGTCCAACTGACACAACCTTTGTGGTATCCACCACTAGCTAGGAATCCTATGTAATCACCTCGCAATAGGTTTCCAGCCTTCAAGGATGATATAATAGGAATGTGGGGTCCATGGAAAGTTCCCACAAATATAAATGGGTCTTCACCCTCTGGTTGAAAAGTTACCATCTTCTTTTTGCAATCAATGGTTGCCCCATACTTGGCTATCTAGTCCATACCCATAATCATATCAAAGTCATCAATAACCAGCTCAATCAAATTCATTGATAACTCTCCACTATCAACCTCTACCGGGAACGGTCTAACCCATCTCCTAGAGACTACCAGATCCTTAGTAGGCATTAAGGTCCCAAAACTCATAGCATAATAATCACAGGGTCTACACAATCTATCAATTACTCTACTAGATAAAAAAAATGTGTAGCTCCAGAATCCATCAACACAGTATAAGAAGTACAAGCTCTACAAAGCTGACCCTTCACTACTGAGGGACAAGCATCAGCCTCTAACTACGTCAATACGAACACTCAAGCTGCATCAATCTGTCTGCATTCTTGGGTTGTTCCTTCTTCGCCCTCGAGCAATCTTTCTTGAGGTGCCCTACTATACCGCACGAGAAGCATGTCTTCGCTCAAAATTCACCCAGATGATCTCTCCTACATCTGGCACACTCTGGATAAGTTCTCCAACTCTCATTGCCGCCATGGTGGCTAATCTGAACACTCGTGGCCTCCTGTCAGGGCCAAAAGTTGTAGTTTTGTCTGGGGTCATTCTCTTCTGGTCACTAAGGCCTCCACCCCTACCAGTTCTTGTAAAGGGAGGTCCCACCCTTCTAGTATCCCTTATGAACACGCTCTCGCACAAGATCTTGTTCTTTGTGCCCTCAGCAATAAGGGCCTTCTCTACTACCTGAGTGTAAGTCATCACCCCAGGTACAGAGGTGATTCTGACATCCCAGGCTATCATAACATTTTGCCCTCGAACAAACCTTTCCTTTCTTATTACTTCAGTTGGCACCAAGTCAGAAGAGAACTTGGTCAACCTATCAAAATTCAGGGCACACTCTGTCAAAGTCATATTACCCTGGACTAGATTATTGAATTCATCTACCTTTGCAGCTTTGACTGCGTCATTGTAGTATTTCTTATTACAAGTACAAGTAGTTGGTATTGTAACCAAATTATCAAGACTAAGAATGAGTTAAAGGAAGCTTACCCACATAATGAAATCAGCTAAAGAGAGATAAGATGGAAGTACTCTCAGATTTGGGATAGACTTGGTGTCCCTGAGCAAAAGTTTGTGACCTGGTTGGCGGTAAAGAGGCATCTGCAGATCAGGGATCGGCTCATAAGATTTGGTGTTACAAATGACCCTCTTTGTGTTATATGTGGTTAGTTTGAAGAATCCCACAAAAACTTATTTTTTGAGTGTTACTTTAGTAATCAATGTATGCATCAAATTTTGAACTGGTTAAGTATTGCTCTAATAGATATGAGCTGCCATGAATTTTGAATTGTGTTAGGAGAGGTAGGCATTCATGTTTTCGAAGAAGAGTTTACTATTGTGTTCTCAGTGCTAGTGTGTATCGCATATGGAGAGCTCGAAATGATGCCTATTGAAACCTAAAGGTGCCAATGGCTTGTAATGTTGCTTTGAAAATCAAAACAGATGTTTGTACTAGGATTTCTTTTTTGAAGGTAGGGAAGATCAGTAAGGATGATTTATATTGGGTGGGAAAGTTACAAATGTAATTAATTGATTGGTGTTTGTAATTAGTTTTGGTGCATAATACAAGATTGAGCTGATTTTCCCAAAAAAAAAATTCCCAGCTCAGAGTATTCATATTCCTATTCTGGGACACCACTTCCCACCAAATTCAGGCGTCCTCCCAAAACATAAACGTGGCACAAACTACTCTCTCATTACCTACCACCACTATAAAGTCTAGGATGGAGGTTGTTATACCCATCCACTGCTTAACTTGTAGTGGATCTGGCCCTCTCTCAAAAGTAGGAGGGTGTTGCTTTCTGAAATGCTCATATAAAGGCTCCCACCTTTTCTCAGCCCCGACTGCTGCTATAAAACTGGTACCACGATAGATAGCATAACTGGTGCATCATTCCCTGGTGAAACTTGCTTTCTCAACAAGTGGATCTCCTCCTCTTGGCTCTGTAATCTGGCTTGCATTTCAGGAAACATCTGCTGCCACTTCTCAGGGCTGGCGGAGGGTTCTGACCCTTGTCATTATCTCTAGCTTGGATCTCGATGCCGACTAGTCTATCTGATTTCCCTAGAAGCATAATTTCCATGTATATCTACTATTAATGTCTTGACTCATCAAGATATAATAACGGTACCCAGCACAACCCCACAGTCCCAAAACTGTACAAATAAGCATACACATGCAATAACAATGCTAATAAGCATTTCAATAGCTTTCACATACATCAGTCATTCTATTAAGCATGTCTTTTCACACTCATGCTCAACCATAGTGCTAATAAGCATGTACTTAGAAATTATAAGCAAATAACAATGCCAATAAGCATTTATTTAACATTCATAAGCAGCGGTAGTGCTAATAAGCATGTCTTTTATCACTCACATAGCAGTCAAGGGCCATGCCCTATTAGTATAACTTATGCTCCCTAATAAAGGATGCATACAAGGTATATACATGTTAATTAAAGAGTTGATCACGTAATAATATCAATAGTTACCAAACCTTGAGTCGAGCTTATCTTTAGCGATGATTGTACATGCCCAGCCAATCTTTAGGAACCCTTAAAACTGGACCGCTCTGATACCAAGTTGTAACGTCCTAGTAATCAGGACCGTTACACTATTTGTTTTAAATAGTGCTTAACTCTCTAAATGAGTTATTTGGACCTAAAAAGTGTAATTAAGACTAACTCAAGGATTAGGTATTAAATTTTTTGGTCAAATAGTAATCATTTCATTAAAAAGGTTTAAGTCTGTTCACGTGATCCCGAAAATATTCTATAACTAATACAAATACAAAATAAATACAAAAGGCCGGCCTAGGCGGTAAAATCAGGGTTTAACCCTAGTTCGAGCATTAATTTTGGCCATGGTGGTCAAGCAGGCCGCATATGTACACCCTGCCCCTGAAGCTCTCCAAGTCATGGCTGGTCTAGTTTTCCCTTGCTCTTATGTAACGCCCTAATACCCTAGAGTCATTACCATGTGAATTTAAAAATGTGCCATTAGCTCGCTAATCGAGGTATTTGACCAAAAAGTGTGGTTAATTAAAATGAAGACTCAATTAAATAATATTTTGGTATAGAAGGATTTGGACATTCATTTAAATTATAAAAGTATTACATTGGGATCCCAAAATAATATTTAGAAACGTATTTACAACTCAAAAGGGGAAATACTGTCGACCTAGGCGACAAAACTAACTTTTGCAACATATTCCTCAGAATAACCCTGGTTGTGGCAGCCAGGAGGCCAAACATGTATGCACATCTCCATGCCCTCCAACTCATGGTTGATCTACCCTTTCCTTGCCCTTACTTGCACCACAGAGCACCCGTGAGTTGAGACCCAACAAGAGAACCTCAAAGCAAAACATACGACAATTTATCTCAACAAATAAATACTTAATGAAAGGTAAAAACAATCTGCAAACTATTACTGGGATACACGATGGCCCAACAACACAACAACATCACATCATAGCAGTATAACAATACATAAACACAACAACATAACATCATAGGAGTATAACAAGACGTAAGCATAATAGCACAACATCATAGTAGCATAATCAAGACAACAATAAGGTAGCATAGCAGCGGCCTCCTCTGCTCGAGGTGCACCTTCAAGCACCAGGTCCGCAGTCTTAACCGAGTGGGTGTGTACAACATCCTTAGAGGGTCTTGCCCTAGAGATCTTCATTCAACATGCTTAATGTCAATCCCGACCCTTCGTCGCTTCTGGCTCTTGCCGCTCCCGGCTCTTGTCGATCAGCACAACCACATGTATGACATAACAGCTATACCATGCATTTTTCCGTGTTTTCCCCAACCCAAACCTAGCGATTCTCAGCCAAATCAATCCTATATCTAGAATTCATCCCATAATTCAATTTAAAACAACTTAACTGGTCTAAGCATCCCATAATCTAACCTTTAACCCCAACAATAATTAAAATCAATCCTAATGTTTAAGACTAAACAAAGTTATAGAAAACACAGCAGGAAGCTTGGTGATTAAGTGCCATAAATTCATACCTCAATGAACAATTTAAGCTGAGCTTACTCCAATCACCTCAAGCTTCCAATTCTCCAAATTCCTTAGCCAAACTCCACAAGAATTCAACAAACTCCCCTAGCCTAGAGAGAGAGACATGAGGAAGAGAGAAAGAGAACTAAGTTTGAGAGAGTTCTGTTTTAGTTTTTACTTTGGTTTCCAGAGTTGTGTAGGCTAAGTCTAATCCCAAAATACCTAAAATGCCCTCAAGTCTATCCTAATCCCTTAGTGCCATCAAGGGAAATCCTGTCAATTGCCACATCCCTCTAAATCCTCGAGTGTTCCTATAAATCCCCATTTTAATCCTGACATTCCAGAATAATCGCTAAATTACTACTCGCTACTTGGTAAATCCCGAACACCAACAATGTTCACAAAATACCCCTAGGATCCTCCCGAGCCGGGTATTCGACCCCATTGTGACTATTTAGCTAAACCGTTCCATAGGACCGTCTTGGATCTCACATCACAAATATATCACCACTCTCTTGTGGTATCAGGCACAACATAAAATATATTGCATTTATGCCCTCAACGGGCCAAAATTACAAATATGCCCCTAACAACCAAATGGGGACCACATGCATATTTAATTCACCTAAACATGAATTTCTAATCACATAATCATTTAATTCACATACTAGCATAATTAAATCAATTATTGCCCTTCCGACACACTAATCAAGGTCCTAAGCCTTATTAGCAAATTTGGGACGCTACACCTTACCTGCATCACGTAGCACCCGTGAGCCAAGGCTCAACAAGAAAACATAAACATGCTCATAAAAAGTTATTCAACATACTATAGATAATAAATAGCATGCTTAACAGTTATAATCAATACCCAGGCATGAATTCACTCCATTTAAGCGGCCATAGAGCCACACAGGTGCCCATCGCACTATTTCCTTTGGAAACAGCTATAGAGCCGGTCAAGTGTGAACCACGCTCTATGTTCCAAGCGGCTATAGAGCCGTATAAGCGTATATCACGCTTCCGGGTTGGCACAAGCATAATGGCTTGCGTTTCGCACGCTATTGCTGAAAATGAATTATAAGCCGAGCTTTTCAATTAGATAAGCATTTATCACTTAATACAAATGTGCATAGTGCAATTTAATTATGTTTAATAAAACATTTCAAGCATAGTTAACAATGTTCAATAATCGGAGCTCAAGGCCTTATCTCAACCTAGGTGCAGTATTCTTACCTCAAGTCTTGAGCAAACTACGTACAATGACCCCGAGTGCAATCCTTTCCTCCCGAGCCTAGCGATACACCCTAGTCACAAGCATAATAAAAAATATTCATAAAAACTGAACCAATAAAGGCTTCTGGACCAAGTCGTAGCCTCCGGGACCTTGAATTCTAGTAAACCGAGAAGTAGAACCATTCTCGAGCCCTTTGATTCCAGTTTCCAAAACCCTAAGCCACATATTATAAATTTCCCCTTTTTACAGCTACAGCGCCTAGCAGCTACGCCGAGGCTGTTAGGGTATTATTCCCTAATTAAAACTCAATTTCTTTGTAATCTCATTTATTATCAATAAATGAATATAAATCATTTTTTGACTTGGTCAATCACTTTGCTCACATGTTTTATTTTCATGATTATTTGTTTAATATAAACTTCTATTAAATCCTGAGCATATAGCTAATCGTATTTATAGTGACGTAATCACAGTGGAATATAAATATGATTATATGTTCAAAATAAGTTAGTCCTAAGATTAGTCAGTGCACAGGATTTACATTGACTTGCCTATCTACGATATGATCTACTTACACATTGTAGTGTTATGTTCTTTCCAGAACATTAGCAAAGTAGATAAGATCAGATGTATTTGTTACATCGGACATGACCGATATTGACAGTTGATAGGATAAGTAAACATACCAATATTATCAATTCTAGTCATATCATATAGTTGACCGTAGGTCAATTCAATCTCAATTTTGAGTGGTTAGTATTCTAACTGATTGTATTATTTGAGTTTCTTTGACTTGTTTGTTACCAACTTCCCAGACAGACTAGCCCATACTTACATCTTGGGAACTTGGTATTATAATTAAGTGGGAGTGTTAATCATAGATATGGACTTCTATAGCTTCTGATGAAGAAGTGAAACGATGGTTTCCTTTTAGTTTGGTTCAAGGTGTTAAATGATAGAGATCTCATTTCAGTAATTAATATTAGTTTACTGAAATATCATTTACAAGGAACTAAGTGTTTTAAGGATAAAATACAATGAGGGGTACAACAGTATTTTAGTCCCATCTTATTATAGACCTTCTATAGAGGATTGAGTGACAATTATGGTTGTAACAATGGATAATTAATAGTGTATCTATATTTTTTACAGAGCGTTCTATGAATTCTAGAGTGCACTTCCGAGTCTTTAGTGGAGTCACGAGGAATTAATGAGTTAGTAAATTTATTTGTTAGATTTATGTTAACTTATTGGAGCTTGATTTCATAGGCCCATGGTCCCCACTGTACCTTGGATAAAATTATCTAGATAGTCTTAATTAATTTATTTAACTATCAATTAGAATTAATAAAGTTGACCAGGTCAATTTTGGATAGTTTCACAGAGTTATGTAATTTAGAGAAAAATGGAGAAATTATGGTAGATTTATTAATTAAGATAAATTGGTATCTAAATTAATAAATAAATTTAAATTAAGGTTCAAATTATAAATAATTAATTTGATAAAGGATTTGAATAATTATTTAATTAATTAAATCAATAGAAAATAATACATGCATTGATTTTAAGTCTTATGGGCTTATAATCAAATGGGAAATTTCACGTGCCTAAATCCCATGATAGTATAGACCTAGGGCTGTTAATTGGCTATTATTTTATTTATTTTTAATTAAATAAATTACCTAATTGGTTATATAAAAGGAATGCTAAGAGAGAGTTGAAAACACAAGTAAAAACACAAGTTCAGATGACAAACACTAGTTTTCTGATAGGTTTCAGATTCTCTCTAAACATAAGTCCTTTTCTAAGCATTATTATTTTTTCTCTTATTCTCTCTGTATCTATCTCAAGTGTTGAGAATTGCCCACTCTAGTCTAGGTGATCCTAAGGATACTTTGAAATGTTGTGAAGAAAATTGAAGACGGTTCAGTTTCTTGGTAATACCCTGTGATAGAAATGATACAAGGGTTAGAGAAACTGAAGAAAGGACTCTATTATTACGCTGCGTATAATGTAAGTATTCTTATCATTATTTCTCTTTGAATTCACTTTTAGAAATATGTTCTAGGTTATATTAGTTTGTTTAATATTAGATCTACATGAAAATAAATAAAGATCTTGTATATGTTTCCTAGCAACTGGCCTCAGAGCCTTTGGTAATCTTTATTTTCTTGCATGAACATGTTAAAAATTGAATTAAATGATGTATTTTTATTCCAGATTTTAGCAGAAATTTAATTTCAATTTCCATGTTGTAATTATAACAATTTGTTATGACTTTCACAAGTTCTAATATATCTATTTCCTTCAATGGATCGCAATTGTGTATTAAATGTTTGGAAAATAGGCTTCATATTCTATGACCTAATGAACCCCTCGCTCTTAATAATGATTTATTCAAAGTAGCTAAACCTAGGACCAATAAACGTCAAAAGACCGATAACCATAATATGACGTATTTATGGCACTTGAGACAAGGTCACATTGGCTATGATAAGATTCAAAGACTTACAAAGGATAAGCCTTTGAGGGAACTCACCTTAGGTGAATTACTTGTCTGTGATTCTTGTTTAGAAGGCAAACTGACCAAGTGTCCATTCTCTGCAAAGTCTGATAAGGCCAAAGAACCACTTGGACTTGTGCATTCAGATGTTTGTGGACCTTTGAATGTACAAGCCAGTGGTGGTTTTGAGTATTTCGTCACTTTCATTGATGATTACTCTAGATACTCATGTATTTACCTAATGCATAGGAAATCAGAAACATTTTCAAAGTTTCAGGAATTCCTAGTGATGGCTCAGAACCAATTAGGTAAAATGTTAAATTTAACGCCCCACGTCACTATAGCTGCTTCCTGGAATGATGACTGGCCCTACAAACCAACACGAGTCTTTCCAGTGTGCTTTGTCCTCACTCGCATGCTTCCTGGGAAAACTTCCCAGGAGGTCACCCATCATCAGATTTCTCTCAGTCATGCATGCTTAACTTTGGAGTTCTTAAGTGATGGGCTACCGAAAAGAAGACGCATCTTGTTGGCATAGGTAGTACCCATCAATCTTTTTAAGCCCTCTTCAACTGTGTGGTCCCATACCTACACAGTCTTAGAATCATCACACTTGACCTTCCCAGGCGATGTGGGATTGCATAGCTTTACCCGGTCTTTTCCCCTATGGATCACGGGATACTGCCTGTCACAATCACCCCTCCTTAGGAGTCCATCGTCCCCATCGGCCACACTTTCGGCTGGTCAAGGCTCTGATACCATTTGTAACACCCCACGTTACTGTGGTTGCTTCCTGGAATAACGATTGGCCCTACAAACAAACACGAGTCTTTCCAGCGTGCTTTGTCCTCACTCGCACGCTTTCTGGGAAAATTTCCCAGGAGGTCACCCATCATCAGATTGCTCCAGGTCAAGCACGCTTAACTTTGGAGTTCTCAAGTGATGGGCTATTGAAAAGAAGATGCATCTTGTTGGCATAGGTAGTACCCATCAATCCTTTTAAGCCCTCTTTGACTGTATAGTCACATACCTACACAGTCTCAGAATCATCACAATTGACCTTCCAAGGCGATGTAGGATAACACAGCTTTACCTGGTCTTTCCCCCTACAGATCACGGGATACTGACTATCACATTAAAGATCTTGCGATATGATAGCGGTGGAGAATATTTGGATATGAAGTTCCAAGATCATTTAACTGAACTTGGGATTTTATCACAATTTACTGCCCCAGGTACTCCGCAACAAAATGGTGTAGCGGAACGCCGGAACAGAACTTTATTGGAAATGGTTAGATGCATGCTTAGTTACTCAACTCTACCAACTTCATTATGGGGACATGCAATTGAAACCACGAATGACATTCTCAATGTCGTGCCATCTAAATAAATTTCCAAAACACCTTTAGAACATTGGAATGGTCGTGAACCTAGTTTACGCCATTAAAGAATATGGGGGTGTCCCGCCCACGCCATGAGGAAAAAGGAAGGAAAGCTAGAACTACGAACTGAAGTTTGCATGTTTGTTGGCTATCCTAAAGGTACTCATGGTGGAATTTTCTATAGTCATTCAGAAAAGAAAGTGTTTACTTCTACGAATGCTTCTTTTATGGAAAATGACTATGTCCAAAACTTCAAACCACGCAGCAAAGTAGTTATAGAGGAGACGGTTAAAGAATTGACTCCAACCAATGTACCATCGTCTTCAACGCAAATTGATGATGAAATTCCCACTCTTCATGTCCAACTGATGCAAGTTGATTTAAATGAAGATAGTACCACAGTTTCTGAGCAAACAGTCACGGAGCCTCATCGTAGTGAGAGGGTTTCAAGGAACCCAGTTCGCTATGATTTGGATGGTGAAACCAATATAGTTGTTGGTGACACTAGTGATGATGATCCGTTGTCTTTCAATCAGGCAATGGCTAGCCTTGAAAATTAACTATGGCTCGAAGCCATGAAATAGGAAATGGAGTCCATGTACGCAAATTCCATCTGCGATCTTGTGGAAGCACCTAGTGACTTTAGGGCCATTGGGTGCAAGTGGATCTACAAGAAGAAATGAGGTGTTGATGGAAATATCGAGACTTATAAAGATCGATTAGTGGCAAAGGGTTATACCAAAAGAGAAGGTGTGGACTACGAGGAAACTTTTAGTCCGGTAGCCATGCTCAAGTCCATACGCATCCTCCTATCCATAGCAGCCACTCTTGTCTATGAGATCTGGAAAATGGACGTCAAGAAAACTTTTCTTAATGGGAAGCTTGACAAAGTCATTTAAATGGATCAGCCAGAAGGTTTTAAAGTAGCTGGACAAGAAGGAAAAGTTTGCAAGTTGAATAGGTCCATTTATGGACTTAAGCAAGCTTCTCATTCTTAGAATCTTAGGTTTGATGTAATAATCAAAACCTATGGCTTTGAACAAAATATTGATGAGCCTTGTGTTTACCAACTAAAGGAAAATCAAATAGTGGTATTCCTGGTTCTTTATGTAGATGATATCTTACTCATTGGAAACAATGTTAAGAAATTATCAGATGTGAAGAATTGGCTGAGCACTCAATTCCAGATGAAGGATTTGGGTGAAGCAAATTATGTTCTAGGTATCCTGATCATCAGGGATAGAAAGAACAGACTCTTAGCTCTATCTCAAGTAGATTACATAGATAAAGTGCTTGAAGATTTCTCAATGACAAATTCCAAGAAAGGACGTTTACCATCCCGCCATGAAATTCTTCTTTCAAGGAAGTAGTCTCCCCAGACTCCTGAAGAGGAAGATTCAATGAGAAAAGTTCCTTACGCATCTGCAGTTGGAAGTCTGATGTCTGCCATGTTGTGTACTAGACAAGATATTTGCTATGCCGTGGGAGTAGGGAGCAGGTATCAGTCAAACCCAGGACCAAAACATTGGATAACAGTTAAGCATATCGTGAAGTATTTAAGGCGGACTAGGGATTATATGTTAATCTACAAGGGTGGTTTTCTAAACTCTGTAGGCTACACCGATTCAGATTTTCAGGCTGATGTCAATGACAAGAAGTCTACTTCTAGAATGGTGTTTACTCTTGGGGTTGGAGCTGTGATATGGAGAAGTGTAAAGAAATATGCAATCTCAGATTCCACTATGGAGGCTGAGTACATAGCTGCATCAGAGGCAGCTAAGGGAATAGTCTAGCTAAAGATGTTCCATTCAGATCATGGTGTTATTCCAGAAATGGATAAACCACTTGTGTTGTTTTGTGACAATACAAGAGCGATAACCAACTCGAAAGAACCTCGTAGTCACATGAAGAGTAAACATATAGAAAGGAAGTATCACATTATTCAAGAATATGTGGCCAGGGGAGATGTGAAGGTTATGAAGATTGCATCTGGAGCCAATCTTGCAGATCCGTTTACAAAGACACTACCAGAAGCTACATGTGATAAGCAAATCAAGGAAATGAGATTAGTAGAATTAAAGCATTAGTTTCAATTAGTGCAAGTGAGAGTTTGTTAGGGTTTTATGCCCTAATTATCAATAAAAGAATAGAAATCATTTTTTGACTTGTTCAATCACATTGCTCACATGTTTTATTATCATGATTATTTGTTTAATATAAACTTCTTTTAAATCCCGAGCATATAGCTAATCCTCCTTATAGTGACGTAATCACAGTGGAATATAAATATGATTATATGTTCAAAATAAGTTAGTGCTAAGATAAGTTAGTCACATGACTTACACTGACTTGCCAATCTACGATATGATCTACTTACGCATTGTAGTATTATGTTCTTTCAAGAACATTAGCAAAGTAGATAAGATCGGATGTATTTGTTACATCGGACAGGACCGATATTGACAGGTTATAAGATAAGTGAACATACCATTATTATATATTCTAGTCATATCATATAGTTGACCATAGGTCAATTCAATCTCAATTCTGAGTGGTTAGTATTCTAACTGATTGTATTATTTGAGTTCTTTGACTTGTTCATTATTAGCTTACCCTACGGACAAGCCCATACTTACATCTTGGGAACTCGGTAGTATAATTGAGTGGGAATGTTAATCATAGATATGAACATCTATAGCTTTTGATGAAGAAGTGAAATGATGATTTCCTTTTAGTTTGGTTCAAGGTGTTAAATGATAGAGATCTCATTTCAGTAATTGATATTTTTTACCGAAATATCATTTACAAGGAACTAAGTGTTTTAAGGATAAAATACAATGAAGGGTAAAACAGTATTTTAGTCCCATCTCATTGTAGACCGTCTATAGAGGATTGAGTGACAATTATGGTTGTAAGAATGGATAATTGATAGCGTATCTATATTTGTTATAGAGCGTTCTATGAATTCAAGAGTGCAATTCTGAGTCTTTAGTGGAGTCACGAGGAATTAATAAGTTAGTAAATTTATTTGTTAGATTTATGATAAATTATTGGAGCTTAATTTCATAGGCCCATGGTCCCCACTGTACCTTGGATAAAATCATCTAGATAGTCTCAATTAATTGATTTAATTATCAAAATTGACTAGGTCAATTTTGGATAGTTTCATTGAGTTATGTAATTTAGAGAAGAAAAGAGAAATTAGGGCAGATTTATTAATTACGATAAATTTGTATCTAAATTAATAAATAAATTTAAATCAAGGTTCAAATTATAAATAATTAATTTGATAAAGGATTTGAATAATTATTTAATTAATTAAATCAATAGAAAATAACACATGCCTTGATTTTAAGTCCGATGGGCTTATAATCAAATGAGAAATTTCACGGGCCTAAAGCCCATGATAATTTCGACCTAGGGCTGTTAATTGGCTATTATTTTATTGATTTTTTAATTAAATAAATGACCTAATTGAGTCTATAAAATGAATGCTAAGAGAGAGTTGAAAACACAAGTAAAAACACAAGTTCAGATGACAGACACTGGTGTTCTATTAGGTTTTAAATTCTCTCTAAACATAATTCATTTTCTAAGCCTTATTGTTCTTTTCTCTTCTTCTCTTTGTATCTATCTCATGTGTTGAGAATTGCTCACTCTAGTCTAGGTGATCCTAAGGATACTTTGGAAGGCTATGAAGAAAATTGAAGATCAGTTCAGTTTCTTGGTAATACTTTGCCACAGAAAGGATACAAGAGTTAGAGAAACTGAAGGAAGGACTCTATTATTCTGTTGCGTATAATGTAAGTATTCTTGTCATTATTTCTCTTTGAATTCAATTTTAGAAATATGATCTAGGTTATCTCATATTAATTTGTTTAATATTAGATCTACATGAAAATATATAAAGATCATGTGTAAGTTTCCTAATAGAGGCCCCACACTTGGTTGAGGTGCTAGCTAAATTTTTAGGCAATTTGCATCGTAGCGGTCTCCACTAAGGGTCGCGGTGCCTAATTGGGCAGAGAGCCCACTCACAATTTCATCACATTTTGAGTCGCGACACTACCCACTAAGGGCCGCAACGCCAAGGAGTTCAGAGGAACCCCCAGCCTTGAGCGCCGTAGCGTTACCCTGCAAACCCAGAAAAACCAGCGATTTTTCGAAATCGTAACTTCCCAAATCCAACCTAAAATTTGGTTTTAATTTGAATTGACCCGTATAATGGTCCCAACATTGCAGATACACAAAATACCAACCTTCAAAACTCCCTAAACCCCAACCAAAACTCAAAATCTAAAAATTCTTCAAAAACACTCAAACAAACAAAAGTCAAAGACTTAAGGGATTGGGTTTACCTCTAAGAATTTGAATTCCTACTGTTTTCCCCAGGCTTGACAGCCTCTAGACTCCTATAGCAAGCTCCAAAACCCCACCAAGCTTGCTTCCAAGCTTAAGATTCAAGAATTTTCTTCCAAAGCTAAAAGAGTTTCAACTAGAAAGAAAGAGAGAGAGAGAGAGAGAGAGAGAGAGAGAGAGGGAGAGAGAGTTTGTGAATTTCGAGTTAATTAACTCAGCTTGGGCATGTATCTCTCAAATGGTCCAAAAGACCAAAAAGCCCCCACTTCACAACTTTCCTCTCAAAGCCCTTAAGGGAAAAATTGTCATTTGACACTCTAATCTTGCTAAAACTCAATTTCACTTATGATTCCCAATTAATTTTGCCAAATACAAAATACCACTATTCTTCCCGAAATACGACTCATACTTCAATGAGTCTCGGTAACTCAAAAAATTACCAAAATACTCCTTGGCTCACCCCAAGTGGGGAATTATTCCCTGTAGTGACTTTGCCACTATTATGCTCAAAAGGACCGACCCCTGCTGGATATCTCAAATATATCCACATAATAATGTGGTCTCAGTCATATAATACATATACAATCACAATTATACCTTGACCAGATTAACTTACAAAAATGCCCGTTTTACTAGAAATTGGCCCACAAGCGTATTTAATACACTTATCACATGGATAATTAGTCATATAATAATATAACTCATATAATTCACGTAATCACATATATAATCACAATTTAATCTTATTAATACATAAAAATCCATTTATGCCCTCCTGGCACCCTAGTCAAGGCACCAAGCCTAGAGACAATTTTGGGACGTTACTGAGATGCTAACCAGCTCCGAAATAACCTAGAGACAAAGGATCCAACCCTCGAATGACTGGCCCTAGTGGAGGAGAAAATGAAGAGGCTTTTTTCGGTTAAAAATATAGATGAATGCGATTCTGATGAAGAACTTGAGCTTTGTGCCCCTCATATCGCAGCAGCTCCGTATCTTGTTGGCTTCAGGATGCCAACTTTGCCCACATATATAACAGAGCCGCTGATCCATCCAACCACATTGGGACCTTCAACACTCTGATGATGGCCTACAATGTTAATGTTGACCTACGGTGTGTTCTATTCCCAGCTACGTTGATCGGACCAGCCAAGCTATGGTTAAAAAAATATAAGAAACACTCAATCACCTCTTGGAAAAGGTTGTCCTCTGAGTTCAAGAGACAGTTACGAGATGCAAAAGAGGTTCTAGTAGAGGCTGACTCACTGGCCAACATTAAGCAACAACCCGGTGAGACCAGAAGGCCTACCTCAATCTATTTACTAATGTAGTGGCCAAAGCTTGAGAAGTTGACGACAGTGCCAAGCTCATCACAATGAGAATAAGAATCACTGTAAGAAAAGATCTATGGAAGGAGCTCCAAAGGAAAGGTGTGAAAAGTGTAGATGAATTCTTGGCTCAAGCTCAAGAATGGATAAATCTAGAAGAGGCAGAATCTACTGTTGCAGGAACTAGTCAGACCCTCGTTCGGCTCGCTGGAGTGGTGGCGGATGTTTCATCTACAGCTTAGCCCGCCACATAACCAGGCAAGGGTTAATTAACCAAAAGGGAATGGTGAGGGTGACCAGAGTGGGCCTAAAAAGAATAAGCTCAGGGAGAAATATACCTCCATCTACACCACCTATATTGATCTAACAGATACGCGATATAATATCTATTTAGCTGATTCTACTCGCCCTCCATGGAAGAAGCCAGAACCTTCAAGACATTAAAGGGAAAAGAGAGACCTGACTAGACTCTTCCAATACCACAATGATATTGGCCATAACAAAGATGATTTTTGTCTATTAAAGGAAGAGATTGAGACGCTCATTCGGGCTAGACTATTGGCCTAATATGCTCGGAACAAGGTAGCGTCTAACAAATTGGCAAGGCGAACCCATAACCAGCTCTGAGTAACTAAGCCAATCAAGAAAAAGCTCAACCAACTCATGGAAATCAGATCATCCTTCCCCCTGTTGAAGGAAGGGACATAGTCAACATTGCAGGTGGACCACATTTGGCAGGAACAAACAATGGAGCCTAGAAGAGATATATCCAGAAGTTGAAAACACATGATGGCACCAAGTTCGTTTAAGAGCAAAGGTTATCTAAACAACAATGATTGGATAAACAACCAATCATTTTTACGGAAGAAGACACTAGCCATGTATAACACCCTCATAGTGATCCATTTGTGATAACTATTCAACTCACTAACCGGAGGGTGCGCAGAATACTGATTTACAACAGGAACTGTTTGAATGTACTATTCAGGTCCACCCTTGAAAAGATGGGGCTACTTGTAACAAATCTTAAGGTGACCTCTATGACCCTCTATGAATTTTCAAGAGAGGGAATGGAAGCCATAGGAACAATTGATCTCGTAGTTGTTGGAAAAACATTCATAACACACATCGAAATTGGCGTGGTGGGCCCATTTTTTATATGAACAACAACAATATAAAATTTTCATTAATCATATAAACAATTTATATGACCAAGAAAACAATCCATAAACATTAACATAGAATATTATTAATCATGCAACAAATATAAAAATATACAATATATTTATAAATAACATTTAAACACAAAAAATTCAAGAACATATACAATTACCTCTTGAAGCCTATCAAGTGTCCTTGAGTCTTTTTTTATATTTATCAATCTTCCTATCCAACACTTTAAGCACTCAAACCACGATCTTCTGGAGTATTCTCTACACTTGTGTGTGGGCACATATAGAATATGGATTTGTATTTTTAGGAATCACAAGCGTTTCTCAACACATGAGAACTTGGATTTTGGTATGAGAATGACTAGAATAAGGAAGAAGAAAGAAAGAATTTTTGTGACAAAAATTCTAAAAACTTTTCTTAATTGCATATGATATGTGTAGTGTATTGTGTTCTTTTCTTCTCTCTTTAGTCTATATCATATATATAGAGATATTTCTATTACCTTATTATTCCAAATAATAATAGAAATATTATAAAATATCATAATGATGATAGGATTTGATTTAGGTAAATATCTAACTTATCAAATTTGAAATTTTTTTTTCAAATTATTAAATAATTAAATAAATAAAATAAAAACTACAGTGATACAATATCATTATTTGTGGTACACGCATGTCATAGTCTCTGGATTGTGTCATGCGTGACCCAATATTCCCTTTTCAAGGATTTTGCATTTTTCTTTTATTCAATTAAAATAATTCTCGCACAAAATAAGGTATTTATCTTTTTAAGGAAAAAGATGACAACCATATTTCAAAATTCAAAATTCAAATTGATGATCATTATTATCATTATCTTTTAAAATTAAATAAATCAAAAACTATTTTTGACGTACTAATTTTATTTTCTCCCACTCAAATAAAATAATTAATTTCAAAAATTAATTTATTCATTTATATATATGAAATTCGAAATTTACATATTTAAATTATTAAATATATTTTTCAAAAATGAATAATTAATTTCAAATTAATTATTCAACCTCAATTAACATATAATTATATACTTGTCCCGAAGAATAAAATTCTTCTCAAATTTCCAAATTACAGTTAAAACATTGTATCAACTCTTACCTTGATATGATGTTGATAGAGCCACCTTGGGGACCTATGGACCTATAATATTAAGATCCAATAAATATTACATTACTAATCAAAGCTCTTTGATTTAATAATCATATTTATTAATCTCATGATTACTCCACTATAAATATGAGATTGAACTCTTGATAATTATAGACATATTTTTACTGAGTACTTTATTTAAGAATAAAGTGTCCATTGATATAATCATTACATACAACGTTAATCCTCTATTAATGGTTCATAATTAAAAGGGAATAAAATTACTATTTTACCCTTTTAGCTATATCTTGTTCCTAGAGTACCATTGACTTTACTAGTGAAGGTTGTGTCACAACAAGTTTGTGACGTGAGCGCTCAAAACCTTTTCAGTTCCAAAAGCCAACCCAATACGGAACCATTATTCAATCTAAAAGAAGGTATAGATTCCATATTTGTTAAACTACGTCCCCAGCCATATATATCATTGAGTCCCCAAAACAATTGTTCTTAGCCTTATCATTTTGACAAACCTTAACGGATGAATCAAAGGATCAGATGACATATATAGGAGTTCGTATAAACCTCAAGATTAAGATCATCGTGTATGTGATCATAGTTTGATGTATTAGATTAGTACTATGAAATAATGTTTAAACAAGTATTAACAAATCACATCTGGTCCAGTTCTACATACTCTCAACATGCAAAGTACCTCCACTAAAGTGTCCTACTACACTAGTAACTTAGATCTAGGTCACATGTATTCATAATACTAGTAGACCGTACTAGTAGTAATTAATCTAAAAATTCCCTAACTTTATTTTACTGCAAACTGTTTTAAGTTTATTATCTTAATTTTGATCCTTTCATACAATATGAGATTAAGACCACAGATAAACTTTGGAATTTTCTGATATTTACTTAATACTATCAATATAATATTGGACATAGTCTATATATATAATAATTCAATTCAACTATTTATTTAATTTAAAACATTTGTCAACTACAATTGCTTTAAGGGCACTATTCCTAATAGTAGTAACATTGGGCGATGAGGTGCGAGATGTTTCCAAGATGCTCGAGTACATGGTAATTTATTTCCCGGTGGCCTACAATGCAATTTTGGAGAGACCTGCGCTGATGGAGTTTGAAGCTTTAACTTCAGTTCGCCAATTGGCCATGAAATTTCTATCATCCTTGGGAATATGTACCGTGAGAGGAGATCAGCTCACAGCTAGGGAACACTATACCATTTCCATGAAGGGAAAATCACAACCCGAACAACAAGCCATGGTAATAATCTAAGGAAATGAGGAACCTCAGAAACCTAGAAATGAGGTTGCCCAACCCGAAGAAATTGATCCAAGATTAGGTAAAGACAGATCTGAGCTCTAGGCTTTATAGGAGCTAGAGGAAAGCGTTATCGACCTAGAAGTACCTTTGAAGGTAGTAAAGGTTGGATACCCAAGCGTAATGATGCATACCTTAAACCTTGACAAAAACATGTTTGGGAAGGTACAGAAACCTAGGCTACTGGGAAAATAGCGAGGAGAAGCTCTAGTGGAAGAGGTAGCTTGCTTATTGAAATACGAGTTCATTAGGGAGGCTAAATATCCGACCTAGATTGCCAACCTCGTTTTGGTTCCAAAGCCAAATAGAATGTGGAGTACATGCATAGATTTCTTCAACCTCAATAAAGCCTGTCTGAAAGACTATTTCGCACTACCGAGAATAGATCAACTAGTTGACACAACAACCATTTACTATCTAGAATAACCAAATCACGATGAACCCTACAAACCAGGAGAACACCAGCTTCATGAATGAACATAACGTATACTGCTACAAGGTCATGTCATTCGGGATAAAGAACACTCGTGCAACATATCTAAGGTTGGTCAATAAGATGTTCGTCAACCAGAACAGGAAATACATGGAGGTGTATGTCGACGACATGCTTGTCAAGTCAAAGACTACCGAAAACCATGTATCCGATCTAGATGAATGTTTTGGCATGCTAAAAAAGTAGGACATGAAGCTAAACTCCCAGAAATGTTTCCTTGGGATTTCGTGAGTGAAGTTCTTAGGCTTCATAGTCAATGTGAGGGGGATCAAAGCAAACCTAGATAAGATCAGGTTAATATTAGAAATGCCTTCACAAAGATCATGAAAAAAATATAGAGCCTAACTGGAAAGGTCACAGCCTTAAACCGATTTGTATCGAAGTCCACAGACAAATGTCTTCCATTCTACAACTTTCTCAGAGGAAATAGACGGTTTGAATAGACAAAAGAATGCAAACATGCATTTCAGGATTTGAAGACTTATCTAGATAAGCCCCCATTGTTATCAAAACCAGTTGCTGGGGAATATTTGTACTTATACCTAGCCGTAATAGAAAACTTGGTCAGCGCTGTGTTAGTTCGAGAAGAAAATCAAACATGGAATCCAGTGTATTATGTGAATAAGAGGCTTCTAGGAGCTGGAATAATCCTAATCTCACCAGAACGACATTGCTTCCATATGACTCTCAGATTCAGTTTCGATGCTTCCAACAACAAAGCGGAGAATGAGGCATTATTGGCTAGAGTTCAGTTGTGAAGGAACTGAAAGCAAGAGCAATTCAATGATTTAGCGATTCTCAACTTGTCGTTAATCATATATTAGGATAATACCAAGCTCAAGGAATCAAAATGGTATCTTATTTAGCTACGGTTAAATGTTAGAATTTGAGTTTTATTCCATCGAACAGGTCCCCCGCGAGCAGAATACGAACGCAGATGCTTTAGCCCGACGCGCAACAACCAAAGAGCAGACACATTAAATGTGGTCCCCATAGAATTCTCAGATAAACCAAGCATCAATGATGAGCCAGTGGAGGTCGGAGTGATTTGTGAAGAACCGACCTGGATGACTCCCATAGTTGAATACCTCACGACTGTAAAGTTGTCAAAAGATCGAAAGAATGCACAAAAACTGTTGTATGAGGTCTCGCGGTACGTTATGGTCAAGGGGATTCTCTACAGGTGAGGTCATTCTTTGCCTCTCCTAAGGTGACTTTTTCCCAAGGAAGCGCAGGCTATCCTCCGAGAAGTCCACGAAGGATTTTGTGGGGACCATCTTGGGGGGCAAAACTTGGCTCTAAAGGAATTAAGGCAAGGTTATTTCTGGCCCACGCTGAAAAAGGATTCGGCTCATATGTCCTCAAGTGTGGCAAATTCCAACGTTTTTCCATCCATGGTGGTAACTATGATTTCTTCGCCCTGGCCATTCACTATATGGGGGATTAACCTAATCGGCTTGTTGCCTACTATAAAAGGAGGAGTTTGCTACATAGTTGTCGCAACCAACTATTTTACTAAGTGGGTTAAGGCTGAGCCTTTGGTGAGTATAACCTCAAAGAGAGTACTATATTTTGTTATGAAAAGTTTAATATGTAATTTTGGTCATCTAAAGAAGACTGTGTCTGATAATGGAACTCAATTTGATAGCGACCTATTCTCGACTTTTTTCAAGAAGTACAACATAATAAAAATGATTCTCTTAGGTGAAAAACCCTCAAGCCAATGGGCAAGTCGAGGCAGTAAACAAAACCCTATAGGCGAGCTTAAAGAAGTGACTAGAATATGCTAAAAGGTTGTGGCCTGAACAGCTCCCACAAGTTCTCTAGGCCTATAGGACCTCACGTCGCATCTCCACTGGACATATTCCCTTCTCTCTGACTTTTGGAAGCGATGCTATGCTCCTAGTTAAGGCTCTAATGATGTCACATAGGTAAAGGACCTTCAACCAGGATCAGAATCATGACTTGCTTACTGCATCCCTAGACCTAATTAAAGAGCGACAAGAAGAATCTCAATTGCAGCTTGCCCATTATCAGTAAAGAGTAACTCGTTATTTCAATTCAAAGGACAAAGACTCAAGCTGAGAGATTTGATGCTCCGAATGGTGTTTCTAGCTAACAAAGACCCAAAAGACGATGTACTGGGACCGAACTAGGAAGAACTCTATCAGATCATGGAGATCATATGGGAAGGAATCTTCAGACTAGCTCGGCTAATTGGAGAATCGGTTCCATGAATTCGGAACACTCTACATCTCAAGAAGTCATATTAGTAATAGGA
Organism: Humulus lupulus; assembly: GCF_963169125.1. Lineage (NCBI taxonomy): Eukaryota > Viridiplantae > Streptophyta > Magnoliopsida > Rosales > Cannabaceae > Humulus > Humulus lupulus. The sequence continues at coordinate 227,120,791 of NC_084794.1, forward strand.
TATATTTGTTAGATTGAATGTGTTTTGTTCTTTGTAACGCTTATTTATAAAAACCATTTCATTTTGTTCGGATTTTAATGATAAAGGGTTGCTACATATTTTAAACGTGGTACCAGTTTTTTCATTTTAATCTTGTAATTTAGCATGAGTTGATTAAGTGAAATCGAACTAGAATATTTATGAATTCTGATCGGGTGGAGGGCATATAACCCTCAAACAGTCTTTGAAACATTCGACAAATTTAGGTTAAAATTTTTGCAACTTAGAATTTTAAAAATTGATTACTCTACGACTTATTAAAGCTCGAGTTTTCAAATAAATTCCAAATACAAACTAAGTTAAGAAAATTCAAAGTATAACAAAAAAAATCCCAGAATTTAACTAGGTACGAAAATCCTAGAACTAAACTAGGTCCAAGGCCTGATCCCTAACAGGTATACTCGACTAGGCAATCAAACTCTTAGAAATAATCAGGTCATCGACCAGAAATTAATTGGGCGAGAAATCAGGCAAAATATCTCGATCCAAAATTACCCCATATAACTATGTATAAGGACTTTGAAGGTTCGTAAGAATAAATACTTGATAGAAAAGGAGAGTGGACAAAAAATATTATATATAACAAGTTGAAAGAGATATCAAAATATGTAAATTATATTGAGGATAAGAATAACCTCGGGGTAAAGCCCAAAGATAATTGTCTTGGCCTAAAAGGCCCAAATACAAAGGGCTCAAAGTGCCCAAACAAATAAAATAAAAGAAACATAAAAGAGGGCCCCCATCATCCCTGAGCTCTGGTAACTTGCTCTCGAGATGACACCTCTTCCTCCCCGCCTTCTACTGTAGCTCTTGAAGTCACCACTGTCTCCACAGGCTCTTTCGATAATCAGTCTTGGAACTTGGTGAGGTAGCGTCCCCAAATTTTTGCGCTCTGGAATGAGAAATCCCCTTCCCAGTTATATGCCCAGCATTGATAGAACATTTCTTCCATAGAGTTCTCCGCTTCTACATCATCCTCCTTGGCCTTGGTCTCCACCTCCACAAGCTTCTGCTTGAGACTGTCGACCTCCGCAAGCTTTTGCATAAGATCGATGACCTTAAACTGAAGCTAGTCCCACCACTGGATTACCTCTGAAACTTGCACTTTGGAAATTCGCTCATTCTCCTGGGAGGTCTTCAGGGCATTTTTGGCCTCGTCTTGGGTGGCCTTCGTGGTGTTGGCCTCCTTAAACGAGACCTTCGCCTCCCCCAAGGAGGTTCTGGCCTCGGCCACCTTAGCTCGGATCCGAGGAATACCATGGAACTGAGACATGCAAGATTGCAACCAATGATTAAAGAGGGGTCAGTTTGTGAAAACATGGAACTGAAGAAGGAGGATAAGGATAAGACTTACCGTCAGAGTCATCCCCAACGCAGAGTCGAGTATAGTCGCTGAGGGTCTTGCATCTATGGCCTGCAGTTCTTCGGTGCCGACCAAGTTTGCATACTTCATCAGAAGGTTCACGATCTCTTGAAACGAACAACGTAGAGGTTCTGGATGTTTCCCCACATCGATGGGAGGACTTGGGATCATGGTAGTTGGGGCTGCAGCTTGGACAACCTGTGAGACATGCGAAGGATCACGAGGAGCTAGGGGAGGAACATTTTGGGTCATAATTATGGAGGGTTGGAGTTGCTTCTGGGTGGAACTGGACCACTTGGTTTTGGCTAGAGAACAAGAAGGAGCTCTAGATCTAGATGTAATTTGTCTTTTATGATTCTCGTCTTCTTGACTTTAGGGCCAGTGCTGAAGATATCCTTGAGGCTCATATCTTCTTCTGCATGGATGAACAAAAAATTATAACATATTTTTATAATTCTAACTATGCAAGCAACAAGTAGTAATAAAACAAGAACCCTACCCTCTGAACTAGAGGATGAAACTACTACGATTAGTTCCAGTTTATAGACCAGGCTAGATAGCCTCTAACTTTTGGATTATTGTGGGAGAAGGAGATTCTAGTGTTACTACTTCATGGGGCCTACTGAGTTCAAGCTCCTCATCTTGACTAGGTTCATACTCGACCTGCCTAATACCCGAGGTAAAGAAACCATGACGCAAAGAATGCCATGACAAGAGGTTTGTACCATACTGCTAAAAAATGGTGGACCTAAAATGTAAAGTGTTATAGACTACTACGACTTATTTAGGATAGGAAATTTCATGGTGAATGACCAATTGGTCAACGCACTGATGTAAAGTCACATTCAGGTGCGGGTCTTCATGATGTCGACTCACAAGCTGCCTTGGATTGAATCGGACTAGTCAAAAAAATGGTAGAACCTGGTTTATTTCCCTATCATGATTACCATGGCCAGAGGTGTCGGCTACTGCCCTCAATTTGGCACGACCTATGTCAGAATTCTACCCGCCTTCAGTGATCTTTCTTTTACATACCAACAGTGCGACCTCCTCTTCTTTCTCGACCTCCTCAACGATTGGAGGAAGCTCCTTGGGAGGACCTTGAGGCTTGATGGCCAGTGTCTGATCCTCTCTGATCAGCTTGCAAGACACCATGGTGGCGTCATTCACCACCACCCTGAACTCCTCCTTAGCAGGATCTCAGACCGTTTTGTTCTCTTGTAAATATCTTCACAAGATAACAACTTGATCATAATAAGTAAAACTTAGCAAAAGTAGAAATAACTTGATCAGATGATGAGTTTAAGAGCAGAGACACTTATGAGGTCAGTTGAAATACCAATATTTGAAGTTGCTTGTCTATAAAGTCATTTGGATGGCTAGGGAGATCGATGATGCTGGCGGATTTAGGAAACTAGGCGAGGTAGTAGAAACCGTCACCTTGAGTTTTAATGTTTGGATTAGCTTTCAGACATAAAAAATACAAAATATCCTCTAGAGTGGGGATCTTCTACTCGTTCTTGAGGAACAAATACTTGAGTCCTACCACGAAGCGATAGGAATTTTGCAGGAGCTGGAAAGGGGAGAGCTTAGCATAATTCAGGAAGTCCGTGAAATACTGATCCAGTGGGAGGAAGGCACCTGCCTTTAGGTGTTAATCACTTTAGGCTCTGAAGTCATCCTCCAACGAGGTGCAGCTTCGCTCACCTTCTAATGGAGGTCTATCATAGAAGTTGGGATCCATCTCAATCCCGTTACTTAGCATAATTTTATTCACTTTGGGTTGAGAAGTAATTCAAGACACGATACTCTCGACCTCAAAGAAACTATGAGGTTCTACCTCAATCCCCTTCTCCACCAATGGACCAAAGTGGGGAATGGAGGTCTCGAGGGTGACCTGCTTATCATTGTCTCAAGAAAAGGAGTCTGTTATAGTATTTTTCTTTTGAAGGGCCATGACGAAGATTTTAGTTCGCCTGATTACAAAATGACCCATTACATGCGACTTGGAAGATAACCTAACTCTAATAACAGAAGAAATGGTGACCTAAAATTTTAAGGCTTTATTACTCGACCTAAGGCATCTATGAGTTAATTTTAGGCTTAATACCCCGAAAAGTGGTCCCACGCGCGTCTCTAGTTCATGAGCCTGAATCTCGAAAAGGTGCCGAAATTTTTGGATTCGTGTGTCAGACACAGTTGTTTCGAAAAGTGGTTTAATGCAAAACCACTCCAATATTGTAAACCTTAAGCTACCCAAACCAGAACCTAAAACCTTGGAGTCTTCAACCCCCAAAATTCAAACATTCAACCTTTAAACCCAGAAAATAATATCTTTTTTGTGCATTATTTCTAATCTTTCTAGTGCTATTGTTTTTGGCCTAGCAAAAACCAAAACTAAGCTCATACAGAAACAAAGTAAGGCAAAAGCACTGGAAAATTTCATAAAAAATTATTTAAAAAATGAGAAAATGAAATTTAAACCAGGGATGAGCATACTTACAGATTGGGTTTTTTATCGACGCATGAAGGAAGAACAGAAAATGCCTGAAATATCCAAGCGTGAGGGTTTGAGAATTTCTGGGGAGCAAAAAATTTCAGAGAGTTTGAATATTTTGAGAAGAAAAGAGAATAAAGGAAAATTTTGAATGCAAAAGTGGCTAAGCACAAAATTTTCTCTTCTATTTTTACGTAAACTTCGAGGACAAATCTGAGCCACATGATTAAAGCAGGCAAAGATCCGAAGGTCAGAATTAAATAAACCAAACAGCGAAAAAAGTTGACAAGACAACAGTTGCGGTACTCGAAACCCAAACAGATGCCTATGAGAAGCAGACACATGTCCCGTACTCGAGTGAGTGGGTGGGCAGGTTTTCACATAAAAAACCAAAAAGCCCCCACTGTGCGTGTCAGAAGTGATATCATGCACAAGCAAGGGCTTGGGGGGAGGGGGGGGGGGGGAATGTTACCCTAAAACACGAGCTCAAATATCTAGCTCGGGGTACAACTGGCACGAAATAAATAAAGGAGGCATGACTTTAGAGATGTTTCGTTAAGTCCGGACCAAACAACTCGGGGATGTGTCATTGAGTCCGGAACAGCCCAGGATCTTTCAGATCATTAGAGATGGAAATGATAGAGATCGAGGTACCCAGTGTCCAGATCGCATATGTCAAGCTTGATCACTATCTAAGTCATGCCATACTGTTCTAGTCATATTCAACTCAAGAATGACTTCTAGCTCGGAGTGGTTCAATGACGCACATGGAAGAATCCCTACAGACTCGAATGCTCGATATGTGTAATAAGTGCACGCAATCAGTATATACATTTATTAATGGATGTAAATTGCAATAAGCTTAATTATGATATTTAAATGTCGATTAATATGGTAATTTAACAAATATTGTACATTGCAATTTATAGTACGGTTACCCAATATTTTCCATCATAATTCCCTATACATATAAGGGGAATTGACAGTAAAAATGATAGAAATTCTGTATGCAAAAACTCTGCTGAAATTGTCATAAACAATATCGTCTAGGGTTCCTAAACATATCAATAATAGTGACTCGTGGACTAGGTGGATTTTAACTACTGAACCACAAAAATTGTGTGCGTTTTTATATTTCTTTACATTCAATTTACTGTAAGCTTAATCTCTCTATCTTGAATTCTAAACCTCCTGTTGACAAAAAATCGCGTCAACAATTTATATTATTTTAAAATTATTATATTGTCTTAATCTTAATTAAACAAACAAATGAGAAAAATTAGGGAGACAAGAGTGCGCTACTTATCACTCACTGTGCATGCACAGTGAGTGGTACCACACTCTAGTGCCATGTGTCCCTGGGATTTTAATTTTGAAATTCAAATATTATTTGTTTATTAATTATTATTTTAATTTGAATAAAATAAATAATTAAAATAAAAATCTAACATATTAGTTTTGAATTAATTAAATTTAAAAAGAAATAAAAATGTTTCATTAGTTAAAAATGGTACGATCTTTAATCGTACATATCAGTAAGAAATAGTTGATATACTTTTCTAACTCTGAAAAATTCTTAAGAACTCTCTAAATCATTCTCTTTTACAAAATCTCTAGATCTCTTGAGTTGAGAACATCTAGAGAGCCTAAATAATCAAACTGGTGAATCTTACGTGCCCATATACATCCTTGTATGTTTGAGGAACGACTTAGAGGACTTTGGTGTGAATCTTCGAGTAGATAGAAATGTTGTTTGATTATACAAAAACACTCAAGGTCTCTTAATAGGCTACAAGAGGTATTCTTGTTTCCTTTTTGTGTTTAGATTTAATTTATAAATATATGTATTGATCCTGGCTCGACATTAATGGTTTTTAAAATCAACACCCCCTTCCGCTGTGTCCCTAATTTTATTAAATTAATATCAACAATTGGTACCAAAGTGGTCTACATATATGTATACATTAAATGTTGTGGGGGTTTCTTGCATTTTTTATATGCATGATGATATGTATATTGAATGGATGGTTTTGTTTTATGAATGTGTGGTTGAATGATGAATCATTAATTATGCACTATTGGTTTAGGAATTGTATTTTAATTTTTCTTAGATCTTGTGTAAGCCATTTATTGGGCATAGGATTTTTTTTAATTTTATTTGAGAAATACATTGTAATAATTTTTGTCACAAGAGAAAAGAGAAAAAGAGAGGGACTCAAGCCACACAGTTTGAGCCTCACGACCTGATCCCCACGTCCTCTCGGCCCCAGTGCCATAGGCTCGTGCCCCTCTGTCCTTGGCCTCTAGGCCCTAGCTCCCCACTCATGCACTTGCGTCGGTCGAGCACCCACGACCTCTAGGCTGAGCTCTATGCGCCCGCGTGCCAGCACCTGTCGAGCCCCAATGCCCTAGCCCAGTTGCCGACCCTAGCTTGTGCACCATACTTGGTGCCTAACAAATCCCTACAATTTAGCAATTATCTTATGTTTAATTAATTTTTAAATTGCCTAAATTTGAAAAGTTAATTATCTTGTTTTATTTTAATTAGAAAAATATAACATCTTTTAGTTGGTTAAGATTTTAATAACCTTATGTTTAAATAATTATTTGAATGTTATTATTTGAATTATTTAAATTCAACTAAATTAAAAGATTTTAATAATATTATGTTTAAATAATTATTTAAATTCAGTGCTGATAGGTTAAACACTTAGCCACATAATCAACCACGTCTTTCTTCATTCCCGGCCACCAATACAGAGTCTTTAATTATTTTTACATTTTCGTTATGCCCGAATGTAGGGAATAAGGAGTGGTATGAGACTCATTCATAATCTCTCGCCTGATACCAGAATCCATCGGAACACAATTCTGATTTTTATACCTCAATAAATCTGCCTCTGAAATAGTAAAGCCTCTAGCCAATCCAGCTAAGACATTCTCCCTATGTTTCTTCAACTGAGGATCCTCCTTCTGCGCTTTATTATTCTCTCAAGAAGTATGGACTGAAGCGTAATGTTGGCTAGTTGACCAACTACCAGTTCAATTCTCTCTCTTGTCATTTCTTCAGCTAACTTTTCTAATATCTGTTTTGAACTGAACAATTGTCCTTAACCACTCCAACTCAATGCGTCGGCCACCACATTGGCCTTCCCTAGATGGTACAAAATCTCACAATCATAGTTCTTCACCAACTCCAGCCAACGCCTTTGGCGCATATTCAAATCCTTCTCAATGAAGAAATACTTCAAACTCTTATGGTCAGTGTACATTTCACTTTTCTCCATACATGTAGTGCCTCCATACATTTAGTGCGAATACCATCGCTGCTAGTTCCAGGTCTTGAGTGGCATACCTCTGTTCATACTCCTTCAACTGTCTAGAAGCATAGGCTATTACCTTTCTAGCTTGCATCACTACATAACCCAAACCCTGCCTTGAAGCATCATAATAGACCACAAACTTTTCCTTGTCTAATGGAAGACTCAGTACCAAAGCAGTAATCAGCCGCCTCTTCAACTCCTTAAAACTGTTCTCACATCTATCTGTCCAGATAAACTTTGTCCTCTTATGCAACAACTCAGTTAATGGTGTTGCTATTATGGAGAATCCCTCAATGAACCACCGATAGTACCTTGCTAATCCCAGGAAGCTTCAAACCTCCGGTACACTGCTTGATCTCGACCAATCTCTCACTACCCCTACCTTGGTTGGATCCACTAGAATCCCCTCTTTACTCACAATATGGTCCATAAATGTTACTTGGGGTAAACATAATTCACACTTACTAAACTTAGCATACAACTTATGCTCCCTCAGCCCTTGTAGTACCAAACGAAGATGTTGCTCGTGTTCTGTTTCTGATTGGGAGTACACCAGTCTATCATCAATGAACACAATTACAAACTTATCCATAAATACCCTATTTAACAGATCCGTGAAGTCTACAGGGGCATTAGTTAAACCAAAAGACATGACCAAGAATTCATAATGTCCATAATTCATACGGAACACAGTCTGGTAAATCCTCTTCCTTAATCGTCAATTGATGGTGGCCAGACCGAAGGTCAATCTTAGAAAATATTGTCTTTCATTGTAACTGATCAAACAAATCGTCAATCTTGGGTAGTGGGTACTTATTCTTAACAGTCAACTTATTTAGCGATGCACTATGCACATTCTTAATGACCCATCCTCCTACACAAACAACACTCGAGCACCCCACGGTGAAATGTTGGGCATAATCAATCCTAAATCCAGTAATTTCTTCAATTAAATCTTCAGTTCCTTTAACTTTCCTGGAGCCATTCTATAAGGTGTCCTCGATATTTGTTATGCTCCTGGTGCCAATTCTATTACAAATTCAATCTCTCGGTGTGGTGGCAACTCTGGCAGGTCTTTTGGAAACACATCAAGAAACTCCCACACCAACCTACTCTCACCTAGTCCAGCTGAAACAAACTTAGAGGAATCTACTATGTTTTCTAGGAATCCTATGCAACCCTCTTGCAATAGGTCACTAGCTCTCAATGCAGAAATCCTAGGTACTCGTGGTCCACTCACTATCCCCACAAACACAAAGGGTTGCTTTACTTCAGGCTCAAAAGTTACCATCCTTCGCTTGCAGTCTATCATCGCCTCATACTTTGCCAACAAATCCATTCCTAAAATCATATCAAAAATCATCCATCCCTAGTTCAATCAGATCCACAGACAACTCCCTACTGTCTATCTCCACTGGTAACACTCTAACCCACCTCCTAGAGACTACTAATTCCCCACATGGCAGCAAAGTTCTAAATCCCCTAGCATACAAATCACAAGGTCTACACAGATGGTCTATCAATCTAGGCGATACACATAAATGAGTAGCTCTTGAATCAATCAATGCAGTAAATGAAGATCTAGCACTAGAAATTTGACCTGCCACGACCGAGGGACTAACCTTAGCTTCGGTCTGGCTCAAGGCATACACTCTGGTTGTAGTGAGGTTGTCACTCTTTCTTGGTTCCTCTTTCTTCACTTGTGGACAAAATTTCCTGAAATGACTGACACTCCCACAAACGAAACATGCTCTAACTCTGCACTCTCCTAGATGGCATCGCCTGCACCATGCACTCTCTCAGAAGCTTCTCAAGTTCTCTCCTTCGTCCCAATGGCCACTAAAGGTACCCATGCCCTCCTATCTAGACCAGGAAGAACAAAAGAAGCTGGGGCCTTTCTCTTCTGCTCACTGGGGCCACTACCTTAGCCAGAACCAGTGAAGTGAGGCACCATCCTCCGAGCGGCACACCTTGCGATACCTTTTTTCCATATCTGGTCTTCAGCACCCTCAGCAGTAAGGGATTTTTCCACTACTTGAGATAATTAGTAGTGCTTAGATCCAATGTTATCTTGACATCCCAGACTATCATTACATTCAACCACCGTAACAAACAATCTCTCATTGCCATATCAGTAGGCACCAAATCTGGCTCGAATTTAGCTAACCGGTCGAACTTCAGAGCATACCATGTTACGGTCATTCTATTCTGCATTAAATTAGTGAAATTCACCTGCCTTCACAGCTCAAATTTCAATACTGTAATACTTCTCATCAAAAATGTCCTTGAACTCATCCCAAGTCATAGCGACCACATCTCTCCTCTGAGACACAACTTCCCACCAGATGCGGGCATCATTGCTTAACATATAACTAGCACAAGCCACCCTCTCATTTTCTTCTACCCTCATAAAATCCAACATAGAAGTAATCATGTTCATCCACTTCTATGCCCGCGGTGGGTCCAGAGCACCCTCAATGGTGGGAGGCTGCTACATTCTAAACCTCTCATACAGAGGCTCCCATCTATTCTCCATTATAGGCTGGACTAGCACTGAAGCTACAGTCTGTGAAGCCTGCATTCCAACATCCCAAGGAGGAGCCCGTTGTATCGACTCTCAGAGTTCATCTTCATTTCTCTGGAATCTGGCTTGAATTTCTGCAAACATCTGTTGCCAACTCTATAGAGTAGGTGGAGGGTCCTGATCCTGGTTGTTATCTTCAGCCACAATGTCGCAGAGCCGGTTTGAATACCGAGGCATAACTTCAATATGCCTGCAATCAATAACACTGCACATCAGGCATGATAACAACATCCAAAGAAACCACCCCCCAATTCAACCTATCAATCACAAACAACAAACCACTACAATATACATATAGCACAATCATATAACAATCAAGGGGCCATGCCCTAGCATTATATACACAGCATGCTCTTTATATCACAGGCAGATAGGCAATTAAATAAATATTTCACTTAATACCGACCAACCCTGAGTCGAGCTTGTCTTTGGCAACAAGTGTACATGTTCGGTCAATCTCTAGGAACCATTAACCTTGGCACGCTCTGATACCAAGTTGTAATGCCCTACTACTCTAGAGTCATTACCATGTGGTTTTAAAATGTGTATTTGGCTCGCTAATCGAGGTCTTAGACCCAAAAGTGTAACTAAATTAAAACAAAGGCTCATTTTATAAAAATTCCATGTGAAAGACTTAAACTTTCATTAAAATCATAAAAGAGTTACATTGGGATCCCAAAATGTTTTTTAAGACATTTACCACTCAAAAGTCATTGTATAGTCGACCTAGGCGACAAAATCAAACATTACATTGTGCTCCTCAAAAGTACCCCAACTGTGGCGGCCAGTTAGGCCAAACATGTACTCACCGCTCCAAGCCCTCCAACCCATGGTTGGTCGTCATTTTCCTTGCCCTTACCTGCACCATAGAGCACCCATGAGCCAAGGCCTAGCAAGAAGACTTCACCAGCATAACATATAATAATTCATTTCAATAAGTGCACAACTAATCAATCACAACAATGGCCTAAGCCGGTCAAGGTGCATTACCAGGCACCAAGTTCACAGTCTTGACTGAGTGGGTGAGTACGACACCCTTAGGTGGCCCTGCCATGGCGGCTTGCATTCAACATGCCTATTGTCGATCCTGGCCCTTGCCGCTCAATCACAAAAACATGTATGGCATAGTAATTTCAAACATTTACACATAACACTAAGCAAAGTACAAGCACTGGCCATGCCCTGCTCTATATGGACAAACAGTTTCTTACCTTGAGTCATGAGCTGACAGTATAAGGCGATTCTGAGCATGATCCTTAATTCTGAGCCTTAGCGGTATAACCTAGTCACAATGCAATAGTGGATAACCATCAAAACCTAAACCAATTAAAAGCTTCAAAATAACGTACTAGTCTCCCGGACCTCGAATTCTACTAAAACAGGTAGTAGAATCGTTCCCAAGCCCTAAAGTTTGAGTTTGCGAGCTAAAAAGCCTTATTTGGCCATTTCTACCTATGCACATCGCGGCATGCCTCAATTTAGAGGCTCCCAGCCCCCTTCGTTCCTAGAGACATGCGCCGCGACTCAGCCTTGAAGGGTCGCAGCGCGCCTAGGAAAAAATTGAAAACCCAAGCCCTGGGTTCACGCAGGTTGCGACGCCCCAATAACAGGATCGTGGCACGACCCTATGAACCCAGATTTTCCCCAGTTTTTCCTGCATTTTCCCTGAGCTAAACTCCTCATAATTCAACTTAAACATGCCATACAGCCATAATTGAGTCTAGGAATCTGATTAACACATCCTAGACAACACAAACATCCCAAAATCCAATTCAACTCCTTAACTCAACTCAAACCTAAGCTAGAACTAAACTCAGCAAAAACCTAATTTAAATCACAGAAACTCACAAAGATGACAGGTTATAGAGCTTACCTCAGGAGTGATTTTGATCCCTAAGCTAAATCCCCAACCAATTTCAACTTCAAATCTTCAATTGCCTTAGCACATTCCTCAAGAATTCAAGAACTCAATCAAGATTAAGGGAGGAGAGGGAGTAAACGAGATAGAGAGGGAGAGAGTAGTTGAGTGTGTGATTAAGTTTATCCTTTGTGTTTCTGGTGGGTTCCTTAATTATCTCGTGACACCAAAATGACCAAAGTGTCCCTAGGTCAAATCCTGCTCTTTAACGCCCCCAAGGGCAAAATGTTCATTAGCCACGTTTCCCACTAATTCCTCAAATTATCCTATAAATTCCCAATTAATCTCGGCATACCCAAATAATCGCCAAATAACTACCTGTTACTCGATAAATCCTGAATACACACTATGTTCCCAAAATACCCCTAGGCTCACCCGAGCTGAGTATTTGACCTTGTTGTGACTATTATGCTTATCCACTCATTAGGACTGCCTCAAGCAGAATATCGCGAATATATCCACATAATAATGTGGTCTTAATCAGAAAACACACATAGATTCAAATATGTCCTCAACGGGCCAAAATTATGAAAATGCTCTTCTAATAATAAACGGGTCCACATGCATATTTAATACACCTAAACATGCATATCTAGTCATATTATAATTAAACTCATGCAATCAAATAATGTCACACATATATCATAATTAAATCACATAATAATGAAATTAAAATCAATTATTGCCCTCTTGGCACACTAATCAAGTCACCAAGCCTTATTAGCAAATTTAGGACATTACAATCAAGAGAATTATGCTAAGTGGTTGAGGATAAACAACATGGCTCGGTATTACGTACTAGAAACAGCAAGTCATGAAACCATAAATACTCTTGAATGCCTTACATCTGCATATGATATACGAGAGACCATCCATGCAACTTATGGACACATATAAGATAAGTGGTTTTATAAAATCCTATCAGCCAAGCTTGAAACAATCGTTGAAATAATGAAGAATAAGAAAGGTAAATATTGTTTTGTTGATTCTTTTGACTAATTCGAAAATGATTTGTCATCCTAGATTTTATATTCAGGGGCCACTAACAATGTTTGTTCTTTTGCGTAGATGGTTGAATTTTTTTATTCAAGGAAGATTTCCAATGAAGTTCTTGAAGATGGAGATGGAGAGCGCGTTTAGTTCAGAAAAGCGTTGGGAACAATCTGTTTAGTTTAGTTTTATTTTATTGAAGGAAAACTTTATTCTTTGTTTAGAACAATTTTTTTTTAGTTTATTTCTTTTAGAAATTCAATTTCCTTTTATTGCATGAAGTGACATTTAAATAATTTTTTAGTAATTATATGAATATTCATAATTTTCTTTTAATATACATGCAATTGTAAACATTCAGACTGTAGGCGCTTTGCCAAAATGAACGATCGCTTAATAATTTTGAGTTATTTATAGTAGCTAAACCAAAAGGTAACAAAAGATAAAAAGTTTCTAAAGAAGATGATACATATCTACAGCATCTAAGACTAGGTCATATTAGTCTAGATAGAATAAACTGATTAACAAAAGATGAACCATTAAGGGAACTAACTGTTGGAACTCGTCTGGTTTACGAATCCTGTCTAGAAGGCAAAATGACTAAACGCCCTTTCTCAACGAAAGGCTACAAAGCCAAAGAACCATTAAAGCTTGTAAACAACAATGTGTGTGGTCCAATTAATATACAAGCTAGAGGTGGTTATGAGTATTTTGTCACTTTCATTGATGACTACTCAAGATTTTTTCATACTTACCTAATGCTTAGGAAGTCAGAAACCTTTGGCAAGTTTAAAGACTTCAAAGATGAAGCTGAGAAGTAATTGGAATATTTGGATCTAGAAATCAAAGATTTAATGCTGGAGATTCCAACTCACAGCACCGGGAATGCCACAACTAAATGGCATTTCAGAGAGAAGAAACAAGACCTTATTGGACATGGTCAGGTCTATGTTGAGCTACTGATCTCTTACTCTCACATTCTGGGGTTATGCACTTCAAACGGCGACTTACATTTTGAATGTAGTCCTTGTTAGGCTTTGTGCCCTAAAAGCATGTGAAAAAACATTTTTGATTTAAATAAAACTATATTTTTATTATGTATGAATGTTATAATTATTTTTTGAATAATTTATATAAATATTAGAAAATTCCATATTCATTTATGAGAATATGATCTTGTATGCATACAAGATAATTAATATCATATATAATGAATAAAATAGTAAGCAACATATTAAAGTACGTAATCTTTAATGAATGGTTGAAAGTACACTTTACTAAGCATATGTGATGCGAGTAATCTAGATTCGGGTTACTATGTGGATAGACATCTTTGTAAATGTACTTTATGTAATAGTGATTATATATGACAGGATCGATGTGAATTAATTATCTTTATAAACTTACCGTTTGCCATAAAGATTTAATTCACATCTTAGTAGATGATCATTTGTATATCAATCTAAATATTGAGTTATCATGAACTCTTGTTTGTGTTTATTGGATCTTTTGATTCATTCGTTAAGGTCTCTTGATATAATGAGGCTAGTAACTTTTATTTTGGAGATTCAATATCATGAATGGCCGAGAACATGATATTACAATAAAGGAATCCATGCTTTCCTAACAAATCGAATATTGGTTCCCTTAAGACTATTTTTTGAATGAATAGTTATTGAGCTCAAATCTATAATATGATTATAGATTAAAAATTCGTTGGTGAATTAATTGTACTTAAGGAATAAGAAGTAATTAGAATGATAAAATTTTAATTTTTTACCAAGTCTAATTAGCGAACCAATAAATGGAAGACATAACTACATTTATTGATTACATTAACAGACTATAAGAGAAAACTCAATAAATACAATTCTATAATTACTTACAGTGAAATTCTATATTTATAGTGGAGTAATAATGAAATTAATAAATAAGATTAATGAAATAAAGAGTTTAATTAATAATCCAATTTATTGGAGCTTCGTATTATAGGTCATTGGTCCCCGGGTCGCCTCTGTACTACATCGTCAAGGGTAAGGATGTCGCAAGTAAGATTGATGGAGAAAGGACTAAATTGAAAATGAATAAATTTTTCAGGGCAAAGTTATAAATATGTACAATTAATTATTTATTTAACTAATTAGTTTTTATTCTGAAATTTTTTATATTAGTTAAAATAAATATTAACCTATGTTTGGATTAATATTTGAGAGAGTTAATTATTATCTTATTATATAAACTTATAGTTTTTAACATAAGGTTAATTTTGAATTAACTGATATTTATTTTGAGAATAAATATATTGTCTTAAAGTTAATTCAGTAAACAAATGAGAAAAATTAGAGAGGCTTTATAGTGGCGCCACTTTGGTGCCACACTATCCCTGTGATTTGAATTTTGAATTTCAAATTTATTTGTTTATTTAATTATTAATTTTAAATTTGATTTAAATAAATAATTAAATTAGGATATAACTGATCAACTTGAATTAATAAAGTTAAAGAAAAATAATTTTTTTTTATTTTATCTTTAAGAACCTAAAAATAAGTGTTTCCTTTAATCAGTTGTTATCTTTCTTATCAGACTCCCTCAGAGAAAAATTATCGATAAAATTTTCTAGAACTTTCTACAAGCCTTCTTTCTTCTTCAAACTCTCTAGATCTCACGTGCTGAAAACATCTAGAGAGCCTAAATAATCAACCTATGAATCCTACGTGTCCACATACGTCTTTGTGCGTTAGAGGAACGACTTGGAAGGCTATGGTGTGAGGTAATATGTTTTTACTTGTATATGTTCATTTAATGTATAGATATATGTACTGATCTTGATTGGTATTAATGATTTCTTAAAATCCCCCTCCCCACCTTCTGCTACATCCCTGATTTTATTCTATTTAATGCCAACAATCGGTACCAGAGTAGTCTACATATATGTATACATTTAATGTTGTGTGGGTTTCTGACATTGTTTATATGTATGTTGATATGTATATTGAATGGATGGTTATGTTTTTTGAATGTTTGGTTGAATGATGGATCGTTAATTATACGGCTCTATTGGGTTAGAAATTGATTTTAATTTTTCTTAGATCTTGTGTAAGCAATATGGGGCATAGGAATTTTGTAATTTTATTTTTGAAATTTGGTTGTAAAAATTCTAGTCACAAAGAAGAGAAAAAAAAGATGAGGGACCCGAGCCATGCACCTAAGGCACATGACTTGAGCCCCATGAGCCCCACGACTAGCGCCCCATGCATTGTGCTTGCCTAGTGCCCGCGTGCGCCAGCCCCTACACCCCATGCATCCATGCACACCTGCTCCTACACCTCGCGTGCTCATACGCCCCTGCCCCTGCACACCTGGTTGAGTCCCTGGCTGCTGGGCACTACCACCCGAGCTCTTGAGGATCACCTCCAACCATCGGCCCTAGCAAGTGCACCATGATTGGTGCACAACAAAACCCTTTATTTAGTTATTATCTTTTGTTTAATTAATATTGTAAATTATTTGAATTTGAAAAATTAATTATCTTGTTTTATTTTTATTAGAAAATAGAATATCTTTTAGTTGGTTAAGATCTTATCTTAAGTTTAAATAATTATTTGAATTTGATTCTTTTAATTATTGAAATTCAACTAAATTAAAAAAAATAATAAAATGGATTATTTAATTAAAAACTAGTTTTAATTAAATAAATTAATTAGAAAATTAGTTTCTCATTAATTAGTGTGTCTAATGGAATCCTAAAGATTATGAAGATGAGCCTAAGAGAAGGAGAAGCAGCTTGAAGTCTTGTAAACAATTGAAGCCCATTTTGTTATTTAAATTTCTATTTTTTTTCAAGGGTTGTAAATTTAGAAATACCCATTAGTACTCGGATAATCATTTATTACACTTATTTAAATAAATATTATTTCATGTTTTTTTGATAACATGATCATGCATTAGTGTATTATATGTCCTGCATGAAACCCCACACAGTTTTAATTAATCATGGATCTATATTGTAGAAACCTGATTATCTAGGATTGCCATATATGTTTTGTGAATTATTTTGGTGAAATCACTTGCATGTAGAATACTAAGTCTTAAATTAGTTAAAACTTGGTAAATCTCACCATAATAAAGGAAATAATTAATATAGGCCTTTTACAATAACCAACTTTATTTAAAATGTGTTTTAGTAAAGTTAGATGAATGTAATGTGTAATGATTTAAATAACTTTAATTATAAAAACAGACTTTTTTATAATTGTATAATTTTTGTAATTAATTACATTCATAGGGTTGTAAATGAACTAGCAATTAATTTAGAATTAATTTATTATTTTAATAAACACATATATTCTAAAATAGTAAGTGGAAGAAGGTTAACATATTAATGTGACCTATGATCTCCATTATTTGTACAACACCGTGAAATATGATTAGGGCCTTCAGGCGACTTTGTTTTCGTCCCTCTAAGGAAGATTTCTAGTCATATTAATATCAAGGTGTACTTCTTAAGAAGATAGGAAATAGTGATGTATTTTTGGTTTGACCGACCCTAAGGCAAAACTCTCTATGTTAAGTCATAAATTATGAAATAATGAGTTACACTTACAAAGATAAACTTAAGCTTTTGTAGTTGATAATTGTATCTTGACCAAACAAGCGATACTTTATTATTAAAAGAGAAAATACAAGTTATTTTGAATTTTAAATAATAAAGATAAGAGTGTCTTATAAAATGTCTGGAATTAACTTGATTGGCCCGAAGGAGACACTTTAATTGTCAGGTAGTTTATCATGGAATAGTAAATGTTTAAGTTTATGTGTTTTAATTGTTGCATTCATGCATCATGTTTACTTTTCGAATTTTTTGATATTTATTCACATAAAATAAATCATGTATCTTTCATTTTTTCAATTATAAAAGTATTGCCACCCAATTACTTTCCAATTATGTGTCCTGTCATGCATTAAATGATTGATGATCATATTAGTAAAGTGAAACTCACTGAAGAGGATGGATTAATTCAACTATGTTTTTCTTGCTAAAATTCTTAAACATATATTTAATGAAAAGCGACCTCCTCCTATGCCATCATGGGATGCAAGGAAAGAGGAACATGAGAAATATGCTCATTGGTTGAGATCAAATCACATGGCAAGATTTTATATTATTAGTACCATGGAAGAAAACCTAAGGAAAAAGTTTGAAGGGATTGAATATGCACATGATATGTGGGATGTTGTTTATGAAGATATATACAAGATCATATTCACGAAACGGTAAATATGATTTTCCTATACCTTAAGCTTGAATAGTGGATTATAAGGTATTATTTTGAATCTTTGATTTAGAACCCACTGGTCATATTTTTTTGTTCTTCTTTACAGATTATTGAGCAGTCAAGGTAAACTTGTAGATGGAGACCGCTGGACTAGGATAGAGATGGAGAGCGCATTTAGTTCAGAAAAGTGTTGGGGACAATTCGTTTTGTTTTAGTTTTTTTTTTAAAGAAAGCTTTATTTTAGTTCGAAACAATTTTTTAGTTTATTTCTTCTAGTATTTTAATTTCTTTTTATTGCATGTAGTAACATTTAAATATTTTGGTAATAATATGATTATTATTAATTTTCCTTATATAGACATCCAATTATAAACATTCAAACTGTATCCACTTTTTGCCTAATGAACTATCGCTTAATAACTCAGAGTTATTCAAATTAGCTTACAAAAAGGGAACACAAGACAAAAAATTTCAATAGAGGATGACACATGTAACGTCTCAAATTTGCTAATAAGGCTTAATGTCTTTATTAGTGTGTCAAGAGAGCATAATTGGATTTATATGTTAGATTAATTGAATATATGTGTGATTATGTGGCATATATGAAGTATATGGTAATATGAATATGTATGCAAGTTTATATGTATTAAATATGCATGTGGGCCCGTCTTTGTTGATAAGGGCATATTTGTAATTTTGACTCGTTAAATGTAATTATATGTGATATGTGATTGAGACCACATTATTATGTGGAAATATTTGCGATATTCGGCTCGGGGCAATCCTAGAGAGTCAGTTCGCGGAAAGGCATAACGGGGTCAAATACTTAGCTTGGGGTGAGCCTATGGGTATTTTGGGAAACTTAGCGCGTATTCGGGATTTATCGAGTGATGGGTAGTTATTTGGTGATTAATTGGGTATGTCGGGACTAATTGGGAATTTATAGGGCTACTTGAGGATTAGCGTGAAATGGGGTACAAAGACGATTTTGCCTTTGGAGTGTTAGAGAACCAAAGTTAAGGCTAGGAAAATTTGGTCTTTTCCCTTGCCTTAGACTGCCTTAGCCACTTAGGGATCGTAGGGAGTCTTCAGAAATATATAGAACAATACTCTTAGCTCCACTTATTCTCCCTCTCTCATTCATCTCACTCTCTTGAGCCTTGGGAAGCATTTGAAATTTTTGGAGAATTAGCCTGGGAATCTAAGAGGCGAAGGCTAGGATTGGTTCAGGTTCAGCTTAGGGTTTGTAATCACTCACTCGAGGTAAGCTTCAAACTCTATTTAATGAATTTCAAGTTTAGTTTTTGGGATATTGAGTTTCTCAAACTCAAGGTTTTAATTTTCGGTTGTGATTAAGTTTTGGTCTAGTTGTTGGTATAGCTGGGTTGGCTTAGGGGTAGTATTGAGGCGTAGGGGTTCAATTTTGGCTTGGGTTCATATTTAGGGTGAATTCTGATGATTTTGGGCCGGAGAAAACGCAGGAAAAGTACTGGGAATTATGAGTTCACAGGGTTGCGTCGCGGTTGTATTTTTCGAGCGTCGCGGCCCGCATGAACTCAGAGGCCTAAAGGGGTTCACTGAACCTCTTTGGCGACGCAACGCTTGGTGGGTTGCGTCGCGATGCGTGTCAAGGAGATGGGCTGGGGAGGCTCTCTAACTTGTAGAGGGTCGCGATGCTTTGGAGGGGCGTCGTGAATTAAATAGGGAATTTTGGCCAAATAGGGCTTTTAAGCTCGGGAACCCAAATCTAAAACCTCGGGAAGGATTCTACTACTCGGTTTAGTAGAATTCGAGATCCCGGAGGCTAGAAATTTATCTTGAAGCTCTTAAATATTCTAAGTTGTTGATGGTTGTCTGTTACTGCATTGCGACTAGGTTATACCTTAAGGGCTTGGAAGTAGACATCGTGCTCGAGATCGCCATACACTATCTGCTCGAGACTTAAGATAAGAAAACTGCACCCGGACAATAATCGGGGCTTGGAGCCCTGTAAATGGATATGATTGTGGTTATAAATGTGATTATTCGATTAGGCATGCTTGTATATGCTGCATCTGATTGTGTGATATGCAATCTATATGTTTGATTATATCTAATTTGAAATCCCGGCCTAAGATAGCCAGGGAAAAAATTAAGCGTGTGGAACGTAGCTCGGCCTAAGAGATTCGGGGTCGTCAATAATATCATAGAGCTCGACCTAAGAGAGTCGGTCCTGAACGTCACCTAAATATTTATAAGTGTCGATTTCACTTGTCTAACTCATTGATTGCTAAATTGAATTATGTGTTGTTTGAGCATATTATTACCGCTAAGTTTAATGCTTATATTCTGTTGGTTATTGAATCTGTTGATTTAAGTTTTCTTGTTGAGCCTTGGCTCACGGGTGCTACGTGGTGCAGGTAAGGGAAATGGGAAGATTGACCAACCGTGAGTTGGAGAGCATTAAGGGCGATGATAACGAAAATATAATGCGCAAGTATACACATTCGGTTCAAGTAATATAGATAATAAATAAGAATCGTTCCCACAGAGACTATCAATCAAGTACCAATAACCAGTTCTAACTTTCTATTTAGCTGTCGAAAATAAAGTGACTGTTAACCTAAAATTGAAAATTGAAATAAACTATGCAATTATAAAACTTGATTCAATAATTAAAAACCTAGGGTATTAACTTCATCAACTTTTCAACCTATTAATCTTAATAATAAGTGCATATAATTCTTCAATTTCCAACCTAATAGTAAGTAAACTAAAACAATCCTAATACTTTTTCAAGATAAAAAGTTCTCAACCTATATGCAAACTTTCTACATATCTGTGATAAGTTTTAACATATAGCATGCATGGAGCATAGAAACCCTAAATGCTACACAAACCCTATATGTATTATCGTCCTATATGAAAATTGTGTCTATTTGATTATAGAATATTCAACTCTCCCCTCTCAAATCTCGAATCAAAATCATAAATCTTGTAAATAGTGATCAATTATCTACATGCATTAAGCACAAATCATATAGATAAAGTATAGAAGAAGAAGAAATTATATAAACTTCATAAAAAATTAACAAATATCCAAGTGTAAAATCCTAGACAAGATTAACAAATTAACATTAAACCCTAGAAAAGATGTTTAGTTCATATTAGACATGAGTAAATCATAAAATACTTTTTCAGAAACATAAAAATAAACTACTAAAAACTAAGAGAAAAGTGAAGAAAAATAGACCAATAATTCTAAGCTGCTGCTAATCCTGAATCCAAGAACTCCCCTTTACAAATGACCTAAAAATTGTATATAAACAATTTTTTTTTTCAAATTTTAGTGAGGTGGGTCACGACTTGCCTATTCTTGACTCGCGGCCCATCTCTTTTTCTGCCAATTCCTTTCTCCTCTGGAAACAGAGGCGTCATGACTTGATAGACCAAGTTGTGACCTGCCTCTCCTTAATCCCTTGCACCGAATTACCTCTGTCTTCATGCATGCTGCTACTTGTAAGGGCATGTCGCGTCTCTTTGTTCCAGATTTCATGATTTCACTCCTTTTTCAACTTCGTTTAGCACCAATGTAACGCCCTGAATAACCAAGACTGTTGCACTGTGTGTTTAAAATAGTGAAAAACTTTCTAATCAAGTCATTTGAATAAAGATGTGATCTTAAAGTCATAATCAAGTTAGGGTTAAAAGATTTTGTTCATAAATGGACAATTTTCATTAAATAAATGTGTAGCACATGGGATCCCAAAAACAAGATTTAAAGGACAAATTTACAAACTTCCAAAAAAAACTATATACAATCAAAGGCCACTCTAATGGAAAAATACACGTTTTAGGTTTTTGTCCCTGTACCATCCCTCGGCCGTGGCGAACGAGCAACTAACAATGTATACCTCGCCCCCAGAGCTCTCCAACTCATGGTTGATCCATCTTACCCTTGCGTTTACATGCACCACATAGCACCCGTGAGCCGAGGCCCAGCAAGAAAACCATAATAGCATAACATAATCAATGATGATAATCACACAACTCACAAGACAGTTAAGCAGATATTCAACAAACCATAGCATCAAGCTAACAACTATATTCAGCAGTTTATCTCAATCAATACACAATACTCAGGGTCGACACCCTTAGGCCACACCCTCTGTTTAACCCACTGACTCCGGCTCACTTAGGTTGAGTTCAGTGTTTATCTAGCTGACCCCAGCTCACAGTGGTCGAGTCGCATCCTGTGCGCAAATTATCAGCCTCGGATCTCTTAGGCTATTTATTTCATGCTCACATGGCATTATCACAATCATACAACATATGTAGTCAAATATAGGGAAGCTCAGTCTCATCATAACCACTCAAGGGTGCATTTTCAGTACCTCTAATTTTTAATGGAGAAAATGAAATGGTTCCGAGCATGATCCTCAACTCCGAGCCTTGGCGATAAACCTAGTCAAAGTGTCCAATGGGTAATTGTTAACTTTGAATCCAAATAAATACTTTGGAGACAGAAACTAGCCTCCGAGACCTCAATTTATACTAAACCGGGTAATAGAAATTGTCTCGAGCGCCTAGGTTCAAACATCTGAGCCTTACCAATTCTAGAAATCATTCTAAGGCCAAAATCCCGAGGCGGGTTGCAACTTGGCTTAGTGGGTCACGACTTGCCCCCAAGTCGGAGAGCAAGTACCCAAGACAAAAGAGAGGCAGGCTGCGACTTGACTTAGTGGGTCGCGGTGCACCCCTAAGTCAGAGAGCTTCCCAGGCCAAAATGGCCACACGCGCCGCAGTGCCCCAGGGTTGGGTTGCGGCGAGCCCCTTCAAGCCCAGAAACTGGGTTTTTCTCATGTTTCTCCCAGACAACTATTCCAGAATTCAAACCCAATAAGACCTCTCAATCATAACTAAACTCAGCTACGAGTTCATAATTAAATCACATACTTTAAACATTAATCTTCTAACAATTATACCAAAATCAATACCCAATTCAGTAGAAATTGTTACTCAACACTCAGCTATTTTAATACCCAAAACTCAGTCTAATCCCACACAAATTCCAGAATTCCTTAACATGATCTGTGATGAAAACTTACCGCAATTATGGTTGATTCCCATAAGCTACAACCTCCAAGCCTTGAGCTTATGTCCTAGCTAAACCTCTTGGTTTCAAAGCCTCAACTCATCCAAGTTCCAGCTTCAAGCCTCCGCTCCTCAGCCCTTCAATGCCTTCAGCAACTCAAATTCAATCACCAAATGAGAGAGAGAGAGGAGAAATCGTGAGAGAGATGAGAGAGAGAGTGAGCTGAGCATTCCTTTGATTTTAGTAGAAAATAGTGGGTTCCAAATCCTTCTAGGACTTAGCTGATAATACCCTTGGCCAATAAAATGACTAAAATGTCGTACCATAGTTTATTAGCCCCTTAATTGCTCTAAGGGTAAAATAGTCATTTGCTCCCAATTCTCGCTAATTCCTTGAGTGTTCCTAATATTTACCAATTAATCTCGTTTCTCCAAATAATTACCAGTTATTTATTCAATATCTAATAATTCCCAAATTATTCTCAAAATTCCAAAACATAGCCCTAGGCTCCCCCGAGCCGGGTACTGAACCCCGTTATGACTATTTCGCCAATCCGCTCACTAGGGCCGTCTCAAGCCATATGTTGTAAATATATCCACATAATAATGTGGTCTCAACAATTTATCACATATAATCACAAATATTTCCCTCAACGGGCCAAAATTACAAATATGCCCTTATAAGCTATAAAGGGCCAACATGCATATCTAATACCCATAAGCATGCATGTCCCATAGTCATATATCATGCATGCCACATAATCATGCATTAAACTATTTAATCACTCATATACCAATTATGCCCTCCCAGCACGCTAATCAAGGCCCTTACGCCTTATTAGTGATTTTGGGTCGTTACAACTATCCCCTTCTACTGAGTATTTCGTCATCGAAATTTACCTGAATAACTCGGGATGCTGATCCCGCATCGCTGACTCTAGTTCCCAGGTCACTTCCTCGACCTTGCTATTTCTCCATAATACTTTAACTAGAGGAATCATCTTGTTTCGTAGAACCTTGTCATTCCTGTTAAATCTATTTACAGTGCGAGGTAGACCAGAACCGGTTGCTCCTCATAAGACAAATCTATTTACAGTTCTAATTCTTCATATTTCAACACATGAGTCATATTTGAGACGTACTTCCGAAGCATAGAAATGTGGAATACGTCATGAACTCCTGACAACGATTGTGGCAGTTCCAATCTATAGGCCACCTACCTGATCCTCTCCAGGATTTCAAAAAGCCTAATGAATCTAGGGCTTTACTTGCCCTTATTCCCGAACCTTCTCACCCCTCGAAGTGGTGAGACTCGTAGAAACACGTGGTCCCCTACCTGGAACTCCACGTCCCTACGCTTAGGATCAGCGTAGCTTTTCTTTCTACTCTATGAAGCAAGCATTCAAGCTCGGATCTTCTCGATTGTCTCGTTAGTCTTCTGAACCATGTCTGGTCCCAAATACTTCCTCTCACCCATCTCATCCCAATGAATGGGAAATCTATACCTCCTACCATATAACATCTCATATGGAGTTACTCCAATCGTTGAATGATAACTATTCTTATACGAAAACTCAATCAATGGGAGATACTTACTCCAAGATCCCTCGAAGTCTATCACACATGCTATGAGCATGTCCTCCAGTACCTGAATCATCCTCTTAGACTGTCCATCATTCTGAGGATGAAAGGTCGTGCTGAACTTCAACTGAGTCCCCATAGCCTTCTGCATTCCACACCAAAACTTGGAGGTAAAATAGGATCCCGGTCTGATATTATAGACTTGGGAACCCCATGGAGACGTATGATCTTCCTCACATACAGGTCTGCATACTGATCCATAGTATAGGTCGTCCTCACTAGCAGAAAGTGAGCTAATTTGGTGTATCTGCCTACTATCACCCACACCGAGTCATGCAATCCCACTGTCCTGGGTAAACCTCCCACAAAATCCATCGTAATGTCCTCCCATTTCCACTCAGGAATACCTAAAGGTTGTAGCAACGCCGCTGGTCACTGATGCTCAGCCTTCACCTGTTGACAAGTTAAACACTTGGCCACGTACTCCACCATATCTTTCTTCATCCCAGGCCACCAATACAACGTCCGTAGATCCTGATACATCTTCGTGGTACCTGGATGGAGTTAGTATAATGTAGCATGGGATTCATCTAGTATCTCTCGTCTAATCCCCATATCAGTTGGGACACAGATCCGACTCTTATATCACAATAATCCAGTATCTGAAATAGAATAGTAATTAGCTATTCCAGCTAAGATCTTCCCTCTAACTTCTCGCAACTGTGCATCCACCATCTGACCCTCTTAAATCCACTCTAACAAGGTTGATTATAAGGTAATATTGGCTAACCAACCCACAACTAGTTCTATCCTCGCTCTGGACATCTCCTCTGCCAACTCTCTTGATATCTGAGTAGAGTTAAACAACTGTCCCGGGCCCCTATGGCTCAACGCATCTGCCACTACATTGGTTTTCCCTAGGTGGTAAAGGATGTCACAATCATAGTCCTTTACCTACTCCAGCCAACGCCTCTGCCTCATATTTAGATCCTTCTGAGTGAAGAAGTACTTCAAACTCTTGTGATCGGTGTATATCTCACACCTCTCTCCATACAGATAATGTCGCCACACCTTCAGTGCGAATACCATCACGGCCAATTCCAGATCATAGGTAGGGTACTGCTGCTCATATTCCTTCAGTTGTCATGATGCATAAGCTATAACCTTCTCATTATGCATCAACACACAGCCCAACCCCAGTCTCGATGCATCACAATATACCACAAAATTTTTGCCCTCCGAAGGGAGACTCAACATAGGTGCCATAATCAATCGCTGCTTCAATTCCTGGAAGTTATTCTCACACTTGTCTGACCAGACGAACTTTAGATTCTTCTGTGTCAATTTTTTCATTGGTGCAACAATCTTCGAAAACCCTTCCACGAACTGCCTATAATATCATGTTAATCCAAGGAAGCTCCTAACCTCTGAGGTGTTCCTTGGCCTCAGCCAATCTCTCACTGCCTCTACCTTAGATGGATCCACCTTAATCCCATTCTCACCAAAAATATGTCCAAGGAATGTCACTTCTGGTAGCCAAAACTCACACTTCTTAAACTTGGCGTATTACTGGTGCTCTCTCAATCTCTACAAGACTTGTCGGAGATTTTGCTCGTGTTCTACCTCTGAACTAGAGCACACCATAATGTCATCGATGAAGACAATCACAAACTGATCCAAGAAGTCCTTGAACACCCTGCTCATCAAGTCCATAAATGTTGCTAGGGCATTGGTCAAACCAAACGACATGACCAAGAACTCATAATTCACATACCTCGTTTGGAAGGTTATCTTCGGTATATCCTCATCCTTGATACTCAGCTGGTGATAACCAGATCAAAGATCAATCTTTGAGAACACCGCCTTTCCCTGCAACTGATCAAACAAGTCGTCGATCCTTGGTAAGGGGTACTTATTCTTGATGGTCAACCTATTCAACTCCCTATAGTCTATACACATCCTCAAAGTCCCATCCTTCTTCTTCACAAATAAAATTGGAGCGCCCCATGGTGAAAAGCTAGCCCTGATAAACCCCAAATCAGAAGCTCCTGTAACTGTATCTTCAGTTCCTTCAGTTCCGCTGGAGCCATCCTATATGTTGCTCTAGACACTGGCTCAGTCCCTGGCGCTAGCTACATAACGAGCTGAATCTCCCTGTGCGGCAGCAGGCCTAGTAAATCCTTAAGGAACACGTTTAAGAACTCATGAACTAATCTAGTCTCTCTCGGCCCTGCTGGAAAAACTCAGGTAGTATCCACCACACTAGCTAGGAAACCTATACAACCATCCTGTAATAGGTCTCTAGCTCTCAATGTTGATATCATGGGTATGTGTGGTCCCTACACCGCACCCACGAAAACAAAGGGATCCTCTCCCTTAGTCTCAAAGGTCACCATCTTCTTCCTGCAATCAATGGTAGCCCCATATCTGACCAGCCAATCTATCCCAAGAATCATATAAAAATCCTCCATACCTAACTCAATCAAGTCTACTGATAGCTCCCACCATCGACCATCACTAGTAGTGCTCTAATCCATCTCCTAGACACCATTAGTTCCCATGTATGCAATATAGTCCCGAACCCTGTAGTAGAATACTCACTAGGTCTACACAATCTATCAAGTACCTTACTAGAAACAAACGAATGTGTAGCACCAAATTCAATCGATACAGTAAAAGGAGAGCCAGTGCTAGAAAGCTGACTTGTCACCACCGAGGGACTGGCCTTAGCCTCTGCCTACGTCAAGGTGAACACTCGAGCTGGAGTCAAGCTGTCCACCTTCCCTGCTTCCTCTTTCTTCACTGTTGGGAAGTCCTTCTTGAGGTGTCCCACCACCACGCATACATAATAGGCCTTCCCCCGACATTCACCTGGATGGCGACTTCTACACCTCGTGCACTCTGGGTAGCTTCTCCATGTATCACCGCCTCCTTGACGGCCACCCTGAGCACCCCAACCCCTTCTATCAGGACCAGCAGCGGTCAAAGTGTCAGGGTCTTCCTCTTCAGATCACTGGGGCCTCCGCCCCTACCAAACCCTGAATGTGGAGGCAACACACTGCAAACCTCCCATCTCGCATGCCCTGCCTCCAAATCTTATTCTCTGCTTCCTCAGCGGTAAGAGCCTTCTCAATGGTCTGGGCATAAGTCGTCCCCCCAGGTACTGTTGTAATTCTCACATCTCGGGCTATCATAACATTAAGCCCTCTAATAAATCTGTCATGTATGGCCGCATTAGTAGGGACTAGATTTGGTGCGAACTTTGCAAGCCTGTCAAATTTCAGGGCATATTCTGTAACTGTCATATTTCCCTACACTAAATCCACGAACTCATTTGCCTTCACTACCCTAACGGCAACATTACAGTACTTCTGGCTAAACAAGTCTCTGAACCCATCCCAAGTCAGAGTAGAAATATCCCTAGTCTGTGATGCTATTTCCCACCAAATGCGGGCATCCTCTCTTAGCATAAAGAAGTGATCATACTCATCCACTGCTCAGCTTTCAGTGGATCTGGTCCTCCCTCAAAGGTTGGAGGATGCTGCCTCCTGAACTGCTCATACAAGGGCTCCCACCTATTCCCAATCTCAGGTGCCTGAACAACTGGTGCCACAGCAGGTGGCAAAAAAGGTGTAGCACTCCCTGACGGAGCTTGCTGTCTCAGAAGACGGATCTGCTCTTCCTGATTCTGTAACTGAGATTGCACGTCTCTAAGTATTTGCTGCCAGTTCTCAGGGACTGGAGAAGGGTTTTGGGCCTGGTCATCATCTCTAGCCTCAGACCTCATGCTGGCTTGTCGTATAGATCGCCTTGGATGCATAGCTATCCAAGTTTATCTGCATTCAACGACTCGTCAGTCAGACAATGATGACAGGGTAAAAAATCTTTCCATGATCAACCATTGGAACTCAACCAACCATAAGAAATTAAGATGCAAATAATCATTCACATGCAACAGCAATAAGCATGCCTCAATATGATCATACAGCAGTCAAGGGCTAGGCCCTATCAATATCTCATGCTCCATATCAATCATGTAGTAAAGCATTTATATTTCACTCAAGCACTTAAGCATATAATCACATGTATATAATTACCAAACCCTGAGTCGAGCTTGTCTTTAGCGGCGAGTGTACATATCCAGCCATTCTTTAGGAACCCTTAAACCTAGATTGCTCTGATACCAAGTTGTAACGCCCTAGATAACCAAGATCGTTACACTGTGTGTTTAAAATAGTGCAAGACTTGCTAATAAAGTAATTTAAGTAAAGATGTGATCCTAAAGTCATAATCAAGTTAGGGTTAAAAGATTTTGGTCACAATTAGACAATTTTCATTAAAATAAATGTTTCGCACATGGGATCCCAAAAACAGGAATTAAAGGACAAATTTAGAAACTTCCAAAAATAATTATATACAATCAAAGGCCACTCTAATGGAAAAATAAACGTTTTAGGTTTCTGTCCCTGTACCATCCCTCGGTCATCGTGGACGAGCAACTGACAATGTACACCTTGCCCCCAGAGCTCTCCTACTCGTGGTTGATCCATCTTACCCTTGCCTTTGCCTGCACAATGTAGCACCCATCAGCTGAGGCCCAACAAGAAAACCATAATAGCATAACATAATCAATGATGATAATCACATAACTCACAAGACAGACCAGATATTTAACAAACCATAGCATCAAGCTAACAACAATAAACAATTATTCAATAGTTTATCTCAATCAATACACAATACTCAGGGTTGACACCCTTAGGCCACACCCTCTGTTTAACCCACTGACTCTGGCTCACTTAGGTTGAGATCAATGTTTATCTAGTTGACCCGGGCTCACAGTGGCTGAGCCGCGTCCTGTGCGCAAATTATCAGCCTCGGCTCTCTTAGGCCGCTTATTTCATGCTCACATGGCATTATCACAATCATACAACATGTGTATTCAAATATAGGGAAACTGAGTCCCAACACAGCCACAAAAGGGTGCAGTTTCCTTACCTTTAACTCCAAACGGAGAAAGTGAAATGGTTCCGAGCACGATCCTCAACCTCGAGCCTTGGGTAATTGTTAACTTCGAATCCAAATAAATACTTTGGAGATAGAAACTAGCCTTCGAGACCTCAATTTATACTGAACCGGGTAATAGAAATTATCCCGAGAACCTAGGTTCGAACCCCCGAGCCTTACCAATTCTAGAAACCATTCTAAGAGCAAAATCCCCAGGCAGGTCATGACTTGGCTTAGTGGGTTGTGACTTGCCCCTAAGTTATTGAGCAAGTACCCAAGCCAAAGGGGAGGCGGGCCGCGACTTGACTTAGTGGGTCGCGCCCCCCCCCCCCCCCAAGTCAGAGAGCTTCCCAGACCAAAATGGCCACAAGTGTCGTGGTGACCCAAGGTTGGGTTGCGGTGA
This sequence comes from Humulus lupulus, assembly GCF_963169125.1. NCBI lineage: Eukaryota > Viridiplantae > Streptophyta > Magnoliopsida > Rosales > Cannabaceae > Humulus > Humulus lupulus. Next base: position 227,150,845 of record NC_084794.1, read on the forward strand.
GCCCCCTTCAAGCCCAAAAACTGGGTTTTTCTCATGTTTCTCCTAGCCAACTATTCCAAAATTCAAACCCAATAAGGCCTCTCAATCATAACTAAACCCCAGCTACGAGTTCAGAATTAAATCACATACTTTAAACATTAATCTCCTAAAAATTATACCAAAATCAATACCCAAATTCAGTAGAAATTACCACTCAACACTCAACTATTTTAATACCCAAAACTCAGTCTAATCCCACACAAATTCCAGAATTCCTTAACACGATATGTGATGAAAACTTACCTCAATTATGGTTGATTCCCACAAGCTAAAACCTCTAAGCCTTGAGCTTATGTCCTAGCTAAACCTCCTGGTTTCGAAGCCTGAACTCATCCAAGTTCCATCTTCTAGCCTAAGCTCCTCAGTCTTTCAATTCCTTCAGCAGCTCAAATTCAATCACCAAAAGAAAGAGAGAGAGAGAGAGAGGAGAAATCGTGAGAGAAAGCTGAGCATTCCTTTGATTCCAGTAGAGAATAGTGGGTTCCAACTCCTTCTAGAACTTAGTTGATAATACCCTTGGCCAATAAAATGATAAAAATGTCCTCCCATAGTTTACTTAGCCCTTTAATTGCTCTAAGGGTAAAATAGTCATTTTGCTCCCAATTCCCTCTAATTCCTCAAGTGTTCCTAATATTTACCAATTAATCTCATTTCTCCAAATATACCAGTTATTTATTCAATATCTAATAATTCCCAAATTATTCTCTAAATTCCCAAAAATACTCCTAGGCTCCCCCGAGCCAGGTATTGAACCCCGCTGTGACTATTTCGCCAATCCGCTCACTAGAACCGTCTCGAGTCATATGTTTTAGATATATCCACATAATAAAGTGGTCTCAACAATTTATCACATATAATCACATTTATGCCCTCAATGGGCCAAAATTAAAAATATGCCCATATAAGCTATAATGGGCCAACATGCATATCTAATACCCATAAACGTGCATGTCACATAGTCATATAATCATATTAATCATGCATGCCACATAATCATGCATTAAACCATTAAATGACACATATACCAATTATGCCCTCCCGGCACGCTAATCAAGGCCCTTAAGCCTTATTAGTCATTTTGGGTCGTTACAACCAAAGTCATCCAAATATTCCCGGCTCTCCTGAATTCACACAAAATGGCCAAAGATTCCCAAAATACCCATTTTCATCATTAGATCAGCTCCTTTCCTCTCCATTTGCCAATTCATAGCAAAAACCTGAAAACAAAACAAACACAAGCATAATACCTTACAAAACTTACAATTTGACTCGAAACTAAGGCTAAAACACACTCTTAAACTACCCTAAACTAGACTTATCAGATTCCCCCAATCTCAATCTTTGCTCGCCCTCAAGCAAAGAATACACTAATAAACAGACAAAACTCAGAACCTAAACAAGCAACACAATTGAATTAAGTCGACAATAATAATTCACACCTCAAGCTATGATGACTAACACACTTATATAATCTTCACGAAAATCAACTTATAATCTAGAATTTCAGTCAAAACATTCTTCCAATTCACTTAAGTCTAAACAAAAATAAAACTCTCAAAATCAAGATTAATAAATATAATGCATTCGAATCAAGTCATGCTCACCAAAAGTTTTCATTACAATCAATTAATATCATTATCCCATAAGCTTGCTATACTTACTATGCTCCACTAATGTAGACAACACATGCTCAGAAATCAATAGGACTTTCACAGCTTATAATTCAAGGGTTAGGTAAAGTTAGATGAAAAAGTCATTTAGGCTCAAGGATGTGAATAGATTACAAGGCTTAGGTGATCCAATTTTGTTTGTGAAGAAGAAGGATAGGACCCTTAGGATGTGATAGATTACAGGGAGTTGAACAAGCTAACTATCAAGAACAATTACCAACTACCGAGGATAGACGATCTGTTTGACCAATTGCAAGGTAAGACAATGTTTTCAAAGATTGTTCTTTGATCTGGTTATCACCAGTTGAGGATCAAGGATGAGGATATTTCGATCTGGTTATCACCAGCTGAGGTACGGGCATTACGACTTTCTAGTCATGCAATTTGGGTTGACCAATGCCCCAGCAACATTTATGGACCTAATGAACCGGGTGTTCAAGGATTATTTGGATCAGTTCAAGATTTTCTTCATCGGCGACATCCTGGTTTACTCCTGTTCAGAGGTAGAGCATGAGCAGCATCTCCAGTTAGTATTGCAAAGATCGAGGGAGCACCGGTTGTATGCCATGTTTATGAAGTGCGAGTTTTGGTTACCATAGGTGACATTCCTTTGTCACATTGTTAGAGGAGACGGGATTAAGGTAGATCCGACCATGGTGGAAGCAGCTAGGGATTGGTCAAGGCTAAAGAACGCCTCGGAGGTTAGGAGTTTCCTTGGGTTGGCGAGTTATTATCGAAGATTCGTGGAAGGATTCTCAAAGATTGCTACGCCATTGACAGAGTTGACACAGAAGAACTTGAAGTTTGTGTGGTCAGACAGATGTGAAAATAGTTTCTAGGAATTGAAGGAACGGTTGAAAACTGTTCCGGTGCTTAGTCTCCCTTCATATGGGGATAATTTTATGGTGTATTGCAACTTATCAAGACTAGGGTTAGGATGTGTGTTGATTCAGTCTGGGAAGGTCATTGCCTATGCATCGCGGCAGCCGAAGGAATATGAGCAGCAGTACCCTACTCATGATTTGGAGTTAGCAGTTGTGGTATTTGCACTGAATGTGCGGCACACTATTTGTATGGAGAAGAGTGCGAGGTATACACTTATCATAAGAGCTTGAAGTATTTCTTCACCCAGAAGGACTTAAACATGAGACATAGACATTGGCTAGAGTTGGTAAGGGATTATGACCGTGAGATTCTTTATCATCCAAGGAAAGCCAATGTAGTAGCAGAGGCTTTGAGTCGGCGGGGCCCAAGACATTTGTTTAGTTCGGGGTAGATATCAAAGGAATTGGCAGAAGACAAGACCAGAGGAAAGATAGAATTGGTAGAAGGTCGATTGGCCATTATTAGCTTGTAGTCTGCTCTCTTGGAGAGAATAGAGGAAGGATAGATGAGTGATTCACAATTGATGAAGCTTAGAGAGGATGTCCTAGCTGGAGTAGCTAAGGATTATTCCATTATAGAGACGGGTTTGCTAAGATACAAGGATTAGATTTGTGTTCCAATGGACATGGTTATCAGGCGAGAGATCCTTGATGAATCTCATACCACATTGTATTCATGACATCCAGGCACCACGAAGATGTATCAAGATCTGAAGTCATTGTATTGGTGGCCTGGGATGAAGAAGGACGTGGTTAACTATGGGGTAAAGTGTCTAACCTGTCAATAGGTTAAGGCTGAACACCAGCGGCCAATGGGGTTGTTACAGCCATTAGGTATTCTCGAGTGGAAATAGGAAGATATTACTATGGACTTTGTATGAGGCTTGCTCAGGATAGTGGAGCAACATGACTCGGTATGGGTGATAGTAGACAGATATACCAAGTTAGCTCATTTTATGCTAGTGAGGACAAACTATACTGCAATGTGTTAGAGAATATATATTATTGCTCAATGGAATTATGGAAAAACCAAATACAACTCTATGCAAAAATACATTGGACAAGATAATATTGATTAAATAAATATTACAACTCAATTGCTCAAAATACAAGTAAATAGAAAGATGAAGAAGAAGAAATTTACAAACTCAATGCTATAATAATACAAGTAAATAAGAAGAACAAAAGAATGAAAACACAAACAAACTCTCACACTCAACCAAAGTGTAGAGTAGTGGGGATCACCAACTTGAACAAGGTTCAAGACCTTTGTCCAAAAGCTTATTTCCCCCTATTCTCTAAGCACTAAGGGATCTCTCAAGGAAATAGCTCTCTGGAATTATCAAGCCTCAAGGTGTATTTTTCAGCCAAATGCTTTGTGGATGAAAAATGGTGTGTCATACAAGTGAGCATTAGGCTCCTATTTATAGAGTTTGAGATACCCTTTGGATTTCAAATTCCACCAACCCCCATGGTTGTTACCAATTGTTGACGGTGAAATCTCATCAACGAAATTAGGTCGGAAAACTTAAAGGTAAATGCGACGTAGTTTAGATAAGATCTTAGAATTAACTTATGAAAGGATAAACACAGATGAACAATGGAGTGAAAAATGTATATTGCTTAATAGCCTCTGCATACAATGAATTTTCCAACCCCCTTCTCTGTGGAAGTGGGGTTCATTTTATAGTAGGCTCTAATGGCCCTGGGTACATGGTGGTCCAGGGGACCAGATGGTACACGAGTACACTAACGGGAGAGTTGTTCCAGGGGTAGTGGTGTCGGCTCTGGTACAAGGTCAGAGATCATGGGAGCACCTCACCTTCTGTACCTGGTCATGCCTCCACTACCTGCCTGGTACGGATGTCAGAGGAGTGGCTGGTGAGGACAACAGGTGGTACTTTGTTCGTACCTCCACTACTTTTCTGACGTGGGTACTATATTCGTACTCTAACTCCTTTCAGTTCGTCAGTGGACTCTGTACCTCATGAGATCAATGCCATGCGACCCTCGTTTGCAAGGCATAGATGTGAGGCGGTAATGACCCATGCGAGGCGGTAATGATCCAGACTAGTGACGCGATGGTGCAACGGCCTCCCGAGAAGATGGTGGCCCACGGGCCTCGCTGGGGGCGTGTCCCTGATGGCCTCGCTGGGGCGTGTGCCTGATGGCCTCGCTGGGGGCGTGTGCCTGATGGCCTCGCTAGGAGGCGTGCGTGCCTGATGGCCTTGCTAAGAGGCGTGCGTGCCTGATGGCCTCGCTGGGGGTGTGTGCCTGATGGCCTCGCTGGAGGCATGCGTGCCTGATGGCCTCGCTGGGGGCGTGTGCCTGATGGCCTCGCTGGAGGCGTGCGTGCCTGATGGCCTCGCGGGGGGCGTGTGCCTGATGGCCTCGCTGGAGGCATGCGTGCCTGATGGCCTCGCTGGGGGTGTGTGCCTGATGGCCTCGCTGGAGGCGTGCGTGCCTGATGGCCTCGCTGAGGGCGTGCGTGCCTGATGGCCTCGCTGGGGGCGTGCGCCTGATGGCCTCGCTGGAGGCGTGCGTGCCTGATGGCCTCGCTGGGGGCGTGTGCCTGATGGCCTCGCTAGGGGCGTGTGCCTGATGGCCTTGCTAGGAGGCGTGTGTGCCTGATGGCCTTGCTGGGGGCACGTCGGACCTCACTATGTGTGGGCCTTGTGCACCTATCCTCTTGCAGTATTCATTGTGGCCCCTTAGCTTAGCAGGGCCAAACCTTGTGGCTCATAATGTGTTGTTTCTCATGAGATGATCTCCTGTATTCAACAAGGCATACAGGCTCGAGCCCAATAGCATGAATAAGTGACCTTTATCCCTATGTTCTGACCAGGGACTAAAGACTTTTTATTTGGTGGATTTTTGGCATCCACACCAATGTTTAATTGGATTAATATGGAATTAAAATTGAGATTTGGGAGTTATTTGGGTTTGTAGAACCGTTCAACACATTTGGAAAAAACTGAAAATTTGGCTGAAATGCACCTGTGGCCGCGGCCAGGGACATCAGTGGCCACGGCCACTGCTCTCTGTCCCCCAGGCCACGGCCACAGCCCATTTTCAGCACTTGAAAATGTGTTGTTTTTCCAAACGGTTCCAAACCCTCCCAAATGATTTTGTAACTCCCAAAACACATTATTGGGGTTAAAATCATATCTCCAACAGCCATATTTCATAATGGATTTATGAAATCCAATCTCAAATGTGTAACATATAATATACACATTATTGGGTAATATTTTGGAGTTACAAATTTGTAACTCCAAAATATGTCACATTTGGACACACACACATGTGTCCAATTTTGTGACTCTCAATAATATGTTACAAGGTGTGACAAATCACATTTTGTCACATTATTTAATCTAATATTATATTATATGAAATAATATAACACAATGTATGTGAGGGAGATTGTACATCTCCATGGGGTTCCAAAATCTATAGTATCAAACTGGGATCCCATTTTTACCTCCAAGTTTTGGGGTAGCTTTTAGAAGCCTATGGAGACTCAGTTGAAGTTTAGTACAGCCTATCATCCTCACACAGACGGGCAGTCTTAGAGGATGATTTAGATATTGGAGGACATGCTTAGAGAATGTGTGCTAGATTTTGAGCGTTCTTGGAGTAAGTATCTTTCGTTGATTAAGTTTTCATACAGTAATAGCTATCAATCAATGATTGGAGTAGCTCCATATGAGATGATGTATTGAAGGAAGTGTAGGTCACCCATTCATTAGGATGAGAGGGGAGAACGAAAGTATTTGGGTCCAGAGATGGTTCAGAGGACTAATGAGGCTATTGAGAAGATCCGAGCTCGAGTGCTCGCCTCAGAGAGTACATAGAAAAGCTATGATGACCCTAAGTGTAGGGATGTGGAGTTACAGGTAGGTGACCACATATTTCTGGGAGTTTCACCTCTGTGGGGAGCAAAAAGGATTGGAAAGAAGGGCAAGCTGAGCCCTAGGTTTGTATGACCTTTCGAGATCCTGGAGAGGATCGAGCTGCAAGCCTATAGATTGACTCTGCCCCCGTCATTATCAGGAGTTCATGATGTGTTTCATATCTTGATGCTTCGAAAGTATGTGTCAAATACGACACATGTATTGGGATATGAAGATCTGTAGCTACAAACAGATTTGTCTTAAATAGTCTAAGTGATTGATTGTCGTCTGTTATTGCGTTGTGACTATGTTATACCGCTAGGGCTCGTAAGTAGGGATCATGCTCGGGATTGCCATACATTATTTATAGATGCTCAACCGCCACGGCTGAGGGATCTATGGAGACTAGAGCTAAAACTTTGATTTTGTCGCTTAGGCTGGCTTACGTTGTAATTATTTTTTGGAGTTGTAAATGCCTTGTAAATACTTATTTTTGGGATCCCATGTACAGTCTCAAACTTTTTAATGAAAACAACTATTCCTTTGATCAAGATATTTAAATCCTAATTCATTAATTATCCTTAGTTAAACATTTATACCCAAATGACTTGATTAGCAAGTCTAACACTATTTAAAATACACAATGTAAGTCTTGGCTACCCAGGGCATTACAACTTGGTATTAGAGCGGTCTAGGCTTAAGGGTTCCTAAAGACTGGCTAGGCATGTATAGTTGTCGCTAAAGACAAGCTTGAGTCATGGTTGAGTAACTATATATGTTGTTATGTGTTTAACAACTCAAATGAAATATAAATGCTTTATCTGCCTATTTAATACGGAGCATGAGATATATTAATAGAGCATGGCCTTTAACTACTATGTGTACATGAAAAGGCATGCTTATTAGCGTTGCTGTTGTATGTTAATACTATTGGAATGCCTCTTAGCATTGTGATTACATATTTTTGCTTGATTGTTGGCATTGGATCGTGGGGTGACTTCAAAAACTTTTTATCATTGCCTAATTAGTCGAGCCGATGATTACAGATATACGTGGAGAGTTATGCCTCCAAGGCAATCAGTTCGACTAGCCGGCGCTGAGATCGAGGCTATAGATGATAACCAAGTTCAGAACCCTCCGTCAGTCCCTAAGAATTGGCAACAAATGCTTGTTGATATGCAAGCCAGACTTCAGAGTAAAGAGGAAGAGATTCACTTAGTAAAATAGCACGTTCCGCCAGGGAATGTTGCATCAGATGTACAATAGCCTGAGATTGAGAACAGGTGGGAGTCGTTGTACGAGAGATTCAGGAAGCAACACCCTCCAATCTTTGATGGAGGACCAGATCCACTCAAGGCTGAGCAGTGGATGAGCCTAACTACCTCCATCCTAGATTTTATGAGGGTGGTAGGTAATGACAGAGTGGCTTGTGCCACCTTTATGTTTCGGGATGATGCACGTATATGGTGGGAGATGGCATCCCAGACTCGAGACGTCTCTACCATGAGTTGGGATGAATTCAGAGACCTGTTCAACCAGAAGTATTACAGTAATGATGTTAGGGCAACAAAGGTGAACGAGTTTACCATTTTCGTGCAGGGCAGTATGATAGTCACTGAGTATGTTCTTAAATTTGACAGACTGGCTAAGTTTGAACCTGACCTGGTGCCTACAGATGCAGAAAGGGGAAGTTGGACCAGTCATGAGTTGGAGAGCTTTAGGGGAAGCATGTACATTTGCAGCTGCTCGACCGCCACAGACGAGGGATCAACAGGGACTAGAGCCAAAACTTTGATTTTGCCGCTTAGGCCGGCTTAAGTTGTAATTATTTTTTGGAGTTGTAAATGCCTTGTAAGCACTTACTTTTGGGATCCCTTGTACATACTCAAACTTTTTAATGAAAACAACGATTCCTATGATCAAAATCCTTAAACCCTAATTCATTAATTATCCTTAGTTACATGATTATATCCAAATGACTTGATTAGTAATTCCAACACTATTTAAAACACACAGTGTAATGGTCTTGGATACCCAGGGCATTACAACACATATCTATGACATCTAAGACTAGGTCAAATTAGTCTATACAGAATAAACTGGTTAACTAAAGATGGATCATTGAGAGAACAAATGGTTGGAACTCTTCTGATTTGTGAATCCTATTTAGAAGGGAAAATCACCAAACGCCCTTTCTTAGCGAAAGAAAATAGAGCCAAAGAACTGTTAGAGCTTGTACATAGTGATGTGTGTGGTCCAATTAATGTAAATTCTAGAGGTGCTTATGAGTACTTCATCACATTCATTGATGGTTACTCTAGATATGGTCATACTTGCCTAATGCTTAGGAAGTCAAAAACTCTTGGTAAGTTTAAGGACTTCAAAGTTGAGGCTGAGAAACAGTTAGGTAAGACTCTTAAAACACTTCAATCAGATCAAGGTGGTGAATATTTGGATTTAGAATTCAAAAATTTCATGCTGGAGCATGGTATTATATCCCAACTCATAGCACCTGGAACACTACAACAAAATGGTGTTTCAGAGAGAAGAAACAGGACCTTGTTGGACATGGTCAGGTCTATGTTAAGCTACTCATCTCTTCCTCTCTTATTTTGGGGATATGTACTTCAAACGATGACCTACATTTTGAATGCACCGTCAGGACCTCAAAATGTTTAAACAAAATATATTTACAACCACTGTTCTCAAAATAAGTCAACCTAAGCGACAAAAATCAAACTTTTACCCTAAGTCCATCAGATAACCCAACCCTGTAGTTCGACCAGCCCGAACATGTATGCACCGCCGCCAAACTCTCCATCTCATGGCTAGTCTACCTTACCTTTCCCCTTACATGCACCATATAGCACTCGTGAGCCAAGGCCCAGCAAGAAATATCCAACAGGGCATAATAATAATCACATTAAACATAATTAATAATTAACATGATTCACAGATAATAAAATGCAATCATTCAATAAGATAAACATTTATCACGACCTATGCCGAACAAGGGGCATTACTGAGCACCATGCTTAGAACCCATGCCGAGTGAGTGTGTGCCGCACTCTAATAATGGCCTTTCCATCATGGCCTACATTGCGCATGATTATATCCGAATACGTTCCATACCGATCAGTCATAACAAATTCCATACAATTAAACATAACAAGCACATATATACAACAAGGGTACATAACCCTAGCTAAATTTCCAAGTACATTGTCATAACTGTTTTCATGTTAATAGTGGGACCAATGTCCGCTCTATGTGCATATGCCATTTCTCTTACCTTGTGTCCAGTGATAGAAATGAGTCGACCTCGAGTGCGATCCATTTTCAAGACTTTTGAAACCCTAGTCACAACAATTATTGTACGCTAATTAGAGACCAAATCTAACTACGTACTAGGGAATCAAACTCCAATTATTGGAACCTCTAAACCCCGCTATCATGCTATGGGAATTGACCCCTCAACCCTCGAACGTGTCCCCAAGACATATTCTAAAAATCCCATTTGAAAGAACTTAAAGTCAAAAAAATGGTGTTTTGGGGCACCTAGCGTGGTTGCGCCTGCCCAGCGGAGCGATCACACTCTTAAAGAGTTTGGGGTTTCTGGTGTACTTGCGTGGTCGCGCTAGTGGCTTGGAAACCCAATGGCGAACCTAGAATTTATGTTTTCCCCTGGGAATTCTCAAACTCAATCAGACCCAAAATTGATTCTCGAGAGATTATATGTACAATTTAACACCCTAGTAATCCAAGATCGTTACACTATGTGTTTAAAACGGTGCTTAACTCGTTAAGCGAGTCAATTGGACTCAAAAGTTAAATTAAGATTAAATGTAGTTTAGGTACTAACAATTTTGCTGAATGGAATAACATTTTCATTAAAAAGGTTGAGTATATACAAGGGATCCCAAAGAGTTTTAAACCAAAATATAATTTATAACCAAGAGTTACAAAAATAGTTGACCTAAGCGGCAAAGCCGCACTTATAATCTAAGTCCCTCAAAATAAATCTCGACCCTGGAAGCTGAGCAGGCTGAGTATGTACATGCCACCCCTAGGGCCCTCGAACTCATGGGTTGTCTAATTTTCCATTGCCCTTACCTACACAACAAAACACTCGTCAGCCAAGGCCCAACAAGAAAACTCAAACGAAGCAAAACAAATATTCAATGATACATAAATCACAACCAATAAGCTTCACAGAGTATAGACAAACTCACACCAGCATCTAAATCATTTACACGGCCTATGCCGAGCCCATGGGTACATTACCCTTTATGTGGCTCCGTCATCTCGGCCTGCATTATTCATGCTTATTTTCGAATACGACTTATGCCAATCAAACACACATAATCACAAATCAATCAGATGCAATAGAAATAATAGGAAAGATACACAACTCTAACCATGTACAAATCACAGTTATAAATGTGCTCAAATAACAAGGCCAACACCCAACACAAGGTGCATGTTCCTGTTTTCTTACATCGGTCGAATGCAAGGAATTGGGACGACCTTGAGTGTGATCCTCTCACAAGCCTCTCGGAAACCCTAGTGACAATAATGAAGTGTAGGTTTAGTTTCCCTTAAAATAAAACCCATCACAATGTTTCTATGAAATTTACTAGGCCTGAAATATCCTTTAAACATGCCCCATAATGTCCTAGGAACCTCAACTCTTAATCCCCTAAGGTTACCCATAAAAATCATTTAAGAACAACCCTAAAACATGGGTGTCAGCATGGACTGGTCGACCGCCTGGCCAAAATGGCCAAGCCTGCCCTAACTGCAAGTCGGTTGACCGACGCAAGTCAGAGAGCATTATCTGCAATATTTAGAATTTCAAACTCAACCAAATCCGATCCCACTTGTTCCAAACTAAGAATTTAAGCACCAAAGCAGTTGTACAATATAACACACATCTAAAAGCATCAACCTAACCACAAAAACCAAGCCCCAACTCCAAGATTCAAGGATTTAGGTCAAATATCCAAGTTTTCCCCCCAAATTCCAAAACAGAGAAAAAATTTGGTTTTTAAATTCAAATTCAAAGCGTAAACAAATTCATAAGCAGTTTCTACCACCAATATAATCATCTAAACAACTTAACACCATTAATTTTTCGAAAATAAACTCAAAGCCCCAATTAAACTCAAGAACAAGGGCAAAGATGAAGAACACCAACTCAAAACTCACCTATGAGATAAATTTCAAAATTCCTAGCTTTATTAATAACTTGGCAGCTGCTATACCCAACTTGTGAGCTTCAATTCTCCTTTGATGTTCTCATAAATTCATGAAGGTTGATCTTGAACTATGTTTTTGATTTCGTGTGTTTGTGAGCTAGGGAAAGGCTAAGAAGTAAATAGAGGGACTAGTCTAGAACGTACAAGAGAAGAGCTTCAGCTCTTAGTCAAATTGTATCTCATTATTGGTCAAATGGCCATTTTGCCCCTACCTTTAACTAATCCCTTACTAAACCTCAAGGGCACTTTAGTCATTTTCCTAAAAAACCCAAAAACACCACAAATTCCCAAACTAATCAATTTATCCCCTAAACATAATCATTCCACTAATTATTTCATTAACAATAAATCCTAAAATAATCAAAATTCCTAAATTACTCCTTGGCTCAACCCAAGCCGGGAATTTATCTCCATTGTGAATTTTCCACTAAAACTCTCAAAAAGATTCACTCATGCTGAATATCACAAATTTATCCACATAATAATGTGGTCTGAAGCACATAGCACATAAAATCACAAATATACCATCAACGAGTCAAAATTACGAAAATACCTCTCTTTAACAAAAGCGAGTCTTTAAACACATTTAATACACAAAGTCATGCATAAACATTCATATAATAATATAACTCATATAATTCACTCATAATTACCCCCACGTGTCCCCCCGACACACTAGCCAAAATAATAAGCTTCATTAGGAGTTTTGGGATGCTACAATTTTGACCTCAAAATAAACTATACAGCCAACAAATAACATCTAGACATTAATTACACACTATAGTCATGAATTGGAAATTTAGGGTTCAAAAACTCATTTTTCCCAATTTCAATATCGTACTAAATTCCTTGTTTGTTATTCAAATTAATGCTTCAATCAATTCATAAACGTGTTTCTATAACCCATTCTCCCATCTAAACAGCCTAGGCTCCCCCATTTTCTAAATTGAACATAAAACCCAAATTTCTTTTAAGAACATAGGGAAAAACTCATACCTCTTTGATGTAATCTTCTTGGATTCCTATGAGGAAAAACTAGTGGGTGCCAAATTCATTCCATGAAGCTTGATTTATCCTAATTACTTTAGAAAATTTTAAAGAGTATGATCCTACCTTTAGGAGATCTCTTTGAAGGAAGTGTTTGATGAAAAGATGAAGAAGAGGGAGGCAAGTAATGTGAAAAGGAGAGAGAAAGAGTTAATGTGAGTTTCTACTATCCTCCTAGCCAAAAGACTAGAATGCCGTCCCTTTCCAATCGCCCACCTATTTAACCCCAAGGGCAATATGGTAATCTTTACCCTAACTCTAATTACACCACTAATCTCCAATTTTACTACTAATGCACATGAAACATAAATATGTCATTACTTAATTTTATTTAACCCATATCCTCAAAATGTGAAAATTCCCAAAATACCCCTAGGCTTGACCTGGGCCAGGTATTTTCCATGTTGTTACTTTTTCTGCTATATCACTTGAAAGGATCCACTCTTGTCTAAAGTAACACACATCCACATATTAATGTGATCACAATGCACGTATCACATAAAATTTTAAAATATACACTCAGCGGGTCAAAATTAGGAAAATGTCCATTTTTGTTAAAACTTGATTTTTAAACACATTTAATGAACATAATCAATTATATAATAATGAAATTCCTCAAGAATTCCCACTCATGCCTTCTCGACATGCTATTTAAGGTACTAAACCTCATTAGGAGTTCAGGGCATTAAAACTATCACCTCCTAATAGAAATTTCGTCCTCAAAATTTACGTGAACATCTCGGGATACTGGTCTTGCATACTCGACTCTATCTCCCAAGTTGCTTCCTCCACCTTGTTTTTTCTCCATAATAATTTCACTAAGAAAGTTGTATTATTCTGTAAGACCTCATCCTTTCTATCTAGAATCTGAACTGGTTTCTCTTCATAAGATAGATCCTGCTGTAATTCTAGCATCTCATAACTCAACACATGAGTAACATTTGACACATCCTTCCTTAGCATCGAAACATGAAACATGTTGTCTACTCTTGACAACGTTGGAGGCAAGGCTAACCTATAAGCCACTTGCCCTATCCTTTCTAGGATCTCATAATGTTTGAAAAACTTGGGGCTCAATTTCCCTTTCTTCCTAAATTGTTTTACTCCCTTCATCGATGAAACTCGAAGAAATACATAGTTCGCAACTTGGAACTCCACGTTCCTACACTTTTCATTTACGTAGGTTTTCTGTCTACTCTGTGAAGCATGCATTCGAGCTTTAATCTTCTCAATGGCTTCACTGGTCCTCTGAACTGCCCTAGGACCAAGACACTTCCTCTCACCCATTTCATCCCAATGAATGGGTGATCTGCATTTCCTACAGCAGTAAGGGCCTTCTTTAGTATCAGTCTCAAAAACAGTAAATTCCTTAGCCAATATAGCTTAGACGTCATCCTGATGCTTTTCCAATTAAGGATCATTCATCTGAACTACTTTGATCCTCTCAAGAAGGGTAGATTGAAGAGAAATATTGGCTGACTGACCTACGACTAAGTTTATCCCAGCTCTGGTCATATCCTTAGCAAACTTTCCTAAAATATGCTTCGAGTTAAACACCTGTCCCAGACCTCTCCGGCTTAAGGCATCTGTCACAACATTAGGCTTCCCTGGATGATAGAGGATATTACAGTCATAATCCTTTACCAACTCCAACCAATGTCTCTGCCTCATATTCAGATCTTTTTGTGTGAAGAAATACTTCAAACTCTTGTGATCAGTGTATATCTCACACTTCTCTCCATATAAGTAATGTCGCAACACCTTCACTGTGAACACCACTACTGCCAGTTCTAAATCATAAGTACGCTACCGCTGTTCATACTCCTTCAATTGTTTTGAAGCATAAGCTATCACTTTTCCAGCCTGCATCAAAACACAACCTAAAGGAATATTACGTACTTGTGCAGTAATTAGCTTCCTTTTTAACTCCTGGAAACTATTCTCACACAAACTTCAAATTCTTGCGTGTAAACTCGACCAAGAACGTTTCAATCCTCAAGAATCCCTCGACAAAACGCTGACAATATCTCGTCGAAACAAGAAAACTTCTAACTTCCAAAGCACTTTTTGGCCTTGGCCAATCCGTCACCGCTTCAATCTTAGCTGGATAAACCATAATCCCATCCCTACTCACAATGTGACCTAGAAAGGTTACTTGAGATATCCAGTACTCACATTCTTTAATTTTGCAACACTAAACAGAGGTGTTCCTCATGTTCCTCTTCTGACTGGGAGTCGACCAACATGTCATCAATGAACATGATCACAAACTTGTCCAGGTAATCCTTGAATACTTTGTTCACCAGCCCATGAAAGTCGTTGGGGCATTGGTTAGTCCAAAAGACATAACCAAAAACTCATAATGCATGTACCTCGTACAAAAGGCAGTCTTTGGAATATCTTCTTCCGTCATCCTCAACTGGTGATAACCAGATCGAAGAACAATATTTGAGAACATTGTTTTGCCCTACAACTGATCAAACAATTCATCAATCATTGGGAATGGATACTTATTCTTGATAGTAATATTCTTTAACTCTTGGTAGTCAATACACATCCTCAATGACCCATCATTCTTCTTTACAAACAACATTGGTGCACCCCACAATGAAAAGCTAGGTCTGATAAACCCCAAGTCAAGTAACTCTTTTAACTGAACCGTCAATTCCATCAACTCTGTTGGTGCCATTCTGTAAGGTGCCTTAGACATATGTTCTGTTCCAGATGCCAATTCAATAACAAACTCAATCTTCTAATGCGATGGCAATCCAAGCAGGTCTTCTAGGAACACATCCAGGAATTCATAGACTAATCTAGTCTCCTCTGGTCCAACTGCGACATCCTTCGTGGTATCAACCACACTAGCTAAGAATCCTATGCAACCTTCTTGCAATAAGTCTCTAGCCTTCAATACTAAAATTGGTCCTCTCCCTTAGGCTCAAAAGTTACCATCTTCCTTCTACAGTCTATGGTTGCCCCATACTTGGCTAACCAATCCATGCCCAGTATTATATCAAAGCCCTCCATTTCTAGCTCAATGAGATCAACAGAAAATTATCTACAATCCACCTCCACTGGTAAAGATCTAACCCATCTCCTAGATATTATCATTTCCCGAGTCGGTAAGAAAGTCCCAAACCCCACAACATACACATCATAGGGTCTACTAAGTATGTTTATCACTTTACTAGATACAAACGAATGAGTAGCACCAGAATCAATCAAAATTGTATACAGAGAGCCATCGTTAGAAATCTGACCTATCACTATAGAGGGACTAGCCTCAGCCTCTATTTGAGTCAGTGTGAACACTCGAGCTGGAAACGGATAGTCGCCTTTCATTGGTTTCTCCTTCTTTAGATGAGGGAAACCTTTGCAAAGAGGACCCACCACTCCACACAGAAAACATGCCTTAGCACGACATTCTCCCAAATGGTGTCGCCTGCATCTAGCACACTAAGGGTAGTTCTCGTTCCTACCCTAATGGCCACCTTGAGTACCCCGAAACCTCTTCTCTGGATCAGGGGTGCTAGAACTATCAATCATTCTTCTTTTCTGATCATTGGAGCCACTACCCCTACTTGATCCAGTAAACACAAGTACAAGCCTCCTAGCATCACACCTTGCAACACCCTTCTTCCATATCTAATCTTCTACCCCCTCAACAATAAGGGCCTTCTCTAATATAAGAGCATATGTAGTCACTCCAGTCACAAAGGTGATTCTCACATCCCGGGCTATCATAAAAATAAGCCCCCAAACAAATGTTTCTTTCCTCGTGACATCTGTTGGCAACAAGTCAGAAGAAAAATTGGCCAACCTGTCCAATTTCAAGGTATACTCTATCATAGTAATATTGCCCTGAAGTAAATTAAAAAACTCATCCACCTTCGCAGTTCGAACTACGTCATTGTAATATTTCTCGTTAAACAGCTCATGGAATTCCTCCCAGTCCATAGTAGCAATATTTAGGGTTTGGGATACAACCTCTCACCAGATTTGGGCGTCATCTCACAACATATATGTGGCGTAAGCCACCCTATCATTTCCTTCCACCCTAATAAAATCTGGGATAGAACTAGTCATGCTAACCCATTGCTCATCCTTAAGTTGATCTGCGCCTCCTT
Source organism: Humulus lupulus (assembly GCF_963169125.1). Taxonomy (NCBI): domain Eukaryota; kingdom Viridiplantae; phylum Streptophyta; class Magnoliopsida; order Rosales; family Cannabaceae; genus Humulus; species Humulus lupulus. The sequence continues at coordinate 227,167,766 of NC_084794.1, forward strand.
CGAGGGTGTTGCTTCTGGAACCTCTCATACAGCGGTTCCGACCGATTCCCTATCTCAGGTTGCATAGCCAAATTTACCACTACAGATGGTCCCTGCTGAACAAGATTTCCTAGTGGAACTTGCTATCTCAGCTGCCTAATATCTTCTTCCTGTCTCTGGCGTCTGGCTTGCATATCAGCAAGTATCTACTGCCATCCCTTAGTAGCACATGAAGGGTTCTGGTTGTCATCATGTCCTACCTCAATATTCTTGCCATGGAGTCTAATTGATTGTCTAGGAGGAATTATCACCAAATGCTTCTATAATCAATGACCAAAGCTTATCATACAATGATATCAACATCAGAACCGTCCCACTATCATAACTGAAGAAAGCTAAAATTTTACATTCAACAATAATGCTCATAAGCATCTATATTATATCCACTTAATAGTCAAGGGGGCTATGCCCTAACAATATATATATATATATACAGATATAGCATGCTTCCTATTCTAGCATGCAGATAAGGCATTACATCTAATTTAAGTAGTTAAACACTTATATTCAACCCATTTGCCACTGCATTGTGAGTCGAGCTTGTCTTTAGCAGCGAATGTACATATTCGGTCGATCTTTAGGAGCCATATAACCATGACAGGTTTGATACCAAGAAGAAATGTCCAACTAATCCAGGGTCGTCACCTTGTGTGTTTAAAAAATAGTACTTAACTTGTTAAGCGATTAATATTATAGAGTTAAATATTATCTTAATATAAGACAATTATTCAAATTGATAAATTAAGATAATGTTAATTATGAATTAACTGAAATTTATTTTTGAAATAATATTTATATTATTTTCAAATAAATATGTTGTCTTAATCTTAATTAAACAAGCAAATGAGAAAAATTAGGGACATAGGAGTGAGCTACACGCCACCCACTTTGCAAGCACAGTGAGTGGCACCACACTCCAGTGCCACGTGTGCCTATAATTTGAATTTTGAAATTCAAATATTATTTGTTTATTTAATTATTGTTTTAATTTGATTAAAATAAAAATCTAACAAATCAGTTTGAATTACATTATTTAAAAAGAAATAAAATTGTTTTATTATTTTTATAAGTTTAAAAAGATACGATCTTTAATTGTACGTATCGGTAAGAAACAGTTGATATATTTTTCTAAGCCTGAAAATTTCTCTAGAACTCTCTAAAGCATTCTCTTCTCCAAACTCTCTAGATCTCATGAGTTGAGAACATCTAGAGAGCCTAAATAATCAATCCAGTGAATCTTACGTGCGCACACACGTCCTTCTGTGTTTGAGGAATGACTTGAAAGACTTTGGTGTGAGTCTTCGCGTGGATAGGAAGTGTGACTCCCTACTAATCCAAGATCATGTCCTTGTGTGTTTAAAAGATAGTGCTTAACTCGCTAAGCGAGAAATTTGAACTCAAAAGTGTGATTTAATGTTAAATAAAGTAGAAATGCTAAAATTTGATTAAAAAGAGTTAAATAATTTCATTAAAATTATTAAAGGTTACATGGGATGCCAAAATGTTTAAAAAATATATATTTACAGCCACTGTTCTCAAAATAAGTCGACCTAAGTGACAAAAATTGGGCTTTTACCCTAAGTCAATCAGATAACTCAACCCTATAGGTAGAGCAGGGTGAACATGTATGTACTGCAGCCAAGCTCTCCAACTCATGGCTGGTGTACCTTCCCTTTGCCCTTACCTGCACCATAGAGCACCTGTCAGGCAAGGCCCAACAAGAAAAGCCCAACACAGCCTAATAATAATAACATTAAACATAATTAACAATTAACATGATTCACATATAATAAAATGAAATCATTCAATCAGATAAAAATTTATCACGACCTAAGCTAAAAAAGGTGCATTACTGAGCACTTACGGCCCATGCCGAATGAGCATGTATCGCACTCCAATAATGTCCCTGCCATTAGAGCCTACATATCAGTTGATTATATCCAAATACAGTCCATATCGATCAGTCATAACAGATTCAATACAATTAAACATAACAAGCACATATATACGACAAGGGTACATAGCTCTAGCTTAACTTCCAAGTACATGGTCATAATTGTTTACATGTTAATATTGGGGACAATGCCCGCTCTATGTGCATATGCTAGTTTTATGTCCTCGGTTCCAATGATAGAAACGAGTCGACCTCGAGTGAGATCCCATTGTAAGTCTTCTGAAACCCTTGTCATAACGATTATTGTACACTAATTAGAGACCAAATATAACTACGTACTCGGGAATCAAACTCCAATTGCCTCTAAACTCCACTAACACGATGAGGGAATCAACCCCTAAACCCTCAAATGGGTCACCAAGACATATCCTAAAAATCCCATTTGAAAGTACTTATTATCTGCAAAAGGGAGTTTCAGAGAAACTAGCGCGGTCGCGCCCTCAGAGAGTTTGGGGTTTTTGAGGCACTAGCACAGTCACACTAGACGTTGTGCGCGATCACACTAGTGGCCTAGAAACCCAATCGCGAACCTAGAATTTCAGTTTTCCCTTGCGATTTCTCAAAATCAATCTGACCCAAAATTGATTCTCAACAATCTATATGCACAATTTTAACCTCAAAATCAACTATATAACCAACATATAACATTTAGACATCAACTACACACTATAGTCATGAATTGGAAATTTAGGGTTCAAAAACCCATTTTTCTTCAATTTTGAAATCAAACCAAATTTCTTAGTTTTTATTCAAATTAAAGCTTCAATCAATTCAAACATGTTTCTATTACTCATTCTCCCATCTAAACAGCTTAGGCTCCCCAATTTTTGAAATAGAACACAAATCCCTAATTTCCCTCAAGATCATGAATGAAGGACATAGGAAAAAAATCATATCTCTTTGATGTGATCTTCTTGGATTCCTATGAGGACAAGCTAGTAGGTGCCAATTTCGTTCCTTGAAGCTTGATTTATCCTAATTACTTTAGAAAATTTTTAAAAATTAATCCTAGCTTTAAGATCTCTCTTTGAAGGAAGTGTTTGATAATAAGATGAAGAAGAGGGAGGCAAGTGACGTGAAAAAGGAGAGAGAAAGTATTAATATTAGTTTCTACTATCCTCCTAGCCAAAAGACTAAAACTCCATCCCTTTCCAATTGCTTACCTATTTAACCCCAAGGGCAATATGGTAATCTTTACCCTAACTCTTATTACACCACTAATCTCCATTTTTCCTCCTAATGCCCATGAAACATAAATATTTCATTACTTAATTTTATTTCACCCATATCCTCAGCATGTGAAAATTCGCAAAATACCCCTAGGCTCGACCCGGGTTGGGTATTTCCTTGTTGTTTCTTTTTTGCTATATCACTTTAAAGGATCCACTCTTTCTGAAAGTAACACACATCCACATAATAATGTGGTCACAATGCACATATCACATACAATTTACAAATATACCATCAATGGGTCAAAATTACGAAAATACCTATTTTTATGAAAAGCAGGTATTTAAGCACATTTAATGCACATAACCAAGCATAATCAACTATATAATAATATAATTCCTCAAAAATTCCCACTCATGCCTTCTTGACATGCCATTTAAGGTATTAAACCTCATTAGGAGCTATGGGCATCACATGATAGGCTATAAGACTCAAGGACTCTTGATAGGCTATAATGTATATATATATATGTATTGATCCTGGCTGGGTATTAATGATTTTTAAAACCACTACCCCTTTCAGTTGCATCCCTGGTTTCGTTAAATTAATACCAACACAACTTCGCAGTGAAAATACTTCCCTTTAAGATCCTTCATTTTGGAGTTGTTGTCATTCTTGTTCTCCTTGGCTTTTGGTGCCTTGTTGCCTTTCTTGGAGTTTTTGCCTTTTCCTCCTTTTCTTCTATAGTGACATTTGTCTCTACCTCTTTAGTTATAGTTTTGTTAAGAGACACAAATATATGCAATACATTCAATAGCTGGATCATGTTGAATTCCAACTTATTCATAATATAGTTGGTTGTGAACGCATAGAAAGTATGAGTGAACGATTCATGTATGATGCTTACTTGAGTAGGCTCATCAATGACAACCCCATGTATTTTTTCTTCATGCATCATGTTGACCATGGTCAAGACATGTTAATGCACAGAAACACCTTTCTTCATCTTAGTATTCATGTAGGTTCTAATAGCCTCATGTCTACTTTAATCAAATTGATGGCCAAACACGCCCAGCAGAGACTCCATGATCTCAAAATCATTCTCCATGGGTTCATGATTTGTTCTTAGAAAATCATTCTTGCTCAAAAGCATGTAACACTTGGCATTGTTGTTGGATTGAATCAAACAATCACATTTGTCCAGAACATTTTGCAGGGCAGTGGTAGCGAGCTCCTCAAGACATTCCTTAGTGAGGACAAATTTATGGTTCTCACAAATCAACATCACGTTTAGATTTGATTTCCATCTTACAAAATTATCACCATTAAGTGTTTCAAGTGAAAGTAAATCAGTAATCGTATTACCAATATTTGACATTACTGAAAGAAACAAAAATTAAAAAAGATTATAATTTAAAAAATAAATATCAATAACTTTTGGAAAGTATATATGATGCATGAATGCAAAAATTAAAATACATAAACTTAACATTTTCTTCCACGATAAAACTACCCGACAATTAAAATGTCGCCTAAGGGTCGGTCAAGTTAATTTCAGACAATCTATAAGACAATCTTATCTTTATTATTTAAAACTAAAAATAACTCTATTTTCTCTTTTAAAAATAAAGTACCTATTGTTTGGTCAAGACACAATTATCCACCACAAAAGCTTAATTGTATCTTTGTGAATAACCCATTATTTCAGAATTTATGACTTAACTTGGAGAGTGTCGCCTTTGGGTTGGTCAAACCTAAAATACACCACTCATTCCTATCTTCATAAGAAGTCAACCTTGATATTAATATGACTAAACACCTTCCTTAGGGGGACATAAATAAAGACACCTCGAGGCCCTAATCATATTTAACGGTGTTGTACTAATAATGGAAACCATAGATCACATTGAGATGTCAACCTTCTCCCACTGACTATTTTAGAATGTATGTGTTTATTAAACTAATCAATTAATTCTAAATTAATTACTAGTTCATTTACAACCCTATGAATGTAATTAATCATGCAATTATAAAATAGCATAAATCTATAATTAAAGTGATCTAGAATAATTAACCATTACATTCATCAAACTTTTACTAAAACACTTTTTAAATAAAGTTGGTTATCCTAAAAGGCCTATCTTAACTATTGCCTTAATTATGGTATGATTTACTAAGTTTTTACTAGATTAAGACTTAGTATTTTACATGCAATTGGTTTCCCTAAAACAATTCACATAAACATATAGGATAATCCTAAATAGTCATGTTTCGACGAACGAGATGCATGATTAATTAAAGTTGTGTGGAGTTTCATGTATGGCATGTAATGTACTAATGCATGATCATGTTATCAATCAATATTAATTAATATTTATTTAAATAAATACAACAAATAATAAATGATGAACTGAGTAACTATTGGGTATTTCTAAATTTACAACCTTTGAAAAAATAGAAATAAAATTAGAAAGTGGGCTTCTTGTCTATTACAAAACTCTCATCTGCTTCTACTTCTCTTAGGCTCATCTTCATAATCTTTAGGTATAGAGAAGGCCCATTAATTAATAGAAAACTAATTTTCTAATTAATTTATTTAATTAAAACTAATTTTTAATTAAATAACCCTTTATTATTATTTTTATTTAGTTGAATTTAAATAATTAAGAGAATGAAATTCAAATAATTATTTAAAGTTGAGATATATAAAATCTCAAACAAGTAAAAGATATGTTATTTTTCTAATAAAAATAAAATAAGATAACTAATTTTTCAAATTCAAACAATTAAAAAAAATCAATTAAATAGATGATAATTAGCTAAATTATAGGGATTTTTGTTGAGCACCTAACTTAGTGCTCAAGCTAGGGCCAACAATATTCAAGATGGTTGGGGCACAGGGGCATGGGACTCAAGGGCTGGGCGTGGCAGGGCGGTGCGAGGCACAACTGGGTACTGGGCGCAAAGTGCAGGGTGCTGGGCTGCAGGGCGCTTGGGTCATCTGTCCTTTGTGGTACATGGCCCGAGTCCCATTTATTTTCTCCTTATGACTAGAACTTTTACAAAAATATTTCATAATTTTTTTTTTTTAATTCCTATGTCCCAAAATGGCTTACACAAGATTTAAGAAAAATAAAAATTAAATTCCTAACCCAATAGTACCATATAATTAATGACTCGTCATTCTACCATGCATTAATAAAACAGAATCATCCATTTAATATACATATCATCATACTTATAAAAAATGCAAGAAACCCATACAACATTTAATGTATACATATATGTAGACCGCTCTACTACCAATTTTTTTTATTAAATTAGAAAAACAGACTCCCAACGGAAGGGGTGAGGTTTTAAAAAAATTGTTCATACTGAGCTAGAATCAAAACACATATCTATACATTAAATTGATGCACATAAAAGAACTAAAGAATACCTCTCGAAGTCTACCAAGTATCATTGTATCTTTTTGTATTATCAAACTATCTTCCTACCCACGTGTAGATATGATTGAGACTCACAACAAAGTCTTCCAAGGCAATCCTCAAACACACAAGGACGTGTGTGGGCACGTAATGTTTGATTTTTAGGCTCTCTTGATATTCTCAACACATAATATCTAGGGTTTCAAAATCCAAAGTATTCATTAATCTTTGTGGTTTTTGATTCTCTAAGAATAGTTCTTCCCCTCCATTCTAAGTGTTCTTTTCTTTTCTTGTCTTGCTGGGTTTGAAAATCATAGGCGCCCAAAGGTGTGCTCTTGCTTTTGAGTTTTTTATTATAGTCAAGGAGGTAATGGGAATTTTATCCTTGTTATCATGGTGATAATCTATTGTTATTGTGTTTATGGTTCTATTTATTGGTGGTTGTTTGGATAACTTGCCTCTATGCATTTTTATTAATTCTTCATGGTTGTATTTTCTTAACATTCATAGAAACATGCTTAGGGTCATTGTCTTTGGATTTTGAAATGTTGATTATTGTTTCTAAGCCTACAGATTTCGGCAAAGCATTGGGTGCATGATCTAATGATTATATTAGTGTTGTTCTATTCATGTTGCTATTATGAATATATATGTTGTTTTGGTATTTTGGAAAAAGACATGTTTTGAAATTCCGTTTTTTATGATTACCAACTTAATTATTCAAATTAAATAATTAATTGCTGAACTGTTACAGAAATGTTTAAACAGACACAGAGTTTTGAACAGAAACCAAATATGTTTAAATAGTTTATCACCAGAAGATAAAAACGAACATAAGGTAAAGAACACACGAAATTATACGTGGTATCAGCAAACAAAAATATACCTTTTTCCATTTAAACTCTCAATTTGAATTGGACCCATAAGATCCATGTGAAGCAATTCTAAAACTTTCGAAGTGTTTATGTCAGAAACACTTTTATGTGTAATTTTTAATTGCTTACCAAGTTGACAACTCTTGTACTTACCATCAGATTCTTTACCTAGCTTAGGTAAACCACGAACACTCCCTCTATGTGACAATTTTTTCAAAGTTTTAAAATTTATGTGACCAAGTTTAGCATGCCACACATCAGTGTTATTACTCACAAAAGATTGACACATAATAGATGGCAGAAGAGTGTAGCAAATGTCATTAGATCTATAACCTTCAAGAACATTCTCACCATTCTTGTTTAAAGCAAAACAATTCTCTTTATCAAAGTTAACAGTATAACCTTGATCACAAATTTGACTTGTGCTTAGAAGATTAGCTTTAAGTCCTTCCACAAGTAACACTCTTTTGATTCTAGGAAACCCTTCAAAGTTAAGAGTACCCATTCCAAGAACATTACCCTCAATTCCATTGCCAAAAGTAACAAACCCACAATGCATAGGTTTTATGTCTGTAAGAATAGACTTGTCACCTGTCATATGTCTTGAACAACCACTGTCAAAATACCAAAAATATGAAGAAGCAGATCTATCATATTCACTAGTAAAACCAGCAAAACAATTATTCTTTTTTATACATATTTTCTTTGATTGAACATTTTCCTTTTTTACTATTTTGAAATTATCAAAATAATTGAATTTTTCAAAATATTCATTTTTGGAAAAATTCATAAGAGTAAAACACTTAGGACGAATATGACCCTTCCTACCACAAAAATGACAGATTGAAATGAATTTTTCCAATTTTCCATTGGAATTTCCTGCTGACTGTGTCCATTCTGTTGGAACAATCCGAGAACTGGATGCAACAAATTTCAGTGAAGATGACACAGGAACATCAGACGATAGCATCCCAGCTAAGATAAAGATAGTTTTCTTTGATTTTTGAGAACTTGAAGCACCAAGTCCCACATGACTTCTTTGACCTGCATTCTGAATTTTCTCAAAAACAGTAGAACCGGGGTTATGCATTCTAACATTTTTCTCAAGAGTGTCCAAATCTTTAGACAACTTATTAATTTCAAAAAATTTTGAAATTATTTCTTTTTCAAATTTTTCATTTAAGTGAGTAAGTTGTTTGATTTCAAAGGATAAATCTTTATTTTTGCTTACCAATGACCGATTCTCATAACACAATTTCACCCATGAACCATACATCTTTTTGTAAGATTCACTCAAAGACTCATCATTTAATTCAGATTCATCATTATCAGTATTTTTTTCATCTTTTGAAGCATTATTTAAGCAAACAATCTTCTCATTTTCAGATTTAGAAACAGGCAAAATAGAAGTGAGAGTGACATTACCTTCCTCATCTTCACTACTTTCAGAGTCATTATCACTCCAAGTAGCAATCATACCTTTTTTGTTCTTTTTCAAGGTGTTTGCACATTCAGACTGGATGTGACCAAATCCCTCACATTTCCTGCACTGAATACCCTTTTTATTAGTTTGAAAAGTTTTCAGAGAAGAAGGATTACCTTTTGTCATCTTTCCATTGAATTTCTTGTTTCCTATCTTATTCATATATTTTTGAAAATTCTTTGCAAGCATTGCCATTTCATTATCACCATCTTTATCATCTGACACTTCTTTTTCAGTGCTCTTGAAAGCTATGGTTTTCTCTTTCTCTTTGGAAGTACTTGGGTTGTCTTTTTGACGAATCTTTTGATTTAACTCAAAGGTACGAAGTGACCCCATGAATTCTTCTACCTTCATAGCAGTGAGCTTAACATTGAACCTGTCAGGAAGAACGCAAATGATTTTTCTAACAAGAACAGAATCATCAAGTTTCTCACCAAGTGCAAAATACTCATTAGAAATATCAGATAATCTCTCATAAAATTCAGATAGTGTTTCAGAATCAAACATCCTAAGGTCATCAAACCTAGTTTGTAACATAATAAATCTAGACCTTTTAACATCTACAGTACCTTCAAACTGAGTTTGAAGAATTGTCCAAGCATCTTTAGCCGAGACACATGTGGAAACAAGTTTTATAAAACTTTCTCCAACACCATTAAATATGGCGTGAAGAGCTTTATTATTATAATTGGATAATTTTTCTTCTTTTGTATCCCAAATAAGTTCAGATTTTACAATTGTGCTTCCATCTTCACCTTTTTCAGTAGGAGGTTACCATCTAGACAAAATTGCTCTCCATGCTTTCTCATCTTGAGCTTTTATGAAAGCTCTCCTAACTTTCCAATATGGATAGTTTGAGTCATTAAGCAATGGAGGTCGAGACACAGAACTACCTTCTGCAAAGAAAGACATTTCACACAAAACAAATCAAACGAAAAATAACCACAAGATCTCACTAAGAGTTTAGTGAATCGCTCTGATACCAATTGAAATTCTGTTTTTTATGATTACCAACTTAATTATTCAAATTAAATAATTAATTGCTGAACTGTTATAGAAATGTTTAAACAGACACAAAGACTGTTTGAACAGAAACCAGATATGTTTAAATAGTTTATCACCAGAAGATAAAAATGAACATAAGGTAAAGAACACACGAAATTATACGTGGTATCAGCAATCTTTGCAGATTGCTACTAGTCCACAGGGCCACGCCCAGAGAATGAAATTTATTAGAAGAATATCTAAACGATTACAAAACTAAATTGACTTATACAAATAAAGACACCCTCTTGAATTTGTCGCAATTGTTGTACTCTAAACTCTTAATCAAATTTCTGAAGTGCTAAGATGTTGAACTCCCTTCAAATCATAATACTTGCACTTTTCCTCCCGAAAAGTGACTCACGAACAAGACTTCTCCCGAAGCTTGATGAACAATGTCCAAGTGTGTTCAACCTGCACAATTAACACAAAATAAACAATACAGAAGTGCACTGTAATAAACCACTAAGAACTTGTTGGACTCAAGTTTTTCACATAATAAAAAGTCTCTCTAAAACTTGAAAAATATTTGGAAAATAATACACCAAGAGAGATGATCAAAAACCAGCGACCTAAGGATGATTATATACTTTTTAGAATCCCTTTAGGTCGTGGAAAACAAATCAGATTCCAATCAGCCAATAAATGAAAAATCTTCCCAAACAGGAAAGTCAAAATCTGTTCAAATAGACTGGCAGTCCGTTCAAACAGATTCATTGAACCTGGACAGTTTTTAAACCCAGTTTCCTTAAATAAATAAGGAAACAATATATACATTATCATTGCAAGCTGTACACGATTTCTGGACAAACAAATCAGATCAAAAAATAAAAATAAATACCAATAATTTCCATTTCAAGAAAAGATATTCTTTTATAGGAAATTATATATTTATTTTATTAACATATATATAATAATCTGATTATATAAAACATATCACAAACAAAACAGGAAATTGCCCATTTCGAAAAATTCTCCTTTAATTAATTTTGTTAATATTGTCAAATATGTCAATAAAGGATTTTACATGTTTGGTTAAAATAAAAGAGATAGAAAACAAAAGTGGGTTGTTGGGTAGGATCGACCTAGAGTATGACTTATGGTCCATGTTAGTTCTTTTGAATTATATTTAACATGTTTTCTTGATTTAGGTTTGTTGTGGTATTACTAGCATGAAAATGATTTTATTGACATATCAATAAGACATATTGAGTAATGATTCTCGTATTGTGTGTTGTGTTTTTGGGTTTCAAAATTTTTAGAGAAATTATAGGTTTATTTTGGATCATGGTTGTTTTGAAAAAAGGTGATGTATTGATATTAAAGATTGCAATGTGAATATTAGAAACATGATTAAGGGGTTTTGACCAAGGCTTGTATTTTGAGGGTTTATATATATTTTTTTATTTAATTGAATATTGTTTCAAACTAATTGTGTATTTGAATGCATGAGAGATATACAAGTATACTAGGTTTAATTGCTAAATGGATTCAAAAGAAAATGTTGACTTTGAGTATGTTTTAACATGCTGATTTTTTTTTAGTTTTATAGAAAATTTCTTTAATAAAAAAGGGTATCAAATATATGTTTAATAATTCATGTATTAAAATATTATATAAGAGAAATAAGATTTTACCACACTTCAAATATGTATTTTCGTATATGTAATGGTGCAGATTTTTGTTACAAAATAATTTAGTAAAATTATTTTCTAAAAGATGATCAAAGAAATTATTTGATAAATGAGAGCATAGTTAAATATTTTTCAACATGTATGAAATTGTGAATTTGGGACATGTATTGCTTGTTGATTATTCTTAGTTTTGTAGAAAAATCTCTTTTAATTGAAAGATATAAAGTGTATGTTTTAATGATTTATCCCTTAGATTTTATACATGAAAGATATGGTTTTTTTTCCATAATTTAAATAGGAATTTTTCTCATTTATATTAATGTAGTTTTTACTTGCAAAATAATTAAGTAAGATTATTTTAAAATGGGACCAAGGAATTTATATTAAATAAATGAGATTTTAAAAATGAATGTGACTTAAGTGCTAATAAAATAAATAATTTTGTGAAATAGAATCTAGAATGAAATTTTGACTTTGAGGAGGCACTGTGGCAACATTAATATAGTAGGTAAATTAACTCTTATTGAATTTCTAAGAATGTAACAATAAAATAAATAGAGTGAACTCTAAGAACCCTCTCACGTATGCATGTTGCATGCAAACATAGTTTTGCGTTCAAATATATAACATTTAGTTAAACACGTGTTTTACTTTACAAACATTGAGGATTCACCAGCAGAATCGAGATTATTCATTTATGATTTTATGTGAGTAAATTAAATGTTTATCGTTGAGATGTGATCGGTGCCACGTGTGCATGGCCCATGCACACATGGGGTATGTTTGTTTAGTGTGCTTAATCTTACTTGATATTGAGATGAGTATTTGATTATAATTCTAGGCTCGTTGTGAAGTACCCCACACTTTATTTTGCTTGGACTCGAGGTATGGAAGTTAGCTAGAATTTATGTTGATTTTATGAGATGTAATGTTATGAGAGGAACATCTTTTATGTATGATTATGTGTTGTACAAAAAGCAGAGGTTGTTAGCGTGCTGAATGCGACACAACAAAGGAGTTACTATGATATGACGTAACTCATAGGGCGGACGTGCCGAGGTTATTTTAGGACCAGAGCTCCTGAATATCTTACAGAGGAGGATTTATTAGTTTATACTTTATTCGTTACCTCATATAATTGTTTGCTTTGTTTGTTATGATGAAATATTAAGATAAAGTATATGAGATTATGTGCTTATTGGTTACCTCATATAATTGTGCCTATGTGTATTTTTGTTTCTTGTTTGTACTTCCTTACTGGACTTTTAGCTCACCCCTTACTTTCTCCCTTTGAGGTAGGCAATAGGGTTTCTCATTGGCATGCATGGTGATGTGGGGTGTTCCTGGGTCTGAGTATGTATGTTGTGGGGCTCTGATGAGTGGAAAACGATCTAGTTAATGCCAAGAACATTTTATGGAGTTTTATTATGTTTTTCTTACGCTTATAGTGGGACTTTTATAAACTTTTATTTTAAATTTTCATAAAAGACGCTATACTTTTATTTTTAAATTAATGGGCTCATATTGCATGTTTATTAAGGCCCCACTAGTCCTTTTTCATAATTATGGTTTTTTTCTTAATGATTACCACGTAGTCATCATATGAAAAGATAGTAGTATAAAGTGTTGTTACAAATTGTATATGAGACAGTCGTTCATGTTTCAAAGAACCCCTCCGCATACATGCTAAAGACTGGGGAAAACCTCAAATCACCGTGTCGTAAGTCTATTCTTTATTTGCTTTACATGGCTTTATTTTTTTTTAAGTTGTTAGTACTATGATTGCAGAGTATAAAGCATGCCTCCTATTATTAGAACAACTAGAACAAAAATTCTCAAGGAGATCCGAGAAATTCCAAGGATCCATGTTGACGAGGATGCTGAGTGGAGGATTACTATGCTCCAAAAGACCAAGGTTGTATGCGAGCGCATACAAGGCTTAATCAAGAGAAGAGGTGTAACGTCTCAAATTCGTTGTACGGGAGGGCATAATTAGATTTATATGTAAAATTAATTGAACTTATGTGTGATTATGTGGCATACATGAATTATATGGTGATATGAATGTATATATATATATGCATGTGGGTTTGTTTTTGATATTAAGGGCATATTTTTACTTTTGACCTGTTGAGGGTATAAATGTAATTATGTATGTTATGTGATTGAGACCACATTATTATGTGGATATATTTGCAATATTCGGCTCGAGGCGATCCTAGAGAGCGAGTTAGCAGAAAAGTCACAACGAGTTCAAATACCCACCTCGGGGTGAACCTAGGAGTATTTTGGGAAACTTAATGTGTATTCGGGATTTATCGAGTAATGGGTAGTTATTTGGTGATTAATTGGGTATGTCAGGATTATTTGGGAATTTATAGAGCTGCTTGAGGATTAGCGGGAAATGGGGTACAAGGACGATTTTTCGCTTTAGGGCATTAGAGAACCAAGGTTAAGGCTAAGGAAATTTTGGTCTTTTCCCTAGCCTTGGACTGCCTTAGCCACTTAGGGACCCTAAGAAATCTTCAGAAACAGATAGAACAATACTCTCAGCTCCACCTATTCTCTCTCTCTCTCTCTCTCTTGAGCCTTGGGAAGCATTTAAAATTTTTGGAGAATTAGCCTGGGAATCAAAGAAGTTGAAGCTAGGATTCGGATTAAGAGATAGTTTGGGGTTGAAATCACTGCTGAAGTAAGATCTATAACTTGATTCTGGTGTGAATTCCTTAATTAGTTCAAGTTTTGACTGAGTTTTAACTCTAGCTTTGGTTTTGAGTTTTGATAAGATTGTGGTTTAGTGTTTCGGGTTATTGTGTTGCTGATGTTGTGGTATTGAATGTCTTGGACTCAATTGGGACTTAGGTTCGACTTTGGGTGGGGTTTGGAGAGGTTTTGACTCGGGGAAAACGCAGGAAAAATGTTTGAAATTTTGGGTTCGCGCCGCGGCTCGCATGAACTCAAAGGCCCAAAGGGTTCCCTGAGCGACCTTAGCGTCGCGGAACTAGGTGGGTTGTGTCGGGCGCGTCTCTAGGAAATATTGGATTTTGCACTTTGACTTGTTGAGGGTCGCAGCGCTTGTGGGGGGCGCCGCAGCTCAAATAAAGAATTTTGGCCAAATAGGGTTTTTAAGCTCTGGAACATAAATCTAAAGGCTCAGGAAGGATTCTACTACCCAATTTAGAAGAATTCGAGATCCTGAAGGCTAGAAATCTACCTTGAAGCTCTTAAATATTCTAAGTGATTGATGGTTTTCTGTTATTGTGTTGCGTCTAGGTTATACCACTAAGGCTTGGGAGTAGGGATCGTGCTCAGGATCGCCATGCACTATCTGCGCGGAACTCGAGATAAGAAAAGTACACCCAGATTGTAATCGAGGCTTGGACCCCTATAAATTGATGTGATTGTGGTTATAAGTGTGAATATTCGATTAGGCATGCTCGTATATGCTGCATCTGATTGTGTATTATGTAATCTATATGTTTGATTATATCAAATCTGAAAGCCCGACCTAAGGGAGCCAGAACTGACATCAATCATGCGGATCTCAGCTCGACCTAAGAGAGTCAGGGTCGGTAATAAGATCTAAGAGCTCAGACTAAGGGATTCGAGCCTGAACGTCACCTAAATAATTAGAAATGTTGTATGCACTCATTTAACTTGTTGACTATTAACTTGGATTATGTGTTTGTTTGAGAAGATTTTTACTGCTAAGCTTATTGGTTGTATTATGTTGCTTATTGAATCTGTTTATTTAAGTTTTCTTGATGAGCCTTGACTCATGGGTGCTATGTGGTGCAGGTAAGGGAAATGGGAAGTTGGACCAACCATGAGTTGGAGAGCTTTTAGAGGCGGTGTGTGCATTTGCAGCTGCTCAACCGCCACAACCGAAGGATCAACAGGGACTAGAGACAAAACTTTGATTTTGCCGCTTAGGTCGGCTTACGTTGTAATTATATTTGGGAGTTGTAACTGCCTTGTAAACACTTATTTTTTTGGGATACCATGTACAAACTCAAACTTTTTAATGAAAACATCTATTCATATGATCAAATTCTTTAAACCCTAATCCATTAATTATCCTCAGTTACATGTTTATATCCAAATGGCTTGATTAGCAAGTCTATTTAAAAGACACAGTGTAATGGTCTTGGCTATCCAGGGCATTACAAGAGGAGCATTGATCTGGCCCATTGAACAGTATTGGGTACAAAGGGAGTCGCTGGCTACAATTCCCGAGGCTCTTCTCCAATTGGATGAAACATGGCATGACATAAGCAAGGATGATTTAGGATGCACCACCTTCCGATACAATGTATTCGAGTTCACGGACGGCTATGAGATCTAGAGGATTGAAATAGTCCTCAGGAGGGGAATCTGGATGTGCATGAGGAGATGGTGATCCGTCAGGAGGGAGAAACAGTGCGTCAAGAGGCGTTGTTCGCCATACCAAAAGTGAGTGACAGACTAAGGGACAGGGCTAGCACCCCAGATTACTTCCACATCTCTGAGGACATCTTCGAGATAATGACTCCGGGGAGGAGTCCACATGGGAGGATTAGAGTCCCTTTCTTCTTCCAAATCCCTAAAACATTTATTACTTAGAATAAAACTGATTTCTTTTGAGAATTTTGGGATATTTTTTGGATGTTTTTTAATAATGGGATTTTATGGATATTTTCTTTTAGTAATTTCTACGCTCCTATTTCTCCTTGCAATTTTTGGATGTTTAGTGGATATGAGTATGCATAACAATCCTTGCAATTAAAACTCTAAAGTGATTAACCACTATGAGAATTATCTATTCTTATGATGATTTATTTTGTGCCTTAGAATATCAATATGTCTACCCGAGGGAGAGGCACAAGAGGCAACAAAAGATGAGGTAGAGGCTGTAGTAGAGGCACCTCTGCTAACATAAATGCAACAGAAATCCCTGGAATGGAAGTGCCACCAGCAGACCCAGCTGTGGACTTAGCTGCAGAGGTAGCAAGATTAAGAGAAAAATTGAGATATAGGGATGAAGAGTTGGCTCGAGCCCATCAAGTGCCCTAAGCCCCACAAGTATCGTTGGCATAGCCTGAGCCCCTCGTACAAAAAGTATCCCTTGTACCTCCACCTGCTTCAATGCCAATGGGTTATGGATTTGAGCCGATTTATGAGCACATTATGAAACAGTCTCCCCCAAACTTTGAAGGAAAACTCGACCCTATGGTGGATAAGGATTGGTTGAAGTTGGTCGAAGCCATCTTTGACCATATGGAATTGAATGACCATCAAAGGGTTTCATGTGCTCACTTACTCAAGATGGATGCCAGAATCTGGTGGGATGTGGTGAAGCAAACATGTGATTTAAACACCATGACTTGGGTGTACTTCATTTAAGTGTTTAGCTTGAAGTCCTATAGTGCGGTTGTTCTAGTAACTAGGGTCGATGAGTTCATAACATTGACACAAGGCAGCCTTTCTATCACGGAGTATGCCCAGAAGTTTGATAAGTTTGCAAGGTTTGCTCCCGAAGTTGTTCCAATGGAGGCCATAAGGGTCCAAAGGTCTGTGAGAGGGTTAAGGCCCATGATTGCTCTAGATGTGAAGATGACCAATGCTGAAGTGGTTAGTTATGCCGAGATCTTAAACAAGACCCTTGATGTAGAGTACTTAGCGGAACGTATATGGAAAGACAATGTTGCAAGAAGGGAGGCCAACAAAAACATGGCCTTCCAAGAGGGAAATAAGAGGAAGCCCAAGAAGGGTAATGTTGTGGCATCGACAAGAGGTCTAGAATCACAACTCCAAATGGTAACAACCATAACAATCACAGCAATCGTAACAACCATAATAGTAACAACATTGGTTATAACCGCAGAAACCATGATAACAACAAAGTTGAGTACCTTAATTGTTCTAAATTCTCACACCGACATTTCGGGGAATGTCCGGCAGACACAAACAAACAAGTGCTACAAGTATGGTTAGATAGGTCACCTGAAGAAGCATTGCCCACAGTGGAGGGCAGAAGCTGGGCAAGGCAACAATTGCAACCTAATGCCAGCTAGAGTCTTTGTGTTGACTCCAGGAGAGGCGGCCAATAATAACACCATTGTCACATATCAACTCTCTATTTCTGGTTTGATGTGTAGAGTCATCATTGATTTTGGAGAAACTCATTCTTTTGTAGCTTTAAATGTAATTAATAAACTGGGATTTCCTTGTAAACTCTTTGAGAATAGTTTTAGTACATTATTACCATCAGGAGAGATTATGTTGTCATCTAGGTGGTTACAATCAATCTTAATAGTAGTTGAGGGCAGGTATGTCCAGCAGACCTCGTAGAATTAGAGATGTCAAATTATGATGTAATCCTTGGCATGGACTGGTTAACTAAGTTCGAAGCTACTATAGACTACAGAAGGAAAACAGTAGAGTTCAAATCAGATGAAGGTGAATCATTGACTTTTAAGGGAGAACTGACAGGATTTCGAACACTCATCATATCGACATTAGAAGCTCGAAACATGATGCAACATGGTTGTTCAGCTTACTTGGCAAGTGTTGTAGATAAATTCATGGAGACCGAAATGAAACCAAAAGATGTTCACATAGTTTGTTAGTTTTCAGAAGTGTTTCCTGAGGACTTACCGGGTTTCCACCCGACAGAGAAATTGAATTTGTGATAGAACTTGCACCAGAAACAACACTAATATCCAAGGCACCCAACCGAACGACACTTGTAGAGTTGAAAGAACTTAAGAACCAGTTACAAGAGTTGTTGGACAAAGGTTTCATTCGCCATGGTGGGCACCGATACAGTTTGTGAAGAAGAAAGATGGGAGCATGAGAATGTGCATCAATTACCGAGAACTCAGTAAGGTCACAATCAAGAAAAAGTATCATTTTCCTAGGATAGATGACCTTTTTTACCAACTTCAAGGGGCGGTAGTGTTCTCTAAGATTGATCTACGATCCGGGTACAATCAATTAAAAGTGAAGGAGGGAGATATTCTGAAAACAACATTTAGAACTTGCTATAGGCACTATGAGTTCTTAGTAATGTCTTTTGGATTCACTAATGTCCTAGCAACATTCATGGACATGATGAATAGAGTGTTTAAGGACTTTTTGGATAAAAACGTAGTGGTGTTTATAGACGATATCCTTATCTACTTTAAGACTAAGGAGGAGCATGATGAGCATTTGAGGTTGACACTCAATAGACTATGTGTAATAATCAAGGTTATTATCTTCCTTATAAGCTCCTTAAATATGACCTTAGATTATTTTTTTATGCTATAGTTTATACTTGAGTGGTGGAGTTAGAAAGATTGTTTTAGAATATGTTATGATAAGATATGATTTTATGACTTAGTAAATAATTATAATTTGGGTAATTAAAATTATTATGATTAACTATTTATGGAGGTTATTTATTTTATGGAAATTAGAAGCTTATGATTAAATTAGCATATAGTTTTCTTAAAGAAAATAAGAATTTATAAAATATGTACACAAGTTATTTGATAACAGATGTATACATGTGGCATTAATTTAAATCCCAATTATTGAAATTTACTAGGCTTGACCAAAATCCTCTATAGCTCAAGTTGTTTGGAATTTTTCATAAATAAATAAATAGGTGGAAAAGCTTACATAGAAGAACCAAGTTGTACTTGATTGAAGATCAAGCTATGTGGTGTGGAAAGCTTTCAAATAGGCAAAGATGGACTAGTTTTGGAGTTAACGAACTATGTGTCAATCTAAGCTTAATAAGGGGAGACTCAAAGACTAAGTTGTGAGAGTCAACAACTATATAGAGAAAATAGGTGATAGTTGAAGCTTGTTGGAGCATTTTGAAATTTGAAAACACCTAGGTGAAGGCGTGGGAGACTTTGTAGAGAGAATAGAGGGGACTTTGACTACATATTGATGCATTTGAGTATGTATGACATCAAGTGAGTGTTTGTAGCAATTTGAATAGGTACACATAGTGGCTGGTCGAAACTACATAGGGAAGAGGGAAAATTGAATTTTTAAAAATTATTGAATAGGTGTGGAGAGGGATAAGGAAGAAGATTGGGTTTAGAGCTATAAATAGATCCATTCACCTCTTCATTTTTCACACACAAACAATGCTTCAAGCACTCTCATTTTCAAAAACTACTCTCTCTCCCAAAGTTTCATCTTTTGGTCAATAGTATTTCCTCATAGCCAAAATCACTATAGCATTAGTAGTGATCAAAATTCTACTTCTTTTATTTTCTTACAAAGTTTTAAAACACCATTGCCACTATAATTTCCCTACATATTCGAAACACACCAAGCCACCCAGCCTTTGATATAGTTGAAATACCATAAGTTTGTCAAGGTCAAACTCTATTTGTGTTAAGGATAGACATAGTTTTGAAGGCTCGATATTTTTGGAAATCTTGATATTTTGTTCTAGGGTGAAGGTATGACTTTTATAAGGTTTAGATTTTGAAATTTTGGTTATTAATATAGACTTTAATTTAATCTTTAATGTTATGTATAAGGTTTGAGCGAGATCCACTAGCACTTTCGAGCAATCTCTTTTTCTTCTATTTCTCCACACTCAAGGTAAGAAAAATTAGATAGGTGTAGATTATGATATTAAGTGAATGTATGACCCTAATATTTCAGGTACAACAACATAAGTATGGTTGGACCTAAGTGATGTCCAAAACTGTATGACGGACTTAATTGATGTCTGGTAGGCTCGGATGCCAAAAATTGTATGAGGGACCTAGGTGATATCCTGATCTTGAATGCGAACCCTTTTTATATGCACATTATCTTCTCTTGCCTGATTTGTTATTAGCTATTATAAATATGACCTATATGAATATGACCAATAATGTATGATTATGACTTAGAATATTTACGGTTTTATATGAAATAGTTATCTTTATTACAAGAGTGTTACTATGGAATTATATAGACTTATGATGTTATGAATTGCTTATGTTGTATGATTGTATGATTGTTTAGTATGCATTTTCCTTACTGGGCTTAGAGGCTCACTCCTTATAGTATAGTTATGCAGATCAATGTAATTAAAGGATAGAATGGTCGATGGCGAGTTAGACATAAATAGTTGTTGGTGTATTCGTGAGGGCCATGTAGCTGCTGGAAAAGATCTGAGGTTTATGATTTTGATTTCTTTATTAGCACTTTATTTATTTGAATTAAATGTTGATGTATTTAATTTTGTTAAAAAATATATTTTTATTGTAAAAATTGGGATCCCTCTATTTTATGTTATTTTTCAATAAAAGAGAAACATTTATGCTTTATGCTAAGAGAAGTTAGGGTGTTACACTATGAGAGCATTAACTTTATGCTAAGTTCTCCAAGTGTGAATTTTGGTTGGAACAAGTGGCTTTCCTAGGGCATATAGTGTTCAAGAATGGAATAGCAATGGATCCAGCAAAGATCGAGGCGATTAGAACCAAAGAATTCCTCAGAGGTTCAAAGCTTCATTGGACTAGCAAGTTACTGTCGAAAATTTGTTAAGGGTTACTCCAAGATTGCCACACCCTTGACCAACCTGACCCGCAAACACCAAAAGTTCACATGGACTGAGAAGTGTGAAGAGAGTTTTCAGACTATGAAGGATAAGTTAATCTCGGCACTGATCCTTTGTGTTTCCACTAAAGGAGAGAAATCCGTGGTGTATTGTGATGCATCCAAGAATGGCTTGGCATGTGTGTTGATGTAGAATGGGAAGCTAGTAGCTTACGCCTCGAGACAGATCAAGGATTATGAGCAGAGATATCCCACCCATGAACTTGAATTGGTAGTAGTAGTGTTCGCACTAAAGATATGGAGACACCATCTTTATGGGTACAAGTGTGAAATCTACATGAATCATAAAATACTGAAGTACTTCTTCACTCAAAAAGAGCTAAATATGAGACAACGATGGTGATTAGAACTTTTAGAGGCAAGGCCAATGAGGTGGATAATGCATTGGGTAGGCGAGGACATGGAAGTATCTCATCTCTGAGCACAATAGAAGCACCTCTGCAAAAGGAGATTATTAGTTCTAGAATTGAGGTAGTAATAGGAGGCCTAGCAAATATCACTCTACAATCCTCCCTACTGGAAAAAATTAGAAAAGGGCAGAAGGTAGATGAAGCCTTAATGAAACAAGAGGCTCTGGTACAAGAAAGTGGTTGAGATGACTTTTCTTTGTCCAAAGGAGGGTTGCTGCAATACAAGGATAGGATCTGTTTGCCTAATAATGATGAGATTAAGACAAGTATTATGAAATAGGCACATACAACACCATATTCCTTACATCCAAGATGTACCAAGATCTTAAAGCATTGTATTGGTGGCCCAGAATGAAGAAAGATATTATTGAGTTTCTCGCCAGATGTCAGACATGTCAGCAAGTGAAACCAGAACACCAAAGGCCAGCCGGGCTTGTAGGAAGACATAGCAATGGATTTGTAGTAAGGTTACTAATTAGAGCTCAAAAATATCATTTTATTAGTTTTAAAGTTTAAAATTAATTAAGTTTTAATTAATATTTTCATGAATTAATTGTAATATATCTTATATTTGAAAATATTAATTTTAATTTAATTTGTGTTCAATATTTGAAGAAATAAAATGTATTTTGACACAAAGAAAAACAAAGAAAGAATTATGATTGAAGAAAGAATGAAAAAATGACATTTTTTAAGACAATTTTTAGCAACCCAAGCCCAAGTCAAGCCCAAATCAGGCCAACTCAGCCCAGTTTTTCTTCTACAGCTAGCTGCCACATGGCATCCTCTGGTTCGTTGAGCCGAACCGTGCCAACTCGAGCCATTCCTTTGAGCTGACACGTGGTGCGAGTTGAAGCCGCCTGACGTACAGCTGACGCCACGATCCATGCGCTTGACAGCCGCCTTCCATCTGCGGGTCCCACCACCTACTGAAGCCTCCAATAGCTACCACGCGTCCCCACGCCTAACGCCTCCCTGCATAACTGCCTATGCACACAACATGTGTCCCCATGCCTGACAATGTTGTCTCCCACTTCACCAGCAACAATTGTTCTAGAGCCAATTAACTCATGCCACGTGTCCCACTTGTCCCATTTTGCATAAGATTTTGAAGCCACTTTCTCCACTTCCTAATGCATGAAAATACAAACTTTGGAGCAAAAATTTCTCCATAAATATAGAACCAAAACTAGAGTAAAGGCATAAGATTTTAGAGTGGAAAAATACACTTTGTTATTTTGTTGCTTTTCTTATTTCTAGCTTAGTTTTGCTTGATTTTGGTGACAAAAAAGAGTGAACTATTTTAGAAATATTGGTGAGGTTAGAGTGTAGTTGTTGTACTTCTCATTCTCAATAGAGATATTGGTTCTTTTTAGTGCTTCATCTCTATATCTCATTAATTATTTTGTTTCTCACATTTTAATTTATTTTCTATTATTATTTAGCATGTTTTACATAAGTTCAGTCATGATTTTCTTATGTAACTTAGATTGTTAATTTATTTTAGTATATTTGTTATATTGCATGTCTTATACTGGATTCTGCCATTGGTATTTTGTTGCTCTTGGATATATAATATGATATGCTATGAAATTAGAAGTTAGATTCAATTTAATCTAGATTAATTAATTCGTGCTTTTAACATATACATCTTCTAGTTGCAATTAATGGTGTAGAATTGTAACTGTGTTTTGAATTAATATCAATATTATAATAGGACTTGCAGCACTGCTTCTCTACCTTGCCATGCTCTTAATATAATCAATTTCTTCAATCAATCATTTTAATTTCACAAAATTCATCTCTTCAATTCTATCATTTTTCTATTTTTATCTTTAACTTTACTAATATAATCTTTAGTTGTGTTTTGCCTCTCTGTGGATACGACATAGCCTGTTTACTACTGCGACAGCAAGGTGAATTATTGGCCGATACCTACGACTACAAAACAGCATGACTTTGCTTTGATAATAATAGATAGACTCACTAAGTCCATCCATTTCTTTCTAGTTAAGACAACATATTCAGTGAACCAATACGCAGAGTTATATGTTAGTGAGATTGTGAGACTTCATGGGGTACCAAAGCCAATTATCTCTGATAGAAGGCCAGTGTTAACATCAAACTTTTGGAAGGGATTGCAGAGCAATGGGTACAATATTAAATTCAGTACCGCTTTTCACCCTCAGACCGATGGACAATCTGAAGGGACCATTCAGATTTTAGAGGATAGGTTGAGATGTTGTGCTTCAGACTTTTCAGAGTCTTGGATCCGATACTTACCCTTGATGGAGCTCTTCTATAACAATAGTTACCTGTCCACTATTAGGATGGCTCCCTACGAGATGCTTTATGGGCGCAAATGTAGATCCCCCTTTCAGTAGGATGAGGTTGGGGAGAAGCAGCTTTTAGGCCCCGAGGCTGTTAGGGAAGCCAGTGAGGCGATTGAAATTTTTTTCCAAAGGATGCTTACCGCTCAGAGTAGGCAAAAGAGCTACGTAGACCTTAAGAGAAGGAAAATCGAGTTTTGAGTAGGAAAGTTTGTGTTTTTTAGAGTCTCGCCAATGAAAGGTGTTATGCATTTTAGTAAGAAAGGGAAATTGAGCCCGAGATATATAGGTCCATTTGAGATCTTGGAAAGAGTTGGGCAAGTTGCACACCATTTAGCACTGCCCCCAGTACTTGCTGAAACATATAACGTCTTTCACATCTCGATGTTGCATAAGTACGTGTCGAATCCCTACCATGTCTTGAGTTATGAGTTGTTACAGATGAAGCAGGACCTGAGTTACGATGAACAACCTGAGCGTATCATCGAATAGGGAATCAACCTGTACTTTATTTTTAAATTAATGGACTCATATTGCATATTTATTAAGGCCCCCCCACTGGACCTTTTTCATAATTATGGTTCTTTTCTTAATAATTAGCAAATAGTCATCATATGAAAAGATAGTAGTTGTAACGCCCCACGTCACTATGGTTGCTTCCTGGAATGATGACTGACCCTACAAACCAACACGAGTCTTTCCAACGTGCTTTGTCCTCACTCGCACGCTTCCAGGGAAAACTTCCCAGGAGGTCACCCATCATGAGACTACTCCGGGTCAAGCACGCTTAACTTTGGAGTTCTCAAGTGATGGGCTACCGAAAAGAAGATGCATCTTGTTGGCATAGGTAGTACCCATCCATCCATTTAAGTCATCTTCAACTGTGTAGTCCCATACCTACACAGTCTTAGAATCATCACACTTGACCTTCCCCAGGCGATGTGGGATTGCACAACCTTACCCGGTCTTTCCCCCTGTGGATCACGAAATTTTTACTATCATAATAGTATAGGACGTAGTTACAGTATTCTATTATCACTTAGCCCTGGAAAGTTAATTCCTTTGCAGTTAGTCATTTTCTCCAATAATCTTGCATGTGACACCTTTACCCTTGACAGTGTAGTACAGTGGCGATTCAGGGACCATTGACCTATAATACTAAGTTTCAATAAACGAGAATATTAATTGGACTATTTAATTAAATAATCTTATTTATTAATTCTGCTATTTGTCCACTAAAAATATGGAATTGCACTCTTAGTAATTACATAATTATATTTACAGAATAATATTTTGCAATCCATTGTAATCAATACATGTTGTTTATCCTCCAATTATTGGTTCGTTAATTAGAGCTGGTCAAGATTTATCAATTTACCATTCTAATTACCTTTTCTTCCTCAAATACCATTAATTCACTAGTGAATAATTAATCTATAATCATATTATAGATTTGAGCTCAATAACTATTCAGTTCCATAATTAACCCTTAAGGGAACCAATATCTGACCAGTAGGAAAGCTTAGATTCTATTATTGTAAAAAAATTATGTTCACAAGTGTTCAAGTTATTGAATATCCAAAACAAAAGTCACTAGCCTCATTATATTAAGAGACCTTAACGAATGAATCAAAAAATCCAATAAACATGAACAAGAGTTAATGACTACTCAGGATTTAGGCTGATCTACAAGTGATAATCTTTTAAGTTATGAATTAAATCTTTATGGCAAACGGTAAGCTTATAAATAAATTAATTCACATCGATCATGTCATATATAATCTTAATTATATGAAGTTCCGTTATTAAGATGTCTATCCACATCAGTAATCTGAATCTATATTACTTGCATCAATCTACATGCTTTAAAAATTGTACTAGTAACCATTGATTAAAGATTTCATACTCTAATATATTACAGACTATTTTATTCATTATATATGATCTTAATTCTCTCGTACACATTCAGGTTCATATTCTCATAAATGAATATGAAATTTTATGATATTTATGTATAAATTATTCAAACAATAATTACGATAATCTATTATAATAAAATTATATTTTATTTAAATCAATAAAAATATATTTTCACATGCTTTTAGGGCACAAACCCTAATAGAATTTACAACCTCACATGGTCACACCCTCCCTAACTCTCTTCCTCTTAGACTCACTTTTCTCATCTCTAAGCCTCTTCATCATCATTGCAACCAGCTAACACCATTCAGACTCTCCTTTCGCCACCAACCATGTTGCCCTATTCTATGCCACCCTTTGTCCCATGATGCACCTCCCCTGATGACACACAATGAACGACCATGAGTCATGAGGCACGAACAAACCATCACTCTTATTAGCCATTCTCTAAGGTTTATATTTTGTTTTTTGCATTATTATTGAATGCTCATTTGCTTTGCTCTATGATTTGGTAATATTTTTTATTTGGTTCATTCTCTTAAATGGAGTTTTAGCTCCTTTGTGCATTGAATTAGTTTTGTTCTCAAGCATTTTTAGTTTATTTTAGTGACTTTTAATTAGTATTAATTATATTTTGAATAAATACTTATTTTAATATTTTTATATTAGTTTTATTAATCTCTAGATTATTTTAATATAGTTTCCAATTAAGTAATTAATTTACCTCAATTATGTGTAATTTTGAAGATAACTAAATTGATTTCAAAAGCTAATTTTTGGTGTAGGAATTTCACGAATGCTGCAGCATTTTCTGTAGCAAAATACATAGCAAAGACTTTGAAAAAGATGGTGTGAACACCATATAAACATAGCGACCAAGAATATTTGTTTTTTAATTTATTTAATCGATTTAATTGTTTGTGTAATAATTGAATTTTATTTAGTGATAATTATTTTCTTTCTCATAATTAATTTAATTGCATTGTTTGATTTTTGTGATTATTTGAAAATTTATTGTAATTGAAATTTTGTGACATAGTATGTTATTATGTGACATGGGTGTGTGGTGCAAGGCAATGGCAAGTGAGATAATTTGCCTTGGCTATGATTTAAAAAAAAAAAGGAAAGAATATGTGATGATAGTTATTTTTGGGTGTTTTATTTTATTTACCTTGTATTATTTTAGAATAAAGAAAAGGAAATATGATTATGCATGAATGTAGTCTCTTTTAAGACTAAGAACAAGATTTATGAAATTCTTATTATTTGTATATTTTGGGTGTTTATGTTTTTATTTGTACATCCGGTTTCTTTCCTTTCCCTAACTCATATGGAGATATATTGTTCTTCTTCATGGGAATACGATTTAACATATGACATGCGAATAACAAGGCTTCACCCCACAAATTAAAAATTAATTTTGAATAGAATAATATAGCATTTATCATCTCAAGAAAAGTTCTATTTTTCCATTTTTCTATACCATATTATTGTAGAGTATATGGGTGGTACATTCATGTATTATTCCATGCTCTTCACCAAATAAGTTGAAATTATTGGAAAAATATTCATCACCCCTATCACTTCTAAGTACTTTAATTTTCCTTTCTAATTGATTTTTAACTTCTGCTTTATATGTTTTAAACACATTAAATGTTTTATCTTTGTTCTTGAGCAAATAAACATATGTGAACCTAGAGAAATCATCTATGAAAGTAATAAAATATCTACTTCATCCTCTAGTCAACATACCATTTAGTTCACATAAATCACTGTGTGTTAAATCTAACAAATTAGAATTTAATTAGCACTAGGAATGTAATGTCCTAATTTCTCATAGATTACCGAGTACACAGTGTTGGATCATAATTCATAAATATTTCTCCTTTATTGAATAAAAACTTGAAATTAAATACATTGATCCATGGTTTTACAAAAATAAAATAATTGTCTTTAACATAAAAATGAGCAACGTTTAAATAAAACTTTAAAATAACATGCTTTATTAAAATTAGGCCCGCTTGATCTTCCTCGACTATATGGTCCCAATGAGTACATCACGAAGCTCTTAGGTCCCACTCGCCACCAGCCTTCCTATCATCAATTTCCTGAAATAACAATATCATAAGGAGTGAGCTTCTAAGCCCAGTAAGGAAAATACAAACAAAAGTCAGGCATATAATCAAACATATCATAAATCTCACCAAAGTCATACCAAAACTTATTAATACTAATCATACAACAATAAACCCTAGGTCATATCATAACCTAAGTCATAGCCATAAATCATAAATCATAAGTCATAGGTCATAAGTCATAATCATAACTATAGGTCATAGGTCATAAATCATAATCATAACTATATATCATAGGTCATAAATTATAATCATAACTATAGACCATAATAACAAATCAGATATAATAAAAAGATAAGTGCTTATACAAGGGGGTGGCAATTAAGCCCCAGACAAAAGTCTGTCATACATCGAACATCACTTAGGTCCATCATTAAGTTTTGGCAACCGAGCCTACCGAACATAGCCCGTCATACATCATTGGACACTTTAGGTCCAGACACACTTACCCCTTTATTGTACCTGAAATGTTAGGTCATGCAAACATAAACTATATCATAAACTTCATAAACTAAGTGATAATACTAAACTACCTAATTTTCCTTACCAAAAACCGGAATATTGGAGACAAGAGCGGGATTGAAACTCCTAAAACCAAACATAAAAAAACCATAAGTTTTTAAAGAAAATAAAATGAAGAGATGATCTAAACCATCGAGATAAAAACTTACCGAAAAATCTTAAGTTCAAAGAAATTGAACACCTAAACAAAAGTCACTATCACAAGTTAGGATTTGAAGAAAAATGAAAGAATAATAGAAACTATAGTGAACTAAACTTGAAGATAATGAATACCTTGGATAGCTTCAAACCTCAATCTATACCTCGAACACCGAAATCACACAAAAACTTACTTCCCAAGTGTTTATAAAAGCTTTAGAATTGAAAGCTTTAACCCCAAAACCCTAGTGTTTCTCTCTAGAATAAACTTAGCAGCGTGGAGGCTCTCAACTATGCTTGAGAGATGATGAAAATGGCTGAGTGAAGGGTCATATTTATAGAGTTCAAGGAGTGAAACTAACTCCTTTAAAATGAATAAATAAATGATTAAAAATGAATAAATTTGAAGTATCTACTCAACAGATGCCCAGAACTCGGTCAAAAATGTTTAGGAACGAGTCAAGGTTGTTGAGGGTTGTTTCTAGTTCAGAATTTTACGAACAACTCAAATATGGCCATTGGAGCCGATATATTGCCTAGGGTAGGCGATATATCGCCCCTACCATGATCCCGAGGGTCTGTGGTTTCATTCGTGCGAAGTCGACGTGTTTTCCGTATCAATCATAGGCGATATATCGGCATATGCTGATACTTCAAACATGTTTTTGCACATTTCAGGATAATTTTAAATTGATTAAAACTACTTTGACTGAGTAAAACGTGATCCTAACAGATAATGGAAGGTTCTAGAGCTTCTAGATTTTTCTTTTAATTAAACTATTCATCAAAAATACTTAATTCTTTAATAAACATACATGTGACAAGTGTCACACTCTTATTTAATCTATTTAAACCTTAGGTTATATTCTTAGGACTATATTCATAAATCAAACCTTATGATAAAATTAATATTTCTAAACTATAGGTTAAACTTATAAAATCCATAACTATTTCTACGAGTTTCCGACTAAATCCCGGCTTTGACCAATATCCACAAAAACTAAAACTAAAATTCTACTACTACTACTACTACTACTCCTGCTGCTGCTGCTGCTGCTACTGCTACTGCTACTGCAACTACTATTCTGGGACGCTACAATTTTCCCCTACTTAAAAGAATTCCGTCCTCAAAATTTACTTACCAAACATCTCAGGATACCGCTCCCTTATATATTCCTCCAATTCTCATGTGGCCTCTCTTTCTGTGCTATTGGTCCATAAGATTTTAACCATAGGGACATTTTTGGTCCTTAACTCCTTGGTCCCCTGTTTTAGAACACGTACTGGCCATTCTTCATAACTGAAATTTTGTTTTAACTCCAGAGCCTTGTAATTGAGCACATGGGATGGATCTGATATATATTTTCTCAACATCGATACATGAAAAATGTAATGTGTTTCATCTAATGATGGCAATAAAGCCAACCGATATGCTACATGCCCTACTTTGTCCAATATCTCAAAAGGACCTATAAACCTCGGGCTTAACTTTCCTTTCTTTCTGAAATGCATAATCCCCTTCATCAGAGAAACTTTGAGAAAGACTTGATCGCCTACTGAAAACTCAACAGTTCACCTCTTAACGTCGGCATAACTCTTCTAGCGACATTGAGCAACAATCATTTGTTGTCTTATCTTTTCTACTGCCTCAGTTGCTTCTCTTACAACCTCGGGTCCTAAATATCGTCTTTCACCAACCTCATCCCAATGAAGTGGTGATCAGCATTTCCATTCATATAGCATCTCATAAGGCACCATGCCTATCGTTGCTTGATAACTATTGTTGTAAGAGAATTCTATCAATGGAAGATACTTGCTCCATGATCCTGAGAAGTCTAATGCACATGCCCTCAGCATATCTTCTAATATTTGTATGGTATGTTCTGACTGACCATCGGTTTGAGGGTGGAACTATGTACTTAGTTTTAACTTAGTGCCCATTGCATGAGAAACTTCTCCTTAGTAGGCGAAATTACATTGTGATAGTCAGAATCCCATGATCCGTAAGGGGAAATGCCGGGTAAAGTTGTGCAATCCCACACCACCTGGGGAAGGTCAAGTGTGATGATTCTAAGACTGTGTAGGTATGGGACTACATAGTTGAAGAGGGCTTAAATGGATTGATGGGTACTACCTATACCAACAAGATGCATCTTCTTTTCGGTAGCCCATCACTTGAGAACTCCAAAGTTAAGCGTGCTTTACTTTGAGCAATCTCGAGATGGGTGACCTTCTGGGAAGTTTTCCCAGGAAGCGTGCCAGTGAGGACAAAGCATGCTGGAAAGACTCGTGTCGGTTTGTAGGGCCAGCCGTCATTCCAAGAAGCAACCATAGTGACGTGGGGTGTTACAAGGAAAAGGTTTCTTAACCATTTTACATTTTACACATAGTTCACACTTATCATGCTCAACATTATCACAATTAATCAATCCACATTTAATTATTCTTTTAACTGTGCTAAAACATATATGTGCAAGTCTAAAAAATTTGAGTCAAGCATATAACAAGAAGATGTAGAAACTATATTGTTCACATCATCAATTGAGGCACAAAGTTTAAACATGCCATCACAAGCATATCCTTTCCCCACAAAAATTTTTCCCCTTTGACAAAGTAAGCTTAACGGAATATATAACAACCTTGATTCCCTGTATGTCAAGCAAATTGCCATTAACAAGGTTTCTACTCATTTCTAGTAAATACAATACATTTGTGAGTACAATCTTCTTGCCAGAAGTGAAGAATAGATTGATAGTTCAAATGCCTTCAACCTTGGACCTTTTCTCATTGCCTGTTTGGATTTCATGTCATTCCTTTAAAGTTTCAAAGGTCTTGAATAGAGATCTATCAAAAGTAACATGGATGGTGGCACAAGTATCATATCACCAACATTTTACCTTTCCATGTATGATATTAAACTCACTTAGTGTTGCCACTAATTCTTCTTCGGTTGAATTCACTCGTGGCTCATTATTGTGGCTCCTCTTGAACCTACAATCCCTTGCAAAGTGGCCATTCTTGCCACGCATAAATCACAGTCCTTTGGACCTTTAAAATTGACATTCATTCCTCTTAGGTCCCAAGGGTTTGTAACCCTTGCCTTTAGGCTTTCTAATTCCTTTACCTTTGTACCATATTGGCCTTAGAACTCTCTCCATTAAACTCTTCCTTATTCTTATCTCTGGAACAGGATTCCTCCTCAATCCTCAAGTGTTTGAGAATTTCTCTAAAGAAATCTCATCATTCTTGTGGAGGATTTTCCTTTATATCCTTCCAAGATGGAGGCAACTTGGCTATGATAGCACCATCAAGAAATTGTTCTGGCAATACAATATTAAGGGTAGATAACTTATTTACAATAATTTGTAATTCATGTATTTGGGGTAGAAGGGGTTTCACATCATGAAACTTAAATTCCATATATTGAGTAATAAGGAAATTTCTTTGTACCTTCTTCTTCTGATTTGTATTTGTTCTCCAATGCCTCCCAAATATCATCTGTGGACTTTGTGTTGGTGTAGATATCATACAACCGGTTCGAGAGAGCATTAAGAATGTGACCTCTACAAATTAGTTTATCTTCTTCACGTTTCATTCTTTCTTTCATGACTTCTTAAGTGTCATCTTCTTTGATGGGCCTTATGGTCTTTAGAACCTTGTCTAGGATGTAGAACACCTTGAGAGTAGATAGAAAAAACCTAATATTGTCTTGCCAACGAACAAAGTTAGTTCCATCAAATCTATCCAACCTAACAAAGTCTTTTGTCATGAATTTCCAAGCCAAAATCGAAGATAATTCTTCCATGATGATGTATCTCAGATAATATAAAATTTGATTGTTGGGAGAGAGTGAGATTACACAACCACAATAATAAGAATCTACAAAAAATAGCACTTGACAGAGTCTAAGAAAAGATCAAGATAGAGATATGCAAACACTAGTTGTAGAAAAAAACCCTTATTCTTCTTCCAAGCTTCAAACCCTTTGATAGAAATACCACTTGAATCCTTTTGATAGAGAGAATCAAAACCAAGGCTTATAAAAGAGATGTATCATTGTCCAAATTCTCTATTTCATATCCTTTGATGGATGCTTGAGGCTTTTTTTAGTAGGAAATGGAATTAGGATTGAACAAGCCTTGAAATTCAGAAAGACAAGCACTTTCTTTATGAATTTCTTGGAGAAAACTTATGATCTTGAGAGCTAGAAAGAGAGAGAGGTTAGAGAGAGATTTAGAAGAGTGATCAATTCTATCAAAACTCTAAGAGAACCCTTTTATAGTGTAGGCATCATCATTAAGCCAAACCAACAGAATTAGATATTTTAAACACATCACTTGTAGCTTAAAACACGTGTCTATACGGACACAATGGGTGATGCGTTACCTACGAGCAGGCAATGCTTCGCCTGCTATGCATTTCCAAAACCCTATGGTTTTAGGCAATGCACCACCTCCAAGGTGGCAACACAATGCCACCTAGGAAGGACAAACTTCTCAAAAGTGACCTTAAATACCTCCAGATACTTCCAAACTTTTTGGGCATCCTTAGGTACCTCATTGTATCACTTTGGACCCAAAAAGTAAAGTGTTTTACACCTAGCTTGTGTAAGACCACTTTGTCTTTGTACTTTAACCAATCCTAACAGTAAGCTGCACTTTAAGAGGGATAGGACTATAACTCCAAGAATAAGAGATTCACTAATGATGGAAATCCAACTCCAACCGTGTTAACATCAAGGGAAAGAGCTCAGTGGGCAAGAACAAGTCATTGGTAAGTTGATAGTTTCAAAATTAAAATAATTGTGAGTTCCATCCAAGATGGTTACTGTTGGTTGCTACCGAGTGAGGGTTAAACCTAGGGTTTTTAATGAAATTTAGTTGAGTGCAATAAGCATCTCTAAAAATGGTAAAGATGTTGCAAGAACTTCGCCTATGGGAACTTATAGGTTGTGTCGCCTCTCATGGGAGTTGGAGTTTCTCCCTAGAAAGTTCATGAAAGGATGACCAAATGGCCATATTAGTGCTAAGCGATAAAAGTTGGAAATGAATGATTAAGTGGAGGTGTGTGAGGTATCATCGGTTTTATCATAAGGAATACTTGGTTCAATCTTTTAAGCAACCAATGATTTTGTTTAGACTTTGTGGTATTTTCACTAAGGTAAAGTTCAAATCGAAAGATACTTCATTTTAGTATCAATACTGTATTTGAGCTAGAGGAAGAAATTTTTATTTAACCAAGTGATGGAATGTTAGAATTGGTTAAAATACAAAGTCCAAGTGGTCTTACACAACCTAGGAGTAAAACACTAAATGGTTTCACATAGTGAAGATGTGAAATTTGACTTTTTGTTGTAGGCCTTTAAAATTTTGAATTTTGGGTCAAAATTGATACATTGAGGTATCTAAGGATGCCCAAAAGGTTTTAGAGAATTTGGAGGTATATAAGGTCACTTTTGAGAAGTTGCATCTGCCTAGGCGGCGTTGCGTCACCACCTTGGAGGTGATGCATCGCCTAAAACATTAGGGATTAGGCTAATCGCAGCAGGCGAGGCGATGCATTGCCTATAGACCCCACGTTACCTGACGTGTCCGTACAGACACGTGTTTTAAGCTCCAAATGATGTGCTCAAAAGCTCCAATCTTATTGGTTGGACTTAACGACGGTGCCTACACTATAAAAGGGTTCTCTTAGAGTTTTGATAGACTTGATTACTCTTTAAAATCTCTCTCTCTCTCTAGCTCTCATGATCATAAATTTCTCCAAGAAATTCATAAAAAAGAAGTGCTTGTCTTTGTGAATTTCAAGGCTTGTTCAATCCCAATATTCTTTCCTACTAGATAAAGTCGCAAGGATCCAACAAGGGCTAGGAAATAGATAATTTGGACAATGATAGATCTCATGTATAAGCATTTCTTTTGATTCTCTCCATCAAAAGGATTCAAGTGGTGTTCTATCAAACGGTTTTAAGGTTGCAAGAAGAACAAGGGTTTTGCTCTAGAATTGGGGTCTGCATATTTCTATCTCAATCTTTTCTTGGACTCTGTCAAGTGTTATTGTGTGTAGATTCTTATTATTATGGTGGTGTAATCTCACTCTCTCCCAACATTAGTTATTATGGCTGTGCGTTTCAAAATGTTGGTATTTGTACAAATCCCTTTTTTTTTTCCTCAAAGCCTAATCTGATTCGAAACTTGCCAAACCTTCCCATTTAGCCAAAAAAATCCAAATCCATTTCAAACGAAGCTTTATACTATTTCCCAAAACTTGAATGCGTGAAATCTAAGCCTGAGTATTCGAAACTTGCAACCCCACCTGATGTGAAGCTTTAATATAGTATATACATATATATATATTTAGTAGTGTGGGGGTGTGACTTTAACCCTTACCGGTAGGGCCTTCTTTATTTTCAACACATGAATAAACTATAACCCGAATTTGTTTATATGACGGTATACAATGTAGCAATAGCAGCCATCCCATCAATTTTTGGAAAATTTTCAATAATTTATGGTGTCAAAATCAAGGTTCAAACAGTCTATTGCACTCTTGTAAAAAAAATTTAGTTTGAACCTTGATTTTGGCACCGTAAATTATTTGGAATTTCCCGAAAATTGGTGGGATGCCTACTATAACTACAATGTACATTATCATATAAAAAAATTGAGTTATAATTTATTCAAGTGCCGAAAATAAAGAAGGTTTCACCAGTAGGGATTAAAGTCATACCCCTATACTAAAATCACCAAATATATATAATTATTTTACTTCATCATCACCGAAATTATATAAATCAACTTCCTCTATTTTACATCTTCAAAACATAGTCTTCATATACATATATATAGGGGACGACTATAGTGCATCCACTTTTTTGGTAACATCGGTGCGTTCTTTTTCTGTTTTCGGCATGTGGATAGTTATATTCCCAATTTTTTTCTACGACCGTGTACATTGCAATTATTAAGAATATTCTATAAATTTTCAAGAAATTCGACTATTTATTCATAATTTCTTGAAAATTGTGGGATATTCTAAATAACTAAAATGTACACTATCAAATATATAGGATTAAAACTATCTTCAAGCTGAAAATAGAAAAGAGATACACTAGTATTGCTAAAAAAGTGAATGTACTACAATCGCTCCCTATATCTATATTCGTGAATGATTTTCTGGTAGCCACAAACTTCCCACCAACCGAAGAGCTACCAAGTTTGAAACCTACAATGAAACTCTCATAGAAGACCTCCCTTGTCTAAAGTTGTCGAGGTGTCTTGTGTACACCATATTATTAAAACAAAATCTTAGCTGCCATACAAAAGAAAAAAAAATGTAAATGAGGTCAAATTATCATTATACAATGATTGACACATACAAATGACAAATTAATAAAGTATATGTTTTTCTTTTAGAAAAAAAATACATAATTAGTGTTCATTCCATATTTTTTATCCAAAATATAAAATTTTCTATAAAAATGATTAAATATATATAATATGCTAAAGAAATTCAGGATGAGTTGCCTTCCAAATCATATGGTAGGTTCACCAATGATAATACTATATGATCTTTCATGAAAGCATTGCAACCATAGAGACTACATTAAATGCAAGAATAGTAATAACTACAAAGTTTCCTAACTTTAATATATCTCTCAAAGACAATAGATTGACTGATGCTTTGAAAGTTGAAGTCCAATTGGCTGGGATTGACCAAGATCTCACTTCTATTAGAGCTACTCTTCATTACCAGATGGCAAACAAACTCCAAGATCACGCTTTGGATCCTTCTTTGCCAACAGCTGAAGAAGCATTAATTGCTGGTCTCAGTAGACTCAACCCAAGTTCCAACATGCACTCATATCTTAAGGCAAATCTCTACAGATGATCTTATAAAGATTTTGCCCAGTTCATGGTTAACAAATTATGATATGTTCCACCAACCTTAGAAAGTTGTCCAGACTCTAACTGAACCATCTTATCACAAGAAATAAGATGGCTCTGTCGAAATAGTCTTTGACTGAGCTCAAACAAAATCTCCCAGTTGCTTCACCAACCAGTACATGATGACTTCTGTCACACCAACTGATGTGGAAATCAAATCCTTTGATTCTCAAGGCAGTCCTTTTTATGCTTTCAAATCTTCGGACGAACATAAGTATTGGGATGTTTTCCATTGCAAAAGCTACTTGAAAATAGAAGTAGACCCCCCCCCCCCCCCCCCCAAAAGCGACGTCCTAGCTCAGGAAAATCGCTTAAGTAACTATTAGAAAAGGGAGAAAATATAATAGGGTTGTTGGGGCAACCTTCTGGAATGTTTGACTATATTGTCAAATATTTTGCTCCCAAAGACTTACCTAACCCTGTCCCAGAACCAACTGGATGGGATACAGAGTTTACTCCAACAAACTCCCAACAGTCTCTACTTCCAGCTCCTCAATAGAACATCCTGTCATGCTATAAAACAGCAGCAAAATGGATACAACAACATGGAGAAACTTTTCCCACTCAAAATCAGTTCCAACACATTCCATGAGTTTGTATGATGACTACTACTAATTATGAGTCTGATTTTCCTCTTCTCAAAAAATTTGATAGGCAAGAGGACCAAGGTGCGGTTTTTCACCAACCAAAGGTTCAAAACCACACAACAAGGAGTGCAAATGGATCACTCAAAAAGGTCTCTCCATCCGAAGAGGTACTCAAATGGCAATCAGAATATATGATTGCCCAAAACAAGGTCTTAAAATAGGTCGAGTTAAAAATACCAGAATAGAGATAGGAGTTGACCAATCTCAAACTACAGTCATCGATAAACTCACTGTAAAGATTCAACAGACTTATGAAGAACTTTTGACCATCATAAAAGTGAACTCAGTCCCAATGCTAATCTTCTTAGCAAAAGAAGACGAGATGAAGAACCTAAAAACTCAGTACGAATCTTTCAAAAACTGTTTTTGACAACAAGAACCTACAAAGGCCCCTTCCACTAGTTATTTGGGAAATTCGTCTCCTTTCGAGATGTCTATGATGCTAGTCCCTTGGAATTTTTCTACAATTCCAAACACCTCTCAGCTTTTTTCTATTACTAGCTCTATACAGGATGATTTTGTTGTACAACTAAGACGAATGCTTGATGAAAATCAACAACTAAAGCCAAAAAATGGGAAGAAGAAAGAATCACCAAGTCAACCGGCAGATGAACTAAATCAACTTATGGTTCACCCAGCCACAAATCCTCTATCACGAATGATTCGATAGACAAACATCCTCCACATCACATAAAAAGAAACAGAATCTGAAGATTAAGGCGCTTCGTCTAGGTCAGACAAAGCTTCAAAAGACTGGTAACAAGAAAGAAGTTCCACTTCTACTGAGACTGTACCTAGTGATACCGAAAGCCTATCCAACGATGACGATGAAGCTTTTCCACACTTGATGGTTCAGTCTATTGATGGATCAACTTCGTAAATGAACCATTTATCACAAGCGATGACGAAAGTGGAAATGAATCTACAACAGCACATGTCCCCCAATGACAAAAGAGTAAAAGTTCAAACTTTCAAACTTATACTTTAGATGACCTCCCTCCAACAAA
The DNA here is from genome assembly GCF_963169125.1 of Humulus lupulus. NCBI lineage: Eukaryota > Viridiplantae > Streptophyta > Magnoliopsida > Rosales > Cannabaceae > Humulus > Humulus lupulus. The sequence continues at coordinate 227,206,045 of NC_084794.1, forward strand.
ATGGCGCGAAAGGAACTAAGAGTTTCAAACTTGGCTCGTCGTGGAATCACGAAAACCAGAAGCACAGGCAGGGATGATTCTCCTCAACATTTTCCCTTGATTTACAAGCACCCTACAAGATTGGTAAACAAGTCTAGGCGAATACAGACAAATGACATTTTTACAACTTTCATCTGTCACCAACGCCCTGACCTATATGTATATTGAATTCTGTGGACAAGACGCTCAAGTTACCAAAATATTACGCGCATAATTCTTTAACCTAAAATGTTGTTTAATGGATAAGAGAGATTTTGAGAAGCATTACAAGAAGAAGACTGTGACGCCGTATGTAACGCCCCAAACTCCAGGGACCGTTACGGTGTGCCTTGTAAACAGTGTTAAACTCGCTAATCGATTCATTTGGCCAAAATCGTGAACTAAGTATGATTAGCGGTTTAGGGATTAAAAACTTTGGTTAGGATGTAACGTTTCACTAGAACGTTTAATTTATACATTGGGATCCCGAAAATAAAGTTTCAGAGTTTATTACAGAAAATATTTACAACAGGCCGTTCTAAGCGGCAAAACAGGGTTCAACCCTAGTTCCACTTTAAAACCTCGGCCGTGGCGGACGAGCAGCTGCATATGTACACGTCATCACCTAAGCTCTCCAACTCAAGGATGGTCCAGCTTCCTATTGCCTTTACCTGCACCACGTAGCACCCGTGAGCCGAAGCCCAGCAAGAAAACACAGAATAACATGATATAATATCAACAATGACCATAGTAACCATTCAGGACTATCAGTCCAAGCAAATAGGTGACAATAGCCAAAAGTCACAATAATGAGCATCGCTCCTTCTAGCCATGTGACGATAGGGTCACCAGGGTTTAACTGATAAGTGATCTTTTCATAAGTATGATTAGGACAGGTGCATGGTGATTAGTCACCAACATAACCTTCCTCACGACTCTAGAGTCGAAACTATGGACAACGTCCCTTAGCCATGTGACAAACGGTCCCCGGGGTCATATACCTTGGCTATAGTCATCTGGTCGTAGACCAGGCAAGCGCTTATAGTTCTCATTGACCTTCCGGTCGGTCCAGCATTAATACCCCATATGAGTCATTCAATGCTGACCTTGATTGGATCCAATCTTTATTTGGCCCGGCGTTCACAACGCACTGCCACTTCTGACCCTTGGGTCGGTGAAACACGACCAGTGCTCAGCCCGTGGTGAACTTAACTAATAAGTCACAGCTTCACAGACGGATCTGACACCATTGTCGATTCTGACTAATAAGTCAGCGCCATACACAAGTAAACATATATCACATGTCTATTATCCATAAATATTCAGCATGCTTACTTAACAGGTATTAGTACCATTAGGACTATGCATAAACACAGAGGTTCAAGCTCTGAACAATATCATACCCAGTATACAAAGCATGTCCTAATCACATGTTTCTCATGCATCATATGCAATATATCCTGCAATCAACGTGCATTAATACCAGCCATGCATGCCACGCTTAATAACCAACCAACATGCATCAAGAATAGCCATGCATGTCATACTCAATAATCAACCAACATGCATCATAATAGCCATGCATGTCATACTCAATAATCAACCAACATGCATCATAATAGCCATGCATGTCACACATACACAGGGTGCAGTTTTCTTACCTCAAAGTCGAGCTAGAACGATCAAAAGAATGACCCTTGAGAACGATCAACTTCTAGTCCATTAGCGGTCACCTAGTCATAACCAAATATAAAACCTCATCAAAATGAGTAATTAAATACTTCCAAACCCAATCCAAGCCTCCGGAATATCAAATCCCACTCATCTAGGTAGTAGGATCGATCCTAGGCCATTAGAGTTAAGTTCCCATCACAAAAACCACCATTTAGTATTTTTTTTTCCCTTAAGGGCCGCGGCCCTACATGGACCATGCCGCGGCGCGCCCCCCAGACAGAGCCTCCACCATCTTCTTCAAGCTAGGGCCGCGGCGCCCAAGAACAGGGTCGCGGCCCAACTTCGCACCAGCCATTTTTCTTCGTTTTTCCACTTCTAAAACCTTCCAAAAACCCATCTAAACATATCCAAATCATCAAATAAATATTACCAAACTTCTCAATGGTCCAAAACCACCAAAACCTGAAGCTCAAACCAACCAAAAACTCAAAAATTCACAAAGTCCAATCCTAAGCTTACAAACTTAAGAAACTCAAAACTTAACTCAAAAAAACAGAGCACACCTTAAATTCATAACTAGAACTCACCTCAAACACGGTTTTGAATCCCCTTTAATGGCTGTGACAAGTTCCCTAGCTTCCCCCTTTGATTCCAAGCTTAACTCCTCAAGGTGGCTCTCAAAATTCAAAGAAAAGGATGAAGGAAAGTTTGTACGGGAGAGAAAGGATGAAAGGATGAGGTTAGGCTCTGTTTTGCTCTGTTTCTACAGCCTTCCAAACCCCCAAAATCTGATATAAATCCTTAAGGTCAAAAGACCATAATGCCCCTAGACAAATTTAAAAGCTTCTAAACACTCCCAAGGGTAAATTCGTCATTTCCAACCTATACCGTTAATTATAATTAACGCTCACCAATTCCCGCTAATCTCAACATTCCCAAATACCAATCAATCATATCCCATTACCCTTTAATTCCCAGTAATGCTCTAATCATTAAATTCACCCCGAGACTCACCCCGAGCCCCGAACTTAAACCCGTTATGACTAGACCGAACACTTACATCTCATGATCGTCTCATGTCGATAGCTCGAACCAATCCACCTTATAGTGTGGCTATATTAATTAATCACAATCATGCACCCAAAATATACAATTACGCCCACAGTAACCAAATTACCAAATTACCCACATAATTAACATATGTGCCCATATGCATGCATTCACCATCATATAACAATATAATTCACGTAATCATGCATATAATCATTAAATACTATAATAAATTAATTATGGCCCTCCCGGCCTCCTAATCAAGGTCCTAAACCTTATTAGGAAATTTGGGGCATTACACCGTACCTCCTTATAGTCGTTACTAAGTGAGTTTAAAACGTGCTAATCACCCACTAATCAAGGTTTTAGGTTAAATGTGTAGCTAAACGGTAATATAAGTCATTTAATTTGAAAATATTTCCATTCATTGAAAATTATGAAGCGTTTAACATTTGGGGATCCCAAAAATGCTGGTTTAGAAATATTTACAACTCAAAAAAATATATAATCAAAGTCGATTAAACGACAAAATTAGGTTTAATACAAGCATCTCCCAAAAATACCCCTGGCCGCGGCAGCCAAGCAGGCCAAACATGTACGCGTCGCCTCACGCTTTTCGTAGTCATGGCTGGTCGATTTTCCCCTTGCCCTTACCTGCACCATAGAGCACCCATGAGCCGAAGCCTAGCAAGAAAAGCCACACAAGCAAATAACATAGGCATATTTATCAATTAACATATAGACAAACCGCCAACAGGCTAAAAACATACGGCCATGTCGTCCCAGGTGCTTTACCAGGCCCTGGGTTCACAGTCTACACCGTAGAGATATCTCAAGTATCCTATAGGGTCTCATCTTGGCAACTCGCACTCCGCGTGCTTAACGATGCTCTAGGCCCTATGCTATACTCGGCCTTTCCATTCTCGGCCATCGCCGTTTCCAGCCCTCACCGTTCTCGCCTTCGCCGTTCCTCGCTCTTGCTGTTCGTTCTCATATATGTACACATAGCATAATTAAACAAATACTTAAACACGTATAAACATAATAAATGGGGTTGTGCCCTGCAACACAATCAAATAGGGTCATGCCCTGCAGCACAAGCTATAGGGCCTCACCCTGCTCTATGGGTACAACAGTTTTCTTACTAGTGTCCCGAGCATTCCAACAACGATGTCCCGAGCACAGTCCCCTAGTCCAAGCCTCGCTGAAAACCTAGTCACAACACATCAACAACATCCACCCATCAAGTTCTAATCCATTAAACAACTTTGGGTCACAACTCTAGTTCCCAGAACCTTGGATTTTATCAATCCGGATGATAAAATCCATCCCAAGCCTTAATAATTGGGTTCCTAAGCCAAAAACCCACAAAACAGCCAACACTATGAACCAAGCTTGCGGCCCAACCCCTTCAGGGTCGCAGCATGCCTCAAAACAGAGGCAAAACACCTCCCTAGAAGGAGACACGGGCCGCGGCGCGCCTCAAAAGCTGAGGCCTTCCTAGGCCTCTCCCACATACGGGCCGCGACATGCTCCAAAAAGGGCCGCGGCTTGACCTGCAAACCCAGAAAACTAACCTTTCTTTCAAATTTTCCCCGATTTTAATCCCATTTCTCACATCCCAAACTTCAGGCAATGCTAGAATTAAGTCTAGAATTCATAACCATATGGCCTAAACATCCTAACAAGCTCATAAACCAATTTCTACACCCATCAAACATTCAATCCATTCTTGAAAATTAACTCATGCATGCCTAAGTTCTAACAATCAAACCAGCATAATTTCAACCTGTTTATCAAGTTTAAAAGCTTACCTTGAGCTTGATTAAATCCCAGAATTACTCCTCTAAGCTCCAAGCTTCTAGCCTCCAAAGAAGATCAGCTATTCGTCCTCTTCTTTTCTTGCTTCTAGTTTTTCTCTAGACCTCCAAAGATAATTCCAGCATAAGCCTAGGTGAAGAAAACGTGAAGCATTTTACCTCTGCCAATTCTAGTTATCCTTAAAGCCAAATTCTCTATTTTCCCCTTAAATCTATCATTTACCCTTAAGTAATCCCAAGGACAATTTAGTCATTTACCAAATCCCGTTAAATCCCCGAGTGTTCCTATAAATCTTTGTTTAATCCCAACATAACCCAAGCATTACTAAATTACTACCCACTACTCACTAATTCCCGAACACATTATAATATCCCCAAAATACCCCTAAGCCCCTCTTGAGCCGGGTATTTGACCCCATTGTGATTTTCTAGCTAATCGGCTCCCTAAGACCGTCTCGGATCGTGCAACATAGATATATATCACAAATATTACATTCATGCCCTCAACGGGCTAAAATTGCAAACATGCCCCTAATAACCAAATGGGGCCCACATGCATATTTAATTCACCTAAACATGCTTTTCTAATCACATATTCATTAAATTCATATATTAACATATTAATTCACTTATTGCCCTCCAGGCACGCGAATCTACGCCCTAAGCCTTATTAGCAAATTTGGGACGTTACAACTATCCCCTCCTTACAGAAATTTCATCCTCAAAATTACCCGAACAACTCGGGATACCGCTCCCGCATATCTGATTAAAGTTCCTATGTTGCCTCTTCAATTTTGTTGTTCCTCCACAGCACTTTTACCAAGGCAATGGTCTTGCTCCACAAAACTTTATCTTTCCGATCGAGGATCTGAACTGGCTTCTCCTCATATGATAAATCCTGATCTAGCTCCAAGTTTTCATAGCTCAATACATTTGTCGAATCTGATACATACTTCCGGAGCATGGACACGTGAAAGACGTCATGAACTCCTGATAGAGCTGGAGGCATCGCCAATCTGTAAGCTACCTCTCCAACTCGTTCCAGAATCTCAAAGGGGCCAGCAAACCTAGAGCTCAGCTTGCCCCAAACACCAAACCGTTCCACTCCCCTCAAAGGTGAAATCCTAAGGAACACATGATCACCGACTTGAAACTCTACACTTCTGCATCTCAAGTGTGAGTAACTCTTCTGGCGACTCTGGGAGGCGAGCATTCGAGCTCTAATCTTTTCAATCACCTCATTGTTCCTTTGCACCATCTCAGGACCCAAATATCTCCTCTCACCCGTCTCATCCCAATGGATAGGTGATCTACACTTCCTCCCATACAGCATCTCATACAGAGCCACTCCGATATTTGCCTGATAACTGTTGTTGTACGAGAACTCAATCAAAGGGAGATACTTACTCCAAGATCCCCCAAAATATAGCACACAAGCTCGTAACATGTCTTCTAGTATTTGAATCGTCCTCTCAGACTGTCCATCTGTCTGAGGATGATAAGCGGTACTAAACCGTAACTGTGTGCCCATAGCCTTCTGCAAACTCTCCCAAAACTTGGAGGTGAAGGTGGGGTCCCTGTCGGATACTATCAATCTCAGAGCCCCATGAAGTCGAACAATTTCCTTCACATATAACTCGGCATACTGCTCCACAGTATAATTCGTCTTGACAGGTAAAAAGTGGGCGGAATTGGTATACCTATCCACAATTACCCACACCGAATCATGCTGCCCAACGGTCTTCGGCAAACCAACCACGAAGTCAATGGTTATATCCTTCCACTTCCACTCTGGAATCCCTTGAGGCTGCAATAACCATGCTAGCCTCTGATGTTCGGCCTTTACCTGCTGACAAGTTAAGCACTTGGCTACATAATCCACCACACCCCTCTTCATTCTTGACCACCAATAAAAGGCTCTCAAATCTTGGTACATCTTCGTCGTACCTGGATGTAAAGAATAGGGAGTGGTATGATATTCATCCAAAATCTCCTGCCGGATATCAGAATCCATTGGAACATAGATCCAACCCTTGTACTTCAATAATCGCATCTCTGAGATGGAAAAGTCCTTAGCCACTCCAACTAAGACGTTCTCTCTGTGCCCTCTCAACTGGGAATCCTTCCCCTACGCCTCCTTGATCCTCTCAAGGAGTGTATACTGAAGAGTGATGTTGGCTAATCGACCAACCACCAACTCTATATCTGCTCTAGTCATCTCCTCGGTTAGCTTATCAGATATCTGCCTCAAACTGAACAACTGTCATGGGCCCTTCCGGCTCAATGCATCAGCCACTACATTTGCCTTCCCAGGATGGTACAGAATATCACAATCGTAATCATTTACCAGTTCCAGCCACCGTCTCTGGCGCATATTCAGATCCTTCTGAGTAAAGAAGTACTTCAAGCTCTTATGTTCGGTGTATTTCTCGCACTTCTCACCATACAGATAATGCCTCCAAACCTTAAGTGCAAATATCACCACTGTCAACTCTAGATCATGTGTGGGATATCTCTGCTCGTACTCCTTTAACTGTTTCGATGCATAGGCTATCACCTTTCCAGCTTGCATCAGCACACACCCTAAACCCTGTCTGGAAGCATCACAGTAGACCACAAACTTTTCATTGTCTGTCGGTAGGCTCAATACTGGAGCGGTGATCAGTCGCCGCTTCAGCTTGAAACTGTTCTCACACCTGTCTATCCATACATACTTAGTCTTCTTCTTTTTCAATTCAGTCGACGGTGTATCTATCCTGGAGAACCCTTCAACAAACCACCTATAATACCCTGCCAACCCCAGAAAACTCCTAACTTCAGGAACACTGCTCGGTCTAGGCCAATCTCTCACCACCTCAATCTTACTTGGGTCAACTAGAATTCCCTCCTTACTAACGATATGACCCAGAAATGTGACTTACGGTAGCCAAAACTCACACTTGCTAAACTTAGCATATAGCCTACGCTCTCTCATTTGCTACAATAGAAAACGTAGATGTTGCTCATACTCTATCTCTGACTAAGAGTACACCAGAATGTCGTCGATGAACACAACCACAAACTTGTCCAAGTAGTCCTTGAAAACCCTATTCATCATGTCCATAAAAGTTTCTGGGGCATTGGTTAATCCAAAGGACATAACCAGGAATTCATGGTGTCCATATCTTGTGCGGAAAGCGGTCTTTGGTATGTCCTCTTCCTTGATCCTTAACTGATGGTAACCTGACCGGAGATCAATCTTGGAAAACACTATCTTTCCCTATAGCTGGTCAAATAGATCATCGATCCTAGGTAGTGGGTACTTGTTTTTAATGGTCAATTTATTCAGCTCCCTATAGTCGATACAAATCCTAAGAGACCCATCCTTCTTCTTAACAAACAACACTGGAGTACCCCACAGCGAGAAACTCGGTCTGATGAACCCCAAATCTAATAACTCCTACAACTGAATCTTCAACTCCTTTAGCTCTACCGGAGCCATTCTGTAAGGTGTCCTAGATACTGGCTCCATCCCTGGTGCCAACTCTATAACGAACTCAATCTCACGCTGCGGCAGCAACCCTGGCAGATCTGCTGGAAATAAGTCTGGAAACTCACACACTAATCTGGTCTCACTTGGTCCAACCGTCACAACCCTAGAGGTATCCAAAACGTTCGCTAGGAGTCCTATGCAACCCTCCTGCATCAAGTCTCTAACCTTCAATGCTGAAATCGTAGGTACCTGCTGTCCACTAACTGTCCCCACAAACACAAAGAGTACCTCCCATTTTGGTTCAAAAGTCACCATCCTGCGCTTGCAGTCAATCGTCACCCCATACTTCGATAGCATATCCATCCCTAGAATCATATTGAAGTCATCCATCTCCAACTCAATTAGATCAACAGACAAATCCCTACCATCTATCTCTACCGGCAATGCACTAATCCATCTCCTAGAGACTACCAGTTCCCCTGTTGGCAACAAAGTCTGAAAACCCCTAGCATACACACCACTAGGTCTACACAACTGATCTATCACTCTAGCAGACACAAATGAATGGGTTGCTCCCAAATCAATCAATGCAGTATACAAAGAACCAGCACTAGAAATTTGACCTATCACAACTAAGGGGCTAGCCTCTGCCTCAGTCTAAGTCAAAGTGAATACCCTGGCAGGAGCATGGCTGTCGCCCTACTTCGGCTCCCCTTTCCTGGCTTATGGGCATTCCTTCTTCAGATGATTGACACTTCCACAGATAAAGCAGGCCCTGATCCTGCACTTTCATTGATGTCGTCACGTGCACTGAGGACACACTGGAAAACTCCTCTAGTTTTCACCCCCGCCCTGACGGCCACCAAAAGCACCTCATGCCCTTCTATCCAAGCTAGGAGGAACAAAAGAATCTGGGACCTTTCTAATCTGCTCAATGGGGCTGACTGGATCCAGTAAAAGGAGGCACCGTCCTCCTGGCATCGTGCCTGACAGCGCTCTCTCTCCATATCTGATCCTCAGCCCCTTCAGCCGTAAGGGCCTTGTCCACCACCTGGGCGTATGTAGTAGCATCTGGATCCAAAGTAATCTTCACATTACGGATGATCATAACATTCAACCCCTGTACAAATCTATCCTTTCTTGCCGCATCAGTTGGCACTAAATCCAGCGCAAACTTCACCAACCGGTCAAATCTCAAGGCGTACTCTGTAACTGTCAACCGGTTCTGAGTCAGGTTGATGAACTCATCAACCTTCGCAGCTCGGACTGTAACACTGTAGCATTTCTCGTTGAAGATGTTTCTGAATTCTTCCAAAGTCATAACTGACACATTCCTCCTCTGAGTCACTACATCCCACCAAATGTGGGCGTCATCTCTGAACATGTTGCTGGCACAAGCTACCCTCTCATTCCCTTCCACCCTCATATAATCCAGAATGGAGGAAACCATATTCATCCACTGCTCTGCCCGCAGTGGGTCTGATCCACCCTCGAAGGTGGGAGGATGTTGCTTCCTGAACCTCTCATACAGAGGTTCCCACCTGTTCTCCATAACAGGCTGAACTGGCACTGGCTCCACAGCCTGCTGAACTGACAACCCAGTAGTCTGAGGAAGGGCCTGCTGCCTCAATTGTCAAAGTTCTTCATCAGTTCGTTGCAGTCACACTTCCATTTTGGCAAACATCTGTTTCCAATTCAGTGGGGCAGGTGGAGGGTCCTGACCCTGGTTGTCATCCTCAGCCCTACTGCCGCGGAGTCTCGATGACTGTCGAGGCATCTCAATAATATGCTTGCAATCAACAACGCCACTTATCAGGCATGATAACAACATCCAAAACCACCCCCCAATTCACATCATCCAACCACAACTGCAATCCACATAACATACAAATAGCATATATCACTCAACGGGCCATGCCCTGAAATCATGCATTTGTTAACTCATTCATCATGCTCTATAGAAAATAGCAGGCAAATAGGGCATTTAAACATATATTCAAGCATATAAATTAGTCATCACCAACCAACCCTAAGTCGAGCTTGTCACTGACAGCGAGCATACATGTTCGGTCAATCTCTAGAAACCATAAACCTTGGCTCGCTATGATACCAAGTTGTAATACCCCACGTCACTATGGCTGCTTCCTGGAATGACGACTGGCCCTACAAACCAACACAAGTCTTTCCAGTGTGCTTTTTCCTCACTCGTACACTTCCTGGGAAAACTTCCCAAGAGGTCACCCATCTTGAGATTACTTCAGGTCAAGCACAGTTAACTTTGGAGTTCTCAAGTGATGGGTTATCGAAAAGAAGATGCATCTTGTTGATATAGGTAGTACCCATCAATCCATTTAAGCCCTCTTCAAGTGTGTAGTCCCATACCTACACAGTCTTAGAATCATCACACTTGACCTTCCCCAGGTTTTGTTGGATTGCACAACTTTTACCCGGTCTTTCCCCTTACGAATCATGGGATTCTGGCTATCACAATCACCCCCCCTTACGAGCCCGACGTCCCTGTCGGCCACACTTTCAGCTGGGTCAAGGCTCTGATACCAAGTTGTAACACCCTACCTCCTTAGAGTCGTTACTAAGTGAGTTTGAAACGTACTAATCACCCGTTAATCGAGGTTTCACTCGCACACTTCCTGGGAAAACTTCTCAGGAGGTCACCGATCTTGAGATTACTCCAGGTCAAGCACGCTTAACTTTGGAGTTCTCAAGTGATGGACTACCGAAAAGAAGATGCATCTTGTTGATATAGGTAGTAACCATCAATCCATTTAAGCCATCTTCAACTATGTAGTCCCATACCTACACAGTTTTAGAATCATGACACTTGACCTTCCCCAGGCAGTGTGGGATTGCATAGCTTTTACCCGGTCTTTCCCCTTGCGGATCACAGGATTTTGACTGCCACAATCACCCCCCCTTACGGGCCCGACATGCCCGTCGGCCACACTTTTGGCTGGGTCAAGGCTCTGATACCATTTTGTAACGCCCTACCTCCTTAGAGCCGTTACTAAGTGAGTATAAAACATGCTAAGCACCCGCTAATCGAGGTTTTAATATAATACATAGGTAAACGGTAATATAAGTCATGTAATTTGAAAAAATTTCCATTCATTGAAAATTCTGAAGCGTTTAATATTTGGGGATCCCAAAAATACGGTTTTAGAAATATTTACAACTCAAAAAAATATATAATCAAAGTCGATTAAATGAAAAAATGAGGTTTAATACAAGCATCTCCAAAAAATACCCCTGGTCGTGGCAGCCAGGCAGGCCAAAGATGTATGCATCGCCTCACGCTCTCCATACTCATTGCTGGTCGACTTTCCCCTTGCCCTTACCTGCACCATAAAGCACCCATGAGCCAAAGTCTAGCAAGAAAACTCACACAACCAAATAACATATGCATATTTATCAATTAACATATAGAAAAACTGAAAACAGGCTAAACACATATGGCCATGCCGTCCCAGGCGCTTCACCAGGCCCTGGGTTCGTGGTCTACACCGTAAGGATATCACAGGTATCCTATAGGGTCTCACCTTGGAAACTCGCACTCTGCGTGCTTAACGCTGCTCCTGGCCCTATGTCGTACTCGGCCTTGCCATTCTCGGCCCTCGTCGTTTCCGGCCCTCACAGTTCTCGACCTTCGCCATTCCCGGCTCTTGCCGTTCATTCACATATATGCACACATATCATAATTAAACAACAACTTAAATAGATATAAACATAATCAATGGGATCGTGCCCTGCAACACAATCATATAGGGTCGTGCCCTGCAACACAAGCTATAGGGCCTTGCCCTGCTCTACGGGTACAACAGTTTTCTTACCTGTGTCCTGAGCTTTCCAAGCACCGTTGTCCCGAGCACAGTCCCCTATTCCAAGCCTCGCTGAAAACCTAGTCACAACACATCAACAACATCCACCCATCAAGGTCTAATCCATTAAATAACTTTGGGTCACAACTCTAGTTCCCAGAACCTTGGATTTTATCAATCTGGGTGATAAAATCCATCCCAAGCCTTAATAATTGGGTTCCTAAGCCAAAAACCCACAAAACAGCCAACACATTGAACCAACGCTACGGCCCAACCCCTTAACGGCTGCGGCATGCCTCAAAACAGAGGCAAAATGCCTCCCTGGAAGGGGACACGGGCCGCAGAGTGCCTAGCCTAGTGCCGCGGCGCTACTCAAAAGCTGAGGCCTTCCCAGGCCTCTCCCACACACAGGTCGCGACATGCTCCAACAAGGGCCGCGGCTTGACCTGCAAACCCAGAAAACTAACCTTTCTTTCAAATTTTCCCCAAGTTTAATCCCATTTCTCACATCCTAAGCTTCAGCCAGTACTAGAATTAAGTCTAGAATTCATAACCATATGACCTAAACATCCTAACAAGCTCATAAACCAATTTCTACACCCATCAAACATTCAATCCATTCTTGAAAATCAACTCATGCATGCCTAAGTTCTAACAATTAAATCAGTAGAATTTCAACGTGTTTATCAAGTTTAAAAGCTTACCTTGAGCTTGATTAAATCCCTGAATTACTCCTCTAAGTTCCAAACTTCTAGCCTTCAAAGAAGATCAGCTATTCCTCCTCTTCTTTTCTTGCTTCTAGTTTTTCTCTAGACCTCCAAAGATGATTCCAGTATAAGCCTAGGTGAAGAAAACATGAAGCATTTTACCTCTGCCAATTCTAGTTATCCTTAAAGCCAAATTTCCTATTTTCCCCTTAAATCTATCCTTTACCCTTAAATAATCCCTAGGACAATTTAGTCATTTACCAAATCCCGTTAAATCCCTGAGTGTTCCTATAAATTTCTATTTAATCCCAACATAACCCAAGCATTAATAAATTACTACCCACTACTCAGTAATTCCCAGACACATTATAATATCCCCAAAATACCCCTAAGCCCCTCTTGAGCCGGGTATTTGACCCCGTTGTGACTTTCTAGCTAATCGGCTCCCTAGGACTGTCTCGGATCGTGCAACACAGATATATCTCAAATATATCACAAATATTACATTCATGCCCTCAACGGGCTAAAATTGCAAACATGCCCCTAATAACGAAGCGAGGCCCACATGCATATTTAATTCACCTAAACATGCTTTTCTAATCACATATTCATTAAATTCATACATTAACATATTAATTCACTTATTGCCCTCTAGGCACGCTAATCTAAGCCCTAAGCCTTATTAGCGAATTTGAGACGCTACAATGACACTACAGTTCTACCGAATGGGGTGAATCGATGATCCAAATCTAAAGAAACCAGTCATCTCTTCCATACCAGAAACACTAGGAAAAGAAACCTCCAGACTTATCTCGGGAACAGGAAGAACCCTAGTTGATGCTACAATTGGAGAAATCTATTAGCTAATTCTAAAGGCCTTGTAAAAGATGTGCTCCCAACACAAATTCATGAAACAATTCAAGAGGTTCCAAAAGGTTTGCAACCAAAAGGACCTACTGATTAAATTTCCAACAGAATCAACATGTTCATGTCCTCCAAGAGAAATGAAACACAACAAAATATTTAAAACCTTTAAATTCTCTAAGAAAAAGGAACGTCGCCCATTCAAATTCCTAAGGAGGAAGCGCTACTTCAAGAAGAAGTCTGACAGATGTTTTATCTGTGAAAGGAAAGGACATTATGTCAAATTATGCCCCAAAGGGAAAACTGCCAAACTAATCTCCCACATTCAACAAACAACTGACATATCTCTCGAGGAAAATGACTTATAATCCATCTTCTTTACTGATGACGAAATGAATCCAGAGCCCCTCTATGCATTCGAACAATTAGATAATTCAAAAATGAGTGAATTCTAGCACAAGGAAGCTATCAATACAATACAATCATCACCAGACATCTCCATGCAAATGCTCTCTACAAAATATGCTCGGCCAGTGATGGGTGTCGTATACCATATCAAATTTAATTATAGTTTTTTATTCACTTATACCAACTACTTCAGTACAGCGATAAATAAGGGTCGAACCCATGAGAACTATGATCCAATTATTATTCAAAATAAGTACTAAATTGAAATTAGAAAGGGATTTTAGTTGTAACAACTGAAAACATAGAATGAAATAAAGATCAAAGATTAAATAACTAGGGATAAAATGATACTAAAGAGATAGTCAAGAATTACTCTCCACCTTCGACAATCATTCTATCAACAATGACGAATAATATTCCCTATTCCAAATTAAACTATTAACCCCCATAGATAACACTTAAGTAGTCAATTATCCTAGTTTCCCTATTATACCTAATTAAAGCTAAGTGCTCTTAATTAACCCTTTTTACCCAGCAATAAACCCATTAAGCATGCAATGTGTTTAACCTAGTAAAAGCATTACACTCTATGGAAACAAATTAATCCAGGAAACAAATTAATTAAGCATGCAATTCATTTAACCTAGGTTCTATTTTTCATCACAATCATAATACCTGTCACAATATCCTAATTGTAATTTATCACTCTACTTAGAATCCTAAACTATCAGGTGAATAGCAATCCTAAGATGATAGTAGAATAATGTAAAATCCTAATTAGCAGCCGTCTAAACAAGATTTTACAAGATCCATGACATTCAAATAGAAAAATATAAGCAATTCAATATAAGGGAATAGAAGAAATAAAATTCATCAATGCATTCAAGATCTCATGTCTAGGGTATTGAAATAACCCTCAACTATAAAGAAAACTACTCCATAATCATATTCATATTCATAAACATAAATATTCAATGAAAATAAAAGAGTTTCGAGAATAAAGAAAAACTAGATTGAAGAATGTTTATGTTGATGTCTTTTCTCCTCCTCTGCTACTCTAGCCTCTAAAATTCGCAATCCAAAGTTATTATAAAATTAACCCTAACCCCTTTAATAGCCTTTTCAAAAATACATTTAAAATTCAAAAATTAAGGAAAAATCGATCGCCGGCCGCGGCCACTGGAACATGTATTTTCCAAAAAATGGAACTCCAGCCGCGGCCTGGGACATTGTTGTCCGCGGCCACTACATTATGTCCCCCGGGTCGCAATCTGAAATAAGGTTGGTCACGGCCATAGCAATTTTTCCATTTTTTGGTTTTCTTCAACTTCAGCCAATTACAGTATTTTAACCATAACTTCCTCGATATAGCTCAGAATTGGATGATTCAAAATGTTATAGAAATCTAAGAAAAATATCTAAAAAATTGTATCTCTAGGTAGATTTCCCAAAGAGTATTGGAAAATTATCAAAATCAGGTGTGAAGTTTCAGACTTGTAATTCCGAGCTTAACCATTGCTTGTAAAACATCCCAAATTCATTCTTTTTCATCCAAATGTTTTGAAAATCCTAGAAAAACAAAATATACTAGTGAAACATATATAAATAAATAATCAAGTGCATAATTATAGAATAATAATGAATTAAAAATAGACAAATTCGATACTTATCAGCCAGTCAAGGTAGCATCCTTCTTTGATAATGGAGCGTCATACACCATGATGAACACTGATGTTATCCCTCCACAATATTGGAGAAAGAAAAAATAATTCTTCCATGCTGCAAATGGAAGCATTTTCTGTACAGAACTCATCAGCAAACCAATTAAATTACAGTTCTTCCCAGAATGTTCTATCATTCATAAAGTAATTGGTTCAAAATTGCCAGGGAAATATCTAATCATTGGTTTTGATGTCTACACCAAGAAAAAGGGTTTACTAATCCTTTCTGGTGGCCTCGGATATAAACAACATTTTTCACCATGGGAGTCTGTACCAAACTATTTTATGATGCCCCATGATCCATTCTCCTAGATCAAGCAAAGGCTCATCAAAAATTCTTATGCCACAAGTCATGCAGAGTTCCTCCAAAAATATGACCATCCTCTATGAAAAACCTATAGTTCTTCATTAGTCTACCCTTCAAGCTCAATGAAGACATTAACCCTACTAAGGAAAGTCACCCAAAACACTAGCAAATGGCATCTGAAGAATCCAAAGAGTTACAACAACAAGGTCTGATTGAACAAACCACCTCATCATGGGCATGTCATGCTTTCTATGTTAATAAGAGATCAGAACAGGTTTGAAGAAAACAAAGACTAGTCATATATTACAAGCCCTTAAACGAATTTTAGGCAGAGGATAAATTCCCCCTACAAACACGAACTCATTATTTGCAAGCCTATCACAGGCTCAAATATTTTCAAAATTCGATTTAAAGACAGGATTTTGGCAATTGGGGATAAAACAAGAAGACAGGACCAAAACAACCTTTTGCATTCCCAATCACCACTTCTAGTGGACTGTCCTTCCTTTTGGTCTCAAAACAGCCCCTTCACTGTTTCAAAAGGCCATGACCAAAATCTACTGCCCAATCCTAGAAAAGGGTCTGATCTACATCGATTACATGTTGCTCTTTTCACAAGATGAGCAAGCCCATCAGACACTATTGGCCTAATTCATTTCTCTCACAAAAGCCCATGGAGTCATCATATCCAAAAAAAAAAATGCTTATTGGAAAAACCCACATTAAGTTTTTGGGAATGAAGTTATTCAAAGCCAATATGAAGCCCAATCATACATAGCCCAAGAATTACTCAAATTTCTCGAAGAAAACTTCAAAAAGATCCAAATCCAACAATTCTTAGGAATTGTTAATTATTTACAGGATTTTGACCCTCGACTTTCAGAAATGACAAGACTACTCAGTGACATGCTTAAAAAACAAACTCCACCATGGTCACAAGTGCAGACTCTAGCGTTCAAAAAATTAAAAGAGGTGATGCAGACACTACTCGACAGGATCAGACATGGAAAAGAAGAATATGTGGACATAAGAGTGGTCACTTCAAAGACTCTCAGCTCCACTATCACTCTACCCTAAAAAAAATTAATGGAAATAAAGATGGGAATTACAAATTTTGAATTCCATCTAATTGGCCATCATTTCTTGATAGAAACAGACTTTGTCGCGTCAAAGGAATGATCAGTCTAAAGAAAAGCAAGACGAAAAAAGCCCAACTTTTGAGACTGGCAGTCTCGTTCGAAACTACTCCTTTGATATCGAACACATCCAAGGAAAAAATAATATTGTGGCTAATTTCTTATCTAGATCACCCCTTGCTATAAATTTAGCCTTAGAGTGCTCACAAAAAATCATTCCTATCATCCCCCAAAAATCATCACATACCCTCCCACTCATACTCATGATGGCTTCCTCCTCTTCTCCCAGAAGCAATCAATCTTTTCCTTAGGATGTAAAAAACCTAATTTCAATGAATTCCTAGAAATCAACAAAAGAAAGAGCAATTCACAGAGCATTATTTCTTCAAAATTATGATTTCCAAACTCAGACTTTCCATACAAAATGACTTCGGAATACATCTAAAGTATCCCTTTGCTCAAATATTACCTCGTAGAGACACTATATTTACACCAAAACTAGTAGCCCATCTCTTCTAGTATGTGGCCACTGTTTTTAGTTTTCGACGTACAAACTATGGCATTACACACATCAATCAAATAATTCTTGGAACAAGAAAGTTTCAAACTGGCATACCAAGTCCAAATGGACATTTGGTCCTAATTTGCTCCATTAAAAGAATGGAAAAGAGTCCTATCAGCTGAATGGAAAAAGGTCCAAAATGACAGGCCCACTTATATCTACCCACTAGACCAAAATGTTTCTAACTTAATGAACTGCTATATTGTTCTCTTTCTTAGCCTTAATGCCAAGCTTGATGAGGAACAAAATATAGTCAATAATCCAACATTTGAAGTCTGCAGATAAAAAGAAGAACCACTATGTGGTCTTCGGGGCCAGGAATACATGGACATCCAAAAGAGTCTGTTTGAGAAAATCCATACTATACCTCCTAAGTTATGGCCCAAGCCAGAAGAATATGCTCCTTTGGAGACATTCCTTTCTGACTACACTTGTAAAATATCAAGGGCCCTTGAAGCCTTCCATATTGCAGAGCATGAGACATTCCATGCCACCCAAATCAAAGACACTTTAGAGCAAAAATATTCGTCGCTATACAAAATGACCAACACTGAAAGGGTAATTTTGCGACAAAGTAATTACATTGAAGATTCTCAAGATCCACGTGTCAATACTCCAGATGCAAGATCCTTATCTCTTCTAGTATACAGGAAAGGAATGGGATACCACATACACACACTACGAGGCCTACCCCCCAACTAGCAGTGATCAGGACGAAGAGCCGACAGGATGGGACCCACTCCATGAGGATCCAACATATAACTCTGACTACGGTGCCAGCCATGAAACAATATTTAAATAAGTGTTTTGCTCTGTCGTCTAGTGTGTAAAAGTAAATTTTTACTTTACTTTATTTATGCTTTGTTCAAGGAATCTTACCTCTTACTTAGATATAAGGTTAGGTGTCTGTTATCCCAAAAATCATAAGTGAATGACATGGCAAGCATTAAATACACGTGGCTGACACCTAGTAGAATCTGTGCTCGACCATCGACCAGGAAGACATCCAGTGTCATGCGATCGGTGTCTTCATACGACCAGCCTGGTCGTACGCACATTATACGCGGAAAAGATCTTATGCAGTTATGATAGTATCCGAGATTATCTCCTATGATTTCCTAAGTATCCGACTATTTAGGAAATCATATCTGTAACAAATTAATGTAAATCCTCCTTGAGCCTATAAATAAAGGATGAGGGCTCAAGGGCAAGGGGGCTTCTTCTTCTTTTTTTTTCTTACTTTCAGATCAGGAGAAATTAGAGTTATTGTACTATTCATGAGAGGGGACTGAAACTCATTGAACCCTAGTTCTTTGATCACTCCTCTGAGTCTTACATCAATAATAATTCAAGTGGACGTAGGTTATTACAAGATTCTGTGGCCGAACCACTATAAACCTTTGTGTTCTTTATTATTTCGTCATCACATTCTTTCCAACATGTTTGTCCACATCAAGCGTATTTGACTCCGTGTCAATTGGCCAAATTCAGGGTCAACATTCTGGTGCTTTCATTGAGAGCTTGATACAGTATCGTTGAGGAGATCAATGGCGAAAACTACCAAGAAAACTGGACAGGCGGCCAGCGCTGCACCATCTAACCCGCCTCCTCCTCCTCCTCCTCCTCCAAACGTGGCTGAAGATGAGCCGCATTTGGAATTTGATGAGGAAGAAATGGATGACGCGACGATGAAGATTACCCTAGGGGCATTGCATGAGGAGCTGGCCAATCTAAGTGCCAGCCAGGAAAGTGTTGCCGAAATCATGATGCGACAGCAGCAAGAAATTGAGCGGCAGCGCCTGGAGCTGAGTGAAAGGCAGGCGGAGATGGACCGTCGACAGAGGGAGGCCATGGCAGCCCTCGAGGCAGCCTTACAATTGGCTAGGAATCAGGCTGCACTTGTCTCGCAGCCAGATCAACCTGCGTATGGGCCACCCCAGAAGGGCCCCAATCCTAGCCCACCTATCCAACCCTCGAGCCCACAAAGACCCGAGCAGCCACCGGCGCCTCAGGATGATGTCCCGCTAGGGGACCCTGAAGCAAAGCCTCCATCCCAAACTGGTCGCGGCAATCCCCCGCAGCAGAGGCAGAATAGGACCGGGCAGCAGCCCCGCAGTCCTAGACGCCATAGGGGTGATGAGCCAAACCTTCCGAACAGAGGACAACATTCTCCTAGTAATAGGAGGAACTGAGAGTTAGGCTCTGCGGTCCGAGGCCCCCCACGGTATGATAATGCATGGGGACCTAACAACCAACGCAGACCACCCTCTAACGCTCGGGAGGTTCCAGCCCGAGAAGGCAATCGGGGGAATAGTCGATCCCACCATAGCCAATCAAGATTCAGAGATGGCCATGGTTATGAGGCCGACTCAGGCAGAGGGAATGCCGGTCGGAGAAATGAAGAAAGAGGTGGAGGCAGGAGCCAGCTACCTCAAGATGACCAGCCCGACAGACGGGATGCTGGAGGGCAGCCCAGACAAAATAACGTCTTCAACCAGTTCGAAGCTAGCGAGAAGCGGAGGAGAGATAAGGACTTGAGAGATGTACTCAACGATCGCCGCGAGTGGCACGGGGAGTACGTCCCCCCAGCACTAGAGGCCACAGTGATTCCTAGCGCTGTGCAGGCCCAGATAGATGCCCTCAACCAGGCGGTACAGCAGCTGGTCGGGGGAAGAACATCTTACATCGACGACGATAGGAGGAAAGGCACTCCTTCGTCCAAAGGATAGCTATGGCAGAAACTCCTAGCAAGTTTAAGATGCCTACGCTTCCGAACTTTGACGGGTACGGTGACCCGGTATCTCACGTTAACAAATTTGAGATACAAATGGACATTCAGAAAGTGTCTGAAGACGCTCGGTGCAGGATCTTCCCTGCAACACTTTCTAATGCCACACAGGAGTGGTTTTTCAAATTCCCTCCTGCAAGTATAGTTTCCTGGGAAATGTTCGTGAAAGAATTTTACAGACAGTTCTATGCGGGTCGTGTGCACCCGACTGAGGCAAATCAGATGGTCAAAATACGCCAGCAGGACGGAGAGCCACTGAAGGATTACGTCCAGCGCTTTATGCGAGCAGCGGCTGGGGCAAAAACAGTGGGAGACGAAGGAAAAATGATGGCCATAACGGCAGGGGTTAAGCGTCGCACGCCTCTTTGGGAAAGCCTCAGAAAACATGGGGTTAGAACTACCCAAGAATTCTTAGAAAGAGCTGATAGCTACATTAAGCTCGAAGACGCCATCGCCAACGAAGGAAAGCCCCCAGGCAAGGACAAGGGGACTGCCGAGCCTGGAAAAGCCGCCAATGGGTCCAAGCCCAATGGCAACGGCAAAGGCAACAGGAACGGCAATGGCAACGACAAGAATGAGGGGAAATGGCCACACAATGAGCCTTCCACCTCCGACAATAAACGAGCCAAGGGCAACCGTTATGAACCCCGGTTCACTAACTATACTGCCCTAGTTGAATCTCGGGGAGAAGTTTATCAGGCCACGAGTTCCAGCGTGCCTTATAAGAAGCCTGCCCCCATTCGAAAAGATATTTCGAGAAGAGACACCACCAAGTTCTGTCGTTATCATAACGACTACGGACATGATACCAACGAATGCAACCAGCTGAAGGATGAGATCGAGTTCCTTATTAGACAAGGACACTTAAGAAGATATATACGGGCCTCGGGAAATTCCCAACGAGAAGCTCCAGGTGGCAATGAGCAAGTTCCCACACGCCAATGCTCGCCACCTTTGCAGCCTGACCCCGTGACTGGCACATTGTTAACCATCTGTGGAGGCCCGCACCTCGCGGGAAATAGCGGAAAGGCCAGAGAACGATATGCTCGGACTCTGCGCCATGACCAGGACATCGAGATGATGACTGTGGATGACTGCGTGTCGAAAAAGGTTCGATCAGAAGAAGGGGAAATAACTTTCTCCGATAGCGATGCCCAACATGTCCGGTTCCCACATTCCGATCCACTGGTCGTGGATATTCAGATGGCCAACATGATGGTGAAGAGAGTGCTAGTTGATATAGGAAGTTCAGCGAACATCCTGTATAAGTCTTCGCTGGAACGCATGAAGTTGTCCGTTAAGGACCTGGAGCCCTGCAACCAAACAATATACGGCTTCTCTAGTGAGGGACTCGCCCCAGCAGAGTCAATCAAACTACCAGTGACAGCAGGAACAGCGCCTGCTACCAGGACATTACTCGCTACTTTCACAGTAGTCGATTGTCCCTCAACGTATAATGCAGTCATTGGAAGGCCTATACTGGTTGATCTACGGGCCGTCACCTCTATGTGGTACTTAGCCAATAAATTCCCGACAGACGCATGGGTAGGACGCGTGTTGGGAAACCAGAGGGAGGCCAGGGAGTGCTACAATGCCTCAGACATGAAGGCGAAGAAAGGAACGCCAAAAAGCACTCCCTCTGATAGGTTGCAGATGGCAATTGATACACAAACCCAATCCGGTGATGAAGTCACCAAATAGGGTGTTGCCCAAAGTGAGGATAGAGATTTAGATCCTCGCTTTGGGGATTTTGAGGAAAATGTTGGACCCGTCGAGGACCTGGAAGAGGTCCAACTTGACGAGAAGGACCCGACCAGAGTCGTGAAGGTCGGGAAAAACTTAGAACCCACTACGAAACATGCACTGGTGGAGTTTTTGCGGAAGAACCAGGAATTCTTTGCCTGGTCGCACAAAGACATGGCTAGGATAGATCCTGCAGTCATAAGCCATGTCCTGAACAAAGACAAGAGTTTTCCGCCCGTGCAACAGAAAAGAAGGCTGCTCGATAAGGATCGGTCGAGAGCCTTAAAAGAAGAAGTTGAGAGATTAAAGGAGAATGGGTTCATCAGGGTGGCGTTTTATCCATCATGGGTCTCTAATCCAGTACTGGTTCCCAAGCCTAACGGCAAATGGTGAACCTGTGTGGATTTTACAGACCTCAATAAAGCCTGCCTAAAGGATTGCTTCCCACTCCCAAGGATCGACCAGTTGGTTGATGCTACTGCAGGACACGAGATCCTCTCTTTCATGGATGCATACTCGGGCTACAATCAGATCAGCATGCATCCCCCTGACGAGGATCACACCAGCTTTCGGACCAATACGGGATTATACTGTTATAAAGTAATGCCCTTCGGACTGAAAAACGCAGATGCGACTTACCAGCGACTAGTTAACCACATGTTTAAAGAGTTTATCGGCGTAAACATGGAGGTATACGTGGACGACATGCTGGTAAAGTCGAAAAAGGCGGAAGGATATGTGAAGGATTTGCAAGAGTGTTTCGATGTATTGAACAAGTACCAGATGAAACTAAATCCTCTCAAATGTTCCTTTGGAGTTGGATCATGGAAGTTTTTGGGGTTCATTTTTAATTCAAGAGGAATCGAGGCCAACCCCGATAAGATAAAAGCCCTGATCGACATGAAATTTCCAGAGAAGATTAAAGACGTACAAAGTTTAACTGGCAGGATTACAACCCTAAATAGATTTATTTCAAAATCAACGGATAAGTGTGTCCCTTTCTTCAATCTACTTAGGGGCAGTAAGAAATTTGAATGGACAGGAGACTGTGAACAAGCTTTTCAGGCCTTGAAAGCCCATATGGCGCAGCCTCCTATTTTATCAAAACCTATCGAAGGAGAAACTTTGTTCATCTACCTGGCAATCACTGAAGTTGCTGCTAGTGCGGTACTAGTACGAGAGGAAGAAGGCATACAAAAGGCAGTTTACTATGTAAGCAAGAGGCTAATCGGAGCAGAACTGAGGTATCCTCCCATCAAGAGGTTAGCATACTGTTTAATCTTGGCCTCAAGGAAGCTACGTCCTTACTTCCAAGCCCATCCTATCACAGTCTTAACTGACCAGCCCCTTCGGCAAGTCCTCCAAAAACCAGAGGCAGCTGGACGTTTATTGCGAAGTACACCGAACTCCCAGACAACGAGCAGTGCGAAAAAACCTAGTGCGCCTGAGCTTCAAAACGAGGCTCCTTCGTGGAAGTTATTCACAGACGGGTCGTCAAACGAATCCCACGCAGGAGCAGGAGTGATCTTGATAACGCCAGAGGGGCATCGATTTCACTGCGCCATTAGGTTTGACTTCACAGCGTCAAATAATGAAGTCAAATACGAAGCATTCCTCGCTGGATTAAGAATAGCGAAAGACATGAGTATAAAGGTGCTGGATATTTACAGTGATTCACAGCTGGTGGTGAATCAAGTTCTAGGGGAATATCAAGCACGAGGCCTAAAAATGGTGGCCTACTTGAACAAAACTAAAGATCTATTGGCCCAGTTCAAGAAGTTTACCCTCCAGCAAATATCCCAGGATCAGAATTCGAACGGAGATGCCTTAGCCAAACTCGCGAGCGCGAAAGATGCTGATACTCTGAACATTGTGCCAGTAGAAAGATTGTGTGAGCCAAGCATACGAGCAATTGAAGCCAGTATGGAAATCCGGATGGAAGATACATGGATGGAGCCTTACTTGGAGTATCTGACAAATGGTGTACTACCAACAGATAGAAACAAGGCCATAACTCTTCAAAGGCAGGCTGCTAGGTATATACTGGTCGATAACATTCTATACCGAAGGGGATATTCCATGCCACTGCTCAGATGTATTACACCAGAGAAAGCTAAGGGACTAATGAAAGAAGTACATGAGGGCTTCTGCGGGGATCACGCTGGGGGGCAAAGTTTGGCGAAAAAGATTCTAAGGCAAGGCTATTTCTGGCCGACTATGAATGAAGATTCAATGGAGTTTGTGCAAAAGTGCGATAAGTGTCAAAGATTTTCGAAAATCCCACGAGCAGCTCCAAACAAATTGAAACAGATGCAGGGTCCTTCGCCTTTTGCAGTATGGGGAATAGACTTGATTGGATCCCTGCCAACGGGAAAAGGTAGAGTGAAGTACGCAGTCGTAGCAGTTGACTACTTCACCAAATGGGCCGAAGCTGAACCACTCGCAACCATAACGACCAAGAAAGTTCTTGACTTTGTCATCAAGAACATTGTTTGTCGATATGGCTTGCCTCGAAAAATCATCTCAGACAACGGCACCCAATTTGACAGTGATCTATTCACCGACTTCTGCGAAATACACGGGATTATCAAAAGCTTTTCTTCAATTGCTCATCCACAAGCAAACGGGCAGGTCGAAGCAGTGAATAAAACGCTTAAGGACACCCTGAAGAAAAGACTTGAAGATGCTAAAGGAGCATGGCCAGAGCAGTTGCCTGAAGTACTCTGGTCGTATAGAACTTCTCATCGAACAACTACAGGTCACACTCCGTTTTCCTTAGCATATGGGTATGAAGCTATGCTGCCCGTCGAATTAGATCCCCCCTCGCATCGACACATCACATACGACCAGGGCCAGAATAGCCAACTAATGATGGAGTCCCTAGACTCGATTGAAGAGATACGAGAAAGAGCCCAACTCCGAGTTGCTACGTACCAGCAAAAGGTCGCCTGGTATTTTAACTCAAAAGTTAAAGAAAGAAAATTCAACGTTGGAGATCTAGTGCTACGACGAGTTTTCTTGAACACCCGCGACCCCACTACTGGAGTACTCAGACCAAACTGGGAAGGACCTTACCAGATTGAAGAAGTCCTTCATCCGGGCACCTACAAACTTGCACGCTTAAATGGAGATCTCGTTCCACGCTATTGGAACGGTGAACACCTGCGCAAGTACTATCAATAAACAGTCCTTTTTAAAGGACTGGCTTGTATTAATCTTTACTTTTTACAAGTTTTGAAAAAGGGTTAGCCACGTTGTATGGCTAATCTTTTATAAGTGTAAGATATTTTCTAAGATCACTCGTAAAGACATGTTTAGTCCATTTTTAATACGAGATTATAAGGGACTGTGCATAGCCAGTCATTCTTGCCAACCTTTGTAAATTTATTTTACAAATATTTGTTCATTACGTGTGTTGTTTTGCTGTATTATAAGTTTCACGTTTCCTATCGAGCAGTTATGTTCGCACTGGCCATGGTCAAGGCAAGTGACCAAGGACCTAAAGCTCCTCGATCACTTGGGGGGCATATAAGTTACATCGATAGCAAAGCATACCAAGGGGTATGTAAACACATGAACAAAATGAGTGAAAGCATGCTACGGTACTTAGAGCATTTTTCAAAATTTATGTTTTGTTAAATCAAACAAGTACTATGCTAAGTTCGGTCATGCGAATAGGTATTATAATAAAAGAAATATTATGATATCAATAAGGCAATCGTTTACACCGCGAGCATTAGTGCTCGGATGTAAATATGAAATTAAAAGGAAAAAGCCTTTACACCACGAGCAGTTCTGCTCGGATGTAATTGTTCAAGTGTTACTGAAAAAGCTGCCCTCGCAGCAATAAGAGTAAATTGTCTTTACAAATAGACCCATGGGCCATGAAAGCTGAATAAAAAAATAAAAAAATTATTACTGGGGAGCAGGAGGGTCTTCTAGATTAGGAGCGCTCTGATCATCCGGAGGACCAGCCGCAGCATCAGCAGCAGGGGTTTTGGCCTTGGCTCTCTCCTCTGCCTCCAACTGAGCAGCGCACTGCGCCATCAGCGTCCTTTGCAACCGCTCGGAGAGATAGTTAATGTTGGCCTCCCAGTTATGCCTCCAGAAGTCGTAGAAACAAAGGAAGGTGGCTTCCTTGTACTTATTCAAAGTTTTGGCCCCGTCCTCCTCTAGCTCCTACACTCACCCCTCGAGCTCTCGCACCCACTCTTCAAGCTTCTTCGCCTCATCCCTGCTGGCGGTCAGATCGAGTTTGAGTTGTTTACACTCTTGCGTGTTAAGTACAGCACTTTCCCTCCATTTGTGCCGCTCCTCGGTGGCTTTCTTTAAAGCCCCTTGACTCTCCTGAATCTCCTCGGTGAGAGTGGCTTGGTCCTCGCAAAGTTTTTCGTTCAGCTTAGACAACTCCTGGTTCTCCACGAGCAACCTATTGTTATCAGCCTCGAACGCTTGCTTAGCCTGGGCAAGCCTGCAGTCGAAATTCTTATCTCGTGAGACCATTGCCCCAGCACGGCGCCAGCTAGCAGTTAAATACAGCAGCCCCTAAAGAAAAAATGAGATAAAGTTAGGAAAAGAAGTATAATGTAAACCAGGAAGTAGCAAAAGATGACTTACGCTGGCTATCTCATTCAACCCTCTGTTGATGATTTGGTCGACGTCCATAGTGGCAGTGTCATTGATGGCGGTCTGGCTGCGTCTATGCTTCGAGAGCCGATATATTCTCTCCCTGGCCATGCCAACTATGTGGCTGGACAGGGAGCCTTCGGACAAGTGGTCCAAAGTCTCCTTGTCTGCAGCCTTAGAGGAAGGCTGGGGATTGACAGGCGTGGGGGTCGTCTGCTCAGGGGCAGGTGGATGTGGTAAGTCCTCCTTGGAAGGGGCATCGATGGGAGCATCTTCTGTCCGGGCCTTCTTTGAAGGGGTCTTGCTGCTTTCCCCTCAAGCCCTTTTGCTGTCCTTCTTCGGGACAGAAGCGACAGAAGCAGCTTGGTAATGCTCGAAGAAGTCCTCAGAGTCCATACCTGCACAAAGGAAAACAATTCGAACAGTGAGATTAAAGGGTAACGGGAAACAGAGATCAAAGTAAAAGGATTACAAGTAAAGTACCCGAGCTACACCTACTGGTCGTAACATTATCTACTGAACTACCTTGTCCCTGGAAGAAATCTGAGTTTAAAGAAGGGGTGTTCCTAAAGTTTCCATCCCCATCAAATAGATGAGAAGGAATTGGCAGATTATTCAAAAACGAGAATGATGTACCATTTACATCCGAAGAGTCGTCAGACAGTTCAGTAGGCTCGGCAGCCTTTTGTTTCCCCTTGCCCTTGGGGACCGAAGATTCCGCTGCTCAATGGGGAACAGCAGGTTCCCTGATCGTAACCCCAGTTGGCCTCCTCCGTAGAGGGGGTGCTTGAGGTTGTTGCTCGGGTTCCTGCTCAGGTTCCGCATCAGCGTGGACACCACCCGTCGCGGGTTCGTTAGTCGCAGGTTGGGAACCCCAAAGGCCAGCCAGCCTAAGGTTAGCCTCATTAATTAAGTTCTTTACACTCTTAGCAGCATTTGGCACGCTGGCTAAAACTGCTGCCCTCGACTCCATTCCTGGAGTAGGGGTCGGGCGTAACCATGGGCCTGGAACACAATGGAACAGCGAAGTATTACGACGAGAAAGGATTAAAATACAAAAACCACTGGTGAAGGATTTTTTTTTTACCTCCTCAAGTGAAGGCCAGATTTTCTTCGGCGATGTCGGGCATAAGGAAGTACTCCTAATGGTACTTCCCCACGTTGGAGATGTGAGTGGTGTCGGACAGAAAGGTGCGCCTGGTCTCCTGGTGGCAGAAGTGGAAGAACCACGTACCATCATGGTTGGGATTGGATTTGAGGTCGAATAGAAAATTGACCTCATGTGGAGAAGGAGCTGGCCATTTTCTGAGCTTGTAAAGGATGTAGAAGGCGGCCAGCATCCTATACCCATTCGGGGTGATTTGAAAAGGGGCCACCCCAAAGTAGTTTGCCACCCCTTGAAAGAATGAATGAAGAGGCAGGGTGGCACCTGCCTCAATGTGGTACCTCGACCAGGCGCCGTAAGCCCCCCCTGGCAGGTTGGCTCGCTGGTCGGTTGAAGGTCTGACCAGGGTCACCCCTGTCAGATTGTATTTGTTTAGGTAGTTGGCGATCATACGAAGCGTCACCGAACTAGGAGGGACGACGTGCCACTCGACAGCCGGCCGATCAGCGTGGCGAGGACGGGCACGCCTCTGGATGTCGGTCTCAGGGGCGAATTCACCTCGACCACTGGTCGAGGGAGCATCAGTAGAAGGCTGACTTGAAGAGTTAGGGGTTCGTCTTTTTCGGGCTTTGGTTTTTGTTCTGGCCATTTTTTGATTGGGGACTGGTGGACAATTTGGGCTAGGACAAGAAAAGGGGATTTTTGGGATCAACGTAGATGGATTCTCTTCGCCTTTGAGCAGTTGGGCCAAGAGATCGTCTTCAATAAGTCTTTCTCCTCCCCCAAGGGTCTTGCATATGAACTGCAAACAGACAATGGAGGAGATAAGACACAATCCGCGAAGTAGTGTGGGAGATTGGGATAACGTTGCTCGTGTCTAAATAACCAACAGCATCCTAATCCTACGCTAAGTTCAACGTGGGTAGTTTGAAAAAAGGAAGTAAACTATTTTCTGAAAGAGAACTTTTTCGACTCCTAAGGGGCGGGAAAAAATTTCGGTTTTTTCACCTGGCTTAAAGGTTGAATCTTTCGTCAACCTATCGCCCCAAACCAATGATCCTAACTATCAAACTAAAGTCCTAACCTATACAAAGCATAAAGATACACTCTTGTTGAGCAATGGGCAGTTTATACCAAAAAACCCTGAAAACCTTACTCAAGAACACAGAAGTCGCAGAGCATAAAAATGGCATGCATGGCATAATGGAAAGCTTAAAGAACAGAGTTCTTACCTGGGCAAAGATGGAGGTTCGAAAGAAGGCAAAAAATTCGAGTCAGAAGACCTTCAGCTAGACGTCAGACTGGTTTTGAAGCTCTATACTCTGGTGCAAGTTCTTGAAACTATTGGCAAAGATGGTGAATAAAAATTTCTTAAAGGGAAAGAAAAGCCTACTTATAGGGATCGAAGGGACGGCCAAAAGGCAGTAATCATCACTTCCTACTTTCGAAACGTGGGGAAGTGTATAAGCCGTCAAATTTCCTTTTTGGAAACTGAAAAGACTTGATTAGACATAATTATGTCACTGTTTTCGAAAATGCACGGGGATTCTGACAGACATCATGGGGATGTGAACGATTGCTTCCTTAAAGTTTCTTCATTAATGGTCACACTAAACAAACTTGGGGGGCAAATGTTATCTCAAAAATCAGAAGTGAATGACATGGCAAGCATTAAATACACGTGGCTGACACCTGGCAGAATCTGTGCTCGACCATCGACCAGGAAGACATCCAGTGTCTTGCGATCGGTTTCTTCATACGACCAGCCTGGTCGTACGCACATTATACACGGAAAAGATCTTATGCAGTTATGATAGTATCCGAGATTATCTCCCATGATTTTCTGAGTATCTGACTATTTAGGAAATCATATCTGTAACAAATTAATGTAAATCCTCCTTGAGCCTATAAATAAAGGATGAGGGCTCAAGGGAAAGGGGGCTTCTTCTTCTTCTTTTTTCTTACTTTCAGATGAGGAGAAATTAGAGTTATTGTACTATTCCTGAGAGGGGACTGAAACTCATTGAACCCTAGTTCTGTGATCACTCCTCTGAGTCTTACATCAATAATAATTCAAGTGGACGTAGGTTATTACCAGATTCTGTGGCCGAACCACTATAAACCTTTGTGTTCTTTATTATTTCGTCATCACATTCTTTCCAACGTGTTTGTCCACATCAAGCGTATTTGACTCCGTGTCAGTTGGCCAAATTCAGGGTCAACAGTGTCTTTATTGGGAATTTTGCCCTAAAAGCAATTGTAGTAGACAATTGTTTTAATGAAATAAATAAATGAATCACATTATGGTATATATGTAGCTTATGTACTATATTATTGCTAATAATATTAAGTAAATATCATAAAATTCCCAAGTTCATCTATGTGGTCTCAATTTCATATTGGTATGAAAGGATCAAGATTGAGATAATGAACTTAAATATTTCGCAGTAAAATAAAGTTATGGAATATTTAGATTAATTACTGCTATTACGGTCCACTAGTATTATGAATACACGTGACCTAGATCCGGGTTACTAGTGTAGTAGGACACTTTAGTGGAGGTAGTGCATGCTAAGAGTATGTAGAACTGGACCTGATGTGATTTAATAATACTTGTTTAAATATCGTTTCGTAGTATTATAAAAAAACATCAACTGATGATCATATACAAACTGATCTTAATCACGATGCTACTATGAACTCCTATATATGTTACTTGATCCTTTGATTCATGGGTTACGGTTTGTCAGAATGATCAGGCTAAGAACAATTATTTTGGGGACTCAATGATGTATATGGTTGGGCACATAGTTTAACATATATGGAATCTATACCTTCTTATAGATTGAATGATGATTTTCTTTTGGGTTGGCTCTTGGAACTGAAAATGTTATTGACGTCAAATTCATAATCAGATTATGAAATAACATTCACTAGTAAAGTCAATGGTACACTAGGAATCAAGACATAATTAAAAGGGTAAAATGGTAATTCTATTCCCAAAGATTATATCAATGGACACTTTGTGGTTACAATAAAGTACTCAGTAAATATATGTCTTTAATTCTCAAGAGTTCAGTCTCATACTTATAGTGGAATAATCATGAGATTAATATATATGATTATTGAATCAAAGAGTTTTGGTTAATAATCTTTTATTTATTGGAGCCTTGAATTATTGGTCCATAGGTTCGTGGGGCGGCTCTATCAACACTAATAAAGGTAAGAGTTGATACAAGGGTTAAACTGTGAATGGGCTATTTGAGAGAATATTTATTCTTCGGGATAAATGTGCAATTATGTGATAATTGAAGTTACACAATTTATTATTGCATTTGTGCAATTTCGAAACTGTGTATAAATAAAAGAAAATGATATTAATCAATTATTTGATTTAAGTGTGAATAAATAGATATGGATAGTCAAAATTGGTTTTGATTATTTTATTCATTTAATTAATAATAAGATGATGATGAAAATTCAAATTTTGAATTTTGAATTTTAGAATTTAAGTTGATATCTTTTTCCTTAAAAAGATGATATCTTATTTGAATATCTAATTATTAAGTATTTAAAAGTAAAAACACATGAAATATCAAAATCCCATTTTTTTCAGGGATAGGCCACACGCATAGGGCTTGGACTGCTCTATGCGTGTGGCACATCTGATGTTATCAGATATTGGTTTTTTCATTTTTATTTTTTAATCAATTAATTAAACATTTTAAAAGGGTTTTTAAAATAGAATGTTAGATTTTTGTCTATTATCATTATTATTATAAAAGGTGAATGATTTTTCTTCATTATTATAGTTTTGGTAATAAAGTCTATATATTCTATTTGATAGAAAATAGAAATAACAAGTCTTGACAAGTTTTATAAAGTGAAGAAAAACTATCATCTTTTTCACAAAAAGAAAAACCTATTATCTTTAGATAACATCTTGTAAGATCTAGTTGTGAGTACTCAAGCAAGGATAGGAATATCGAAATACATACTAAAAGATTCAAGGATTCTTTATAGGTTATCATTTCGTATGATTTTTAATATTCATAATATATATATTGATTAACATATTGCATATTAAAGGATCCTTATATAAAGATTGTTTATATGAAATTTTTTGTTGTATACCATTACCGCAATTTCCGATGTGCAAAAGGAACCATTCCTTACAATTGGTACCAGAGCCATCTATAATCCCTGCATATGTTAATTACTGTGTGGGAATCATATGCATTTTTATATTATGTGTAATATATGAATGGATGGGTGTTTGTATATGAATAATTTATGTTCTTAAGGATTGGATTTCATGGTATTTTTGGGATGGGAAATGTTTTTAATTTTTCTAAATATACAAAAATTGTAAGCCATTTTGGGCCATAGGAATTTTATAATTTATTTTTTAAAATTCTGGAAAAAAAATTGTAATGGCCCGAGCCTCGATCACAAACCCCAAGGCCCAAGTCAGTGCCCCTGCTGCTGTGTGCACCATGCGCGTGCCCAGCTCCCCTGCTCGCGCCCATCTCCCCGCGCCTGTGCACCTTACGCGCGCCCAGTGTGGCGTGCTTCCCCATTGGCACACCCACATGGGGCCATTTTGTAAGTGAGCTTGCCTTGGTGCTTGATCATTAGTCAAGTCTTGCACCAAGCAACCACATGGGATAGGGTAGTAGCAGTTTTGTAATTATGCATATGTCTCCTAGACAAAAATCATATATGTTACTGGGAAGACCTTGTATCCCTAGAAGGCTCCTTAGGGGGAGGTGACCTGGTGACTTAGGGAAGCACCGTGGCCATCAGCCGATAGGGGCCAAAGCTGTGTACTCCCTTGCCCTATCAAGGCTATATATTAATAAAATGATGTTTATCCATACTTGCCCCTGTATGCTCCCTTGTTGCTTATGTGTTACTTGTTTATTATCTTCGTTGGGCCACTGCGTGCCACTTGCCTTGTTGTGTGCTTTGTGTTGTGTGGACGTTCCCAGAAATGACTTGCTTTATGCTTGCTCATACTTCGTTATTGCATGTTGCATGTCTGCGATGTGTATGTGGCTAACCACTGAGTTTGTTTGCCTCCAGGTGTGTGTTGTAGGCTAACTTGCTAACTTGAAGTGTCTGCAAGTGCCGCACATTCCGTCTACTTGGAGTACCCAAATAGTCGGCCTGTGATAGTTGGTATCAGAACCAAGTTAGAAAGAGCTTGGCAAAACACACTAGTGGTGAGCAACACTCAGAGGATTGAAGCACTTGAGAAGCGTGTGGGGGAATTAGATGGCCTAGACGAAAGGGTCAGGGATTTTTCCTCTGCAAGTCATAACTCTGGATCGTCAGATGCAAGCAATCGCATAGCTGTGCTAGAGAAGGAAAATGATGTTCTCCTATCTAGAATAATCGCGTTGGAGCAAAGAAACACTCCAACAAGTACTTATGTTTTCCCTCGGTGGGAAGAGCGAATTGCGGCAATGGTGTGCATGCTGAAGGAACAACAAGTTTCCATAAATGACACTACAGAAGACTGCAGGGAGGCAGTTGGTGTGCTCAGAGAAGAAATGGCTGAGCTAACTACCAAGGTAAACCTACCCATGCAAGCGGTTGGGAATGCCCCTGTAACAGGGCCGATAGGTATGGAATATGGCCGAGTTAAAGTTCCCGAGCCGAGGCCCTATAACGGGGCCAGAGACGCAAAGGACTTGGAAAATTTCCTCTTCGACATGGAACATTATTTTAGAGTCATGCGGGCCGATTCGGAAGAAGGAAAGGTCGCCATGGCTACCATGTACTTGTCTGGGGATGCCAAGGTGTGGTGGAGGACAAAGTATGACGACATAGAGAATGGTAGGTGCACCATCACATCTTGGGTAAACCTGAAGAGAGAACTAAAGACGCAATTTCTACTAAAAAATGTCGTCTACATGGCTCGACGCCAGTTGAGAGAGCTTAAATAAGTCGGGACAATCCGAGAATACGTGAAGAAGTTTTTCGGGACTAATGCTCGATATTAAGGACATGTCCAAAGTAGACAGGCTCTTCTGCTTCCTCGAGGGATTGAAACTGTGGGCCAAGCAAGAACTTCAAAGACAGCGTCTGTCTGACCTAGCCACCGCTTAAGCTGCTACTGAACGCTTAACAGACTACACTCCAGAGAGCAGCCAGCCGAAAAGGACTACCCCTCCAACCAACTCAAGTAGCGTTGGGAGTAAGAAATCTGGGAAGTCATGGCAGGGCAAGAGTGGGGGAGAGAAGAGGACAGCAGAGTCCAGTTCTTCCAGCGGTACAAATGCTGCTGCAGGGAAGAAGCTGCTAGCTTGTTGGCTCTGCAAAGGCCCACATAAGTCAGTAGTTTGCCCTTACAGGGGCAAGTTGAATGCCCTCATTGGCCAAGAAGAACAAGGCGAAGGAGAAGATGAGGATGAAGAGTATGCGCACATAGGCGTTGTCTGCCTGTTGAATGCTCTCAAGAAACATGGCGAAAAGGGGAAGAAGGCCCTAGGGAAGGGGCTAATGTTCATGGAAGCCACCATCAACGACAAGCTCGCCAAAAGCGTGATGATCGACACGGGTGCCACCCATAACTTCATCTCATAACTCGAAGC
This sequence comes from Humulus lupulus, assembly GCF_963169125.1. Classification (NCBI taxonomy): domain Eukaryota; kingdom Viridiplantae; phylum Streptophyta; class Magnoliopsida; order Rosales; family Cannabaceae; genus Humulus; species Humulus lupulus. The sequence goes on from NC_084794.1 coordinate 227,240,478, forward strand.
AAAGCGACTGGGACTAAAACTGGAGAAACATGCAGGCCTTATGAAAGCGGTCAACTCCAAGGCCTTGGCCACAACTGGCGTGGCTAAAGGCGTAAAAGTTAAAATCGACACGTGGGAGGGACAGACTAACTTAGTGGTGGTCCATATGGATGACTTCGATGTAGTTTTGGGGATGGACTTCCTAACCGAGAAAGGTGCCATCCCAATTCTTGCCACTGGGAGTTTGCTCATAATGGGAGAGACTCCTTCAATGGTGCCCGCAAAGGTGAAACCACCCCCTGGTGTGAAGCTTCTATCAGCTTTACAGTTCAAGAATGGTGTGAAGAAGCAGGAGCCCACTTATGAAGTAGTACCCACCGTGTTCGAAGAATCAATGGAAGAGATTGTTCCACTATAAATTACGAGGGTCTTGAAAATGTATAGGGATGTGATGCCAGATAAACTGTAACACCCCAAGTTGCTAATAAGGTTTAGGACCTTGATTAGCATGTCTGGAGGGCAATAAGTGAACTAACATGATAATATATGAATTTGAATGAATATGTGATTAGAATGCATGTTTAGGTGGTATAAATATGCATGTGGACCCCATTTGTATGTTAGGGGTAAATTGGTAATTTTAGCCCGCTGAGGGCATAAATGTGATAATTGTATTATGTGATTTGTACAACGTGAGTGTGGTGATATTAAGGTGATGCACATGCCGAGACGGTCCTAGGGAGCTAGTTAACTTAAAAGTCACAACGGGATTAAATACCCTGCTTGGGAGGAGCCTAGGGGTATTTTGGGTAATTCGTAAGTTGAGTTGAGAATTAGTGGTTAATGGTTAATGGTGATTGAGTAACCTGAGTAACCGTTAGTAACTTCTGAGAGTAACAAGTTTAGATGAAAGAAGTGGTAGAATTGTAAGAAAGTAGGAATGACAGAAAGGGCCTTGAGGTTTAGTTAGAAGGGGAAATAGATGGAAGGGCAAAGTGGTCTTTTGGCAGGGATTTAGATTACTTCAGCCAAGGGAAAGATCATTCACGTTATTTCACTTGGGCAATTCAGTTTGTGTTGAAAGAAATAGAGAATTAAGGGCAAAAAGGAAGAAAGGAAGGGAGTTGGGAAATTCTGAGATTTAGCAGAGGAATCAAGGTGATTTGAAGCAATTGAAGCTAAACAAGAATCAAGATTGGTCAGAGGTAAGTTTCATCTCTGGAATCTCTGTGTTTTTAGTAAGTTCTTATAGAATTTAGGTTGGAATTGAAAGATGGTTTGTGGCTGGCTTGTTTGGGAATTCAGCTTGTGAAATCAGAGGGCATAGCTTGGAGCTGGAATCAAGGGAGCTTAAGGTTGAATTCTCTACTTGAGGTAAGGATTCTGTGCAATTATGAAGTTTGTTCCTGTTGTGGCTTAAGGAATTTGAAGTATGGTTTAGGTTTTTGTAGGCTTTGGTCTGAATTTCTAAACTTACTGGTTTGAACTACTGAGATTTGGAAACAAAGTGTGATTCATGGGAGTGATCATGTGTTTATACTTGTGGATGGTGTTTATAAGTTGTTAGAGGATTCATTTGGGGTTTTTAATTGATTTTGGGGCTTAGGTACTTGTTTGGGTTGAATTGGAGTTGTTTTGGCTCGGGAAAAACGCAGTGGAAAACCCAGATTTCTGGGTTCGCGAAGGGGTGCCGCGGTGCGAGGCTACCTCTGGGCTGGGGGATGCTCTCTGACTTGCTGGGCGCCACAGCCCTCAAGGGCAGAGTCGTGGTGCTAGGTTATTTTCAGAACAAGGAATTTTACAATTTTGGGCTTTTGCTCCAGGGGTTCGGGGGATGTTTCCGATGTATTGTTTTAGGAATTTAGGGATTCCGAGAGTGTGGGATTGGTCCCGGGAAGTGGTGTTGGATTGGTTAGTATTAAAGGATGTTTTATATGTGTTGTGACTAGGTCTTTGGAGAGGCTCGGGATAGAGGACCGTGCTTGAGGCTTTGGTGCATTGTGAAGCTCGGGATACAGGTAAGAAAACTGTAACACCCGTGGATCAGAGCATGGGCCCATAGCGTTGTAGCAGGGCACGGCCCTAGATTACATTATTGTTAGGATGTAGTTTTTCTTGAGTAATTATATGCCTAAATGATGTTTAAGTATGCTATATGTGTGGATATTGTTGCGTGAACGGCAAAGGAGCCGAGAACGGCGAGGGGCCGAGAACGGCAGTGGGGCCGGGAATATCACATAGCACGTGGAGTGCTTGTGGTTAGGGTGAGACCCCAATGGATACATGGAATATCCTTACGGTGTAGACCGAGATCCCAGGCTTTGGTAACGCTTCTGGGATGGCGTGGCCGTATATGTGTTTAAATCTTATGGACTGTCTGGTTAGATATGAGTTATCTGCTATAGTGATTGTATGATATGCATATGTTATGTGTTGTATGAGTTTTCTTGCTGGGCTTCGGCTCACGGGTGCTCTGTGTTGCAGGTAAGGGCAAAGAGAAAGTCAACCAGCCATGAGTACGGAAAGCGTGGGGGCGGCGCGTACATGTTTGGCCTGCCCGACTGCTTTGGTTGGGGGCATTTTGAGAAACGGCTGTATTAAACTATGTTTCTGACAATTAGTCATTTATAAATCTATTTTGAATTGTACATATTTTGCAAACCTCACTTTGGGATCCCGAATGTTAAACTTTTGGAACTTTTAATGAGATAGAGTACTTTTAAAGATTACAGCCTTGACTTTCTGTTTAATCACACTTTTATTATTAAAACCTCGTCTAGCGAGTTAATTGCACATTTTAAACACACTTAGTAACAGCTCTAAGGTAGTATGGCGTTACATAAACTCCCCAAAGCCTTGCCACCAAAGAGGGAGATTGATCACCAGATTGAGCTAGTGTCGGGGGCGAAACCTCCAACAAAAGCGCCTTACAGAATGGCACCCCCTGAGCTAGAAGAGTTGAGGAAACAACTAAAAGAGTTATTGGAGGCAGGCTTCATCAGACCGTTAAAGGCGCCATTTGGTGCACCTGTGCTATTCCAGAAGAAGTACGATGGGAGCTTGAGACTATGCAATGATTATAGGGCTCGCAACATGGTGACAGTTTGCAACACTTACCCCATCCCTCTGATCACTAATTTGTTCGACCAACTAAGTAGAGCCAAATACTTCACAAAGTTGGACTTGAGATCGGGCTATTATCTGGTGAGGATCACAGATGGGGATGAACCAAAGACAACGTGCGTTACTCGATATGGAGCATTTGAGTTTCGAGTAATGCCGTTTGGGTTGACAAATGCACCTGCCACTTTCTACACACTGATGAACCAAGTATTCCACGAGTATCTAGATAAGTTCGTGGTGGTGTACTTAGATGATATCATGGTTTATAGCGCCACGATTGAAGAGCATCAAGAACACTTGGCTTAAGTGTTTCAGAAGTTGAAATAGAACCAGCTATATGTGAAGGGCGAGAAATGCTCATTTGCACAGGAGAGTATCAAGTTCCTAGGCCATGTTGTGGAACGTGGCCGAATTCGTATGGGTCTGGAGAAGGTGAGGGCAATCCAAGAATGGAAAGCCCCCACAAACTTGAAAGAACTCCACTCTTTCTTGGGCCTAGCCAACTACTATAGATGATTTGTGGACGGCTACTCAAGAAGAGCGACACCCTTGACCGAGCTGCTGAAAAAGGGTGTGACTTGGGCGTGGACTAACAAGTGTGCTGAAGCATTCAAGAGTTTGAAGGAAGCCATGATGAAAGATCATGTTCTTGCGTTGCCAGATGTTAGTAAGCCCTTCGAAGTACAAACAGATGCCTCAGATTATGCTTTGGGAGGGGTACTAGTACAAGAAGACCACCCGATAGCATATGAGAGTCGCAAGCTGTCTGAAGCTGAGAGGCGGTATACTGCCCGGGAGAAGGAACTCCTCGTAGTTATCCATTGCTTGTGAGTGTGAAGACATTACTTGCTGGGGTCGAAGTTTGTGGTGAAGACGAATAATGCAGCGATTAGTCATTTCCTTACTGAGCCGAAACTGACCACTAAGCAGACTCGATGGCAGGAGTTCGTGGCGGAATTCGACTTCCGTTTTGAGCACAGGGCAGGACGCTTGAACCAGGCAGCTGATGCCTTGAGTCGCAAAGTAGAATTGGCAACTCTAAAGATATTGGGTAGTTTGTTGGCTAGCGTGGTGAGCTCTCCACTCAAGGAGCGCATCAAAGAAAACCTGGAGAAAGACCCGGTTGTCTGAACCATCCTGAAGCTCGTAAAAGAAGGCAAGACTCGCCAGTTCTGGATGGAGAATGATCTTCTGTGGGCCAAAGGGGGTCGCTTGTATGTTCTGAAAGCTGGAGATTTGCAGAGGACATTACTGAGCGAGTGTCATGACACCTTGTGGGCCGGCCATCTAGGGTGGTAGAGAACGCATGCCCTTTTGAAGTAGGGCTACTACTGGCCACAAATGCAAGATGATGTAGTGGAGTACACCAAGACCTGTCTCGTCTATCAGCAAGACAAGGTCGATAGGAACAAGACACCTGGGTTGTTGGAACCGTTGCGAGTCCCAAGTCGACCATGGGAGAGTGTGTCGCTTGACTTTATAACCAGTCTACCGAAGACAGGGGATTTAAGTGCGATCTTGGTGGTCATGGATAGATTCTCGAAGTACGCAACATTCATCCCTGTGTCAAAGTACTGTTCGGCAGAGGAGACAGCCCTACAATTTTTTCAAGCATATTGTCAAATATTGGGGATTGCCCAGAACATTGTTAGTGACCGAGATGGAAGATTCACTGGGACCTTTTGGTCCGAACTATTCAGTCTCTTGGGGTCACAACTGAACATATCCTCGAGCTACCATCCACAGACAGATGGGCAAACAGAAAGATTCAAGAGGATGTTGGAGGAGTACTTGCGCCACTTTTTCAATGACAATCAGAAGAATTGGCCGCAACTACTCGATGTAGCTCAATTTTGCTTCAACTCTCAAAAGAGTTCTTCATCGAATAAGAGCCCTTTTGAAGTTGTTAATGGATAGCAGCCACTGTTGCCCCACATAGTTGAAAAATACCGCGGTCAGAACCCACGAGCCTTTCACTTCACAAAAGACTGGAAGAAAACGACAGAGAATGCCCGAGCTTATTTAGAAAAATCGTCAAGAAGAATGAAGAAGTGGGCAGATCAGAAGCGCAGACCACTGGAGTTCAAAGCAGGTGACTTAGTGTTAATCAAGCTGAGGCCGAACATTTGAGATTCTGAGGAGACAAAGACATCAGACTTGTTTGCAAGTACGAGGGTCCGGTCTCAATCATCTCAAAAGCTGGCCTAACTTCCTACAAAGTCAACCTACCAGCATGGATGAAGATACACCCGGTCTTTCACGTCAGCAAATTGAAGCTGTATCATGAAGATCTAGCAAATCTAGAGCGTAACCAGTCAACCAGAGGAGGAGTCATCATTCAGCCAAGGAGCAAGCGTCAACCTGAAGAAATCCTGACGGAAAGGACGGTCACCACTGACCGTAAAAAGCATAAGGAGTATCTGGTAAAATGGAAGGGGCTCACAGATGACGAGATCAGCTAGGAGAGGGCGGAAGACTTGAAGAAGCTCACGCAGAAGATTGAAGATCTACAAGCTACTTCGTCGAGGACGCCGAAGAATTGAGTGGGGGAGAGTGTGGCATGCTGCCCCCTTGGCACACCCACATGGGGCCATTTTGTAAGTGAGCATGCCTTGGTGCTTGATCATTAGTCAAGTCTTGCACCAAGCAACCTCATGGGATAGGGTAGTGGTAGTTTTGTAATTATGCATATGTCTCCCAGACAAAAATCATATATGTTACTGGGAAGACCTTGTATCCCTAGAAGGCTCCTTAGGGGGAGGTGACCTGGTGACTTAGGGAAGCACCATGGCCATCAGCAGATAGGGGCCAAAGCTATGTACTCCATTGCCCTATCAAGGCTATATATTAATAAAACGATGTTTATCTATACTTGCCCTTGTATGCTCCCTTGTTGCTTATGTGTTACTTGTTTATTATCTTCGTTGGGCCACTGCGTGCCACTTGCCTTGTTGTGTGCTTTGTGTTGTGTGGACGTTCCCAGAAATGACTTGCTTTGTGCTTGCTCATACTTCGTTATTTCCCGTTGCATGTCTGCGATGTGTATGTGGCTAACTACTGAGTTTATTTGCCTACAGGTGTGTGTTTTGTAGGCTGACTTGCTAGCTTGAAGTGTCTGCAAGTGCCGCACGTTCCGTCTTGGAGTACCCAAATAGTCGACCCGTGACACCCAGCACCCTTGCACCTTTTCCAAGTGCCCAACCACCTGCGCGCCCAGCATGCCTTGTATGCCTAGCACCCGCCTCCAGCCACACACCTGGCTACCGCAACCCAACCATTGACACACCCATTAGGGTTTGTGTCGTGCAAACCCTAATGGATGTTGAATTATCCATTGGGCCTCAATAACTTGTTGGGTATTAAAACCCAAAGTTTGATTATTTTAAATTGTTTAAAATATTTAAAGGGTTATTTAACTCATAATGGTTAATTAAAATGGTAATGGCCCAAATACTAAAAGAGAAGGTCCAAGATCGAAGGAGTTGCTCTATATTAGGCCTTAGTTAGTTTGATTATTTATGTGTATTATTTTGTAAGTGTTGTAATTTTCTAGAAATACCCAAAACACTTAAAACGCTTTTATTTTTTTATTTTTTTATTTGAACATGATTAAATTGTTTAATACTTTATCATGCATAATAACATGACATACATATTACCCACATAGTACATATTAAGCGTGCATATTTTTAGAAACATGCTTAGGATTTATTATATGTTTTTATTTGATAACTCATATAATTAATTTAGTCTTAATTAGTTAAGATGGTAAAAATAATTTAAATTTGTTTATTTTATTATTTAATAAAATTGTTTTATTAAATAAAATGGCATTCTATTTAAAAGGGCAAAATAAAATATAGGGCACGATTATTTATTTTCCATAATTGGATTAATATTCAATTAGAATATCATTTGGTAAAATTAATTTAATTAGTTTTACAACCTAATTAAAAAATATTGATTTTGAGAAAAACACAATTTTTAAATAGTGAGTGGGAGAATGAATTATGACAATAAGTCTCTTGGTCTCCATTATTGGTTGAACACTGAGAGCCATGTGAAGGGCATCGGGTCGCCTCTGTTTGCGGCCTCCCTAAGGAAATGCTTCTAAATATGTTTATTGTATCTCAAGGTTGACTTCTCTTATGAGAATAAGATTAGTGGTGTATTTCAAGTTTGACTGACCCTAAGGCACACTCTTGACTTAAGTCAATGATCAAAAAATAATGGGTTACACTCTGAAGATGTATCTAGGCTTTCGAGCGCGACTAGTGCATCTTGACCAAACTAACAGTAATTCATAAGTCAAAAGAGAAAAATGAGTTTTTAAGTTTTCACTTATGGAGTTGGGAACTTGTCTCAAGGTTAATTTGTGATTAGTCTGGCCTACCCTAAGGCGGTCCATTAATTTTCAAATTAATCTATCGTGAACTAGTAATAATTTTTTTATGTGTTATTTTAGGTATTGCATTCATGCATCATATTTACTATTCCAAATATAAACTGATATTTATTATATGCATTAATTAATTATATTTTATTTATTTTAATTTTCAGCAATATATCCAATCCAAACCCTGTAACTACTTTACTTGCTAATGAGAAATTTACTGGTGATAACTACATGAAATGGAAATCAAACATGAACATTGTTTTGATATGTGAAAACCACATGTTTATTCTTAATGAGGAATGTCCTGAGGTTCCTACTCTCACTGCTGCCAAAACTACAAGAGAGAAATATGACAATTGGATCTTATCTAACAATAACGCCAAATGTTATATGCTTGCTAGTATGAGCGATGTGCTCAGAAAGAAGTTTGAAACTGTTGAAATAGCCTATGAGATTTGGGAATCTGTACAAGGCATGTTTGGCCAACAATCTGATAAGTGCAGACATTATGCTACTAGAAGCTTCATGAATATGAAAATGAAGAAAAATATTTCTGTCTGAGAACATGTCCTAGACATGATCAACATATTGCACGATGCAAAAATCCATGGTGCAACCATTGATGAGAGAACTCAAGTAAGTGTGATACTTGAATCTTTCACACCGGCTTTTGCGGCATTCGCTGCCAACTATGTTATGAACAAGTTGGAGTACAATATGACCCAACTGCTGAATGAGTTGCTGACTTTTGAATCTCTAAACAAAAGTTCCAGTAAGGTTAAGGAGGCAAATGTTGCTGAAACCAAGCCTTCCACTTCAAATGGTAACTCAAGGAAGAGAAAGGGTGGCCAAGGAAAGGACAAGAAAAAGGACAAACAACCAGAGAAGAGCAACAAGCCTTCCAAGAAGAATAATTCTGCAAAGAACTCCAAAAAGAATGCACCGAAAGGAGCATGCTTTCATTGTGTAGTTGATGGTCATTGGAAAAGAAATTCTCCTAAGTACCTGGCTGAACTGAAAGACAAAAAGAAGGGTAAATTTGATTTACCTGTTTTAGAATCTTGCTTAGTGAAAAGTGATTTATCATCCTGGATAGTTGATTCCGGAGCCACTAACCATGTTTGTTTTTCTTCGCAGATTCTTAATACTTCAAGGAAGCTGGCTCATGGAGAGGTGACCATGAGAGTTGGAAGTGGACAGGAGATCTTGGCAGCTAAAGTTGGAAAAGCTTGGCTAGATTTTGATAATAATAAATTTATTGTGTTGGACAATGTTTATTTTATTCCTGGATTTACTAGAAATTTTATTTCCTTATCAAAATTGCATGAACAAGGTTTTAATGTTTCTTTTTATAATAATTCGATTGTTATTTCGAAATATGGTTTTGACACTTGTTCTGCAAAGTCTAAAGGTGGACTTTACAAGTTAGAGCCCAACGTTGAGCATGTTTATAATTCTGAATTAATTAAAACTGCAATTCCTAGATCTATTAAAAGATAAAAGACAGATTCTGATAGTGAAACATATCTGTGGCATTTGAGATTGGGACATATTGGTCTACACAGAATTAACAAACTAACAAAGGATGGTTCTTTAAGAGAACTATCTATTGGGTTCTCTCCCAAACTGTGAATTCTGCCTAGGAGGAAAAATGACCAAGAGACATTTCTCTTCTAAAGGATCAAGAGCCACAGAACCACTTCAACTTGTACATACGGACGTTTTTGGTCCACTAAATATCCAAGCAAAAGGAGGTTATGAATATTTCGTCACTTTCATTGACAATTATTCAAGATATGGTTACCTATACTTAATGCAAAGGAAATATAAAACCTATGATAAGTTTAGGGAATTTCAAGTAGAAAGTGAAAATCGATTAGGTAAATCGCTAAAAGTACTTCGATTAGATTGAGGTGGAGAGTACTTAGAATATGAATTTGAGGACCATTTGTGTGAGCAACAAATTCAATTCCAACTCACTGCACCTGGAACGCCATAACAAAATGTTGTTTCAGAAAGACGGAACGGAACCTTATTAGATATAGTTAGATCGATGATGAGTTACTCACCATTGCCTTTGACATTCTGAGGTTATGCAATAAAATGTGCTCTATGCATACTCAATGTTATTCCATCTAAGTCTACTTAGAAAACACCATTGGAATTATGGAGTGGTACTAAACCTAGTTTACGCCATTTCCGTATATAGGGTTGTCCTGCACACGTGTTTGATGGAAAGAATGGGAAGTTGGAATCACGCATTGAAGTGTGCATGTTTGTAGGATATTCCAAAGAAACAAAAGGTGGTATATTTTATAGTCCTAAAGATAACAAAACGTTTGTATCAACAAATGCTACTTTTCTATAGCATGACTATATAAATAACCACAAACCTTAAAGTAAAGTCATACTTGAGGAAATGGTCTCAAGTAAACAAGACCAATCACCAGCAATGGCAAGAGATAAACTGCCAGAGGATATCGCCAATTCTATTCAGAATAATAGAGAGCTTCGTCGTAGTGGGATGGTTAGTAAAGAACCAGTACGCTATGAACATGAAGTTCAGATGCTTGTGTCTGACACAAACAAAGATGATCAATTGACATATAGAGATGCAATGGAAGATTCTGACAAAGAAAAATGGCTAAACGCCATGAACCTTGAAATGGAAACGATGTATTCCAATTCTGTCTGGACTCTTGAAGATCCACCTGAAAATGTTAAACCTATTGGTTGCAAATGGATATTCAAGATGAAAAGAGGAGCAGATGAGAAAGTAGAAACTTTCAAAGTAAGGCTAGTAGCAAAGGGCTACACACAAAAAGAAGGAGTTGATTATGAAGAAACTTTTTCACCTGTGGCCATGCTCAAACCTATCTGCATACTTTTATCCATAGTTGCATATGTGGATTATGAGATTTGGAAAATGGATGTTAAAACAACTTTTCTGAATGACTATCTTGACGAAACTATTTACATGTCTCAACCAGAAGGGCTCAAAGTTAAAGGTCAAGAGCAAAAAGTTTGCAAGCTTCTTAAGTCTATTTATGGACATAAACAAGCTTCGAGATCTTGGAATCTTAGATTTGATGAAACAATCAAAACGTTTGGTTTTGAAAAAAAACGTTGATGAACCTTGTGTTTATAAACAAATCAAAGATAAGATTGTGGTATTCCTCATTCTTTACGTTGATGATATTCTACTAATGTGGAATGCATAGAAACATTATCAAAAGTAAAGAAATGGTTAGCTGAGAAATTCCAAATGAAAGATTTGGGAGAAGCCAAATATGTTTTGGGAATTCAGATCTGTAGAGATCGAAAGAAAAAAAATTTGGCACTGTCTCAAGCAACTTATATTGATAAAGGGCTCGGACATTTTGGCATGCAAAACTCCAAGAAGGGCACTATACCTACCCAATCAGGAGTTAAATTGTCTAAAGAACAATGTGCACAAACACCTCAAGAAGAGGAGGACATGAGACAGTATCCCTATCTGCAGTAGGCAGTCTAATGTATGCAATGTTATGCACTAGACCTAACATTTGTTATGCAGTAGGGATAGTCAGCCATTATCAATCCAATCCTGGATTGAGTCATTGGATAGCAATAAAGAATATTCTCAAGTATCTTTGGCATACAAGAGATTACATGCTTGTGTATTCAGGTGGAGACCCGAACCCCACTGAATACACTAATTTTGATTTTCCATCAAACAAAGATAGTCAAAAGTCGACATCTGTATCAATTTTCACACTTGGAGGAGGTGTTGTAGTTTGGAGAAGTATTAAACAATCTAGTATTGCAGAATCCACCATGGAAGTCGAATCATAGCAGCTTGTGAAGCAACTAAAGAGGTTGTGTTGCTCAAGAAGTTCTATATTAATTTGGAAGTTGTTATAGGCATGGATCAGCCACTTGTTCTGTATTGTGATAACAATGGGGCAGTAGCTAATTCAAAGGAACCCATAAGTCACAAGAGGGGAAATCACATTGAGAGGAAATATCACTTGATACGAGAGACAGTCAATAGGGGAGATGTTGCTGTCTTGAAGATTTCCTCCAAAGATAATCTTGCAGATCCATTCACAAAGAATTTATCTATTAAATCTTTTCAGGGTCATGTAAGAAGCATGGGGTTAAGAGAAATGCCTCATTTTCTTTAAGGCAAGTGGGAGATTGTTGGGAATTGTGCTCTAAAAGAAATTTTAGTAGACAATGTTTTAATGAAATAAATAAATAAATTGAATTATTGTATATATGTAGCTTATGTACTATATTATTGTTAATAATATTAAGTAAATATCAGAAAATCCCCAAGTTCATCTATGTGGTCTCAATCTCATATTGGTATGAGAGGATCAAGATTGAGATAATGAACTTAAATAGTTCCCAGTAAAATAAAGTTATGGAATTTTAGATTAATTACTGCTAGTACGGTCCACTAGTATTATGAATACATGTGACCTAGTTCTTGGTTACTAGTGTAGTAGGACACTTAAGTGGAGTTACTTTGCATGCTGAGAGTATGTAGAACTGGACCAGATGTGATTTAATAATACTTGTTTAAATACTGTTTCGTAGTATTATAAAACACATCAACTGATAATCATATACAAACTGATCTTAATCCTAAAGTTACTATAAACTCCTATATATGTTACTTGATCCTTTGATTCATGTGTTACAGTTTGTCAGAATGATCAAGCTAAGAACAATTGTTTTGGTGACTCAATGATGTATATGGTTGGGGACATAGTTTAACAGATATGGAATCTATACCTTTGTTGATGTCATTTTTTGTCAACTTAAATATGAAGAGCACTAAACAAAGATTTAAGAAATAAGGAAAGAACAGTAAGATTTTTACGTTGTTCAATAGTTAAAATCTGCCTAGTCCACGAGTCAATATTATTAATTCGTGATACTCTCTCAAAGCTTTTTCAAAGCAATTCAACAAAGTATTCTCAGTACAATCTTGTGCGTGTCTACAAATGAAATTCCCCGGGCTATTTATAGACCTGGTTGACAGAATATCTTCCCCTTATTTCGAGAAGTTACAATCAATCATTCAATATTGAAATAAATACAAATAAATGCATTAATTACATAAATATCCCATGATAATTTGGATTTAACATCAGATAACAACAGATCCCTAAGGAATAGGGGTCTCCTAACAGTTATCGTGTGCAAAACGCAATGCTGACCTTGAACGCAAGGTTTACGTGCTTTCGAGATTGACCAACACTTCAAGCTCGTTATTCTAGTCAGCCTCCTCCATAGCCAATGATTCCATCAAGCTCAATCTTTGGAGACCAACATCTTTGAGCTTGCAACTAAGGCTCGAATAACACCCATGTGCATCGAAGAAGATTCACTCTTTTAAGCTTAAGGCTTAAGCTCGAGCCTTCTGAACTTGTGCTCGATCGCCAACAAGATCAAGTCAGGAATCATGCAAATTTATACAAGTGTCCCGCCATTGCTTGTCATTTTCAAGCTTACGCTTTACGAGCCTACATTTCGAGGCTCATTTATGCCTGTGTCGAAATTTGGGTATAACATTTTGCCCTCTCAAAAGTGTTGGTTCGAATACTATAAGAAAGAAAATTTTGAACTCCACTTTTCGAAAAAACGTGCCACCTAACACACTTAAGTGTGGACACGCTCACTTAGGGATTGCACAATAGGACTACTCAAGCACTCCCTATTCTTTCACATGTCCTTTCATAGGACCCTTTTGCCGCCAGTTTCTATAATTAAATATGACCCTTCGGATCCTCTTTTCACCCAAATGAAGGCCCCCGATCACTTTGACCCTTGACATCCCCACAAGGGTATATATATATATACGTGCCTTCTTCATCTTCAGCACTTCTTATTTTGACCCCCCCCCCCCCCCCCCCCCCAAAGAGCATGAATCAGAGAGGACAAAGGAAAAACCAAGGTTTTACTTGCATGTTCTCTAAGCCAAAGAAGCAAAACCATTCCAGTATATTCGCTCCGTGAAATCATTCTTGCTTCCACTACTCTAGACGGCGATCTCATCTTATCCTCGATCCAATTCGTGTAAGTTTCTGATCCTTATTCACATATTTTTCATTTTACCTGTGTTTCATCTGTTTATGAGAATAGTTCTCTAATTTCTGCTAGATTTTTAAAGTTTTTCTTTGCACTAAGCAAGTTTTCTGATTTGAATAGCTTTGGCATGCTTAGAATCACAATTTAGACAGAAAATTTTCTGGTTGGTGTGTGAAAAAATGGAGTTTTTCTGGTAAGGGGGTTTTTTGGGTCATAGGTTCCGTGTGACTTAAGAAATCGGGTTTTGGATTAGGGTTTTTAATGCACGAATCCTGAAATTATAGCCTTTTTAGGTAACTACCAACTTTTTTCCCTAGAAATCCATAATTCTCTTATTTTAAATTGATAGTACCCATCCCACTCTCGCGTGGGTGAATTCTCAATGCCCAAACTTTACAATAGTTCGAGACAGACATCCGAGTCAATCTCTCCCTTTCAAGCCTTCAGTCTCGATTGAGGCAATCCTTTTATCTCAAGCTCGAGTTATCAAAGTTTTAATCTCTTATTATTTTCTATATGATGGGCCCTCACCTTTTTCTTCCTTGTTAGATGTCGCAGTACTCTGAGAATCGATGGGGGCCCAAGTATGCTATCCCTTACCACCCATCAACTCCCAGTCCTGAATTGCCTTTCACTCAAAACCAATGATTGATCCGCAAACACAAAGAACAGTGTGAGCAAAAGGATATACGCGACCACTTTCGACGTCAAATCGACGAGGTCGAAGAGAGAAAAAGAAAGAGACTCCAAGTGGCAACTTATCCTAACCCTGACCCCGAGATCAGGCCTACTCCTTTAGATTCCAAACTTAAAGTAATCATCGCCTTTTGACCTGGTGAGCTTTCATTCGCTCTAATTGATGATACTTCAACACGTCCAACCACCTCCTAGGCTCTCTCAGTCCCTACCTCAAAGGAGGAGTTTTTCGAGGCTAAGATTATCGGAGCTCAGTTACTTCCACCAATCATATCTTCGAGCTACTGGCCTACCATGGCCTTAAGCTTTCTAGTACACTAATGTGCCATCTTGCAACCTCCAATGAAAGGAGTTGCTATGCCCTGGGAGACAGCAATCCCAATCGTAAGGTCAAGCTCGCCGCCTGGAGCCACGAACATATGAGGGCTGGGATCCTCCTACCCCTGAAGAGCTACTTCAAAAAAAAAATTGGATTATACCGACCCGCCCCCTTCAAACTTCAGGCCAACTCTTTCAGAGTCTTGTCAGCCTTAAGGTCGTTGTACCACAAAAAGAGGTGGGACGGACCCTCAGCATAAGAGATATTGTATCTCTTTTGCCTCAAGAGCAACCCTTCTCGAGCTCAAGGAGGAGATGGGTTCTACTACCTATCGAGCTATCCAAAGGAGAAACGGTTGTTTGAGGACATCCCAAATCATCCTCCAAATTTCAAGACGATATTCTTCTAGATGGATGGGCTCGCTCCTTCCCAATTACACTATTTCCAACGCATTCGTAAGTAATTCAACACATCTTTTATATTTTTCTTTGAACAATTAAGCTCGGAATATTTACTCCATTCTTGCCTGTAGCCAACTATCACCGGCCTACTCCAACAAAGGCCATGAAGGAACATAGGGCAGTAATTCTCTAGCTCCCTTATGGTCGAAGGTCCCTCACCTATCTCCTCCATGAAGACAAGCTCCGAGCTTGTGGCATTTTAGGCGAAGGTGATTCCACGGATGATTTAGGGATTCAAAAGTACCGGAGGTGGGAAGATGTGACAATCCCCACCGCTAATATTCCCCCAGGAGGAGGCCCTCGGGCTCGCAATTCCATGCCACTGCCTCTCGCCTACACGAGCAACCAGTCTCAGGTAATGAAGCCAATGACGAGGCCTCAACAAGCTCAGTGGATGGAGGTAAAGTAGTGCTGGATCACTCCATGTGTTCTCCGTCATTACTTAAGCACGAGCCTGACGTGATGATCCTATTCGAAGACCCTAGGGATAACTTCTTAGCATGGTCAAGGGTTGACCTTAGAGTCCGTAACTTCGATAGCTAGCTAGGAAAATACCCAACCATGTATAGTTTAAATGGCGCTTGGGATGGGGTAGTTGTACAGTATGGGACCAACGTATATAGGGACCTTTCGAGACTATCCCCCACATATAGAGAGGGGACTCCCCTAGATTCATAAGAAGATAGGGGTATTTCTTGGTCCCCGAGCTCAAGCTTGGCTGAAAGTACCAGTTAGGTTTCTTTTATCTTGGAGTCATGTTTCTTATAATAACCTTTTTTCGATTGCTTACATAAAAAAAATTTTCAGGTGTCATGGACTCGGACCTAGATAATGTCCTTAACAAACATGTGGCCTCGAGAGCGAACAAACGCCAAAGAGTGTCCCAGAAAGGAGGTCGTCTCTCCAAACTATCCAAGAAGATTGAGGCGTTCCCCCCGGCCCAGGTGCCACTATACCCAAGCCATGTCGCTGAGCCCACAATGCCTTCTAAGGTCGGGTCGAGTCATGCCACCAAGCCCACAGTGCCTTCCCAGGTCGTGCCTCCCCCTGTAGCCTAAGCGAGATGAGTCCAAGCTCCCACACGAGATCGCTTCCTGTCGATCTCGACTTATGTGCCCGAGTTTGTGGTAGACAGTGCTGCTGGAACCCTTTGAGTCAATCTTGGTTCTAATGCTTTGACCCACGTAGGTCAAAGTTTCAGCAACCTCGGGGCCCCTCAGTGGGAATTTTTGACCTCCTACCGAGATGCCAATACTATTTTCGACAAGAGTAGCGAGCTATTTTCCTCGGTTAGTCATTTTTTCTTAGCCCCCCTTCTTCTGTGCTAACTTTGACTTGTACTTTTCTCATCTTTTTATTTGGTTTTGTGTGTAGGCATTCATATCCTTTGTTCAGCACAATTTCTTGCGGAATAGTGAGGTTACAGTGAGCAAAGCGCTTGTGTAGGAGGCCCAAGATGCCTAGTTGAGGCTCGAGGATGACCTCAAAGGATCCCGACTGGAAATTGTAGCAAGGGATGTAGAGATCAAGAGGATTCCTGAGCTTGATTCGAAGCTAGAAGCAACCTTGAAAGAGTTCCAATGAATTCTCGAACTTGAATCAAAGCTGGAAGTGGCCTTGAAGGAAGTTGAGGCCAGGGACTCCGAGATCAAGCAAATTCGAGGACTCAATGCCAAGCTAGAGGAGGAGAAGAAGATGACCTTCGAAGTTATCGAGGGTGAGAAGGCTCGTCTTCTTGAGGAATTTAAGACCAAAAAGGATCGAGTTGTAGACATGGCGATGTATCAAATTTGGGCCAGCAATCCCGACCTCGACACCAGCTTCCTTGCTAGCCTGGAGACCGAATTCATTGCTAAATGGCAGGCTCGTCTTGAGGAGGAAGAGGTCAGGCTTGAGGCTAAGGAGACGGCGGAGGTTTTCGAGACTGCAGTTGAAGAGGCATCTAACCCTTGAAGTCAAAATCATGGGCTGTGACCCATTATAACTTTTGTAATTATATTTTTGTGCCCTTGGGGCAAAGACAATTTATAGCTCGATTTTGAGCTATTTTAATTATCTTATGATTTTATCTTATAGTAGTTTTTATGCTTTCAACTTTTTGGCTCGAAAGCCCTTTTTGCACATTGACTACCTTTAGATTTTTGCTTTCCCTTAATTCCATGCATCATATTTCGAGCATGTTACTAAGGACTTACTTTTATACTTGCTTATATGTACAAATATATGTTGGGTTTAAGTCCTAATTTCAATACATCCATGAATTGTTTATTCGAAATGCCCATGTTCGACTTCGTTATTGTCAAGGTCGAACTTTACTTTTACCATGTATTTGAAAAATACTCATCTGGTATGTAACATTGTTAGTCTAGTTATATATATTTTTTTTGGTTACTTTTCCTCATCCTCAAGTATGGCCTCGAGGTTGCGAGGTCGAGAATTCATGCATATTCTGAATTTCGAACATTCATGCATAGTTTCCACCCCTAGTTTTGACTTGTAGTTTATAGTTGGTTTATCTAGAATTCCAACTTTTGACTATCGATTAGGTCTTGCTGGTTTGTTCCAGACTTGTTTAGTTCGTGTGTTTGGTTAATGATCCATACACTTATTGTTGTCTTCATGTCGGGTTAATAATCCAAACATTACTATTAGAGCTACTTTTTAATTATGTTATATTTTTTTGAGCCTATGGTATGATTGTATACCACTTATGCCCCCTGAATATCCTATGATTGCAATCTTAGGTTATTGAATTTCAAGGGTTTGCAAAAAAGTATAGCAATAAAAATACAACGTTTGAATGAAATTCAGTACTTTATTGATAAAAAGCAAAAAATCAAATACACGTTGGTTAAAACGAATAAACATCATTCCTACATTAATGATAATAAGGTCATAGATGTTCACCATTCCAGCTCGCGGAACCAGCAGCCTCCATTTAGCCTTGCCAGCTTATGAACTCCAGGTCGAACAATGGACTCAATCTGGTAGGGTCCCTCCTAATTAGGCCCAAGCACCCAAGTAGATGGGTCTCGTGTGGCCAAAAACACGTGCCTTGACACCAAGTCTCCCAGTCCAAATTTCCTATCTCGGACCTTCTTGTTAAAATATCTCGTAGCCCTCTGCTGGTATGCAGCATTTTTCAACTGGGCTTTGTCTCATCTTTCTTTGATGAGGTCCAAACTTTATTCGAGCTGGGATTGGTTCAAGGTTTGGTCATATGTGTCACGCCTTATGGTTGGGATTTCGACCTCGATGGGCAACATGGCCTTACGCCCATAAGCTAGAGAGAAAGGGGTATGTCCCGTCGAGGTTCTTGTCGTTGCTTCTTCTAGCCTTTTCTTCATAGAACTTTTTAAAGTTTTGTTAACTACTTCGACCTGGCCATTTTCTTGGGGATGGGCCACAGAGGAGAAACTTTTTATTATCCCATACTTTTCGCAAAAGTGTGTAAACAAATCACTGTCGAACTGGGTCCCATTTTGCAATATAATCTTCCTGGGCATCCCGTATCTACAGATGATGTTTTTCACTACGAAATCTAGGACTTTCTTCAAGGTGATGGTTGCTAAGGGTTAAGCTTCGGTCCGTTTTGTGAAATAATCAACAGCGACTACAGCATATCTTACTCCACCTTTTCTAGTTGGCAAGGAGCTTATGAGGTCGATTTCTCATATCGCGAATGGCCATGGGGAGCTCATCATTGTAATCTCAGTGGGTGGAGCTCACAATATCGAAGCGAACCGTTGACATTTATCACAGCGTTTGACATATTTGAATGAATTTGCCTTGATTGTTGGCCAGAAGTATCCTTGCCTAATCACCTTTTTTGACAAGCTATGCCCCCTGGTGTGGTCTCCACAAAATCCTTCATAGAATTCTTCCAAATTCTTCTTTGTCTTAGGGGGAGTTACACACCTAAGTAATGGCATAGTGTATCCCGTTCTATACTATTTTCCCTCCAAAATGGTATATCTTAGTATTTTATAAATAAGCTTTCTAGCCTCGTTCCGGTTTGCAAAGAAACTTTTGGTTTCGAGGTAGTTAACTATCGGGGTCATCCATGTGGATTGTGAGTCAATCATGTTTACATCCTCTTCCTCAGGCTCGGTTATGCTCAGGGTCGGTAGGAATTCTACTGGGACCACGTTGAGTGTGTCAGCTTTGTTGGTCGTGGCGAGCCTGGCCAATGCATCTACATTTGAATTTTATTCTTGGGGAACTTTTTCTATAGCGTAGAACTCAAACCCCCAAAATGTTGTTGTAACTTTCTCCAGGTAAGCCGCAATTTTTATGCCACGAGCCTGGTATTCACCCAAGACCTGGTTAACAACCAACTATGAATCGCTATAGCAATGAATGGCTTTTTCTTTGAGCTTGGTGACTATTCGAAGACTTACTAACAATGCCTCATATCCAGCCTCGTTGTTCGATGCCTCAAAGCCAAACCTTAGCGCTGAGTGGAAGTGATTTCCTGTTAGAGTGATTAGAATGATCCCTGCCCCTCGATCCATTTTCATTGGATGACCCATCGATGTAAAATCTCCATAGCTTGTAGGCTGGGGTTATGACTTCATCGTTGGAGATCCCTGTGCATTCGATAATGAAATTTGCCTAAGCTTGTCCTTTGATCGTTGTTCTAGGATGACAGGTAATCTCGAACTGCCCGAGCTCAACAACCCAATTCAACAATCTCTTGGATGCGTTAGGCCTGGATAATACTTGCCTCAACGGCTGATTAGTCAACACATGGATCGGATGTGCTTGGAAATAGAGTCGGAGCTTTCGAGATGCGTGCACTTAGCTTAAAGCCAGTTTCTCCATCAGTGGGTACCTTGATTCCACCCCCAGTAACCTCTTGCTGACATAGTATACGGGCTTTTGTACTTTCTTATCCTCCCGGACAAGTACTGCACTAATCGCATGCTCGGTTGTGGCGAGGTATAAGTATAAGACTTCCCCTGCAATTGGTTTTGACAAGATCGGTGGCTCAGCGAGGTGTTTCTTAAGATTCTGAAATGCGAGTTCACACTCGACCAACCTTTCAAACTTCTTGCCCCCTCTCAAAAGATTAAAGAATGGAAGACAGCGGTCTATAGATTTCGAGATAAACCTACTTAAAGCCGCCATTCGCCTAGTTAAGCTCTGAACATCTTTATGTTTTCGAGGTGAGGGCATGTCAATTAACGCTTTGATCTTGTTGGGATTAGCCTCTATACCCCGAGCATTCACTATGAATCCAAGACACTTACCCGAGGATACTCTGAATGAGCATTTTTGTGGGTTGAGTCTCATATTGTATTTCTGGAGTACAATAAAACATTCAGCGAGATCGTCTACATGGTTATTGTTATGTTTGGACTTGACTAACATGCCTTCCACATAAACTTCCATGTTATTCCTTATCTGCTCAGCGAATATCCTATTTACCAATCTTTGGTATGTGCTCCAGCATTTTTTAGCCCAAAAGGAATTACGTTGTAGCAGTACAAGCCCTTGTCAGTCACGAAGCTAGTATGTTCTTGGTCGAGTGCATGCATGGCTATCTGGTTTTATCCAGAATAAGCATCCATGAACGACATGATGTCATGGCCCGCAATGGCATCTACGAGCTGGTCAATTCAAGGCAAAGGAAAGCAATCCTTGGGGCATGCCTTGTTGAGGTCTGAATAGTCGATGCAGGTTCACCATTTGTCGTTGGGCTTCGGGACCAACACAGGGTTGGCTATCCAATCAGGATAGAAAGCATCTCAGATAAACTGATTTGCTTTTAACCTTTCAACCTCCTATTTTAGGGCTTTCTTTCTATCGTTGTCTAGGAGCCTCCTTTTTTGTTGCTTCAGGGGGGAAGCTCTTATCTATGTTGAGTGCATGGCTCATAACGCTCGGACTAATCCCTACCATATCCGAGTGAGACCATGCAAACACATCCTAGTTTTCTTTCAAAAATCATGTTAATTGTATTTTGTATTTTCAGAATGATTTTTCCCTATTTTTACCTCCCTCGTGGTATCTTTCTCATCAAGCTTTACTTCTTCAAGCTCCTCCAATGGTTTGAGATCGGCCCTCTCTTCAACCCTAGGGTCGATCTCTTCTTCTATCTCGAAGATGGATTCGTCCATCTCTCGAATAACTACAAGTGCTTGTGCACTTGTTTGGTTCATCCCTCTCATGGAAATGTTATAGCATTCCTATGTGGCAAGCTGGTCTCCCTTCAACGTCCTGATGCCACTAGACGTTGGGAACTTGACTGTAAAATGCCTAACAGACAACACTACCCCCAGCCCAATCAGGGCTGGTCACCCGAGCAATACGTTGTAGGCCGAAGGGGTATCCACCACCACAAACTCCATCATCTTGGTTACCAAGACTGGATAGTCTCCCAAGGTTACGGGGAGCTCGATGGATCCCATACAAGCAATCCCTTCCCCTGAAAATCCATACAACATTGTTGCATAGGCTTTCAAATCTCAAAGTGTGAGTCCCATCTTTTCTAGAGTGGCCTTATAAAGGATATTAACAGAGCTATCGTTATTTATCAGAACTCTGCGCACCCTTTTATTCGCGAGCTGAAGTGTGACGACCAGGGGATCGTTATGGAGAAACTGGACATGTGAGGCATCCTCTTCTGTAAAAGTAATGGGTTGAGATTCAATCCTTTGTTGCTTAGGAGCTCGTGATTCAAGTTCGTAGGGAGAACCATCTCCAGTCTTGAGCTCATTTACATATCTCTTTTGGGCATTTCTTCCCGATCCAGCAAGGTGCAGTCCCCCGGAGATGGTTACCACATCCTCCCCATTTATTGGGGGAGGTCGATCATCCTCCCTTGCTTGGAAATTGTTATTCTACTGGGCAAGTTGCTCAGACGCTGCCCTCTGACCAAACGATGCTTGATTGGTATCCCGGTTGCTTACATGTTGTTTGAAATATCCTCTCGAGATCAAGCCTTCAATCTCATCTTTTAGTTGTCGGCACTCATCAGTGGTATGTCCGACATCCCAGTGGAATCTGCAGTACTTGTTGGAGTCTCTCTTTGACTTCTAATTTCGCATTGAGTCAGGTCGTCTAAACGGGACCTTATTCTCATTTGCGAGGAATATATTTTCCTGAGTCTCATTGAGCTCGGTGTAAACTGTATAAACGAAGAAATACTTGTCTCCCTTCTTCTTTTTCCCCCCGTCTACCTCAGAGTTATTCCCTTCATTTTTCTTCCTTTTGAAAGGTTATCTCCTGAGGGTTGTGACATCGATGGGGTAGCCGATATTGAGGTTGAGTTGACATTCGTCATTGTAGTTATAGGCTGAGGGGTTAGTTTTAATGCTGACTTGAACTCCTCTACATTGACAAATTGCTGAGCCCTTTTGTTGAACTCGATTATTGTCCTTATTGGTTTTCTCTGCATATTATCCCAAAGGGAACTCCCTGGTAATATACCAGCTCGTACCGCCATAAGGTGACCACTGTATTCGATGTTACGTGCTCGTGCCACCTCTATATTAAACCTCAAGAGGTAACTTTTCAACGGTTCTCCCGGCTGCTGTCTGACATTGGTTAAGGTCGAGGCCTCGGGCCTGACGCCTACCATGGCCTTGAACTATTTTTTGAATTCCTATGCTAACTGATTCCAAGATGAGATCAAATGTCTTCTGAATTTTTTGAACCAGTTTTTTGTTGCTCCTATCAAAGTGGTTGGAGCTTGCATGATTGTATTGAATGTGCTAAGGTGGCTATATGGGTCTGAGTTCCTATCAAATGGAGCTACATGGGGTATCTTGAACCCATAAGGTAATGGCGTATTGGAAATATGTAGAGCGAAAGGTTCGAGCTTCTCATCGGAGTCATCAGCCTTGTCGTTGTTCCTCTCATCCTGAAGGAGCTTGAACACTCTTTCGAGCTGGTTAATTCTCTCATGGACCAAGTCCACTGGAGGCTAAGCTTGTGCTTGGGGGAGCTAGTTATTTTTTATAAAAACTCCAGCTCCCTATCCCGGCATAGGGTTATACTAATTCTCATATGTCGGTTGTACAGGTTCATTTCGGTTGTTCAAATGATTGTGGAAATTGAAGTTTGTGGGGTTGGCCAACCCTTGGTTCTAGTTCAGATGATCTCGAAGATCAAGATTATTGCCATAATTCCTAGTATTCCTGGGTTCAGTATCATATACGCTTACAGACCTAGTGAAGTCTAAGCCCCCACTCATAAAACTAACATTTCTTTCTAGTTGATGGGCTCGGTGGTTTCGAGGTGGATCTTCCGACGTCCTTCTTGCTCTAGTTGTTTGTGATCTTGACATGTGGCTTCTCGCTGGTTGGGAAGCCCTATGTCCTCGATTCACCTCTCGCTTCGTGCCCAGGTCGGGTTCAATGATTCCCATCTCGGCTGCCACTGCGAGATGGCCTTTTTGGTGTAGGCTCCTCTACCTAGTTCCTATGAAGAGCTAGCTGGGGTGTCTTATAAGAGATGGCGGATGCCTAATAGGCGATGGTGGTGGCCTCCCATTGTTGGGCCTGGAAGGCCCATAATTGGCCCCGATTGGTTCTGGGTTATTCCTGGCAGATTTAAGGTTAGAGCTCCAAGCTGCTGGGGGAGCTCGGTTATTCCTTGTTCCTAGAGTTACCTCCACAATTAGGTTGCTAGTAGTATTGTTTTAAGTATTCCTTCTAGGGCATTCATCGCCAGTGCTTGCCCTTGGCCTTGGTTGAGCCTGCTGAGCGCCTTGTTTGGCCCTCCTGGCAGTCGTGCTCCCGAGGGGATGTCCTCTGGGCCTACGAGGTTGTGCCTGGACCTCAGCAGCCTATCTGGCCAATTCTTCATTGTGCCTTATGGCCTCTTCCAATTGTTGGCGTAGTTGGTGATTCTCCAACTCCACGATGGGGATATACCTCTCAAGATTATAATAGAGGTCCTCGCCAGGCCTGGGAGCAGGCGGCCCCCGGGAGTCAGATGATGCACTCCCCTCGTCTAGGTCATGGTTTTTCATTGGTTGCTTCCCAGGTCTTCGTGCGTAATCTTCAGTGTGAGGAGTTTGCTCCTCAGGTATTTGGGGCAATGGTCGCCCACCAGCACCTGGGTTGTTTGCGGCGGTCATTGGTAATGTAGGAGGTTTATGACTAAACAATCCAAAGATTTGTTTAATGCTCTCAATGAAAGCACCAAACTGTTGACGTCATTTTTCGTCAACTTAAATTTGAAGAGCACTAAACAAAGATTTAAGAAATAAGGAAAGAACAATATGATTTTTACGTGGTTCAGCAATTAAAATCTGCCTAGTCCACAAGTCAATATTATTGATTCGTGATACTCTCTCAAAGCTTTTTCGAAGCAATTCAACAGAGTATTCTCGGTACAACCTTGTGCGTGTCTACAAATGAAATTCCCCAGGCTATTTATAGACCTAGTTGACAGAATATTTTTCCCTTATTTCGAGAAGTTACAATCAATCATTCAAATTTGAAATAAATACAAATAAATGCATTAATTACATAATATCCCATGATAATTGGGATTTAACATCAGATAACAATAGATCCCTAAGGAATAGGGATTGTTTAACGCCCAAAATGTGACAACACTAAGCGGTAGTTGTAGTGAGATCGGGCGGTCGATCCACAAGGAGGTAACCTAAAATCAAAAGGTTAGTAGAAAATATCACAAAAAGTTAGTAACAAGAAGTAAATAAAATTGTAAATGGAAAGATGTTTGAGATTTTGGTATTGTATTTTGATAAAGTGATGGAATGAGATAAGTGAAATAAAGGTAGGATGTAATCAAGAGTTTGAGAAAATGAAAGGTTTCAAGAATCATCCAAATGCTTGTTTAGTTACTTGGTTACTTGATTTACAAAAATACACAAGTAAATAGTTCACTTCCCAACATTTACTTGGAAAATCTAACATTAAAGTCCATAGTTTTTCTAACAAAAGTTCATTTGAGTTATAAAGTTCTTTACTTTAAAAGCACAATGTTAATCTTATGAAAAATCTAAAAATGACAAAATAGCCAAGGGAAATAATGCAATAGAAGATTAGACATAAAATTTTGTATCAATATTACTTTTACTAATTAGAAGCACATAGAAAGAGCATGACTAATCCTATATACTATTAGCATAAGTAAATAGAGATAACAAAATAAAGATAGAGATAAAAGAACATAAATAACTCAAATATATTACATTAAGAACATAGTAAATCAAAGTAGCAAAATAACATCACTTGCATATGGAATCATCCCTAACCTTCCTAGGAAGATTAGGCCATTATGCTCATGATTCTCACAAAATTCTAAGAAGAAAATATGAGAAGAAAATGAGTGGAAATTTTGCTATAGTTTCTCTACTCTAAAATTACATACCAAATGTGAAGAAAGTGTCCATATTTATAGATAGAGAAAAGGACTAAAAAGAAATTAAACAACAAAATGGGGTTTACAAAATAAATCTGAAATATTAATAATAAAATATGATTTTGAAAAATCAAATCTTATTATTAACATTACCCTAGCTATTTTTGTGTATAGTCAAAATGCTCTTTTTCAAAAACACCAAAAAAAAGACAAGTTTTAAGCTCAAAATAGGAGGTCCAAGGTCCAAAGAGCACACAAAATGGGCTGGTGGCAGCTGGTCCATTGACCCAGCCGCAACCAATCAGAGGCGGACACCTGGCGGGTTGGCTGGGCATGTGGACAAAAATGGCAGCTGGTCCATTGATGACGTGGCGGGGCGTGGTTGGCTGGCAGGGAGGCTGGCAGGCGGCTGATAGGCAGGTGGCAGGCGGTGGCTCGGCAGCTCGGCTCGCGTGGCTCGCGTGGCTTGAGCTGGCTGCAGTGGCTGGGGAGAACAGTGGGCCTGGGCCGAATTCTGGGCCTAATTCCTCAAAATTACCACTTTCTTCATTTTCCTTTTCAATTTTAGCCATTCTTTGTCCTCTCTTTTTTTATTAATGTCCAAATGCAATTTATTTCCTGAAAATTAAACACAAATTAAATTTAAAATTAATATTTTCAATTGTGAAATATATTACAATAAATTTATGAAAATATTAATTAAAACTTAATTTATTTTACACTTTAAAACCAATGAATTTGCATTTTTGAGCACTAATCGCAATCCCCAACCAGCTTATTGCTAGTCCCTAGCAATTCAAGCGAAAAAGAAAATTGTCAAGTTGAATAATCAAGTCAAACCAAGCAAAATCATCTAAGCATTTTCAAATTATCAGCAAGAAGTCAGAAATTACTATCTAAGCTACTATAGTTGCGATTTCAGAGTTGTGTGTGTGTGCACCAAACCATATTCTTTTTCTCACAAGTCATAACACAAATAGTATCGAAAAATCTCAAAAGTATAAAGATCTCAACTCCAAATTCCTCACGGGCATTGAAAGTATTGTATGGGAAGGATTACACTCTTGGAGTTGGAAATGTAACAGTTTACGCTCAAATGAGAAAAGATAAACTTTTTAGGACAAGCAATTTGAACAAATATTGATCAGAAGATAGGCAAATCAACTTATTGGAATTCAAGTGACAAACAACCTTTGGGATTTACATGAGAAAACTCCAAGAACAAAATGACAACTAATTAGAAATGATAAATAAGACAATGAACTATAATGATAATTAATTTTTATTTTTTTTTACAATTACAAAATAATAGAAGGAAGTGTTGCTCTTGTTCTTTTTTTTTTTTTATCTATTTTTTTCTTTTTCTTTTGTTTTTTTCTTCTTTTTTTTTTTTTTTTTTTTTTGACAAGAGACAACACAAAAATAAAAAGGAAATAACAAATACAATAAATAGAACACAAATTTATTACAAAGACTTTTCTTAAGTGAAAAATATCCCTCTAGTAAATGTCATGTTTTAAATTCCAAAGATGTGACTTTACCAACTCAAATGATCAATAAAAGTTCAAAAAGTTGTTTTCTCAACTCTCACAACTCACCAAGAAATGAAAAACTTTAAACTTGAAATTTCTCTCAACTATTTGTGTTAACAACCAATTTATTTATCATATGTTTGGAAGGTGCACAAAAGAACTCTGAAAATCACTTCTTAATAGCTAAACATAGTAGGAACTGACTCAAACCAACAAATTATACTCATGCTTGGGTAATTTTGAGAAAATTTGACTTAAAAATTCAACAAGACAATAATGTTTTCCAAATGAATGCTAATGACGTAACAATAAGATTTTCCAAATGAAAGCCAATGCATGCTCACCACCCCCAACCAAAAAATCAGACAGTGTCCTCAATGTCAAAATGAATAAGCAATGAAAAAGATAAGGAAAGAGAACACCTGGATGATGACCATGTCCATGAGGTGAGAGCGAAAATAGCCTGGTAACAAAACCCCAAAACAAAACGAAAAGCATAAAAGAAAGACAGAAAAATAAAGATAATGAAAAATAAAAAGAACAACAACAAACCGTTCAGAACTTCAGAGTGTATAGATTGGGTCCTTAAGAAGGACCTCTTCAACACGACTCACACTCTCAATGTAATGCTTCAGCCTTTGGCCATTGACGCGAAAAATTCTCCCATCGGTTGGATCCTCGACCTCCACCGAACCGTTGGGGAATACTTGCTTTACTACAAATGGACCAGTCCATCGCGATCGCAGTTTACAGGGATGCAAGTGCAAGCGAGAGTCGTACAGATGCACTTTTTGATTTGGCTCAAAGTGTTTTCGCAGGATTTTTTTGTCGTGAGCGATTTTCAATTTTTCCTTATAAATCCTGGAATTGTCATATGCATCGTTTCTCAACTCCTCAATTTCGGACAACTGGAGTTTGCGATGGATACCTGCGGCATTCAAATCAAAGTTTAGGGCTTTGATTGCCCAATATGCTTTATGCTCGAGCTCGACAGGTAAATGACAGGCTTTTCCAAAGACAAGCCGATAGGGAGACATCCCAAGAGGGAACTTAAAAGCAGTGTGGTATGCCCAAAGAGCGTCTAGAAGACATGTAGACCAATCTTTGCAGTCGGGATTTACCGTCTTTTCCAAAATGTATTTAATCTCCCTATTGGCTAACTCAGCTTGACCATTAGTCTGTGGATGATAGGCATTTGCAACTTTATGAATTACACCGTACTTGCGCATAAGAGCCTCAAAGGATCGATTGCAAAAATGAGTGCCTTGATCACTGATGATAGCGCGAGGGGTACCGAACCTTGATAACACATTTTCTTTCAAGAATTTGACAACTGTAGCGTTATCATTGGTTCGACATGGTACAGCTTCGACCCATTTGGAAACATAATCCACAGCTAGGAGAATGTAAAGGTAGCAAAAAGAAGGTGGAAATGGTCCCATAAAGTCTATCCCCCAACAATCAAATATTTCGGTAACAAGAATTGGGTTCAAGGGCATCATGTGCCGACGGGATAAGGATCCTAACTTTTGGCACCTTACACAAGAACGACAGAAATCATTGGTGTCTTTGAACAAGGTGGGCCAGAAAAGGTCGCATTGCAAGATTTTTGCAGCGGTTTTCTTCACAGAGAAGTGACCACCACAAGCATCATTGTGGCAAAAATTCAGCACACTAGACACCTCATCGTCGTGGATGCATCTTCGCATGATTTGGTCGGGGCAATACTTGAATAAGTATGGGTCATCCCAAAAGAAATTGCGCACCTCGACCAGAAATTTGCGTTTGTCTTGTGAACTCCATTCAGATGGGATTTCACATGTTACTAAGTAGTTTACAATGTGAGCGTACCACGGCAACTTAGCAACAGAAAGCAATTGTTCATCGGGGAAATCATCATGAATAGGTGGACCGTCAGCGGGATCGCTGAATTCAAGTCGGGACAAATGGTCCGCGACGACATTCTCAACACCTTTCTTGTCTGTGATCGTTATGTCAAATTCTTGCAGGAGAAGGATCCACTGTATTAATCGCGCCTTAGCATCCTTTTTGGAAAGGAGATACTTAAGGGCGAAGTGATCTGTGAAGATCGTAATAGGCGATCCAATCAAATAAGATCGGAATTTGTCAAGGGCAAAGACAACGGCAAGCAACTCTTTTTCAGTAGTGGAATAGCTCATTTGAGCACTATTGAGAGTTCGGCTTGCATAATAAACAACAAAGGGTTTCCCCTCCCTTCGTTGCCCTAGCACAACTCCCACATAAAAGTTGCTGGCGTCACACATGATCTCGAAAGGAAGACTCCAATTGGGTGACTGAATGATGGGAGCGGAAGTGAGCGAATTGACAAGCGCTCGGAATGATTCCTCACACTTATGTGTCCACTCAAAGGTAACATCTTTGGCTAGGAGGTTGCTCAGCGGACGAGCAATCATTGAAAAATTTTGTATGAACCTCCTATAGAAACCAGCATGACCAAGAAATGACCTAACGTCTTTGACAGTCTTAGGAGTCGGCAGGTTGGAGATAAGGTCGACATTGGATTGATCAACCTCAATTCCTTTTTCAGAAACAATGTGACCTAAGACTATGCCAGAAGAGACCATGAAGTGGCATTTCTCCCAATTGAGAACAAGTCCCTTCTCGATGCATCGTTTTAAAACAGCTTCAAGATGAAGAAGACATGTCTCGAAGGAGTTTCCAAAAACGGTTAGGTCATCCATGAATACTTCCATTGATTTTTCAATCATGTCACTAAAGATGCTCATCATGCATCTTTGGAAAGTAGCTGGTGCATTGCACAAGCCAAATGGCATACGCCGGAAAGCAAACGTGCCAAAGGGATTATATGTCTTTAATTCTCAAGAGTTCAGTCTCATATTTAAATTTGAATAATCATGAGATTAATATATGTGATTATTGAATCAAAGAGTTTTGGTTAATAATATTTTATTTATTGGAACTTTGAATTATTGGTACGTAGGTCCCTGGGGCGGCTATATCCACACTAATCAAGATAAGATTTGATACAAGGGTTAAACTGTGAATGGGCTATTTGAGATAATATTTATTCTTCGAGATAAATGTGCAATTATGTAATAATTGAAGTTGCGCAATTTATTATTACATTTGTGCAATTTCAAAATTGTGTAGAAATGAAAGAAATTGATTTTAATCAATTATTTTATTTCATTGTGAATAAATAAATATGGATAGTCAAAATTAGTTTTGATTATTATATTCATTTAATTAATAATAAGATAATGATGAAAATTCAAATTTTGAATTTTGGAATTTAAGTTGTTATATTTTTCCTTAAAAAGAAGATACATTATTTGAATATCTAATTATTAATTATTTTAAAGTAAAACACATGAAAAATCAAAATCCCATTTTTTTCAGGGATAGGCCACACGCATAGGGCTTGGACTGCTCTATGCGTGTGGCACATCTGATGTTATCAGATATTGGTTTTTCATTTTTATTTTTTAATTAATTAATTAAATATTTTAAAAGGATTTTAAAATGGAATGTTAGGTTTTTGTCTATTATCATTATTATTATAAAAGGTGATTGATTTTTTTTCATTATTAATGTCTATATATTCTATTTGATAGAAAATAGAAACCACAAGTCTTGACAAGTTTTATATAGAGAAAAACACTATCATCTTTTTCACGAAAAGAAAAATCTATTCTCTCTAGCCTATAATCAAAAGTCTTATATGTTGAGAATACTTTTGGTTTACAAAATTGATCTTTGTTCTCTATCTGCTCACTCACATCTTGAGGTGTAGAGAACGTCTTGGAAGATCTAGGTGTGAGCACTCAAGCAATGATAGGAAGAACGAAATACATACGAAAAGATTCAAGGATTCTTGATAGGCTACAAGAGGTAAATCATTTCGTATTATTTTTAATATTCATAATATATATTGATTAACATATTGCATATTAAAGGATCCTCATATAATGATTGTTTATATGAAAATTTTTGTGTATACCATTACCACAATTTATATTGCGCACAAAGAACTGTTCCTTACAATCTTTACCTTATCTCATTTATGCTTTGTTCAGGGAATCTTACCCCTTACTTAGAGATAAGATTACAGGTCCCAACTTTAGTTGGAGATGTTTGAATCTTTTATGCTTGGATGTGTAGCTATATAAGGTCATCCCCTCTCTTTGTAGAATGCAGAATTACAAAGCAATAAAATATTAGAGTGTTTACTATCAAAAATGTTCTTCAAAATCATTCCTTCAAAGATTTTTGAAATAGAGATAATATACATTATGGATTGTATCTTAAGGCAACTACTGTTATAAGTTACTAGATTAACCTTCGAGTTAATTGACCTTGCAATCTATCATTTATGATCATTAATCACTCAACGTGGATTGTAAGTCATGTAGATCCATGTGAAAAATTATTGAGTTTATTAATTCGATAGTTTGTCTAACTAATTTATAACAAGAACCCCTAATGATATAGATTGAATTGGATTGAATTAAAAATAATAATTTAAAAATTATGGAAGAATGAATGCAACAATAAATTTTAAGAAAGTAAGTTTGATATAAAGTTGTAATTTTTTTTTACTATTGAAATACTTAAAAATTAAGTATTATATAATTTTCAACAGGATTAAGTTATCTCATACTTAAGGGATTTGATTGTTTAAGTTATTTGATTTGAAATAATTTTTTCAAAATATGATATATATATATATATACTAGATACAAGCAACGTCACTATGCACGCTTGCTTAATTTTATTTATAAAATTTATTAATTATTTTTATTAAATTTATATTAATGTCATATAAAATTTAAATAAATATCATATTTTAATTAAATAATTTTTTTATGTTTGTTCTAGTTTTTTAATTTGAGAGTGACAACAAGAAATTATATATTATATGTTTAATATAATATTAAATATTATACGTGGATTTTAAATTTAAGTTTCTTGCTAGTTTTTTTTTTAAAATAATTTGTTGCTAATTGACAGTATATTATATTATATGTTTAATATGATATTATTCTAATAAGTGAGTTTAAGTTTAAATAAATTTTATTTAAGTTATAAAATGTATGATTTTATTATTTTTAAATAATTATTATTGTAAAATATCTCAAAAATATCTTATTTTAATTTTTTTAATTATTTATTATTTTTAAATAATTATCATGGTAAATTATCTAAAAAATATCATATTTTAATTTGTTTAATTATTTATTATTTTAAAATAATTATCATTGTTAAATATCTCAAAAATATCCTATTTTAATTTGTTTAATTATTTATTTTATTTTATTTAAATTTAAGTGTTTACAAACTACCGTTAAATATAAGAATATTATGTTAAATATTAGAATATTCCGTTAAAGTTAACATTAAAAAAATAAAAAACTATTGTTGACGCCGTTTTTCGTCAACAATGAAATAAGAGCACGAAAACAATAATTGGTTATGGCCAAGAAAAATATGATAATAAAATGAGATTTTTTACGTGGTTCAGCAGTTAACTCTGCCTAGTCCACGAGTCTTTGTTATTAAAACTTAAGATGATCTCTGGAAATTCTTCAAGAATGAATTCTCCAGAGTTTTCTCTCAAGATCACAAAAATTTCGTCCTTTTTCATGGTGCATGACCTCTCTATTTATAGAGGAAATTTCATAATACTATCCCACATATTTCGGGAAGTTATTCTGTATATGTAAATAAATTTAATGGCATTAAAAGCCTGTAATCCTATATACAAGGAAACGTCCCCTGAAGATCAGGGGGCGTATAACTGAATAATAAATATCCCTTTATTATAGGGGATTTACAACAATCAATGTAGACCGCGTCTCTCCAAAATGACTCACTAGGATATTCAGAGTTATCAATCTACACTGCCAGTGCTGTTCCCACCCAGGTCTCTTACTGACTTTCGAGCTATGACATTTCCCGGAGATCATGCGACTTCGAGCTCATACTTATGTCAGGCTCGGAGCCCCTGGTCCGAGGCCATCTGAGAACAGACGTGTTTTGATGTCTGTCTTTCGAGCTTGTAATGGTTTCGAGGCTACCATCTTCGAGGTTGCCCGCTGCTTGTAGGTCCGGTGCCTAGGTTGCGGACACGTGTTCCAGACA
Organism: Humulus lupulus; assembly: GCF_963169125.1. Lineage (NCBI taxonomy): Eukaryota > Viridiplantae > Streptophyta > Magnoliopsida > Rosales > Cannabaceae > Humulus > Humulus lupulus. Next base: position 227,273,553 of record NC_084794.1, read on the forward strand.
TTACGAGCCCATTCCTAACGAATCCAGCTTTCGAGATCACAATTCTTAGGGCTCGAAATCTGGGTGTAACATTTTGCCCCCTCAAAAGTATTTGTTCGAATCCTATGAGAAGGAAACTTTTGAACTACTTTCTTCGGGAACCGCACCGTCACACACTTGAGAATGGACACGTGTCAGTTGGATATTGCCCATCCAAGGTACTCGAGTACCTTGGAAATCTGCCCACGATCGTTCGCCTGCCACCTTTTCGGTGCCATCATGTCATTAGTCCCTGGCCGTCGGATTTTATAAGGATTCTAGCCAATGGCTCAGACTAATCCCTTTTTTACCACTTTTTACCATCTATATATAAGGCCCTAGTCATCGTCTTCCTCTTATTTTACACTCATCAGAAAAAAGAAAAGAGGCAAAACCAGAAGCCATCTCAGAGAGCTTTTTGCTTGTGCATGTTCTCCTTGCCAAAGAAACAAAGGACCGCCAGTTTGTTCGAGACTGTAAGGTTAAACCTGCAGCCTCTCCTTCAATCAACGATTTCTCTGCAATCGCCATCATTGTGTAAGTATCTGATGATCTTTTCGCTTTCCTTTATGCCGGTTTCTGTCTGTATTGTTCTTTCATTTATGGGAATGCACTAGTTTATTTTCTTAGTTTGACACGATAGGAAGCTTTGACCGATAGTCTTTCATGTTTAAGTCTCCATGCTAGGTTTAAGTTACTGGTTCCAAATCTGATTTTTTTTTTTATCTTCCAAGTTTATTAGCATTATGTTTAACATCGATTGGAACTGTGCAGGTGCTATGGATCCCAACCTTGACGCCGTGCTTTTCAGCGATGAGGGAGCTCAAAAGAGTAAACGTCCGAGAGGCTCACGGAGATCCGATCGGCCGTCCAAAGTCCCCAGGCGCAATGAGAAGACCCCAACGGCTCAAACTGCTGCAAGCACAGCCGAGGAGCCGAATGCCCAGGTTGAGGCATCTGTTTCGACCGCACCTGCCACGCTTCCTCCAGCCGCAACTCAGCTAACCATCAGTCGACCTCCGAAGAAACCCTCGATTTCCAAGGTACTCCTGCCATCGGCTCGACCTCATGTCGAAGAGTTCGTGCTTGATGGTACTGCTGGGACCCAAGGAGTTGTACTTAGCTCGGACGTCCTCTCTCGAGTGGGTCAGAGTTTTTCAGGATTCGGCGCTGACCACTGGGATCTTGTGCACAAGGCCCCAGACTGTAATACTCTTAATGATAATTTTCAGTATTGAACTTACTGCTGCGGTAATTTTTGCAACTCTCCTTTAATTGTTTATGTCTTAACTCGTGATCTAATTCATCCTTTGTGTTTCAGGCCCTCGTCGTTTCGACGCAGCTTAATTATAAGTTGACCAACGAGGTGCATACGAGCATGTCTCTGGCCCAAGAGTCGAGGGATCTCCAGCCTAAAACAGCTAATGAACTCAAAGACTCGAAGGCCGAGCTTGAGAAGGTGAAGGCCGAGCTTGAACAGGTGAAGACTCGTCTTGCGGAGCTGGAGAGGGCTAATGCCAAGCTCGAGGAGGAGAAAGCTGCCACTTTCGAGATCATGGAAAACGAGAAGGCCCGCCTCCTTGACGAGTTCAAAGAGAAGAAGGAAAAGGCAGTCGACCAAGCCATGTACAAAATCTGGGTCGATAATGCCGACCTCGACAAGCTTCCTAGGTCTCCTTGAGGCGAAGTATGTAGAGCGGTGGAATTCCCGTCTTGAGGCGAATGAAGCTACTCGGGAGGCTGGTCAGAAGGATAGTCATGCTATTCGTTCTGAGGGGTCTAATGCTGCTGATGCTGAGAAGGGCAAGGGAACTGCTCTCTCCTGAACCTCACCTCGGGGCTATGTCCCTTTATTTTTTTAATTACTTTAATTTAGGCTCGTAGGGCAGATACAATTTCTTTTTATTTTAATACATATACTTTACATTTCTTGGTTTGAAATATTTTGCACATTTTATATTAAAGAATCGTATATGTTTATTTATTCGTACAAACATAGTTTGGATTTAGGCTCGAGACTCAATGCATTCATGCATCGTTTGCTCGAATTATCCGCTTCCGATCTCGTTATTTATCAAGGTCGGATATTACTTTAACCATGAACCCGAAAGTACTTGTATGGTGTGTAATGCAAACGGTTTAGTTATATCTTATTGCTTAGTTACTTTTTCTCGTCCTCGATTATTTCTCCGAGGTTATGAGTTCGAAACTAATTTTCCATAAGATATTCCAGCCTCGATCTCGACTTATCTTGAAGTAGGTTTAGGTTCCAACTTATCGTCGATTAGTTCTAGCTGGTTTGTTCCAAACCTTTTAAGGTTGTGATTGGTTTGTAATCCATACACTTTTTTTTTATTTTTATAATTTGGTTATATCCAGATTATCCTAGCTCGCGCATTTGGTTACATCCAAACACTTGTACGTTTTTGACAGGTTGGTTATATCCAAACCGTCCCAACTGGCGCATTTGGTTATCTCCAAACGCTTGCTTGTATTTCGTGTATGTTATTTTATTTTTCAAGCTGATGATATATACCAATGATGCCCCCTTAATATCCTATGAATGTGACCATAGGTTATTAAATTAAGAGAGATTGCAAAAATAAAGAGAAATATAACATATTGAACGAAATAGATCTTTATTTGATGGAATTCAAAAGTAGACAAAATAGTACAGATAAACAATCATGGTTACAGGCAACATCCTTCCTATACTATTGGTAGTAAGGTCTTAGGTGTTCGCCATTCCATGCTCGCGGTACCAGGCTCCCATCCAATCTCGCTAGCTTGTAAACACTGGGCCGGATGACTGATTCTATCTGGTATGGTCCTTCCCAATTTGGCCCGAGCACACCAGCTGCTGGATCTCGTGTTGCTAAAAACACGCGTCTTAACACCAGATCTCCCACACCGAACTTTTGATCTCGAACCCTCTTGTTGAAATTCCTGGTAGCTCGTTGATGGTAGGCAGCGTTCCTCAACTGAGCTTCGTTTCTTCTTTCTTCAATCAAGTCTAAGGTTTCTTCGAGCTGAGTGTGGTTCGAGTTTTGGTCATAAATGTGAGTTCGGATTGTAGGAATTTCGACCTCGATAGGCAACATAGCTTCGCAACCGTATGCTAGAGAAAATGGGGTATGTCCCATTGACGTTCGAGCTGTATTCCTATATCCCCATAGGACTTGGGGCAATTCTTTGGGCCATCGTCCCTTTGCTTCCTCCAATTTTTTCTTTAGCGAACTCTTGAGAGTTTTGTTTACAGCTTCGACCTGGCCATTCGCCTGAGGATGAGCTACTGACGAAAAACTCTTTATTATTCCATTCTTCTCGCAAAAGTTGGTAAACAAGTCGCTATCAAACTGGGTTCCGTTGTCGGATACAATTTTCCTCGGCATCCCATATCGGCATACGATATTTTTTACCACGAAGTCAAGGACCTTTTTGGAAGTTATTGTTGCTAATGGTTCAGCCTCTGTCCACTTTGTGAAGTAATCTACGGTAACTACAACATACTTCACACCGCCCTTGCCAGTTGGGAGAGAGCCTATGAGGTCGATTCCCCATACCGCGAATGGCCATGGGGAAGTCAACATGGTCAGCTCGGATGGTGGAGCTCAAGGAATCGTGGCGAATCTCTGGCATTTATCGCATTTCTTTACGTACTCGAAAGAATCCGATTTAATGGTAGGCCAAAAATATCCTTGGCGTATGATTTTCTTGGACAGGCTATGCCCCCCGGTATGGTCTCCACAAAACCCTTCATGAATTTCTTCGATGATTTTCTTGGCTTCGGGTGGAGTTACGCATGGAAGTAATGGCATGGAATACCCCCTTCTATACAGCTTTCCGTCCAAAATGGTGTAACGAGGAAGCTGATACATTAACTTTCGAGCCTGGTTTTGGTCTTTTGGAAGGACTCCGGTCTTGAGATATTCGACTATCAGGGTCATCCAGGTAGGCTCAGACTCAATCATACACACGTCTTCCTCCTCCAGCTCGTTAATGCTAGGTGTCGAGAGGTGTTCTATGGGCACAACGTTTAGCTCATCATTCTCGGTGGAAGTAGCGAGCCGAGCTAAGGCATCTGCATTTGAGTTTTTCTCTCGGGGAACCTGTTCAATTGCATAAAACTCGAAATGTTCCAATGCATATTTTTCCTTCTCTAAATAAGCTGCCATTTTCGTGCCACGAGCCTGGTATTCTCCCAAGATTTGATTAACCACAAGCTAGGAGTCGTTGTAGCAATGTATTGCTTTAGCTTTGAGCTCTTTGGCTATACGAAGTCCCGCCAGTAAAGCTTCGTATTCGGCCTCGTTATTCGACACCTTGAAGTCGAATCTTAAGGCGGAATGAAATCTGCTCCTTGCGGGGGTAATCAAAATGACCCCTGCCCCCGATCCATTTTCATTAGATGAACCATCGACGTAAAGTTTCCACAGCTCGTGGGCTGGGGTTATAACTTCATCATTGGTCATGCCAGTACATTCCACTATAAAATCTGCCAATGCATGGGCCCTAATGGTCGTCCTCGGGTGGTAAGTGATATCGAACTGTCCGAGTTCAACCGCCCATTTAAGAAGTCGACCTGAAGCCTCCGGTTTAGACAGGACTTGCCTAAGTGGTTGATCAGTCAACACATGGATAGGGTGCGCCTGAAAGTAGGGTCGAAGTTTACGAGATGAATGAATTAAGCTGAGAGCCAGCTTCTCCATCAAGGGGTATCTCGACTCTGCCCCCAGTAACCTTTTGCTGATGTAATAGACGAGTCTCTGTACCTTCTCTTCTTCTCGCACGAGCACTGCACTTATTGCGTGTTCAGTGGTGGAAAGGTATAGGTACAGTACTTCTCCCGTAACAGGTTTTGCTAAGATGGGGGGTTCTGCAAGGTGCTTTTTAAGTTCCTGGAAGGCCAACTCGCATTCCTCCGTCCATTCAAATTTCTTGCCTCCCCTCAAAAGGTTGAAAAACGGAAGACAACGGTCCGTAGATTTTGATATGAACCTACTTAGGGCCGCCATCCTGCCGGTCAAACTTTGGACATCCTTGTGTCTTCGAGGTGAGGGCATGTCAATCAGGGCCTGGATCTTGTCAGGGTTGGCCTCTATTCCACGAGCGTTCACGATAAAGCCCAGGAATTTTCCTGAAGATACGCCGAAGGTGCACTTATGAGGATTTAGTTTCATGTTATACTTCCGGAGCATGCCAAAGCACTCTTCGAGGTCATAAACATGGTTATTGTTAAGTTGAGACTTGAAAAGCATGTCGCCAACATAAACTTCCATGTTGTTCCCTATTTTTTCTGAAAACATCATATTTACGAGCCGCTGGTATGTGGCCCCAGCATTTTTGAGTCCGAATGGCATGACATTATAGCAGTATAGCCCCTTATCCGTTATGAAGCTTGTATGTTCCTGGTCGGGGGCATGCATGGGAATCTGGTTATATCCATAATAGGCATCCATGAACGACATCAGTTCATGCCCCGCCGTGGCATCCACGAGCTGGTCAATCCTCGGTAAGGGAAAACAGTCCTTCGGGCAAGCTTTGTTGAGGTCCGAATAGTCAATACAGGTTCACCACGTCCCATTAGGTTTTGAGACCAACACCAGATTAGCTACCCAGTCAGGGTAAAAAGCATCCCTAATAAATCGGTTTGCTTTTAACCTATCGACCTCCTCCTTTAGTGCCTTCTTTCTGTCGTCATCCAGCTGTCTTCGCTTTTGTTGCTTCGGAGGGAATCTTTTGTCAATATTTAGTGTGTGGCTTGCTATGTTCGAACTTATTCCTACCATGTCCGAATGTGACCATGCGAAGACGTCCTAGTTTCTCTTCAAAAAGCAAATTAGTTGCTATTTGGCTTCTTCCTGGAGATGTTTTCCAACCTTTACCTTTTTCGAGGGATCGGACTCTTCGAGCTGAATCTCTTCGAGCTCTTCTAAGGGTTTGAGGTCAGCTTTCTCGTCAACCCTTGGATCGATTTCTTCATCAATCTCCAAGACCGTCCCGCCTTTACTTTGAACAATGACGAGTGCTTGTGCGCTCGTCTGTTTCTTTCCTCTTAAGGAAATGTTGTAGCATTCCCTTCCAGCTAACTGATCTCCCTTCAGCGTCCCGACGCCGCTAGGGGTCGGGAACTTAATGGCCAGATGCCTTACGGACGAGACTGCCCCCAGCCCAACCAGGGTGGGTCTTCTGAGCAGCACGTTGTAGGCCGAAGGCGGTCTACTACCATGAACTCCATCATCTTGGTTGTTGAGATTGGGTAGTCTCCCAAGGTCACGGGGAGTTCGATGGACCCCATGCAGGCGGTTCCTTCTCCTGAAAATCCATATAGCGTAGTCGCACATGCTTTCAGGTCGCGAAGGGAGAGTCCCATCTTTTCAAGGGTTGCTTTATAGAGAATGTTAACTGAGCTCCCATTGTCTATGAGAACTTGGTGGACCCTTTTATTTGCCAGCTGGAGAGTGAGGACCAGCGGATCATGGTGAGGAAACTGAACATGGGACGCGTCTTCCTCAGTGAAGGCTATTGGTTGGGATTCAATCTTTTGACTTTTTGGAGCTCTAGGTTCGGGTTCATAGGGAAACTCGTCCCCAGTCTTCAGCTCGTTAACGTATCTCTTTTGGGCATTTCTTCCCATGCCCGCGGGATGAGGCCCTCCCGAGATGGTTATCACGTCTTCTCCATCTATCGGCGGGGACCTATCTTCTTCCCTAGCTCGGGAATGTGTGGGCTGCGGCGCGGCTGCTCTCTGGCTTGCGGTCGCTTGATTAGTACTCTGGTTCTTGACATATTGCCTGAAATAACCTCTCGAGATCAACCCTTCGATCTCGTCTTTCAGCTGTCGACATTCATCAGTAGTATGCCCGGTGTCTCTGTGAAACCGGCAATATTTGCTGGAGTCCCTCTTGGACTTCTGATTTCTCATTGGGTCTGGACGCCTGAAGGGGACCTGGTTTTCATTAGCCAGGTATATGTTCTCCCGAGACTCGTTGAGCTCGGTGTACACTCTGTACACGGAGAAATATCTCTCCCCCTTCTTTTTCTTTCCTCCTTCGGCCTCGGGGTTACTCCCTTCGTTCTTTTTTCTCTTGGAAGGGTTTTCCGCAGCAGGCTTTGAAGCTGGTGGGTCTGCCGAGGTTGAGGCAGAGTTCATGTTTATCGTTGTAGTTACGGGCTGGGAAGCCACATTAAGTGTCGACCTCGCTTCCTCTACATTGACAAACCTCTGTGCCCGTTTGTTAAACTCGGTTAGGGACCTCACCGGTTTCCTCTGCATGTCGTCCCAGAGAGCACTTCCTGGCATAACTCCAGCTTGGACAGCCATTAGGTGACCGCTGTCATCCATATTCCGAGCTCGGGTAACTTCCAAGTTAAACCTTGTAAGGTAACTTTTCAATGTCTCTCCTGGCTGCTGCCGAACGTTAGTCAGGGTTGACGCCTTAGGTCTAACCCCCATCATGGCTCTGAACTGCTTCTTGAAGTCTTTAGACAGCTGATCCCAAGAAGTTATTGAGTGTATTTTATATTTTTTGAACCAGCTTTTGGCTGGTCCTGTCAGTGATGCTGGAAATAACATGCATCTGAGCTCGTAACCACGTTACTTGCTCTCATTATGGTATTGAATGTACTCAAATGGCTGTACGGGTCGGACTTTCCCTCAAACGTTGGGACGTGAGGGATCCGAAATCCTTAGGGAAATGGAGTGTTGGAGATATGGGGAGCGAACGGTTCAAGCTCCTCATCAGAATCTTCATATCGATCCTGACCTTGCTCATTTTTCAAAAGCCTGAAGGCCTTTTCTAACTAATCAATTCTTTCCTAGACTGGGTCTGTGAGGGGTCTTGTCTGGAATCGGTTGTCGTCGATCACAATTCCAGGTTCGTGCCTCCGCAGGGGGTCTTTACGCCTATTTAAGCAATCCCTCAGGTCCGGGTTTATCGGGTTAACATTACCCCGACTTTGATTCAAGTGTTCCCGTAGGTCGGAGCAATTCCTGCGGCTCCCAGTATTCTTTCGACCTCGATCATGCATGCTGATTGATCTGGTATCTCCAGAGTCATCACTAGTAAAACTTGTCGCATGATTATTTCGAGATGGGTCTTTTTCGTGCTGCCTCGTTTCTGCCGTGCAAGACCGAGACGTTTGACTTTTTTCAGATAGGGCGTCTCTCCGCTCCTAGAAAGCTTCCCTATTTCCTTGTCTCCTCCCCACACTCCTTTCGTCCCGATCTCAAACTGATTGAGCATTCCTAGGAGGAGGTGAAGGATATCTTATAGGCGATGGAGGGAACCGTATGGGTGACGGTGGCTGCCACCCATTTCGTGGTCTGGACGGTCCGGAGTTTGCCCGAGATGGGTTGGTTGCATTTTGTGCATTCCCAGGGACTTGAGTCCGAGCCTCTGCAGGGGCTCGGTTGTTCTCAGTTCCCGCAGGTACCTCCGCAGGTGGATTAACCGGGGCCCTAGCTCGGGTACTTCTCTGGGGTCTCGAAGGAGCAGATGGCTCTGCTGGTGCCGGAGGTTGTTCCGGCCTTCTTGTGGCAGCATTCTTTCGTGGACACCCACGAGGCCTTCGAGGAGGAACATGCATGTCCCTTGGAGGAGGAGCTTGGTTTTCACGCGGAGGCGGGGGCTGAGCCGCCTGCGCCTCTGCGGCTATCCTTGCTAACTCCACATTCCGCTTGTTGGCTTCTGCCAACTGCTGTTTCAGCTGCCGGTTTTCAAGTTCCATAATGGGAACGTACCGCTCAGGATTGTAATACATATCCTCATCCCTTGGTGGTGCGGGTGGTCCCCGAGAATCGGAGGATTCGCTTCTCTCTTCAGCATCCGGGTTTACCATTGGTTGTTTCCCAGGACGTCTCGGATAATTTTCTTCAGGAACGTTCTGATCATTAGCGGCCATAACTTGTTCAAGGACTGGATGCTTAAGGCTCTCAATGAAAGCACCAAACTGTTGATGTCATTTTTCGTCAACAGTGAAATAAGAGCACGAAAACAATAATTGGTTATGGCCAAGAAAAATATGATAACACAAATGAGATTTTTTACGTGGTTCAGCAGTTAACTCTGCCTAGTCCACGAGTCTTTGTTATTAAAACTTAAGATGATCTCTGGAAATTCTTCAAGAATGAATTCTCCAGAGTTTTCTCTCAAGATCACAAAAATTCCGTCCTTTTTCATGGTGCATGACCTCTCTATTTATAGAGGAAATTTCATAATACTATCCCACATATTTCGGGAAGTTATTCTGTATATGTAAATAAATTTAATGGCATTAAAAGCCTGTAATCCTATATACAAGGAAACGTCCCCTGAAGATCAAGGGGCGTATAACTGAATAATAAATATCCCTTTATTATAGGGGATTTACAACAATCAATGTAGACCGTGTCTCTCCAAAATGACTCACTAGGATATTCAGAGTTATCAATCTACATTGTCAGTGCTGTTCCCACCCAGGTCTCTTACTGACTTTCGAGCTATGACATTTCCCGAAGATCATGCGACTTCGAGCTCATACTTATGTCAGGCTTGGAGCCCCTGATCCGAGGCCATCTGAGAACAGACGTGTTTTGATGTCTGTCTTTCGAGCTTGTAATGGTTTCGAGGCTACCATCTTCGAGGCTGCCCGCTGCTTGTAGGTCCGGTGCCTAGGTTGCGGACACGTGTTCCAGACATTACGAGTCCATTCCTAACGAATCCAGCTTTTGAGATCACAATTCTTAGGGCTCGAAATCTGGGTGTAACAACTATTAAAACCAAAAATTTCCATTATCTACACATTTATTATATAGAAGAGATATGAAGACTTCTCATATATATATATATATAGATTTTTTTTGGTATCAAAATCCTTTTTAATTTCATAACAAAATCACATTATAAAAATTCAATAATATCTAATCTAATTCTACTTTCCAAACACGAACTAAACATGAGTAAAATGTAAAATAGAGGAGGTGGACATTATCCATTGAAAGTGATATATATATAGGTATTTGACGTTATTGGTCCCTAAAGTATACTACTTATTACATTTTAGTTCTCAAAACAAAATAAACTAGTGAATAATTACATAAATTAAGATTTTTTTTTCCTGAACACATTCAGATGTTAACAAATAAGAAATGCATACTATTTTTGTAAACTTTTGTTAACTACAATTACTATATATATAAGGACTTATTTGTTAAGAAAATAAGAATTTAAGGATTCAATTACTAAAATTGAATTTTTAGGACCAAATTATAATAAATAGTATAATTAAGGATTAATATAATGAAATACAATATATATATATAACTTTATATATTATAAATGTAAATTAGACGAAATTTTTTTTGTTTCGGTTAGATTTAATACTTTTTTTATTGTTTCAACTAAAGTCATCTAAATAAGATAAATAAATTTAAAAATTAATAAAGTTATTTAAATAAGGTAAATAAATTGAAAATAAAAATAAAAAAATAATAAATTATCATCACATATTTTTAAATTTCATATTAAAGTATTTAAATTACTCTATCAAGTATGTTTTAAAAACTATAATCAAAAAATATTTATGTGTTTAAATTTATTTTTTTCTTTCTTTTATTAATTATTTATTTTGTTGCATAATATATTTTGTTTATCCAAATATATATGTAATAGCGACATAAGACATAAATATACATATTTCTTATTTCGTCATTTAGTTTTTTAATGAGAAATTACCTATTTGAATTGCTCTAGCCATTAGTTTATATATAAATTTTTGTTCGCTTTAATTTTTTTAATAAAATAATTAAAATTTGATCAAATAAATTTTTTAAATCCATACCTTTAATTTATAATTTCTTAATATTTTATTATATTAAATATTTTTTAAAAAAGAAAATTATATAAAAAAAAGTATTTAATTCTAAAAATAGTGAGGACTTGCTAATCAAGTCGTTTGAACAATAATGTGTTCCTAAAGTCAACTATCGGGTTAGGGTTAAAATATTTTGATCATAAACGGTTAATTTCCATTAAAATAGATGTTTGGTACATGGGATCCCAAAAACAATGTTTAAGTGACAATTTACAATCCTCAAAAGTTTAACACAAACAACAGCCACTCTAATGGCATAATACAAGTTTTAGACCTCTGTTGACGCCGTTTTTCATCAACTTAAAACGTAGAGCAATTAAACAACAAGAACTATGGCGCAGATGAATAACACAGAATAACAACAAGAATTTTACGTGGTTCAGCAGTTAACTCTGCCTAGTCCACGAGTCAATTTTATTAAGACTTTGGATATTTCAGGAAATTCTTCAGGGATGAATTCTCTAGAAATTCTCTCAAGATATCAAAAATTCGTCCCCTACAAATGTTCATGACCTCTCTATTTATAGAGGGTTCTCAGAGTTCATTCCCACATATTTCGGGAGGATGCTCCAATCTATTAATGGAAATAATAACATTAAATTATGTAACTCCTATATACAAGGAAACGTCCCCTGAAGACCAGGGGGCATATAACAGATTAGTTAATATCCTTTTAATGTAGGGAAGTTACAACAATAAATATATTTTGAACGCATGGACTGCGTCTCATCAGATGACCCACTAAGTTGTTCGAGATTGGCAATCAGCATCATTCCGGTCCAGGTCTATAGACAAGTTATAAGCTAGGTACCTTTCCCAAAGACCAGCTTGGAGCGGGTAAGTACCACCGAGGCTGTTACACTCCGAGCTTATACTCATGCCAAGCTCGGACTACTTGATCCGCAGACACCCGACATCGGGCATATTCCGATGCTAACTCTTTCGAGCTCAGAAAGAACGTCGAGGTTAAAAAGTCTTCGAGGTTGCCATCTTGAATCTAGGGCTCGACATCTGGGTCATGTACAAGCGGTTCCTATATTTCGAGCTCGCAATTGACGAGTCCAGCTTTCGAGATCGCAATCTCGGGTCTCGAAATCTGGGTGTAACATTCTGCCCCCTCAAAAGTATTAGTTCGAATCCTATGAGAAGGAAACTTTTGAACTACTTCCTTCGGGAACTGTTCCGTCACACACTCGAGTATGGACACGCATCAGTTGGGCATTGCTTACTCAAGGTACTCGAGTACCTTGAAACTCTGCCCATGATCGTTCGCCTGCCACCTTTATGGTACCATCATGTCATTTATCCCTGGCCGTCAGATCTGATACAGAATCTTGCCAATGGCTTAGATTAATCCTGCCTTTTGCATTCTCACGGGTTTATAAATTAGACTTCAGTCGTCTTCCTCTTTTACTCCCACGTTCATTTCAGAGAGAAAAAAGGAAGACAGAAAAAACCAGGACCCTCCTTGCCCATTTCTTGCATGTTCTCAAAGCCGAGTAGACAAAGCAACATTGGACTCTTCGACTCAGTGATGTCGCACTTGCAACCACTCGTTCGCTCATCCATTTCTCTGTTTCATCCGATTGCATTGTGTAAGTTTTCGGTTCATGGCGTTATATATGTACGTTTTTTTTTATGCCTTTGCCTCTGTTACACCGTGAGTGCTAGGATTTATGCTAGTTTTATGCATTAGGATTAGGGTGATTCGACTAATAATCATTAGGCTCAAACCCAGTTTCTGCGAAAGAGGGTCCAAAAATGGTTCCTTTTCTAGGTTTTCAAATTTTAGGAGCCATATCTTGCACACCAAGATATTGGGTACAAAATCAAGGTTTTTTTTTTTTAAGGAATGCACGGTTCCCAAAAATATCACCTTTTAGACAACCGCAACCTTTTTTCCCTAATATTTCGGGATTTCCCACAACTTATCCACCTTCCTTCCTTTTTGGTGGATTACACGCTCTGAGATTGGCTTCATCCTTTGGATGGAGCTTGCTTTATAGTCTCGATCATTCGAGCTTAGGTACCATTTATTTCTTTATTTCTTGCTCTCTTGGCCCTCACCCTTTGCTTTCTTGTTAGATGCCACAGAATTCGGGAAAGTGGTGGGGGTCAAAGCTCGTGATTCCTTACTCACTAGTAGCTTCGAGCCCAGAATCCCCCTTCACTCGCAACCAACGCTTAATTTGAGAGTACGAACTGAGACATGAGCAAGAGGACACTCGGGACCACTTCCGACGTCAGATAGACGAAGTCAAAGAAGGGAAAAGGAAAAGACTAAGGGTCGCCCTTCATCCAGATCTGGACACCAAGCCTAGACCAATCCCTCTCGACCCTGCGCTTAAAGTGACAATCGCCTTCAAACCCAGTGATCTTCAGTTCTCACTGATGGGTGAACCCTCTACCTCGCAGCTGAGGAAAGTTTTTTTCGAGGCCGAGCATTACTGGAGCTCGGTCACGTCACTAGGCCAGATAACTGATATTCTGGCCTTTCACAGCATAGGACTATCAGGCTCGCTAAGGTGCCGAGCCCCAACTTCCCACGAGCGGAGTTGCCGCGCTCCAGGAGATGGGAATCCTGACAGCAAGCTGAGATATGCAGCTTGGAGCCAGGAGCACATGAAGGCAGGAGCGGTATTGCCCCTGAAGTCTTTTTTCAAGGACTTCACAGATTTCGTTGGGCTGGCTCCTTTCTAGCTCTACACCAATTCTTACAGGGTATTGTCTACCCTGAGGTCGCTATATCACGAGTTGAAGTGGGTAGGACCTTCACCAAGGGAGATTTTATATCTCTTCTGCTTGAAAAGCAATCCCTCCCAAGCTCGGGGAGGTGACGGCTTCTACTACCTTTCGAGCTATCCGAAGGAGAAGAAGATGTTTGAAGACCTTCCCAATCATCCTCCTGACTTCAAGAAGGCCTTCTTCTGGACAGATGGCCTAGCCCCATCTCGATGCTATTCGTTCAGACAGATTCGTAAGTATCTCAACCTCCTTCTTTTCTGTGTTCGAACTTTGATCTTAGGCCCATACTTAGTTGAAATGCGCTTTGATTTTCCAGCCAACTACCATCGCCCTACCCCTACCAAGGAGATGAAGGAGCACAGGGAGGCTCTACTCCAACTTCCCTATGGCAGGAGATCCCTTTCCTATCTCCTGCATGAAGATAAGCTCCAGGCATGTGGGCTCTTAGGAGAGGACCAGTCTACATCGGACTGGTCCAATAAAAAATACGACTGGTGGGAGCTCGTGCCTCTGCCAACCAGCAACCTTCCTCCAAGGAGAGATGCGAGGCCTCCACCTCCAGTTCATCGTAAGAGTCTGCAATCGGGGAATGAGGCCAATGACGAGGCCTCAAGCTCGGGCTCGGATGATCAAGGTACAGTCATCCTTAGCTCGAATATGTGGTCCCCCTCCCTATTAAAGCATAATCTTGATAGGTTAATATTGTGTGAGGATGATAGGAACCATTTTTATGTCTGGTCTTGGGTAGATGATCGGGTTCATAGGTTCGATAGCTGGCTCCGGAAATATGACACCATGTATAGCCTGAACGAGGTATGGAACGGAATAGCCGTCCCATATGGGACCAACGACTATAGGGACCTTTTGAGGTTGATGTCCACCTATAGGGAAGGTACTCCCCCCGCCTCTTCTGAAGATGGGGGAATTTCATGGTCGCCAAGCACAAGCTCGGGGGAGAGTTCCAGTTAGGTTTCTCTCCACTTGTCTTTTTATCCCATGTATGTTTGCATTATGCTGAGTTACTTTATTTTTCGATAATTCATATTGTGGTGTAACTGTGCAGGCGAGATGGACTCCGATCTCGACAACATCCTTGAGAGTGGCAGGGCCAAAAGAAGCAAACGCCCAAGAGGCTCACAGAAGTCTAAGCGTCCTGCCAAGGTCCTTAAGAGGATTGAAAAGACACCTCCTCCACCAGCCCCGCCTGCCACGAGCTCGGCTGTGGAGCCGACTCCTCAGGTCGGAGCGTCCACTATGGTCGAGCTCCAACCTCCTGTCATGGTTCACTCAACGCTCGGCCCACCTCAGAAAAAACCCTCGGCTTCCATAACACGCAAGTTGTCAGTTTCTACTCATGTTGATGAGTATGTAGTTGACAATGCTACTGGACCCCATGGGGCTACGCTGGGCTCGGACATTCTGTCTCGAGTGGGCCAGAGCTTTAGCGGTTTTGACGCTCCTCATTGGCAATTTTTGAACGACGCTCGAGACTGCAACACACTTTATGAGAAGAGTTTTGAGCTTACTGCCGCGGTAACTTTTCTTTTCTTGCTACTAGCTGTATTTATAGACGGTCCATATGCTAATGTTGATTTCTTTGTATGCCAGGCTCTTGCTGTCTCTGCTCAGCTCAACTATAAACTAAACAATGAGATCCACTCGAGCAAGTCCTATGCTCAGGAGGCGAAGGATCTTCAGCTCAAACTGAGTGATGAGCTGAAGGCAACGAAAGCAAAGGTGGAGGCAGGGGCTGAGGAGCTAAAGGCCAAGTCTTCCGAACTTGAAAAGCTGAGTGCCCGGCTCGTGGAGCTTGAATAGTAGAATGTCCGGGTCAAGGAGACCAATGCTAATCTTGAAGAGAGAAGGCCGCCACTTTTGAGATCATCGAAGGTGAAAAGAGTCATCTTCTCGAGGAGTTTAAGGAGAAGAAGGACCGAGCAGTCGACATGGCCATGTATAGAATCTGGGCCAACAATGTCGACCTCGACACCAGCTTCTTAGGCCCTCTTGAAGCGAAGCTCATGACCCAATGGCAGGCTTGGCTGGATGATTAGGAGACTGCCCGAGATGAGGTGGAGAAAGCCGAAGGGAACGCTGATGCTTAGAAGGCCAAGGAGAATGCTCCTTCTTAATTCTTGCCTCGGGGCTGTGTCCCTTTGAATCTTTTGTAAAAGTCCTTTTATTTTGTTTTTTTTTTTTATGCCCATGGGGCCGAGACAATTTTATAGCTCGTGAAGGAGCTGGTATTAATTTTATTTTTAACTTACTTTAATTTATTTGCTTTACATTTCTTGAGCCGAAATATTTTGCGCAATTTAAATTAAAATGTCACATATGCCTGTTTATTCATACAAGCATAATTTGGATTTAAGCTCGAGGTTCAATGCATTCATGCACAGTTTACTCAAATTATCCACTTCCAATCTCGTTATTTGTCAAGGTCGGACATTACTTTTACCAGGCACCTGAAAGTACTTATATGGCATGTAATGCAGATGGTTTAGTTGTATCTTACTCTTTAGTTGCTTTTTCTCATCCTTGGTTAGCCCGCCGAGGTTATGAGGTCGAAACTATTATTTTGCAAGATACTCCAGTCTCGATCTCGACTTAGCACGAAGTGGGTTATGTTCCAACTTACTACCGATTAGTTTTTAGCTGGTTTGTTCCAAACCTATTAAGGTCGTGTTAGGTTTGTAATCCATACACTTATATTTTTAATCTAGTTTGCATATTTGGTTACATCCAAACATTTTTATCTTTTTGCCAGTTTGGTTATATCCAAACTTATCTCATTTCGCACATTTTGTTATTTCCAAATACTTGTGTACTTTTGATAGTTTGGTTATATCCAAACAGTTATATGCGTTTCATATATGCTATTTTATTTTTTCAAGCTGGTGGTATATGTGCCACTGATGCCCCCTTAATATCCTATGAGTGAGACCATAGGTTATTAAATTAAGAGAGATTGCAAAAAATACAGCATATTAAATGAAATCAAACTTTATTTGAAAAAATCCAAAAATAGAAAAACTGTACAGATAAACAAGCATGATTATAGGCAACATCCTTCCTATACTATTGATAGTAAGGTCGTAGGTGTTCGCCATTTCATGCTCGTGGTACCATCCAATCTCGCCATCTTGTAAACGCCGGGTCGGATGACTGACTCTATCTGGTAGGGTCCTTCCCAATTTGGCCCGAGCACGCCAGCTGCTGGATCCCGTGTTGCCAAGAATACACGCCTTAGCACCAAATCTCCCATGCCAAATTTTCGATCCCAAACTCTTTTGTTGAAGTACCGGGTAGCTCGCTGTTGGTATGCAGCATTTTTTAATTGAGCTTCGCTCCTTCTTTCTTCGATCAGGTCAAGAGTTTCTTCGAGCTGAGAGTTGTTCGAGGCTTGATCATAAGCGAGGGCTCTAATTGTGGGAATTTCGACCTCGATTGGCAACATAGCCTCGCAACCATACACTAGAGAGAACGGGGTATGTTCTGTCGATGTACGGGCTGTGGTCCTATATCCCCATAGAACTTGGGGCAATTCTTCGGGCCATCTTCCTTTAGCTTCTTCCAACTTTTTCTTCAGCGTACTTTTTAGAGTCTTGTTTACAACTTCGACCTGACCATTCGCCTGGGGATGGGCCACTGATGAGAAGCTCTTTATTATTCCATTTTTTTCGCAAAAGTTGGTAAACAGATCGCTATCGAACTGGGTTCCATTATCGGACACAATCTTCCTCGGCATCCCATTTCGACATATGATGTTTTTCACCACAAAGTCAAGGACTTTTTTGGAGGTTATTGTCGACAAAGGTTCAGCTTCTGTCCACTTTGTGAAGTAATCTACGGCAACTACCGCGTACTTTACTCCGCCCTTGCCAGTCAGAAGGGAGCCTATGAGGTCGATTCCCCATACTGCAAATGGCCATGGAGAGGTCATCATAGTTAGTTTGGATGGTGGAGCTCGAGGAATTGTGGCGAATCGTTGGCACTTATCACACCTTTTTACGTAGTCGAACAAGTCTGATTTGATGGTAGGCCAGAAGTATCCTTAGTGTATGATTTTCTTGGACAGGCTATGCCCCCCAGTATGGTCTCCACAGAACCCTTCATGAATTTCTTCTAAGATTTTTTTAGCTTCGGGAGGAGTCACACACCGGAGTAATGGCATGGAATATCCTCTTCTATACATCCTTCCATCTATAATGGTATAACGAGGGATTTGATACATCAACTTTCGAGCCTTGGTCCGTTCTTCCGGAAGGATGCCAGTCTCGAGATATTCAACTATCGGAGTCATCTAGGTAGGCTCGGAATTGATCATACACACGTCCTCCTGCTCTGGCTCGTCAATACTAGGTTCCGAGAGATGTTCAATTGGCACAACATTCAGTTCATCATTCTAGGTAGAGGTAGCAAGCCTGGCTAAGGCGTCTGCATTCGAGTTCTATTCCCGGTGGACCTGTTCTATCGCATAGAACTCGAAATGTTCCAATGCCGATTTTGCCTTTTCTAAGTATGCTGCCATTCTCGTACCACGAGCCTGGTACTCTCCAAAAATTTGGTTAACCACTAGCTGGGAGTTGCTGTAGCAATGTATTGCTTTAGCTTTGAGCTCCTTGGCTATATGAAGTCCCGCCAGTAAAGCCTCGTACTCGGCCTCGTTATTTGACGCGCTGAAGTCAAATCTCAAGGCAGAGTGAAATCTGCTTCCTGCAGGAGTGATCAAAATTACTCCTACCCCCAATCCATTTTCATTAGATGACCCATCAACGTAAAGTTTCCATAGCTCGTGGGTCGGGGTTATAACTTCATCGTTGGTCATGCCAGTACACTCCACTATGAAGTCTGCCAAGGCTTGCCCCCTAATGGTCATCCTTGGATGATAGGTGATCTCGAATTGCCCGAGTTCAACGGCCCATTTAAGAAGTCGACCTGAAGCTTCTAGTTTGGACAAGACTTGTCTTAGTGGTTGATCAGTTAGTACATGGATGGGGTGCGCTTAAAAATAGGGTCGAAGTTTTCAAGATGAGTGAATTAGGCTGAGAGCTAGCTTCTCCATCAAGGGATATCTTGATTCTGCTCCCAGTAACCTTTTACTGACGTAATACACAGGCCTTTGCACTTTTTCTTCCTCTCGTACGAGTACTGCACTTATGGCGTGCTCGGTCGTAGCAAGATACAAGTACAGAACTTCTCCTGTAATAGGTTTTGACAAGATACGGGGTTCTGCGAGGTTCTTGAGTTCCTGAAAAAGACAACTTGCATTCCTCTGTCCATTCAAATTTCTTGCCTCCCCTCAATAGGTTGAAAAACAGAAGACAACGGTTTGTAGATTTTGATATAAACCTACTTAGTGCTGCCATCCTGCCCGTCAAACTCTGGAAATCTTTGTGTTTTCGAGGTGAAGGCATATCGATCAGGGCCTGGATCTTGTCTGGATTAGCTTCTATTCCTCGAGCATTTATAATGAAACCCAGGAATTTTCCTGAAGATACTCTGAAAGAGCACTTCTGAGAGTTAAGCTTCATGTTATATTTCCGGAGCACGGCAAAGCATTCTTCGAGGTCATCAACATGGTTATTGTTAAGTTGAGATTTGACTAACATATCATCAACATAAACTTCCATGTTGTTCCCTATTTGCTCGAAGAACATCATGTTCACGAGCCGCTGGTAAGTGGCTCCAGCAATTTTGAGCCTGAATGGCATGACGTTATAACAATATAACCCTTTATCCGTTATGAAGCTCGTATGTTCCTGGTCAGGGGCATGCATGGCAATCTGGTTATATCCATAATAGGCATCCATGAATGACATTAGTCCATGCCCTGTCGTGGCATCCACGAGCTGGTCAATCTGTGGTAAAGGAAAGCAATCCTTAGGACAGGCCTTGTTGAGGTCCGATTAGTCAATGCAGGTTCGCCACGTTCCATTAGGCTTCGAGACCAGTACCGGATTGGCTACCCAATCGGGGTAAAAAGCATCCCTAATGAATCGGTTTGCTTTTAACCTGTCGACTTCCTCTTTTAGGGCCTTTTTCCTATCGTCATCTAGTTGTCTTCGCTTTTGTTGCTTCGGCGGGAAGCTTTTATCGATATTTAGCGCGTGGCTCACTATATTTGGACTTATTCCTACCATGTCCGAATGTGACCACGCGAAGACATCCTAGTTCTTCTTCAAAAAGAAAATTAATTGCTATTTAGTTTCTTCATGGAGGTTTTTCCCGACCTTTACCGTTTTCGGGGGGTCTGATTCTTCGAGCCTGATTTCTTCGAGCTCTTCCAATGGTTTGAGATCAGCTCTTTCCTCCACTCTTGGGTCGATTTCTTCATCTATCTCCAAGATTGTCCCATCCTTAGTATGAATAACGACGAGAGCTTGTGCGCTCGCCTGCTTCTTTCCCCTTATTGAAATGTTATAGCATTCCCTCCTGGCTAACTGGTCTCCCTTCAACGTCCCGGTGCCACTAGAAGTCAGGAACTTGATGGCCAAATGCCTTACAGACGAGACTGCCCCCAGCCCTTCTAGGGTGGGTCTCTCAAGCAGCACGTTGTAGGCCGATGGCAGGTCCACTACTACAAACTCCATCATCTTGGTTGCTGAGACTGGATAGTCTCCCAAGGTTACAGGGAGTTCAATGGACCCCATACAGGCAATCCCCTCTCCTGAAAAACCGTACAATGTCGTTGCACAAGCTTTTAGGTCTCGAAGCGCGAGTCCCATCTTTTCTAAGGTGGCCTTATAGAGAATGTTCACTGAGCTCTCATTATCAATGAGAACTCAGTGAACTCTCTTATTCGCGAGCTGGAGAGTGATGACCAGTGGGTCATTGTGGGGAAACTGAACATGGGACGCATCGTCCTTAGTAAAGGTTATCGGCTGAGATTTAATCTTTTGGCACTTTGGAGCTCTAGGTTCGGGTTCATAGGGGGACCCGTCCCCAGTTTTTAGCTCGTTCACGTATCTCTTTTGGGAATTCTTGCCTGTCCCTGCGAGATGAGGCCCGCCCGAGATGGTTATCACATCTTCTCCATCAATCGGTGGGGGCCTATCTTCTTCTCTAGCTCGGGAATTATTGTTTTGAGCAGGTTGCGGCACAGCTGCCCTCTAGCTAGTAGAAGCCTAATTATTATTCTGGTTCCTGACATACTGTCTGAAGTATCCTCTCGAGATCAGTCCTTCGATCTCGTCCTTCAACTGCCTGCATTCATCAGTAGTGTGCCCAGTATCTCTATGAAATCGGCAGTACTTGCTAGAGTCTTTCTTGGACTTCTGATTTCTCATGGGGTTCGGATGCCTAAAAGGGACCTGGTTTTCATTAGCCAGGTATATATTCTCCCGAGACTCATTGAGCTCGGTGTACACTTTGTACACGGAGAAATACCTTTCCCCTTTCTTATTTTTTCCCCCTTTCGCCTCGGGGTTACTTCCTTCATTCTTCTTCCTTTTGGAAGGGTTTTCTGCAGGGGTTTTTGAGGCTGATGGGTCTGCCAAGGCCGAGGTAGAGTTTACATTTATCGTTGTAGTTATGGGCTGAGAGGTCATATTCAGCGTTGACCTCGCCTCTTCTACATTGACAAACCTCTGAGCTCGCCTATTAAACTCGGTTAAGGACCTCACAAGCTTTCTCTGCATATCATCCCAGAGGGGACTTCCCGGCATTACCCTAGCTTGGACAGTTATTAGATGACCGCTGTCATCTACATCCTGAGCTCGGGCGACCTCCAGATTAAACCTTGTAAGGTAGCTCTTCAACGTTTCACCTGGCTGTTGCCGAACGTTGGTCAGGGTTGATGCTTCGGGTCTTACCCCGATCATAGCTCTAAACTGCTTTTTGAAATCCTTTGATAGTTGATCCCAAGAAGTGGTTGAATGTCTCTTATACTTCTCGAACCAGTTTTTTCCTGGTCCTGTAAGCGATGCTGGAAATAACATGCATCTGAGCTCGTAACCCACATTACTTGCTCTCATTATGGTGTTAAATGTACTCAGATAACTGTACGGGTCGGACTTCCCTTCAAAAGGCGGGACATGAGGAATCTGAAACCCTTAAGGAAATGGAGTGTTGGAAATATGGGGAGCAAATGGTTCGAGCTCCTCATCAGAATCCTCATCCCGACTCCGACCTCGCTCATTCTGCAAGAGCCTAAATGCCCTTTCTAGCTGATCAATTCTTTCTTGAACTGGGTCCGTAGGGGGTCTCGCCTGAAATTGGCTATCATTGATCATAATTCCAGGCTCGCGTCTTCGCAGGGGATCTTTGCGCCCATTTAGGCGATCTCTCAAGTCTGGATTCGATGGATTACCACTACCCCGATTCTGATTCAGGTGCTCCCGTAGGTCGAAGCGGTTCCTATGGTTTCCAGTATTTCTTCGTCCTTGATCATACATGCTGACTGATCTGGCGTCCCCTGAGTCGTCACTGGCGAGGCTCGTCGCATGATTGTTCCGAGATGGATTTCTTTCATGCTGCCTCGTCTCTGCAATGCGAGATTGAGACATTTGGCTTCTCGCAGGCTGGGCGCCTCTCCGTTCTCTAGTAGCCTCTTTATTCCCCTGTTTCCGTCCTGCCTGCCTCGCCTCATCACCCTGAGTTGGTTGTGCGTTCCTCCGAGGTGGTGAGGGGTATCTTATTGGTGACGGAGAGAACCGTATGGGTGATGGCGGCTGCCAACCATTTCGGGGCCTGGATGGTCCCGAGTTCGCCCGTGCTGACTCGGTAACAATCTGTGTGTTACCAGGAATCTGAGTCTGAGCCTCTGCAAGGGCTCGGTTATTCCCAGTTTCTGCTGGTAACTCTGCAGTTGAGTTGACCGGAGCCCTAGTCCGAGTATTCCTTCGGGGTCTCGAGGGAGCAGGTTGCTTTGCCAGTGGCGGAGGTTGCTCCGTTCTTCTTGTGGCAGAATTTTTCCAAGGTCGTCCACGAGGTCTGCGGGGAGGAACATGAACGTCCCGCGGAGGTGGGTCTTGGTTCTCCTGCGGAGGTTGAGGCTGAGCCACCTGCGCATCCGCAGCTAACCTAGCCAACTCTTCGTTTCGCTTCTTGGCCTCAGCCAACTGTTTTCTTAACTGTCAGTTTTCAAGTTCTATAATGGGGATGTACCGTTCGGGATTATAGTACATGTCCTCATCGTCCCTGGGAGGCGGAGGTGCTGGAGGTCCTCGAGAATCGGAGGATTCACTTCTCTCTTCATGTTCAGGATTCATCATCGGCTGCTTCCCAGGGCGCCGCAGATAGTTTTCTTCAGGAATAATCTAATCATTCGCGGCCATAGCTAATCAGGGATTGTATTGCTTGAGTTCAGCTCTCAATGAAAGCACCAAATTGTTGACGCTGTTTTTTGTCAACTTAAAATGTAGAACAATTAAACAACAAGAACAATGGCGCAGATGAATAACACAGAATAACAACAAGAATTTTACGTGGTTTAGCAGTTAACTCTGCCTAGTCCACGAGTCACTTTTATTAAGACTTTGGATATTTCAGGAAATTCTTCAGGGACGAATTCTCCATAAATTCTCTCAAGATATCAAAAATCTGTCCCCTACAAATGTTCATGACCTCTCTATTTATAGAGGGTTCTCAGAGTTCATTCCCACATATTTCGAGAGGATACTCCAATCTATTAATGGAAATAATAACATTAAATTATGTAACTCCTATATACAAGGAAACGTCCCCTGAAGACCAGGGGGCGTATAACAGATTAGTTAATATCCCTTTAATGTAGGGAAGTTACAATAATAAATATCTTTTAAACGCATGGACTGTGTCTCATCAGATGACCCACTAAGTTGTTCGAGATTGGCAATCAGCATCATGTCGGTCCAGGTCTATAGACAAGTTATAAGCTAGGTACCTTTCCCAAAGACCAGCTTGGAGCGGGTAAGTACCACCGAGGCTGTTACACTCCGAGCTTATACTCATGCCAAGCTCGGACTACTTGATCTGCAGACACCCGACATCGGGCATATTCCGATGCTAACTCTTTCGAGCACAGAAAGAACGTCGAGGTTAAAAAGTCTTCGAGGTTGCCATCTTGACTCTAGGGTTCGACATCTGGGTCATGTACAAGCGGTTCCTATATTTCGAGCTCGCAATTGACGAGTCCAGCTTTCGAGATCACAATCTCAGGTCTCGAAATCTGGGTGTAACAACCTCCGTCCCTGTACTGTCCCTCAGCCGTGGTGGTCGAGCAGCTGACTATGTACACTCCGCCCCCAGAGCTCTCCAACTCATGGTTGGTCCAGCTTTCCTTTGCCTTTACCTGCACCACGTAGCACCTGTGAGCCAAGGCACAGCAAGAAAACCATAAACAACAAACACATAAAGAGTAGTAGCATTCAATCAATCTTAAAACAATCATTCAAAAACTCAACATATTATAAGCATCAAGCTAGTAATAGTAAACATGTACTATCAAGAACATATTTTAACCAGTAATAAAAATGCTTAGGGTCGGCGCCCTTAGGCCGAGCCCTCCATTTACTAAGCTGACTCCGACTCTCTAAGGCCGAGTCTATTTTTTATTTAGCTGACCCCGGCTCACAGTGGCCAAGTCATGTCCAATGTGCTAATCGTCAGCCCTGACTCCCTTAGGCCATACTTTAACAGTTCACAGAATAATAATACAGTTACCTAAGACATATCTCCAGATACAAGGAAACTTAGTCCCAAATACAACCAAATGGGTGCAGTTTTCTTACCTCGAATTCCGAGCAAGGAATTAAGAATGGTCCCGAGCACAATCCTCAGTCCTGAGCCTTAGTGATAAACCTAGTCACAGTATCAATGGGAAATCATCAATTCTAAACCCAAATAAATGTTTAGGAAACAAATATTAGTCTCCGGACATCGAATTCTACTAAACTGGGTAGTAGAATTCATCCCGAGCGCCTAAGTTTGAATTCTCGAGCCTCCCTGAACCTTAAGTTTGAATACCCCCAGGCTCCCTCGTGCCGGGTATTTATAACCCGCTGTGACTATTTCGCTAATCCGCTCACTAGGACCATCTCAAGCCATATACTGCAAATATATCCACATAAAATCACATTTATGCCCCTAATGGGCCAAAAATTACAAATATGCACTTAAAAACTATAAAAGGCCCACATGCATATCTAATACTCATAAACATGCATATAATATATTCATATAATCATATTAGTCATGGATGTCGCATAATCACACATTTAACCAATTAAACATACATATACCTAATTATATCCTCCCGACACGCTAATCAAGGCACTAAGCCCTATTAGCAATTTTGGATCGTTACATAAAAATACCAAAATTTAAATTATTATGAATACTAAATTTAAAACTAATAAACAACATCAAATAATTTACTTTAAAACTAGAATGTATCATATTTTTATATGTAAAAAGTGTGTATATAATAGATTATTGGTTTAACGACTTTTTTTAAATAAAAATTATAATATTTTGTTAAAAAAAAAACTATAAACAATGTTTTGTCTTAATTTTTTTAAATATGTTTGTATCATATTTCTATAATATATGACATTATTTATTTCTTTCAAATTTAAATGATAATTAAAAAATATAATAATTTTTAAATAAAATTAAACAAATGTGTATTACACTTTACTTATATCTAGTATATATAAATATATGGGTTTGGATTCAGTACGTGTATATGTGTTTACAACATTATTAAGTTAAATAGAACATAAAATGTTTAGTTAGCAAATCACGACACCCTTAACATATTTAATAAACATGTCGTAACAAGAGATCTCATTTATCATACGAGACTAATATAATTATATAATAAATTATAAAATGTATAACACAAACACAGTACATAATTAAGTGCTCATGAACAATCCCTCATAGAAAGAGAAGAGTTAGTTTAGGATTTCTTTTAAATTTAATTTAGTATAAAATAAAAATATATATTTTTATTTAAATATTGACTTAAACTAGTCAGACGAGTCATTTTCAGATCAATTTGCTTAATCTAAAAATGATGATCCAAAAATAACCATTTATTATAAACTAGTCAGACGAGTCATTTATACGTTTGGGTTGACAAAAATATTAAATATGTCATTATTAAAAAAAATATATATCACCAAAATTTATTTATTTTGTGTTATTTTGAAGTCACATTATGTTGTTGTGCGAAAATGAAAGAATATAAGTTTTACCTTTAATCTTGACCATTTTATTTAAATGTAATAGTCCATATTTTTTAATATTTTTTTTAAAGAACGCATAAAAAGTCAGTTTTGGCATAAAACTAAATTAGTAGGCTAATGACAACTAATAAATCATATTTATACATGAGATGGGGGAATGCCTTTTGCCTTCACCGCTGAGAGCATCTTTATTTTTGGCACATGGAAAAATTATAATATAAATTTTTATATGGCAATATACATTATAGCTATTTAAGATATTCTACCAAATTTTAAAATATTTCGAATAATTTAGTATACCAATATAAACTTCAAAATAATTTGTTTCACGCACGTATAAAATAAGATTCAAAACAATCTATTTTTTATTTTCAGCACTGTAAATTATTTAAAATTTTTGAAAAATTAGTGGGGATTCTAAATGACTGCATTGTACATTGTCATATAAAAAAATTGAATTATAATTTATCTATATATCGAAAATATAAAAATATATTATTTTTAGGCTTGTTTTATGTACGCGTGAAATAAATTATTTTTAAAAAAAATTTGACATATTAAGTTATTAAGAATTTCTAAAAAATTAGTAGGATGAGTATTATAAATATAACGTACATCATTATATAAAATAAATTAAATTTTAATTTTTTCACGTCTTAAAAATACCTTTGTCGGTAGGGCCAAAAATCATGCACTTACCGTAGAATTTTTCTATTTATATAATCATGTAATGTTGACAAGATGACGAAAAACCTAATGATTTTTATTGAGCCACCACCACCACCCTTCCCATGCCACTTTCCAAGAAAAAAATTTATAGTAGAAAGAAATTGATAGGCATAAAAGCCAAAAGTGATGGATGACAAATATCAAGAATTTTGTGCAAGGAATTTGGTCATAATATTCCTCCCCTTATAGGATCTAAAAGTCAATTCCTTCATATATTTTATTATATTTTTTTTGCCCACATAAGACTCAATCAATCAACTAGCCACATTTTTATCAATTTTTTATTATTAATATTATTGTTATAATATTAAAAACACAATACTAGGGTTAGGAGATAGATAAGGATAGGGTCCACAACTTGATAAATATAGACGTGTCTCTATATATAATTATTTTTTGATATTGAAAGCTAAAGAAAGAGTCCATGAACGTACTCCCAGATTCATGCATGGTTTTTAAAAGCAATATATTTATATATAAATATATCCACAACAAGAACAATGCTATCAATTGACCCATTCTCTATCTGATTATTTCGTTTCTTCTTCAATACCGGCGTGAGACATACCATCAGCATCACCATGCTTTGCCCTGTAACTTGTAGCTCAAATATATGAATATATATATTTATAAATTTATTTATATTACAAAAAGAGTTTGATCTAGATCTTTGGATTTTATATTTGGTGTCTCCAACACCAGAAGACTTAATAACAAAGCCACTAACATCTGTGCATATTCACAAAGATACATAAAGGTTTTTCATTATTCTTATTTTCATCATTGTACCAAATGAAAGACCATATTTTTAAGTAGATAATAATAATAATAATATCCCACCTTGCTATATTTATATACCTCCTTTCTATAAAACTAAGTCCAAATATTCGATGATTTAGCTGTGCTGGTTCACCGGCCGTACCATTTTTTTAATATCCCACTTTTCTTATTAAATGTTTGGTCTAAATTCAGTGATGTTTTAGCGAAAATTGAGGAAAGAAAATGTTAATTAATGAATTGAAATATTTGGATTATTAATGATGATTATAGCCTCAGGATTTCATCTATTTTAAAAATATTTGAAAATTAAAAAAATTATAGCAATTACTATTACTATATGGACTTTACACTAAATCTTTACTCATCTAAAACAAATAATATTGTCCAATAATATCATTCAAACTCTTGTTTTGTATTCTCACTTTCATAATGATAAAAGGATTTTTTTTTTTTGTATCAAAGAAAATAAAAAGCAACGAAAATGGAGTAAGAATCTGTGATGTAAATTTTCCATGATTTGTGATTTTATACAATAAATGCTTTTCTATTACTCTAAGTACTTAGTTGGTCTACATTTTGCATCAAAAAAAAAACTCGCATTTTTTACACCAATTCCACAAGGTTTTCTTTTCAACCATCTTTCCTTTTTTCCTCTTTAATTAGAAAGGGTGTCCTTCTATGACAACTTTGATTACTGTTATAAAACCTGAAGCTATTCTATGTAATTATAACAACATGCTCAAACACATTAATTTTCTTTTAATAATAATAATGAAAGGGAGCTAGCTTGTATACCATTCTGTTGAATGTTTTGTGCATTATCTCATTGAGGGACTTTGAAAGAGCCCTCAAAAAGAATACCAAAGAACTCTTTGCTGCTGCTGCTTCACACAATTTTGTTTGCCTGCAACAGAACTCTCCTTAGCTCGTTCGCGATACCTTGCAACACAACTGGTTTTTGGATGACACCGTTGATACCGATCTGAATACATCTTTCCCACACAGCATCGTCATCGCTTGTGGCTAAGGCAATGATCAATGGCCAACTACGGCTACGAAACTTGCGAATTCTACTTGCAACTTCATAACCATCCAACTCGGGCATGTGGAGATCGAGCACTATGATTTGGACAGGAGATCCAGCTCGGCTAATAGCGCTCAGGCATTCAAACCCAGAAGCAAGAGCAGTTACAGTACAGCCTAGCTTTTCCAGCAGCTTCCTGGTCACAACTCTGTTTACATCATCGTCGTCGGCTACCACAACTTGCAGCCCACTGAAAAGAGAGTTGGAAAGTGGGTGTTCTGATGATTCTCCTGGTTCAGAGATTGCTACTGCAATGGATGGTCTCATTTGAAACCTAAGAACCAGTGCCATGCTCTGAGTAAATCCCTGAGAGCTTGGGGCTGCCCATATGTTCCCTTGCATCATCTGCCAAAATACAAAATTAGGATTTAGGCTCTTTCAACTCAAATAAGTGAAACTACAGGGTGCCAAATTTGTAAATTATATATAGAAAGGAACATCATGTCCTGTGATGCATTGGTTTAGCAGCAAGAACTTGAACAATCCAGTACAAACCTTTTACATAAAAGAAGCCTTGGAAAGTTGAATCGAACATTATGTTGCTAAGATATGCAAGTGATTGAAGGCACCTTTCTTAGGTACTCTTCCAAAGCAGTAAGAAAACGAGGATATAAGAACAGCATATTATTGAGCATGAATGTCAAGTGCTCCAATCCACATATATGGAAGTAATAATTTAATGCATTTTAAAAACAAGTACTCGCTCGTGTGCTTCACTACAAAGATATCACTAAACATTCTAATGTTATGAAATATAAGGTAATGTGGAATTTATGTAGGCCTAAAGGTTTGTCACTGATCCTAAAGCATGTTTAATGTTTTCAGTACAAACAGGTAACTGCTTTTTATACAATTGAAGTAAACACCTTTGTCGCATACTATGAATAATGCTTCTAAAAAACTATAATATTTCAAAATCTATCATTACTGCATTACTAACATATGAGTGTTAAAATGTTTCATCTTCACATTTACACACAACAAAGACAGTTTACAAAACCCACCTGCACTAGTTTTTTGCAGACACTGAAGCTCAAACGCCCCTCAATTCCATCATTGATGTATCTCCTATCGATGGGTGGTACTGTTGAAACTGAACCCTCGAATGGAAAACCACTATCACTGATCCTAATCTCAAATCTGATATGTACATCCCCATCACTATGCCTCCAGGCTGCCCATTTTTGGTCACTCCTTCCCTGACTTCCACTCTCTGGGAAAACTCGGAGTATGACCAACCCTCCTTCCTTGTTCCCATTTAAAAGGCTTCCAATCATATGCAAAAGCACCTGAAAAACCCTTTTCTCATCGCCCATGATGTGATCAGGCAAAGACTTCTCGACATCAACAGCAAAACCAAAGCCCCTGTACAAACATAAGCATTTAGCAAGGCAAGCTGTTTCTTTTATCAAGGCATGTAAACCAAAGGACCTCGTTTCCAATAAAAATCTTCCACTATCTTTCGTAGAACTATCCATCACATCGTTTATCAAGGTCGATAGGACATTGCTTGTTCTCACCATGGCATCAACAATAACTCGCTGCTCATTGCTCAGACTCTCATCCTGCAGCATTGAGAGCAAACCTAAAACTGAATGCATTGGCCTTCTCATCCCATTACTCATCACTTTTTGGAACGAATTTCTTGCCTGGCTTGCCAACATAGCATTCCTTTTTGCCTGTTGCAAGGCTCGATTCTGCTCAGCCAATTTCTCCCTCATGAGCTGAGACTCCTCAAGAACTGCAGCATGGGAAAGTGCCACAGCCACCTGATCAGCAACCACCTTTACTATCTCAAGTTCCTGGCTGCTCCAAGATCTAGGCTGTCCACCAGGAAGAACCAAAAGCAAAATCGCATAGCAAGCCTGAATATGTTCAGGAGTTCCACCTTTGAAGTTGCAAACTCGAAGCATTGGCATCCTGATTGCAGCCACTGGCCCTGGCTCACCAGTCTCTCCACTCCTCGCAGCAACAAGAGCTGAGTCCGGACTGAGAATATTCACAACTTCACTTCCTTTAATCCTCACAACATCAGGTTCACCAATGGGTATTGAAACATTATACAAATTAGAATAATTTCTCCCTTTCAATTCATGAGTCAGAACCATTTCAGTCTTATTCTCATTAGGCATCCAAACCGAACAGTACTGCAAGCCCAGCGTCTCAGATAGCTCGAAAAGAGTAGTGTACAAAATGGTATGCCTATCAAGCGACTTTCGAATCTCATGAGTAAGCATTCTCACATGTAAACCAGCTTCTTTCTGCTTCATTATCATCCCAACCTCTCGACCAAGGTCCCAAGTCTTCTTCTTTAACATGAACTCTCTCACCTTAACTTTCAGAAGCAACGGGATGAGAGTGATGAGAGTTATGGCAGTAGCACACGAAACCAGAGCCGTGAGAATCTTGAAGACAGTGAGAGCCAGCATGAGCTGAAAAGGGTGAGGGCCATAAGTCCACCCATTAAGCAAATGTGTCATCCCACAAAGCACAATAAAGGAAATGAATTGAAAGAGAACCCATTTGAATGGAACATTGGAGCAGCTAACAAAGTAAAGTAGCTCAATGGGGATCGAAAAATAAGCAACCGCAATTAAGAAATCGCTGACTCTCTGGCATTCTAAAATGCTCTCAATGCTCCATAAGCTTCCCTCATCATCACAATTACATCTGGGATACTCATTATCAGCTCCGGAAGCCGAAGCCGAGATGAGAAGGGACGAAATGAACAGCCCAGATGCTAATGTTCTTATTAACATTGCATCTAATTACACTACTTCAATCCATTTACACCCACAAGTTATCTGATTGAATCGTTCAGAAGAAAAATTTTCTAGCTAACTTTGATCGAATTGTAACAGTATAACAACACTCTTCAAAGCTCATTTCCTGGAGAAAAAAAAAACAAAAGACGCAAAATTTGAAGGAGTATAATAGCAAACATATAATAGAGATCTAAAAAAGCACCAAGTCAATAAACTTTTTACTCTCTTTTGCGTTACACTCTAAATTGCTAGTCCAAAGATTTAGTCTTTTTCAATAAACAGATATATTAACAAGTGGTGAAGAACACTGCATTTCCAATACCCAAGTCTACATATATGAAAAAGACAATGCTAAAACAAAAGAGTTTCACATAAAACGGAAAATATAATAAAAACCCATAAGCAAGAAATAGAACGAACCCACCAATCCAAACCTCCTTTTCTTAGAACCCAAAACATAAATATATAATATAATTCTTTTCAATATAAAATAAATGCAGGCCAACAATACCAATACCTGAAGAAGCAAACACAGCCAAAATATTTTATTAAAAAAAAATATCCCAGATTCCAATCAAAGCCGGCCCTTCAGATCTTACCCTTTTCCCACATGCAGTAGAGAGAGAGTTTAACTCGAAGACCACCTTCTTCTTCTTCTTGCTTGAGCAGCCATTAGTCCAAAAAATTCAACACATACCATTTAAGAGAGAGGTACAGTCCCCCTAAACTCCTCGCCCACATCTTCCATTGGAACAAACAGAGAAAACCCAGAACCAAATCCCCGTAAAAATATTAATTATAATTTCAAAAAAAACCCCAACAACAAAAAAAAAATGATTTTTTTAATAATCTTTTACAGACAACTCCCAACACCCACCACCCATAACAAAAAAAAAACAGCTTTTCCCCCCAAAAAATATAGATATACAAAAACCGGCTACCTTGCGCCGCGTAAACCGGCGAGTTAGCACAGAAAGCCGACTGTGAGTAGTGAGTGAATTGTAACTGAGCTCCGCCCGAGTTAGAACGAAATGAACCAAAAAACAACGAGAGAAAGAGAATAAAACGGAAATGATAATACTTTCGATCAAAATTCTCAGTCTTTCTATATAAAAAAAATCAAATTTCAACAGAAAATTATGAAGAGAAAAAAAAAAAAGGCTTATGAGAGAGAGACAACTGGAAAAATGGGAGTGGAGAGAGAGAGTACGATTGCGCCGTTGTTTCGTAGAGAGAGGAAGAAGAAGAAACATAAGAGGGAAATCTAGAGAGAGAGAGAGCTAGAGAGAGAGAGGGTGGTTGTGGTGCCCACAATGTTACATGAAGAGAACTTGGACGCTCTTTTGTAGAAGACGTCCTCGTCATCCTTCTCAAAATATTTTTGTTTTATTCTCTCTTTTATACCAAAATTATTTCATTTCGATAAACAAATACCCCAAAACCGAAACTGGTTTCAAGTTTTTCCCACTTTTTTTCTTTTTTAGGAAAAAGGAAATTAAATTAAAATTGTATTTTCACACGTGCGGTTCGTGTGAGATTTGTAGTGTTCTTTATTAATCTAGATTCAACATATGATTTGTAGGATGCCTAAAAAAATCATATGATTTGTAGGATATTTCTGTCATTATATTTTTTTTAATTACCGGTTGTCCTAGTTTAAAAAAGGGAATTAAAAAAATTAGTTATAGGACTAGCTAGTTGTATGAATAAATAAATGACTGAAAATTGCAATTCTATGAAAATTTAATTTTTTTTCATTTAATTTTGTTAATTTAATAAAAAGGATAAAGGAAAAAAATCCTAAAAATATTTATTTATTTATTAAGTATTTTTCCTTTTTCTATTTTATAGTTTTACAATTTATATATACTAGGTAGAAGCAATGTGCAATGTACATTTATTTAATTTTACCGTTGTAAATATAGTTTATAATTTTAATAAAAATAGTTTCACTATTTTTTAAAAATATATATATGTTGACGCGATTCTTCGCCAATAGGTAATTATACGAATAAGTATGATGGATTAGTGCTAATTGGTGAACCTTAATATGAAAATAGCTAAATCATAGACTTGAGAAATTAATATCATGGGAAGGTGATTACTCTTTTCTTTTTAGGTGGTCCGAAGGTTAAAATCCCTCTAGTCCACCAGTCGATATTATTGATATCTCTTGGCTATTTCTTACAGAGTATTTCTTTACAAAAATATGCCAACCCCTTGCACTGCCCAGGATCTTGGTATTAAGAGGAAGAGGATACTTGGGTTGGCAATGGGGTCATCCCGTGATCTCTTTACCATTCACGTCATCTCTGTGACACTGATGATTAATTCCTTAAAACCTTACAGTGAAGTGTGGTCTAATCAATAGGTAAGGAGGGATAATGGGCCGCATGGCCCAAATCAGGCGTGGGATGTCTGAACACGCACGTTTATACTGCGTGTCCGAGAATTCAGGAATGGAATATACACGTGATG
This sequence comes from Humulus lupulus, assembly GCF_963169125.1. Lineage (NCBI taxonomy): Eukaryota > Viridiplantae > Streptophyta > Magnoliopsida > Rosales > Cannabaceae > Humulus > Humulus lupulus. The sequence continues at coordinate 227,307,179 of NC_084794.1, forward strand.
TCTGATATATGCACGTTTATATTGCATGATTGACTTTACAAGGATTTGGGTGTCAGATCTCTGCTGCATCACGAGCTTAACGTAACGCTAGCTCATGACATCCATACTGCTAACCCGTTGCCTCCGAGTAGCAGTTAACTCTCTAATCAGCTCGGGCTGGACAGATGGAAGCCTGTAACAACAGCTCCGGGTGGACGATTTACGCGTGGCGGATCGAATTAGGCCCTTTTCTAGTTCGCCAATAGTGCGCGAATGTTTAGGGCGTACATTTGCTCCCAAGCCCCTGCTCGTGACTCATGACGTCATCTGTGACCTTCACAGGGGGGCTTTTTAAGTTTCCCTTTCGAATCTTCATGTCCCGCCCACTGCGCGAGTATCGGACACGTGGAGCGTTGTGGTTGGCGACTGTTTGGCTTCCGAGAATTGTATTAAATGGCCTAGCTTGCCTTCAGCCGTCATTTCGCCTCTCAAGTTATGTCCCTCGTATCTCGCATTAATTTGATCGAACGGTCCTCGTTCCTTTGTCTCTTACGTATATATAAGGTTGGCCATCTTCCGTATTAGCCACCCTTTATTTGAAAAAATTTCCTCATTTTCTCTCCTTTTTAGTCTCAGAAGTTTTTCTTATTCCGGTTATCATCCCAGAGATCCCTACGCTCCTGCCACAAGAGTTTCTTCGTCAGTCCAGCTTTAAAGGCTCCACCAGGACTCCGATTCCTACACTTTTTGCGACTTTCACACGGAAAAAACACTGTAAGTCCTTTGCCTGTTGCATGTTTTGATCTTTCCGTTTCTCTGTTAGATAAACTTCTTTCTTAGTCGCACACTGTAGGTTGTTTTTTGCTAGTTTTTGGTGCATAGGTTTTGATCCTAGGAATACCGACTATATGAGAACATGTCTACGAAAGTGATGTTTAGGACAAGATAATTTATGGGTAATTATTCTGGGTAGCTTTTCTGGGGTAGCTTTTAGGGAATGCCTGTTTGGAAAGGGGAAGGTGAGAGGTTATCAGGGTGCAAAACCGAGTAGCTTAGGGGTCACGCTTCCTAGGCAGTTTTGCTTTTCAAAACTTTCCTTCCAAGGCAAGCATTATCCTAACCCTCCTGACACACAGATCCCGAGCAATCGGGGATCCATTGGAAACGTGGGCGCGTGACCATGGCAACGCGTGGATTCACACACCGCGGGCTGAGATTACCTCAGCTCGTGTTTGAAAATCATTTCTCGCGCTATATTCCCTTTTCTATTTTTAGGTTGCCTATTTAAACTTTTCTTCATTCTTGTTCGCTAGGCGACCAGATGGGGCCCGGGAAGAACATACCCAAGAAGAGCACGGCTGGCTCGTCATCCCAGCAGGCCAGCAAGGGGAAAGGGATTGCTGTGGATTCTCCCATCCCCCACTTCGGTCCCACAGTGGAGAAAGAGGTCGAGGTGGGACCTGATGCTTTTTTCGAGACAGAGAAGATAGTCTCGAAGATTACGACCCAAGGGAAGGTCAACAAGATCCTGCTGTCCCATAACATCGAAATTAGGACAGGCGCTCTTGTTGCCTGACCTCCCCTCGAGGGAGAGAGGAGCTGCACGCCTCTCGACGAGGAGTTCGCGGCTTAGAGTGACAAACACCTCAAGGCCAGGCCTTCCTACCCCTGGACCAGTACTTCGCGGATTTTATGAATTACGTGAAGCTGGCTCCCTTCCAACTGCCCCCTAACTCCTACCGTCTGCTAGCAGGGCTGAGGTACCTCTTCCGGAGGCACGAGTGGGAGGTCCCTACACCAGCGGACATCATTTTCTTCTTTTGCCTCAAAACCAGCTCTGATCAACGGGGGCGAGGCGACAGGTTCTACTATTTGACCCGTTTTCCCAACTCTCCTACAGTCATCGAGCTGCCCAGCCACCCCAACGACTTCAAGGACCAGTTCTTCATGTCAACGGGGTTTCGCAACTGCGAATACCACTACTTCAACCATCCTCGTAAGTTCTCTCTATTCTCAGCTCGCAAAATCACTACATTGCTTTATTTATTTTCACGCGTATTGACTTGAACATCATCGTGCATCCATTTTTGCGAGGACGACCAAATCGGTGACCCTTGGGGGTCAATACGATACCTTGGCGGGGCTCCCACCAAGTGAAAAAGACTACCGCCAGCTCGTATCTGATGAGACAATGCTGGCGTGAAAGTTAATTTATCCGGGCCAGACTCTGGCCTTGAGGAGGTCACGGGCTATCCTAGTAGCTCGCGAGCTGGTGCATATCCCCGAGGGGGATGCTGCGGACAGTGACGAGCAGGACGAGGAAGATGAGGTGCCGCTCGTGCGATGAAAGCGGTCTCTCGAGGCTGCTCAGGGCTTCAACGCGGATCGGATTCAGTCCGGGGCAGCAGCCGACCCCTCCAGCCAAGGTAACCCATTCCTGTTTAGGGACTTAGACAGGGTTGCCGTAGACCTAAGGCTTGCTAGGTTTAACCCAAGCCAGCTCATACATCATCATCGAGATGACCCAGACCTTAACATAACCCTACTCCTGTGTGTAGATCAACTAGTGTTGCGCCATGATATGGGCCGCCCTAGGGGCACTGTAGTAGTAGACAACACCCAGGCTTTTAGGTCGGCCTTTTTTGAGGAGTACGGGACCAACCATAGGTCGTGGCCCTCCCTTCTGGAGGGTGTAGTCGCTCCAGGGCTTAGGCAGTGTGTAGAAGAGTCCAATCCTGAGGCAAATCCGGACCCAGAGCCCCCTCTCATTTGCAAAGTTATAAACTTAGACTCCCCTATAGAAGCTTCGAGGTCGGAGGTTGTGACAATAGATTCCTCCTCTAGCTCGGAGGGTAGGACCTTTTCAATACACCTTTAGACTTTTCTTGTAATGAAGTAACCTTACATGTATACTAACGCTCCCTTCTTTTTTGTTTTAGGCAAAGAGATGGCCCAGCCCGAAGACAGTGTCCTGCGGTCCATCTTCCAGGGGGAAATCCTCCCTCCAGATCGTCCGGGCCACTGGTCAAGAAACCCCGGCTGACCAAGAAGACTCCTCCCCCCGGGACCACCTCCAAGTCTCCCTCTAAGGGGAGGGGCCACGTCCCTGCAGCCGCAGAGAACATGCCCCCACCTCCCCCGCGTCCTCCAGTCCCTACTCGGGAACATGAGGCACCAGCTGGAACCCCGCCATCTCCCACTCCCACCGTGCGTATCCCGGTTAACACCCAGGCCTTGGAGAAAATCCCCAAGGCCTTCCGAGGGACAGTATACGAGACCGCTAGCTATACGGTGGATCATTACTACAATGCCACCCCGAGGGACTTGCAGGAGATCGAGATGAGGAGCCCTGAGAATGTTATGGAGTCTTCGCTGGGGATGACCCTCACGGTAAGTTTATTTACCAGCACATGCTTCTTTGCTTTCTTTCCAGCATATACCTTACTATCTGTCTTTACAGGCGGCTTTGGCTCTACACCGTAGCATAGCTCGGTCCAGGGCCAGGATTGACGAGATCAAGGGCGAGTTCCAGGCCGCTCTCGCGTCTGCACAACAGCAAGAGCAAAATGCCAAGGTTGCCCTGACGACTACCAAAGAAAGCAAAAAGGCCGCACAGGTCGCCTTGGCTGCTGCGAAGGCCGAATTGGAGGCGGCCAGGGCTAAGCAATTGGAGGCCGAGGCTGCACAGGTCGTCTCGGCCGCTGCAAAGACCCTGCTCGAGGAGGCCAAGGCTAAGAAGTTGGAGGTCGAGGTCGCCACCATGGCAGAGAGGGCGTCTTCCAGCTCCTCCATGGAGGCCATGCTCTATCATTGTTGGGCCTTCAACAAGGATAGCGACTTCTCCTTCCTGGCGCCTGAGGTGTGGGAGCCATTCCTCGAGAAGTTCAAGGCTCGCCTTCAACAGGAGCCGCCTTCTGAGACTGGGGAGACTTCCGCTGTTGGCAAGCAGGAGACCGAAGGGGTGACTTCATCGGAGCGTCCTGGGGGGGCCTAGGAATTCTGTATTCTTTATTTACTTGTAATCTTTTACCACGAGATTTTCCCTCCTCGAGACAATTGGTTTCATTTCAATCTATTTTTATTATTATTGTTATTATTTTTTTTTTAGCATGTTTGGTAAAAACTTAGTTTGCGTTAGTTTATTGACTTTTTCTTCGAAACCACAAAGCACTGCCAGTCAATTTTAACTACCTTCTAAGTTTTTAGGACCTGATTGTATCCAGGACGATTAACTTTAAAAACTTAGTCCGCGTTAATTGTTATTGATACCTTGTGCTTTTTAAGAAAAACATCGATTAACCAATTTGAATCAACTTCTAAGTTTTAGGGCCTGGTTGTACCCAGGACATTGATTTTAAAAACTAAGTTCGCGTTAATTTTTTATTGATACCTCGTGCTTTTTAAGAAAAAACATCGATTAACCAATTTGAATTAACTTCTAAGTTTTAGGACCTGGTTGTATCCAGGACATTGATTTTAAAAACTTAGTTCGCGTTAATTTTTTATTGATACCTCGTACTTTTTAAGAAAAACATCGATTAACCAATTTGAATTAACTTCTAAGTTTTCAGACCTGGTTGTATCCAGGACATTGATTTTAAAAACTTAGTTCGTGTTAGTTTTATCGACACCTCGCGCTTTTAAAAAAAAACACTGGTTAGTCAATTTAAACCAACTTCTAAGTTTCGGGACCTGGTTGTATCCAGGATATATGCCCCCCAAGTAACCAGAAAGGGAACTTTCTTGGTTACTTGGAACACACTCTTCTAACACTACACGCACACAGAAACATACAACGATATACGAGGGATGTACTTCTCATTTTTTAATAAAACAAGGCGGCTTTCATAATTAAGCCTTACAAAAGTATGACTATTGATAATATTTCTTTAGGTGTGTCGTGTTCCATGTCCATGGGACTGCTTCTCCATTAGGTCGAGCTAGTTTAAAGGTCCCTTCCTTCAAAACCTCTATTATCTGAGAGGGTCTTTCCCAGTTTAGTCCCAACACTCCATCCTTGGGATCCTTACCGGCTAAGAAGACTCTTCGGAGCACCAGGTCGCCTAAGTTAAAGATGTGTCTCTTGACCTTTGAGTTGAAATAACGAGTGATCTTTTGTTGATAATGCGTGAGTTGCAGCTACGAAGCTTCTTGTTTTTCATCAATTAGGTCGAGGGACGCACTGAGCAATTTGTTGTTCTGGTCTCGATCAAACGCCCGGACTCTATGTGTGGATATCTTTGTTTCGACAGGAAGGACGACCTCGCTCCCGAAAGTCAGGGGGAAAGGAGTATGACCCGTCGAAGTTCGGTGCGAGGTCTGGTACACCCACAGCACCTGGGGGAGCTGTTCAGGCCAAACTCCCTTGGCTTCATCCAACCTGTTCTTAAGGCTCGCTTTTAGCGTCTTGTTCACAGCCTCAACCTGTCCATTAGCCTGGGGGTAGGCCACGGAGGATAAGCTTTTAATTACGTCGTGCCTCTCGCAGAATTCGGTGAAGAGGTCGCTATCGAACTGGGTTCCGTTATCCGACACAATCTTCTTTGGCAGCCTGAATCGGCAGACAATATTCATAACCACAAAGTCAAGGACCCTCTTTGATGTAATCGTCGCCAGGGGCTCCGCTTCTGCCCATTTTGTGAAGTAGTCAATAGCCACCATCGCATAGCGAACTCCTCCTTTTCCCGTGGGCAGGGCACCAACTAAATCAATTCCCCAGACCGTGAATGGCCACGGGGACGAGATCATCTTCAGCTTGACTGGAGGGGCTTGGGCAACCGTGGCGAACCTCTGACACCTGCTGCACTTTTGGACATAAGAAATCGAATCCTTCGACAAAGTGGGCCAATAATATCCTTGTCTTAATATCTTCAAGGCCAGTTTTTGCCCCCCAACATGATCTCTGCAAAATCCCTCATGCATCTCTTGCAGAATAGTTTTCGCTTCGCCTGGCAGAACACACCGCAGAAGAGGTAAAGAAAGACCACGCCGGTACAACGTCCCGTCTACCATTGCATACCTCGGAGCTTGGTAAAGTACCCTCCTTGCGTCATTTCACTCTTCAGGTAACTTTCCTGTTGTGAGGTACTCGACTATGGGAGTCATCCAGGTCGCCCTGATGTCGATCATTTCGACCTCCCTCATGGCTTCCTCTATGCTTGGCCTTTCCAAGAATTCCACCGGTACTAGGCCCAAGGTTTCGGCCTCCCCGGAGGTGGCGAGCTTTGCTAAGGCGTTAGCATTGGCATTCTGCTCTCGAGGTATCTATTCAACTAGGTTGTGCTCAAATGCGGACAACTCCTTCTTTACATTGGCCAGGTAGGCCGCCATCTTGGTTCCCCGCGCTTGGTATTCTCCTGACACATGGTTTACCACGAGCTGGGAATCGTTATAGCACTGGATGGAGCTGGCCTTCAGCTCCTGGGCCACCCTTAGCCCAGCCAATAAAGCTTCGTATTCGGCCTCGTTGTTGGATGCTTCGAATTCGAATTGTAACGCGGAGTGGAAATGATGTCGCTCCAAGGATATCAAAATGATTCCAGCTCCGGATCCATTCTTGTTAGACGAGCCATCCACAAAGACTTTCCACGAGGCTCGTACCGGTTCTTCCACTGGTTCCTCTTGGAATCCCGTGCACTCTGCTACAAAATCAGCCAGAGCTTGGCTTTTGATCGCAATTCACGGCACGTACAGTATCTTGAATTGGCTGAGCTTGATAGCCCACTTCAAAAGACACCCCGATGCCTCAGGTTTCTGCAAAACCTGCCTTAAAGGTTGATCGGTTATGACGTGGATTGAATGGGACTGGAAATACGGCCTGAGCTTTTTGGAGGCCGTGATAAGGAAGAACGCCATCTTTTCCATCATCGGATATCTAGACTCGACTTCAAGAAGCCTCTTGCTAATGTAGTAGACCAGCTTCTGAGATCGGTCCTCCTCACGCACCAGCATGACGCTGGCTGCATCTTCCGTTACAGCTAGGTAAAGAAAAAGAGGTTCTCATGCTGTGGGCTTAGATAACACGGGCGGCTCAGCTAAATGTGCTTTTAGGTTGAGGAAGGCACGCTCACACTCATCGGTCCACTCAAATTTTTTATTTCCCCGGAGCAGGTTATAGAATGGCAAACACTTATCGGTTGATTTGGAAATGAACCGATTAAGGGCTGCCACCCTTCCTGTTAGACTTTGGATGTCTTTTCGCGACCGGGGTGATGGCATCTCAAGTAGCGACCTGATTTTATCGGGGTTCACCTCTATTCCTCTGGTGTTGACTATGAAACCCAGAAATTTTCCTGACGCAACCCCGAAGGTACACTTTTGGGGATTCAACCTCATGCCGTACTGTCTTAAAATTTTAAAACATTCCTTCAGATCGGGTACATGGTTATTGGCAGTTTTCGACTTGACCAACATGTCGTCAACATACACTTCAATGTTTCTTCCGATTTGATTAATAAACATCCTGTTGACCAATCTCTGGTATGTAGCTCCTACATTTTTCAACCCGAAGGGCATGACCTTGTAACAATAAACGTTGGTTGGGGTCATGAAGCTAGTGTGCTCTATTAGGAAAAATTGTTTTGCCTCAATGGAAATGATTATAATATTAAAACTCTAAGCAATAATATTACAAATAAAAATAGATTGATTAAATAAGGTTACAACTCTATAACTGAAAATTACAAATAAACAAAGAAAAGGAAGAAGATGATGATGAAGAAGAGAATAGTGAGAATACAACTCTAAGCAAAAGATTACAAGTAAAATAAAGCAAGAGAATAAGAAGAAAAGCAATAGAATAAAAAGAAGAACAGAAACACAAGCAAATTCTCACTTACACAACCTAAGTGAAGAGGGTTTGGGATCACCAACTTGAACAAGATTTAAAACCTTTGTCCAAAAGCTTATTTCCCCCTAACTCAAGCACTAAGGGATCTCTCTCAGATATTGGAAAAACTTTCTGGAATTATCAAGCCTCAAGGTGTTTCTAGCCAAGTGCTCTAATGGATAGAAATGTTGTGTCTTACAAGTGAGCTATAGGCTCCTATTTATAGAGTTTAGAGACACCCTTTGAATTTCAAATTCCACCAACCCCCATGGCTATTACCAATGTTTAATTGGATTAATATGGAATTAAAAAAGAGATTTGGGAGTTATTTGGGTTTTTTGAGCCGTTCAACAAAGATTGAAAAAACTGAAAAATTGGTCAGTTTTTGGCCTGTGGCCGCGGCCAGAGACATTAGTGGCCACGGCCACTGGTCTCTGTCCCACAGGCCGCGGCCACCAACCAATTTCATCACTTAAAAATGTGTTGTTTTTCCAAACGGTTCCAAACCCTCCCAAATGACTTTGTAACTCCCAAAACACACTATTGGGGTTAAAATCATATCTCTAACAGCCATATCACATATGGCTTTATGAAATTCATCTCAATATTGTGTAACAACAATTTACACAATAAAGGGTAATATTTGGAAGTTACAAATTTGTAACACCAAATATGTTACATTATTTGGATATATCTCATATATCTAAATAGTGTAACTCTCTATTATATGTTACAATATGTGACACTCTTTGTCACATTTATTTAATCTAAAACATTATATTATAATATAATATAACATGCTCCTGGTCCACCGAGTTCATGGCGATCTGGTTATAGCCCGAGTATGCATCCATAAAGGACATGAGCTCGTGCCCCGCAGTGGCATCTACCAATTGATCAATCCTTAGCAAGGGGAAGCAATCGTTGGGGCAGGCTTTATTCAGATCGGAAAAAGTCGATGCAGGTCCGCCACTTCCCGTTGGGCTTCGGGACCAAAACAGGATTGGCGACCCAGATCGGGTATTTTGCCTCACGAATAAAGCTGCACTTTAAAAGTCGAGCTACTTCCTCTTCTAGGGCCTCAGCTCGAGTCGTGCCCAGGCACCTTTGTTTTTTGGACTTCGCAGGCACATTCTTGTCCAAGTTGAGGGTGTGCATGATGACGCTTGGGCTGATCCCTATCATGAGACTAGGCGAACACATCTAGATTCTCTTGTAGGAATCTTAGCAGCTCCGCCTTCCTCTCATTACACAGGTTTTTCCCAAGCTTTACCACCTTCGAGGGGTCTTTCAGATCGATGTTCACCTCTTCAAGTTCTTCGATGGCCTGGAGCTCAGATCTATCTTCGCCTATCCTGGGGTCGATATCATCATTCAAGGTGATACCCTCCCCCTTCTTGAGGTTTTTCTATCTCAGGAATAGGTCCTACTTCCCGAGATTCCTCATTCCCGCTTCGAATGGTCATCGTCTGCTGCCCGGGTCGTGATTTTCCCTTCATGGAAATGCTATAGCATTCCCTGGCAGTGAGTTGATCACCTCGGACCGTACATATCCTCGTAGAGGAGGGGAATTTGACTATGAGATGGCAGATAGAGGTTATGGCCTCAAATGCCATCAACGTAGGTCGGCCCAGAATAACGTTCTAGGCGGTGGGACAATTGATAACCACGAATTCGAGGAGCTTAGAGACAGTCGGGGCCCTCTCCCAAGGTTATTACTAGCTCGATTGTTCCTATCGCTGCCGACCCTTCTCCGGAAAATCCATACAGCATCATGGAGGTGGCCTTCAGCTCGGTGACAGACAATCCCATTTTCTCCAGCGTAGATCGGAACAGTAGGTTCACCGAACTCCCATTATCGACTAGTATCCTCCTAACTCTCCAGTTGGCGAGTTGGGCATTTATGACTAGAGGATCGTTATGGGGGAATTAGACGTCACTAGCGTCCTCGGTAAAAATGATTGGTTGCCTCTCCAATCATTGTTGTTTGGGTAGATGCTGCTCCAGGACGAATTCCACTCCGTTATGAGCCTTCAACTCATTAACATATCTCTTCTGGGCACCTCTGCTCGTGCCGGCCAAATGGGGGCCTCCGGAGATTATGGATATCTCTCCTCCTATTACAGGAGGAGGGGTATCCTGACTTATCCGGGGCCCGAGCTGATTTACCGGAGCTTCCGGGGCTGGCTGACTAGTAGGAACTCAGTTCCGCGCATATTGAGCCAAAGGTCCGGCTCTGATGAGTGTCTCGATCTCATCCTTCAAATGCCTACAATCATCAGTGTTGTGGACAATGTCGTTGTGGAATCGACAGAACTTGGAAGGGTCCCTCTTAGCATTCTGGTGTTTCAAAGGCTCCGGCTTTTTCCAGGGGAGGCGGGCAGAGTTTTCTAGGAAAATGTGTTCCCTAGTGTTTGTGAGCTCGGTATAAGTCGCGTAGACTGGCTTAAATTTTTCCATGGGCTTGTTCTTCTTCGGACCGTGCTGGCCGCCCTCGTTGCTCCCTTTTCTCTTACCTCCACCCCTTGGTTATTCTGTGCAACGATTTGAGTCATTTTTACGACATCCGTTTCCACTCCAATGGGCTGATCAAGGGTTTGGCTGGTTCCCGTGACCGACGCTTGCGCCTCTTCCAGGTTTATCCATTCCTGGGCCTTGTTCAGGAATTCATCCACGGTGCTGACACCTCTTCTCTATATCTCTTTCCATAGCCCGCCTCCAACGAGGATTCCAGTCCTCAAGGCCATAAGCTTGGAACTATCGTCCGCGTCCCTGGCTCGAGCCGCGACGTTTGCGAACCTGCTCAGGTAAGCTTTCAAAGGTTCCCCGGGCTGTTGCTTCACGTTCGCCAGGGTGTCAGCTTTGACGCAGGCAGCTTGAGAAGTCCGGAACGCCCTCTTGAAGTCAGCAGAAAAATTCTTCCACGAGCTGATGGAATGCTTTTTACACTGCTTGAACCACTGCCTAGCTGGCCCAATCAAGGTGGAAGGGAATATCAAACACCTCCGCTCAAGGCCGATATTATGGGCCATCATCAGGGTATTGAACATACCCAAATGATCTGACGGGTCTCCGTCTCCATCAAACTTAGACAGGTGGGGCACCCGGAAACCCGGCGGGTACGTTGTGGCTGCTATGTTGGGGGCGAAAAGCTCGAGTTCATCCCCCGAGTCATACTCATTTTTCTCCTTTTCTGACAAGAGCTTCTTCATCAGCTCCTCCATCTGAGCTAAACGCTCTAGGGTCTGGTCCTTAATCCCTTGGTTGTTCTAGGGCTGTTCAAAATCCCTAGTTCCATTGTAGGCGTTAGGCGGGTTATTGTCCCTCCAAGGTTGAGCTTGGTTAGGTGGGACATTCCCACTGTCACGTACTTCAGAAAGACCATCCCCTCGGTGAGCATGACTTCCATTTCTAGCCGGATCCCCCCTCTACGAGTTAAGGCGATCTCGAAGGTCGGCCCTCGAGGTGGCCCGAGACTCAAGCGATTACGCAGGTCTCCACCGGATCTGCCACTTCGGTGGCTTCCGGTCCAATAGCTCCCGTTGGAAAAGCTTGGAGCCCACTACTGGGGGTGAGGATCCGGGACCTCCCCGCATGCTCGGTTGCGATGGGAAGGACGGGCAGGGGGAGGATCTCTTCTGTTGCTCCCGTGTGTCGGAATGTATCGAACTAGACGGGGACGAGATAGGTATCTTATCGGTGACGGGGGATGCCTAACTGGTGATGTGATCCTAGTCCCGTCCGGGCGAATCAAATTAGCTCGTGGCCGTTTTACTCTATCATCTCCAGCATCCTGCGCTCGGCGGTTGGACCGTGGCACGGGAGGGCTGGCCGGAGCAGGCTGTCTTCGCAAGCCTTCCCCGGATCTCCTCCGCGAGCTGCCATGAGCCCTTCTGGGCGCGTTCAACGGTGGAACCGAGCTAGGAGTTGAGGTTCGGACTGATCGGATGAATTGCTGATTGGCCCTGGGAAACTCCTCAAACATAGTTTCCTGGTTGTGGTGTGACGTGGGTGCAAAACTCGGGGTTGAGGTTCTGACTGATCGACTGGGTCTGGGCCAATTATCCTTGCCAGACTTGTGAGTCCCACTTTGCCTCTTTCCGACATTAATGTCGGTTGTAAAAGGGGGTAGCCGGGCCAAGACTTCTTCGATTTGCTTACTTGCTCTGGATAGCTGACTCCTCAACTGTATGTTCTCCATCTTTATTGCTGTCAGGAAACCTGGGTTCGGATTTGGCGGTCGGGGCACCGAACTCTCGGTGTCTTCCTGGCCCATCGACTGATTTTCCAATCGCTGCTGGATCTTGGGGTTTTGTTCATCGGATATGGCGGCATGGTGGGCCTCCTGCCCATCATGTTGATCCGCCTCATTACCATGTCTCGAACGAGTAACCACCATGATCAGGTTTTTGCGATAGCACCAATCTAAATTCTCTCAATGAAAGCACCAAACTGTTGATGCGGTTCTTCGCCAACAGGTAATTATACGCATAAGTAGGATGGATTGGTGCTAATTGGTGAACCGTAATATGAAAATAGCTAAATTATAGACTTGAGAAATTAATATCATGGGAAGGTGATCACTCCTTTCTTTTTAGGTGGTTCGAAGGTTAAAATCCCTCTAGTCCATCAGTCGATATTATTGATATCTCTTGGCTATTTCTTACAGAGTATTTCTTTACAAAAATATGCCAACCCCTTGCACTGCCCAGGATCTTGGTATTTATAGGAAGAGGATACCTAGTGTAATGCCCCGAATTCTCCGATGATTTTAACGGCATGAATAGTAGGCCGGGAGGGCCATACTTGCTTAGTTATGTTATTAATTGATAAATGCATGTATATGTTGATTATATTATGATATGATGTGAAATGCATGCACGTGAGTCCATAATTCTCATTACAGGGGTGTGATGGTAATTTGGCCCGTTGAGGGTAATTTGTGTATTTGGGTGCATAACTTGATCTGTGAATGAGATTCCATTATTATGGAGATATATTCGAGCTAAGCAACATGAGACGGTTATTTTTAGTGGATTAGCGGTTTTACCATAATGGGGTCAATTTTGGGGTAATAGAAATGTTCATCTGATGATAGATTGGGAATATTTGAGATCAGGGTGAAATTTTGGAGGTTTTGACTATAATGTCCCCGGGGGTATTTTCAGGACCCCGAGCATTAGGTTTTATTTGAGGTTACTTAAGTTTGAAGTAGCTTATCAGATAGAACATACGATAAGAAAACCTTCCGTTCTCCCTTTTCAAAGTCCGTTTTACCGTTTAAGCCTTTTTGACGAAATCTTGAGTTCTAGGAGTCGGAATCGAGTGAGGATCGAGGCATAGCGATCCTAGGGAAGATTAGAAGCTTCTAAACCGAAGGATTCGACGGAAAACAACCCAATTGAAGGTAATCGAAGTTTAAGTTTTGAGTTTTTCTGAGTTTCTAAGCTTTGAATTGATTTTGTGAATTGTTGAGTTTTCGGTTCATTCGAGCCTTGGGTTTTGAGGGTTTTGATGCATGGGGAAGCTTGGGAAATTTGTTTTGATGATTGGGGTATGTTTAGGTGTGTTTTTGGAGGCTTTGGAGTGTTAGAAACGCGTTTGGGAATGGCCCAGGGTTGGGGGCCGCGACCCTGTTCTTGAGCGCCGCGACCCTAGTTCGATGAAGCAGGTGTCAGGAATTTGTGCTTGCTGGGCGCTGCGGCCCTTGATGGAGGGCGCTGCAGCCCTTGCCTCAGAGAACACTGGGGGCCGCGGCCCAAGGTGCTAGGGCCGCAGCCCTTGCCCTGTTTTCGCCCCGTTTGCTCGTTTTGACCCCGGGAACCTAGTTTTAGGCCTCGGGAGTGTCCTTGCTATTTGGATTAGTTTGGATTGATCTCTTGGAGGCTAGATATTGGTTTGGAACCCTTGATTATCATGATTATTGATGGTATCCCATATGTGTTGTGTTTAGGTGACCGCTAAAGGACTAAAAGCTAAACCGTTCTCAAGGGTCGTTCTTTTGTTCATTCTAGCTCGAATCAAAGGTAAGGGAACTGCACCCCAAGTGTGACATGCATGGATGTTCATGAGGCATGTTGATTGTGAGAATGTGGACATGGATTGGATATAGAATGCTTAGCATATGATGCTCACTTGTGCACGGTACTGACTCATTAGTCAGGTTTGGCAAAGGTGCTAGTATCAACTGTGAAGCTGTGACTTATTAGTCAGGTTCGGCAGTGGTACTGGGCACTGATCACGTTGAGCTGACTCATTAGTTAGGATGACCTTAGCATGTATTACGCAAGCCAATAAGATTTGATCTAATCGATTATCAGCATTGAATGACTCAAAGAGCATCAATGCCAGACCGACCCCGAGGGTCGATGAATGAGATAAGCGCTTGGAGGCTAGTGGCTTACTTAGCAGCCACTCTCCCATTTGAAAACAGTGACGTGCTTGTCAGTCACTCAGTATGGTTTACCAGAACCTGTTGAAGGCTAGTGGCTTACCTAACAGCCACTCTTCCATTTGAACTAGTGACTTGCCTGTCAGTCACTCAGTGTGGTTTATCAGGACCTCATGTGATATTCACTCATTTGTTTAAAGCTTTATGCTCAGTATGGTTATAATGATAATCGTTTGATAATGTTTATGAAAGTGTTATGTTTTCTTGCTGGGCTTTGGCTCATGGGTGCTATGTGGTGCAGGTAAAGGGAAAGAAAAGCTCACCTAGCCTTGAGTGGAGAGCTGATGTGGTGTTGTGTACATATGCGGCCGCTTGACCACCACGGCCAAGGAGTTCTTAGAGGAACTAGGGGGTTTACCCTATTTTGCCGCTTAGGCCGGCGAGATTGTAACTTTACAACTATAGTGACCTTTTTGTACTGAGAACCACTTGTAAATGTTTTGTTTAGCTCTGCAGAGCAGTTTGTAATAAAATCTTCATTTCCTTTTTATTGGTTTTATACCTTAGCCTGTTAATCACACCTAGAGCACGTTTTTGACCAAAGGACTCAGGCAATGAGTCAAATTTCCGGTCCACCGTTCACCGTAACTGTTCTGGGGTAGCCAGGGCGTTACACCTAGGTTGGCAATGGGGTCATCCCGTGATCTCTTTACCCTTCACGTCATCTCTGTGACACTGATGATTAATTCCTAAAACCTTACAGTGAAGTGTGGTCTAATCAATAGGTAAGGAGGGATAATGGGCCGCATGGCCCAAATCAGGCGTGGGATGTTTGAACACGCACGTTTATACTGCACGTTCGAGAATTCAGGAATGGAATAGACACGTGATGTCTGATATATGCACGTTTATATTGCGTGATTGACTTTACAAGGATTCGGGTGTCAGATCTCTGCCGCATCACGAGCTTAACGTAACGCCAGCTCGAGACATCCATACTGCTAACCCGCTGCCTCCGAGTAGCAGTTAACTCTTTAATCAGCTTGGGCTGGACAGATGGAAGCCCGTAACAACAGCTCCGGGTGGACAATTTATGCGTGGCAGATCGAATTAGGCCATTTTCCAGCTCGCCAATAGTGCACGGATGTTTAGGGCGTACAATATATAATAGAATGAATTATACTTCTATAGTATATATAAATATTTATATCAATAATCTTTACATATATACATATAAACACACCCACGGGCGGACCCAGCTAAGGACAAACTGGGTCTATAGACCCATGAAAAAGAAATGAAATGTTTGAATTTTTTTATAAAACAAAAAAAAGGTGTTTATAGACTATTAGACCCAGCTAATATTCGAACTTATGTATGATGTGGGGAAAAGAGCATACATAATCATTCATCCTATGACTTTTTTTGTTATTATTGATTATAATTAATATTTAATTCTATGTAAAAACGTTCTAGCACTAAAAAAAAAAGAAAAATATAAAGTCCCATATTATTTTTAGAGTTAAATTTGTTATAATTCTTATCTATATAATCATCTTATTCAGTTTTATCTAAACAAAAATAATTCTTTAAGACTTTTATAGTTTCATATAAGTATAGTTTTTAATTTTTTAGTAAATTTTAAATTGAAATAGTAATCTAAAAAATTAATAATAGAAGATTTATTGTCGGTTAATCACTTCAAAAATTTGTTATATATTTATTTTTTTCCATATATATGTGTAATTACAATATATATATATGCATGCATATGGACACAAATTATATATAAAAATTTGTGCTATATTCATTTGATATTTGTAATTGTATGGATGGAATGTATATGAATACAAATAATATAAATATAGGAGCTCAAAAATTGATTTATTATGCTAAGATCTTATGAAATTGTGTATTTTTTTAAGTAATGATTGTGATTTATTCATAGTTAATATTCACAAAAAGTAGTATTCATAATTTTAATTAATTTTTTAGCATATTATATTATTTTTTTCTGAAAAAAAAATTGTGCCCCACCTAGAACGAATTACTGGGTCCGTCACTGAACACAACGTTGACATAGATATATATATATATATATACTAGATACAAACAACGTGCATTGCACGTTTGCTTAGTTTAATTTATAGAATTTATTAATTATTTTTATCAAATTTATATTAATATTATATAAATTTGAAATAAATATGTTATTTTAATTAAATAATTTATTTATTTTTATTTAAGTTTATATTTGTTCTAGTTTGTTCTAGTTTTTATTTAAGTATATGGAAGTGACAACAATAGATTATATATTACATATTTAATGTAATTATTAAATATTATACGTAAATTTTAAATTTAAGTTTCTTGCTAGTTTTTTTTAAAAACAATTTGTTACTAATTCACAGTAGATTATATTATATGTTTAATATAATATTATTATTGTTGACGCGGTTCTTCGCCAACAGGTAATTAAGAAAAGAAGAGAAAGGGATTAGTGCTTAGGTTGAACCGAAAAAGATATATGATCTTAGAAATGAAAGGGTGACTCAAGATACGTTTTTTTAAGTGGTTCAAAGGTTAAAAATCCTTCTACTCCACTAGTCAGTATTATTGCTATATACTGGATATTTGATTACAGGGTCTTTCTTACAAGAGAGAATCCAACCCTCATTAACTCCCAGGGTCTCCATATTTATAGGAGAAGGCACCTGGGAGTTGGTAAGAAGGTCATCCCGTGACCTTCTTACCTATCATATCAATTCTGTGACATTCATGATTAATTCCTAAAACATAAGTGTGGTCAAATCAATAGGTAAGGAGATAATGGGCCGCACGGCCCAACCCAGTCGTGGGTGTCTGAATACGCACGTTCCTGCTGCGTGTCCGAGAAGTCAGGGGCATATCAGACACGTGATGTCTGATATGTGCATGTTTACCTTGCGTGTGTTGACTTTACAAAGAGTCATAGCCTCCATATCTAGCTCGTACCACGAGCTGGATACCTAACTCGACCTTCGGCCTTCAGAGTCCGGACTCAAGTCTTAGGCAATCTCGGCGAACCCTTGGGGTTACCTCGAGCTAAGGAGGTATGATCTTATGACAGCACCTCCGGTTTTGGGATATCCACGAGGTAACCATGATTAGGCCGCAGCTCAGCTCGCTAATCAGCCCGTGGGAAAATCAGGGCGTACATCTGCCCCCCAAGCCCCTGCTCGTGGCAAACGACGTCGCATAAGGCTACAGTAGGGGCTTTTAAGCTTCCCCATGAACCCTGCGCATTCCACACTTGACGCATGCACCTAATACATTGAACATCGTGGGTGGTGATGGTACGTCTTCCGAGAACCGCATTTAATGGCCTAGCCTGTGCCCAGCTGTCGTTTCGTATTTCGAGTGGAGGGCCTTGGATCCCACATCAGGGCCATCCAACGGCCCTCTATACGTGATCCTTCACGTATATAAAAGGGGTGGCCACCCTACGCATGGGCCACCCTTTCATTCGAAATTTCTCAGAACTTCTTTCCTTCTTCTCTCTTCATCTCAGAAGAAAAAGAAACCCTTTTCTCTGTGACCGCCATTCTCAGTGTTCAAGAAGCTCAGGCGTGAGGATTCCTTCGAATCTTTGGATACAGCAACTCCTACGAAGCTCCAATCTAGGCGACACCTTCACTCACCTCCCAACCAAACACTGTAAGTCTCCTGACCATGCATGTTTTGAAAATATTTTTCACTGTAGCTTAGGTAAATATTTACCGTAGCCACATGCAAGGGTTTACTGGTTTTTGTGGGTATGAAGGGTGAAAGCCTTTTAGGTTAAGGTATTTTGTTGTAGGAAATCATTTAGGAGTATGGTTTATAGGATGCATTTTCTGGGGAAAATTTCTGGGTAGGAGTTTTGGAATTTTGGGTGCAAAACCGGGTAGCTTAGGGGACACGCTTCACAGGCGGTTTTGCAATTTTTGCCTACTGAAACTTTCCCCCCAAGGAAAATTCTATGCTGACCCTCCTGACACATGAATTCCGAGTAATCGGGGATCTGTTGGGAGCATAGGCGCGTGTTCATTGAACCGCGTGGTCCCACTCTCCACGGGCTGGGCTTACCTCAGCTCGTGCAAATAACATTTGATTTTTCCTCATGCTTGGGTCGCCTTTTCTGAAATATTTTCTTTTGTTCGCTAGGCGACCAGATGGCACCAAAGAGGAATGCTTCCAAGCAGACCGTCAGCAGCTTGGCCTCCCAGCAAGACAAGGGAAAGGCGGTGATGCCGGACTCCCCGATCCCCAACTTTGGGCTGGCAGTGGAGCAGGAGCTCGAGGTGGCTCCTGATGCATTCTTCGAGGCGGAGAAGATCGTCTCAAAGGTCACCGACCAGGCGAAGATCAACAAAATCTTTCTCTCCCACAACATCGCCCTGGGGAGAACATCTGTGGTTGCCTGACCCCCCGCGGAAGGCGAGCGGAGCTGCGCGCCACTCGACGAGGTATTCGTGGCCTAAAGCGGCGAGCATTTCAAGGCGGGGGCATTCCTCCCGTTGGACCAGTATTTCGCGGACTTCCTCAATTATGTGAGGTTGGCACCATTTCAGCTCCCCCCCAACTCTTATCGGTTGTTGGCGGGGTTGAGATATTTATTTTTGAAGCATGAGTGGGAGGTCCCCACTCCAGCGGACATTTTGTACTTTTTCTGCCTCAAGGCCAGCCCGGATCAACGGGGACGAGGCGACGGGTTTTATTACTTGACCCGATTTCCCAACACGGTTGCGGTCATCGAGCTGCCCAGCCACCCCAACGACTTCAAGGATCAATTCTTCATGTCGACGGGGTTCAGGAACTGCGAGCTCCACTACTTCAATCGTCCTCGTAAGTGTTTTTCATCCTTAGCTCGTAAGTTAAGTGTCGTTTTAGCTCCTCTCGTATCCCTTTCTGACTTAGATTAATTCTGCAGCCATCTTCACGAGGATAGAGAAATCTGTGACCCTCGGGGCCCAATACGAGACGTTGGCGGGCTTGCCCCCCAGTGAGAAAGATTACCGCATGCTCATAACAGACGAGACGATGGTAGCCTGCAAGCTGATTTTCCCAAATCAGACTTTGAACCTCAGGAGGCCCCGGGGGCTCCCCCCAGCTCGCGACACCAGACCCATCATCGTGGAGGAGGTCGCGGGAGATGAAGATGAGGAGGATGAGGGCGACGAAGTTCCCCTCGTGAGGAATAGGAAGCGGGCTTTGGAGGTCGCCTAGAGGACGGGCGAGGAGAGGATCCAATCCGGAGCAGCCGCGGGTCCTTCTGGCCAAGGTAACCCTTACATGTTTAGGAGTCTAGATAGGGCCACAGCAGACCCCCGGCTGGCTAGGTTCAATCCTAGGCAGCTCGTCCATCGTCACCGAAGTGATCCGGACTTGAACACAACCCTGCTCCACTGTGTCGACCGGCTCGTGCTGGACTACCAAGATAGCCGGCCTAGGGGTACCGTAGTAGTAGATAACACCCTAGCCTTTAGGTCGATCCTATTCGAGGAGTATGGGACCAACCTTCGGTCATGGCCATCACTCCGGAGGGGTGTCGTAGCTTCGGGGCTTAGGCAATATGTAGAGGAATCTAGCCCTGAGTCAGCCTCGGACCCAGAACTTGCGCCAACTCGGGAAGTAATCAACTTAGATTCTTCTTCTAGCCCGGGGGGTAGGATTCCCTTTAGTATACACATACTTGAATTTTTTTTATTACCCCTTTGTTTTTGTTTCTGTATGATTGCCAACTCTTGTACTAACCATGTTTTCGTTTTGACAGAAGATATGTCTCAGCCCGAGGAGAGCCTGCGAGGTGCGTTCTTCGGGGGGAACCCCCCAGCAGGGGCCGCTGGGCCAAGAATGAAGAGGCTTCGGACGTCCAAGCACGCCGCCAGGACCCCCGCCAAGTCTCCTGCAAAGGAGAAGGAGCAAGCCCCAGCTGCCCAGGTCGTGGGAGCGGTTCCTCCTACTGCAGAGGGAAGCAACATGTCTCCACCCCCTCCGCGAGCTCCGGCCGCCGCCCGGGACGCAGGAACGGAGATCGGGACTTCGGCGATTGTACCCTCTGAGGTACGCATCCCAGTCAATCCCCAGGATCTGGAGAAGATCCCAGAGGCCTTCCGGGGAACGGTGTATGAGTCGGCGAACTACGCCGTCAGCCACATATACAAGTTCAACGAGAAGGAGCTTCGGGCCATCGAGACAATGAGCCCGGTGGGCGTGCTGGAGTCTTCACTGGGCATGACCCTAACGGTAAGCTGACTCTACCCTTTCATGGCTTTTTATTATTGCACTTTGCCCTATTTTTTCTCTCTTTTTTCTAAGGCAATTGTCTTTTCACCTTCGCAGAGCGCCGTTGCCCTTCACCGGAGCATCGCCAGGACCAAAACTCAGCTTGAGGACATGAGGAGCGAGCACCAGACCTCCCTGCAGGCGGCTAAGGATGCCTTGGCGGCCTCGCAGGCCGAGTTGGAAAAAACCCGCTCGAAGGTCCAAGAGCTCGAGACCTCCCTCGCCACCTCGCGGACAGACCTAGAAGCCGCGAAGGCTGAGGCTCAGGCCGCCCTAAAGGCCGAGTAGACAACTTCGGAAAAGTCCCTGGAAGACCTGTTCTACCATTGTTGGGCCTACAATCCAGACGCTGACTTCTCCTTCCTGTCAGCGAGCCTCTGGGTTCGCTTGCTGGTGAAGTTCCAAGCTCGCCTTGATAAAGAAGCGCCCTCCGAGGCCGGGGAAGGCTCTGACGCAGCTGAGCAAGGCGAGATGGCGACCTCCAAGGGGCCACCTGGCGGAGCCTAGGGCGTTTCTTCTCTTGTGCCCTTCACTATTTTTTTAATATTTTTTGTGTAACCTTTGCATGAGGTGCTTCCACCTCGAGACAATTTGATTCAACGTTTTTAATTGATCCTCTTTCTTGCCCTTACGCATTTTGGTTACAAATTTTTGAAAAACTTAGTTCGCGTTAATGTTTATCCATATCTCGAGCTTTCTAGGAAGAACAACGATCAATAGATTTAAATCAACTTCTAAGTTTTATGACCCGGTTATGACCAGGAACTTAATTTGAAAACTTAGTTCGCGTTAACTTTTATCCATATCTCGAGCTCTTTAGGAAGAACAACGATCAATAGATTTAAATCAACTTCTAAGTTTTATGACCCGGTTATGACCAAGAACTTAATTTGAAAACTTAGTTCGCGTTAACTTTTATCCATATCTCGAGCTCTTTAGGAAGAACAACGATCAATAGATTTAAATCAACTTCTAAGTTTTATGACCCGGTTATGACCAGGAACTTATTTTGAAAACTTAGTTCGTGTTAACTTTTATCCATATCTCGAGCTCTTTAGGAAGAACAACGATCAATAGATTTAAATCAACTTCTAAGTTTTATGACCCGATTATGACCAGGAACTTATTTTGAAAACTTAGTTCGCGTTAACTTTGATCCATATCTCAAGCTCTTTAGGAAGAACAACGATCAATAGATTTAAATCAACTTCTAAGTTTTATGACCCGGTTATGACCAGGAACTTATTTTGAAAACTTAGTTTGCGTTAACTTTTATCCATATCTCGAGCTCTTTAGGAAGAACAACGATCAATAGATTTAAATCAACTTCTAAGTTTTATGACCCGGTTATGACCAGGAACTTAATTTGAAAACTTAGTTCGCGTTAACTTTTATCCATATCTCGAGCTCTCTAGGAAGAACAACGATCAATAGATTTAAATCAACTTCTAAGTTTTATGACCCGGTTATATCCAGGATAGGACTTAGTTAGCGTTAATCCTTATCAATATCTCGCGATTTTTAAGAAAAACAACGGTCAATCGATATGAATCAACTTTTAAGTCATTAAGGAGACCTGGTTATATCCAGGTACCATATGCCCCCCAAGTAACTGGGAAATGGTCTTTCGTGGTTACTTTAGATTACACTTGCAAACATGTACAAAAAGTTGATTCTCATTCATACATAAAAAATGGCCTTCCAGGCCTTACAAGTGAATCATTGATAATATTTCTTTAAATGGATGGCGTTCCAAGTCCGCGGGACTGCCCCTCCATCAAGCCGAGCTAACTTATAAGTTCCCTCCTTAATGATTTCGATGACCTGGTATGGTCCTTCCCAATTTGGTCCCAAGACTCCATCTTTGGGATCTTTCCCGGCCAGGAAAACTCTCCTTAGGACCAAGTCGCCAACGCTAAAGGCGCGCTTTTTGACTTTGGTGTTGAAGTAGCGAGTGATTTTCTGCTGATAATGGGCAAGCTGGAGTTGCGAATCTTCTCGCCTTTCATCAACTAGGTCAAGGGAATTGCACAGTAGCTCGTGGTTTCGGTCCTGGTCGTAAGATTGGACCCTATGCGAAAGCACTTTAACCTCCACGGGGAGGACTGCCTCACTCCCAAAGGTTAGGGAAAAAGGAGTATGACCCGTAGGAGTCCGATGTGAGGTCCGGTATGCCCATAGGACCTGGGGGAGCTGTTCTGGCCAGACCCCCTTCGCTTCATCTAATCTCTTCTTGAGGCTCGCCTTTAGAGTCTTGTTGACAGCTTCGACCTGGCCATTCGCCTGAGGATAGGCCACGGAGGAGAAACTTTTCACAATTCCGTACCTTTCACAAAACTCAGTGAACAGGTCACTGTCGAACTGAGTACCATTATCGGAGACAATCTTCTTGGGCAGGCCGAATCGACAGATAATGCTTTTAACCACGAAGTCAAGCACTTTTTTGGACGTTATCGTTGCCAAAGGTTCTACCTCAACCCACTTCGTAAAGTAGTCGATGGCTACCACGGCGTAACGGACCCCGCCCTTTCCAGTGGGGAGGGCGCTAACCAAGTCTATCCCCCAAACGGCAAACGGCCATGGGGACGAGATCATCTTTAGCTCAACTGGAGGAGCTCGGGCAACTGCGGCGAATCGCTGGCACTTGTCGCAGTTCTTCACGTATGAGATTGAGTCTTTGGACAGAGTTGGCCAGTAATACCCTTGCCTCAGGACCTTTAAGGCCAAGCTCTGCCCCCCAGTGTGGTCTCCGCAAAAACCCTCATGCACCTCCTGCAGGATGGCCTTTGCTTCACCTGGAAGAACACATTGTAGGAGAGGCAGGGAGTGCCCACGCCGGTATAACACCCTGTCTACTATCGTATACCTGGGAGCTTGATAGAGTACTCGCCGTGCATCATTACGCCCTTCAGGCAGCTTTCCCTCGACGAGATACTCAAGGATGGGGGTCATCCAGGTCGGCCTGGCGTCGATCATCTCGACCTCCGTCCTTACTTCTTCTATACTTGGTTTCTCCAAGAATTCTACTGGTACTAACCCCAAGGTCTCCGTCTCCCCAGAGGTGGTGAGCTTGGCAAGAGCATCTGCGTTAGCGTTCTGCTCCCAAGGTATCTGTTCGATCGAGCCTCGCTCAAACGTGGACAGCTCAACTTTTACCTTTGCCAGATAGGCGGCCATCTTGGGTCCCCGTGCTTGATATTCGCCCAGAACCTGTTTTACCATGAGCTAGGAGTCATTGAAGCACTGGACGGAGCCCGCCTTCAACTCCTGGGCTATCCTCAGCCCGGCCAGCAAAGCTTCGTATTCGGCCTCGTTGTTAGAGGCCTTGAACTTGAATCTCAGTGCCGAGTGGAATCTATGTCCCTCGGGGGATATCAAAATGATTCCAGCTCCGGAGCCGTTCTCGTTGAATGAACCATCCACAAAGATCTTCCACGACGCCTGGGACGAGGTGACCTGGGGTGAGTCTTCTGCGGGATCCTCCTGGAATCCCGTGCATTCTGCCATAAAATCGGCCAGGGCCTGACTTTTTATAGCAGTTTGCGGAGTGTACAGAATCTCGAACTGACTGAGTTCGATGGCCCACTTTAACAAACGTCCCGATGCTTCAGGTTTTTGCAAAACCTGCCTTAAAGGCTAATCGGTCATGACGTGTATCGAGTGGGACTGGAAGTACGGTATGAGCTTTCGAGAGGTCGTGATGAGGCAGAACGCCAATTTCTCCATCAACGGGTATCGTGATTCAGCTCCGAGAAGTCTCTTGCTGATGTAGTAGACTGGTCTCTAAACTCGGTCTTCTTCTCGTACCAACACGGCACTAGCTGCATCCTCAGTGATAGCCAGGTGGAGAGAAAGAGGCTCTCCTGCTTTGGGTTTGGATAATACGGGTGGCTCGGCCAGATGTGCCTTCAGGTCGAGGAATGCGCTTTCGCACTCTTCTGTCCATTCGAACTTCTTGTTTCCTCGGAGCAGGTTGTAGAATGGCAAACATTTATCGGTGGACTTGGAAATAAACCGATTGAGGGCTGCCACTCTTCCTGTCAGGCCTTGGACATCTTTTCGCGACCTGGGCGAGGGAAGCTCGAGCAGTGATCTGATCTTGTCGGGGTTTGCTTCGATTCCTCGGGTATTGACTATGAAGCCCAGGAACTTCTCGGACGCAACTCCAACAGTGCACTTCTGTGGATTAAGTTTCATGCCATACTCCCGTAGTATCCTAAAGCATTCTTCCAGGTCGGAAACATGGTCGTCGGCAGTCTTTGACTTGAATAGCATGTCATCAACGTACACTTCCATGTTTTTTCCGATCTGGTCCGCGAACATTCTATTGACTAACCTTTGGTAGGTAGCTCCGGCGTTCTTCAGCCCGAACGGCATGACCTTGTAACAATAAACGTTTGTCGGGGTCATGAAACTGGTGTGTTCCTGGTCCGCCGGATTCATGGCGATCTGATTGTAGCCTGAGTACGTGTCCATAAAGGACATGAGCTCGTGCCCCGCCGTGGCATCTACCAGCTGGTCAATCCTTGGCAGTGGAAAACAATCCTTGGGGCAGGCTTTATTCTGGTCGGAGAAGTCTATGCAGGTCCGCCATTTTCCGTTGGGCTTCGGGACCAGCACGGGGTTGGTGACCCATATTGGAAACTTGGCTTCACGGATAAAGCCACATTTCTTGAGCCGGGCCACCTCTTCCTCCAAGGCTTCAGCCCGAGCTGTTCCTAGGCGTCTTTGCTTCTGAGACTTGGTGGGAATGCTTTTATCCAGATGAAGTGTATGCATGATGACACTCGGGCTGATTCCCACCATGTCCTCGTGTGACCATGCAAACACGTCTAGGTTATCCCGCAGAAATTTAGTCAGCTCCTCCTTCCTCTTGCTACAGAGGTTCTTCCCGAGCCTGATCATCCGTGATGGGTTCTGCGGATCAATGTTCACTTCCTCGAGCTCCTCAATCACTTGGAGCTCGGATCTGTCCTCGCCTATTCGGGGGTCAATATCCTCACTTAAGACGACATTTTCCCCTTCGGCGCTTTGAGGTTTTTCAATCTCAGGATTAGCTAAGGGTTCCTGAGATTCCTCTTCACCACCTTGAATGGCCATTGCCAACTGCCCGGGTTTAGATTTTCCCTTCATAAAAATGATGTAGCATTCCCTGGCAGCGAGCTGATCGCCGCGAACAGTGCATATTCCCGTGGAAGTAGGGAATTTCATCGCGAGGTGGCGAATGGAAGTGACGGCCTCAAACGCCATGAGCGTAGGTCACCCCAAGATCGCGTTGTATGCAGCGGAGCAATCGATGACCACGAATTCGAGGAGCTTGGAGACTGTCCGAGATCCTTCTCCTAGGGTGATCACCAGCTCGATCGTCCCTATTGCTGCTGATCCCTCTCCCGAAAAACCATACAGCATCATGGAGGTCACCTTCAGCTCAACGACGGTTAAACCCATCTTTTCTAACGTGGATCGGAACAGGAGGTTCACTGAGCTCCCATTGTCGATCAGCACCCTCCTCACTCTCCGATTGGCGAGCTGAACTGCCACGACCAAAGGGTCATTGTGAGGGAATTGGACATGGCCCGCATCTTCCTCCGTAAAAATGATCGGTTGTCTCTCCAACCGCTGCTGCTTTGACTGGCGCTGCTCCGGGACAAACTCTACTCCATTATGAGCCTTTAGTTCGTTCACGTATCTCTTCTGGGCACCCCTGCTCGTGCCGGCCATGTGCGGACCTCCAGAGATGGTGGATATCTCTCCTCCAACCACGGGAGGAGGGACGTCCTGATCTACCCGAGACCCAGGCTGATTGGCCGGGACTTCTGGAGCAGGTCGACTTGCTGGAACCCTATTCCGCGCGTATTGAGCCAAGGGGCCGGCTCGGATGAGAGTCTCGATCTCATCTTTTAGATGCCTACAATCGTTGGTATTGTGGCCAACATCGTTATGAAAACGACAAAACTTGGAGGTGTCTCTCTTCCCCTTATGATGCTTTAATGGCTCCGGCCTCTTCCAGGGGACTCGAGTAGAGTTAGCTAGGAAGATATTCTCCCTAGACTGGGTGAGCTCTGTATAAGTCGCAAAGACGGGCTTGACTTTGTCTACGGACTTATTCTTCTTTTGGCCGTGTTGACCGTTTTCGCCATTTCCCTTTCTTTTGCCTCCACCGGGCTGGTTGTTCTGTGTGACGTTTTGGGTCGCTGCCATGACCTCCATCCCCACTCCAGCGGGCTGTTCGGGGACCTGGCTGGTTCCCGCAGCTGAGGCTTCGGCTTCCTCCAAGTTAATCCATTCTTGGGCCCTGTTAAGGAATTCGTTAACCGAGCCGACTCCCTTCCTTTGTATATCCTTCTAGAGATCTCCTCCGACGAGGATTCCAGTTCTCATGGCCATGAGCTTGGAGCTATCATCCGCGTCTCTGGCCCGAGCAGCGATGTTCACAAATCTGCTCAGGTAGGCCTTCAGAGTCTCGCCGGGCTGCTGCCTTACGTTAGCCAGGGAGTCGGCCTGAACACGGGCGGCCTGGGAGGCTCGGAATGCCCTTTTGAAATCTGCTGAGAAAGTCTTCCAGGAGCTGATTGACTGTCTTTTACTTTGCTTGAACCACTGCCTGGCAAGTCCAGTCAGTGTGGAAGGGAAGATTAAACATCTCAGCTCGGGACCAATGTTGTGGGCCATCATTAGGGTGTTGAACATCCCTAGATGGTCCGATGGGTCTCCGTCCCCATTGAACTTTGACAAGTGCGGCATACAGAAACCAGATGGGTACGCCGTTGCTGCTATGCTGGGGGCGAAGAGTTCCATCTCATCCCCTGAATCATATTCATCTTTTTATTTTTCTGACAGGAGCTTCCTCATCAGCTCCTCCATCTGAGTCAGGCGCTCGAGGCTTTGGTCCTGATGTCCGTGGTTATTCCGGGACTGTTCAACAGCTCCGGGTCCATTGTACATATTTGGTGGGTTATTGCCCCTCCTATCTTGAGATAGGTTATTTGGGACATTCCCTCCGTTACGTACTTCGGACAGGGCCCCCCCTGAGCGAGCGTGGCTATCTCCTCCTGCTGGTTCCCCCCTATGAGAGTTAAGGCGATCTCGCAGGTCGCCTCCCTGGGTGGTTTGATGACTTTGTGCCGAACTCAAACGTTGACGCAGGTCTCCCCCAGAGAGATCACTCCGGTGACTGCCGGTCCAGTGGCTCCTGCTAGATAGGCTTGGAGTCCGCCCTTGGTGGTGATGATCTGGGCTTTCCCTTGGCACCCTGCTACGCCGGGAAGGTCCAGCTGATGGTGGGTTTCTCCTACTACTCCCATAGGCTGGGATATCTCGGACGGGCCGAGGAGGAGACGGATATCTGATTGGAGACGGAGGATGCCTGACTGGAGAAGCGATCCTAGTTCCGTCAGGACAGATCAAATTTGGTGGGGGCCTTTCGGCCCTGCCAACCTGCTGGTCCCGCGCCTGGCGATCTGGACAAGGCGCAGGACGATTGTTGGGGACGGGCTGATGCTGTGAGCCCTCCCCGAATTTCCTTCGGGAATTTCCTCGAGCTCCCCTTGGCGCTCTCGAGGATGGCTGGGAGCTAGGAGTTGACGTTCTGACCGAACGGCTGTATTGCTGTTGCCTGGCTCCAGGCACTTCTTCGAAGCTTGCCTCTCGATGGTGTGATGAGGGAGTGGAGTTGGCTATCGGAAGTCTATCCGATCGGCTATGCCTGGACCGGTTACCTCAGCGAGACTTAGGAGCCTCGCCTTGCCTCTCTCCAGCATTAGCGTCGGTTGTGAGAGGGGGTAGTTGGGCCAGCACATCCTTGATATGCTGGTTAGCTATTGCTAGCTGGCTCCTCAGCTGAGCGTTCTCCATCTCCACCGCCGTGTAATAACACGGGTTTGGATTAGGTGGCCGGGGGGCCGAACTTCCGGTGTCATCTTGGCCCACCGGCTGCTTTCCTGGCCGCTGTTGGGCCTTAGGAACTTGTTCACCAGGGGTGGCAGTATGATGAGCCTCCTGCCCATCATGTTGTTCTGTCTCGTTACCGTGCCTGGATCGAGTAGTCACCATAGTTGGGTGTTTGTGACAGCACTAACCAAACTTGCTCTCAACGAAAGTACCAAACTGTTGACGCGGTTCTTCGCCAACAGGTAATTAAGAAAAGAAGAGAAAGGGATTAGTGCTTAGGTTGAACCGAAACAGATATATGATCTTAGAAATGAAAGGGTGACTCAAGACACGTTTTTTTAAGTGGTTCAAAGGTTAAAAATCCTTCTACTCCACTAGTCAGTATTATTGCTATATACTGGATATTTGATTACAGGGTCTTTCTTACAAGAGAGAATCCAACCCTCATTAACTCCCAGGGTCTCCATATTTATAGGAGAAGGCACCTGGGAGTTGGTAAGAAGGTCATCCTGTGACCTTCTTACCTATCATATCAACTCTGTGACATTCATGATTAATTCCTAAACCTGACACATAAGTGTGGTCAAATCAATAGGTAAGGAGATAATGGGCCGCACGGCCCAACCCAGTCGTGGGTGTCTGAATACGCACGTTCCTGCTGCGTGTCCGAGAAGTCAGAGGCATATCAGACACGTGATGTCTGATATGTGCACGTTTACCTTGCGTGTGTTGACTTTACAAAGAGTCATAGCCTCCATATCTAGCTCGTACCACGAGCTGGATACCTAACTCGACCTTCGGCCTTCAGAGTCCGGACTCAAGTCTTAGGCAATCTCGGCGAACCCTTGGGGTTACCTCGAGCTAAGGAGGTATGATCTTATGACGGCAACTCCGGTTTTGGGATATCCACGAGGTAACCATGATTAGGCCGCAACTCAGCTTGCTAATCAGCCCGTGGGAAAATCAGGGCGTACAATTATAATAAGTTAATTTAAGTTTAATTAAATTTTATTTAAATTATAAAACATATGATTTTATTATTTTTAAATTATTATCATTATAAAATATCTCAAAAATATCATATTTTAATTCATTTAATTATTTATTATTTTTAAATATTTATCATTGTAAAATATCTCAAAAATATCTTACTTTAATTTTGTTAATTATTTATTTATTTTATTTAAGTTTAATTGTTTACAAACTACCGTTAAATATAAGAATATTCTGTTAAATATAAGAATATTCCATTAAAGTTAACCTTTAAAAAATAAAAACCGTTAAAACCAAGAATTTCCGTTATCTACACACTTATTATATATAGATATATTTATATGTCTACATGACATATATATAAAATGCAATGATATTTAAAAAGAAATTAATAATAGAAATAAAATAAGAATAGAAAAAATAATAGACATTAGTTGTTGACGCCGTTTTTCGTCAACAGATAAAAGAAGAGCACAAAAACAATGAATAACGATGGCCAAACGAAACAAACAAATCAAGCACATGGTTTTTTACGTGGTTCAGCAGTTAAATCTGCCTAGTCCACGAGTCTCTGTTATTAATCTTAAGATTATCTCTGAAAAATTCTTTAGCATGAATTCTCCAGAGTTTTCTCTCAAGGATCAGAATTTCGGTCCATTACAATGGTGTATGGCTTCTCTATTTATAGAGAAGGATGCAGAATACTATCCCACATATTTTGGGTAGTTACTCTTTTGTGAATAAAATAAATGGCTTTAAATGCCTTTAATCAGATAAAAAAGGAAATGTCCCTGAAGACCAGGAAACGCATAACTGACTAAATAATATCCCACGATTCTTGGGGATTTAAATTAATAAATGAGGATTACATCTCATGTTTATAATACTTGTAGATATTCAAGGTGGTTATAGCGTATCTCCAAGGCTTTAGCATCTTAGGTTTCACGTCATTGTGCGAGCCACTGACATCTCCCGAGCTAACATTGCTTTCGAGATAGTACATCGAGCTCAAGACCCCTGCTCCGAAGTTGTTCCTGAAGATGAGGGTGTTCTCAGAGCTACCTTTCGAGATCGAGATCATTTTGAGGTCACCACATTCGAGATCATATATCGTACTTTGCAGACTCGATATACCATCCTGGAGCATCCCCCAATCCTTGCGAGACCATTTGTTGCGAACTCAGCTTTCGAGGTCACATTCACTATGGCTCGAAATCTGGGTATAACATCTTGCCCCCTCAAAAGTATTTGTTCGAATCCTAAGAGAAGGAAACTTTTGAACTACCTTTTCTGGGAACCGTACCGTCATACACTTTTGAAAATGGACACGTGTCAGCTGGGTATTGCTCACTTTAGGTACTTGAGTACCTTGGGAACACGCCCATGATCGTCCGTCTGACAACTTTTCGGCGCCTTCTTGTCATTGATCCCCATCCGTTCGATCTAGTGAGAATTTCACTCGACGCTCCTGATTAATTCCATTTTCCCACCTATATATACAAGACCCCCCTCTCCGTCTTCTTCTTCACGTTTGTTCATCGTAAGCAAGAAAAGAAAAACAACCAGAGAACCAGAGACTCTCCTAAAAAGCTTCTGTCCCGCGCATGTTTTCTCGACCCAAGAAACAAAGAAATCCTGGTCTGTTCGAGTCAGTGAGTTCCTTCTTGCAACCTCTTCTCCAATCGACGATTTCGCTGCAATCACCATCACTGTGTAAGTATGCCATTTTTTTTGTTTGTTGTTTTTTTGTTTTTTTTTTTACTGTTTTTGCTGTGTATGCTAGTTTACGTTCTTAGCATAATAAGATAGGGGGTTTCGTATCACTGGTTTATATCCAGTTTTAACGTTTGAGCGAAGTTTCAACTTTCTGGGTTTTGAAAATTTTAGGCCATGTTTCTTGTACATTAAGTTTTCGGGTAAAAACCCTTGTCCTTGACAAATGCACGAAACCCAAGAATGCCCTTCCTGGCTAACCGCCACCTTTCTTTCCCTTGAATTTCGGGATTTTCAAAAGATCACCCACGCTCCTTTTCTTTCCTGTGGAACACACGCTCTGACTCTTTAGTAAGGGTCTCAATATTTAATTTTTTGTTCCTAAATCCCCGAGCTCATACCATCGAGCTCGTGATTCTTGCATGCATGGCCCTCACCATTTTTTCTTTCTCGTTAGATGTCACAGAATCTGGAAAGACGGTGGGGGTCATTGCGAGCCATCCTTTACGAGCCTAAATCTCCAAGCCCAGAATCGTTGTTCGCCCGGAATCAGCGTCGGATAAAAGAATACGAGCTTGCGCGCGAGCAAGAGGACACTCGAGCCCACTATCGCCGTCAGATAGACGAGGTCATTGAAAAGAAGAGAAGAGTTCTTCGGGAGGCCATCTATCCGGAGCCCAACCCAGGACCTAGGCCAATCCCCCTTGACCCTGCGTTAAAAGTCACGGTTGCATATCATCCGGGGGAACTTCAATTTTCTTTAATGGCGGAGCCTTCGTCTTCGCAGCCTAGGAGGGAGATGTTCGAAGTCGAGTTCTACCAGAGCTCGGTTACCACCACCGACCAAATAACTGACATCTTGGCCCTCCATGGCCTTAGTTCGTTGGACACCCTGAAGTGTCGAGCTCCGGCTAGTCATGAACAGAGCTGTTTCGCCCCTGGGGGCCGCGATGCCAATGTGAAATACGCGGCCTGGAGCCAGGAACATATAAGGGCGGGAGCTCTGCTGCCCTTGAAGTCCTTTTTCAGAGACTTCATTGATTTCGTTGGGTTGGCTCCATTCCAACTCAACACCAATTCGTACAGGGTGCTATCTGCCCTGAGGTCCTTGTATCACGAGCTGCAGTGGAAAGGACCTTCACCTCAAGAGATTTTATATCTCTTTTGTTTGAAAAGTAACCCCTCCCGAACTCGGGGAGGGGATGGTTTTTACTACCTCTCGAGCCATCCCAAAGAGACGAAGATTTTTGAAGATCTTCCCAACCACCCTCCTGACTCCAAAAAGGCTTTTTTCTGGACAGACGGTCTGTCCCCGTCTCGACATCGTTCTTTCAGGCGGATTCGTAAGTACTCTTGTTACTTTTTTTTTTTTTTGAGCTCGGAGTTTTAGCCCTTAAGACCATACTTAGCTGAAATGTGCTTCGCCTTTCAGCTAATTTTCAACGTCCCTCCCCCTCCAAGACAATGAGGGAACACAGAGAGGCCTTGCTCCGACTTCCTTATGGTAGGAGGTCTCTCTCGTATCTTCTTCATGAGGACCAGCTCCGAGCCTGTGGGTTGTTGGGAGAAGGCCAGTCAACCTCTGACTGGTCTAACAAAAAATACGAACGTTGGGAGGAGGTGCCACAGCTCACAAGCACCCTTCTTCCGAGGAGAGAAAAGAGGGCATCTCTCCCAGTTCGCTTGAGGAGTCCGCGATCTGGGAATGAAGCCAACGACGAGGCCTCGAGCTCGGACTCAGATGAAGGTAAAACCCTTCCTACTTCGAGAATGTGGTCCCCTACTTTGCTAAAACACAGGCCCAATAGGTTAGTCTCGTGCCCACAGGATAGATACCACTTCTACATATGGAGTTGGGTAGACGACTGTGTCCATAGGTTTGATAGTGGGCTCGGGAAATATGACACTATGTACACCACGGACGAGGTGTGGAATGGGATAGCCGTGCAGTATGGGACCAATGATTATAGGGACCTCTCGAGGTTATCACCAACTTATAGGGAAGGCACTCCCCCCGCCTCTTCTGAAGACGGGGGAATTTCATGGTCCCCAAGCTCGAGCTCGGGGGAAAGTTCCACTTAGGTTTTTTCTACCATCACTCTATACGTCTGTGATACTGAAGTAACTTGTACACCTCTTTTATTGACTCACTGTGTTGACTTGTGCAGGCGAGATGGACTCCGACCTTGACACCCTTATTGACAATGCGGGTGCCAAGAGGAGCAAACGCTCCAGGGCAGGGGCACTGAAAACCAGCCAGCCGGGGAAAGGCTCCAAGAGATCTAAGAAAACGCCTCCTCCTCCCCCGCCGGCTTCGAGCTCTGCTGCTGCATCGACTGGCCAGACTAGCGCCCCCACGACGATGCCATCCTCGCAGGCCGTCGTCTCTGCGGTGGCACCGGCCTCGCTGGCTGGTACCCCTGTCGTGGTTGAGTCCCAAACTCCTGTGGTGGGTCAAACGTCTTCTGCTCAGCTCGCCAAGAGACCTTCTGCTTCTCGAGCTCAGAAGCTAACCATCTCCACCCATATGGACTCATATGTGGTGGATAACGCTGCCGGACCTCATGGATCTACGCTGATTTCGGATGTCATGTCCCGGATCGGCCAGAGCTACGGCAGTTTCGAAGCTCCCCAGTGGCAGTGCCTAACTGGCATCCGAGACCGCACTGTTCTCTACGAGAAGAGTATCGAGCACACCGCTGCAGTAATTATTTTTCCATATTTCTTTCGCTTGTATCCATGCTGTCTAGAGGCTAATGGTGGTTTCTTCCTTTTTTTCAGGCTCTTGCCTTCACGGCCCAGCTCAACTACGAGCTTAATAACAAGATCCATTCGAGTAGGACTCATGCCCAAGAGGCGAAGGACCTCCACCTTAGAGCGAACGATGATCTGAAGGTGGCGAATGCTAAGCTCGAGATAGTGGTTAAGGAGCGTGAGGATATGGCCAAGGAGCTCGGAAAGCTGAAAACTGAACTCGAGGAGCAAAAGAAAGATAACATCCAGCTTCGGGAGACCAATAAGAAGCTCGAGGAGGACAAGACCGCCACCTTCGACCTTATAGAGGATGTCAAAGCTCGCCTTACTGCCGAGTACAAAGAAAAGAAGGAAAAGGCGGTCGATTCAGCCATGTACCGGATGTGGGCTTATAACGAAGAGCTGGACACCAGCTTTTTGGGTCCCCACGAGGCGCCGTTTCTTGAACGATGGAATGCTCGGCTCGAGAAGGAAGAGGCTGAACGGCTTGAGAAGGAGAAGGCTGAGCAGCTCGAGAAGGAAAAGGCTGCTCCGGGCACCGTTTCGGAGGAAGCTCAGGAGGATAGTCATGCTATTCGTCCTGAGGGGTCCGGTGCCACTGATGCTGAGAAGGCCAAGGAGACTCCTCTTCTTTGAATCTGGCCTTGGGGAGATCAGTTATCGGGGCTGCGTCCCCTTATTTCTGTAATTATTTTAATTTATGTCCACGGAGATGATACAATTCCCTTTACTATTCTTTTATATGCTTTACATTTCTTGGCTCGAAATATTTTGCACATTTTTATATTGATGAACCAGTTATGTTTATTTATTCATACAAACATAGTTTGGATTTTAGGCTCGAAATTCGATGCATTCATGCATAGTTTATTCGAATTATCCGCTTCCGACCTCGTTACTTATCAAGGTCAGATATTACTTTAACCATGAACTCAAGAGTACTTATATGGTGTGTAATATGAATGATTTGGTTATATCTTTTTTTTTTGTTTAGTCACTTTTCCTCATCCTCAGTTTTTGTTCCGAGGTTAAGAGTTCGAAACTATTTTTCTTTAAGATATTCCAGCCTCGATCTCGACTTATCTCGAAATAGGTTTAGGTTCCTACTTATCATCGATTAATTTTTTGGCTGGTTTGTTCCAGACTTGTTAAGTTTGCACATCTGGTTAACTCCAAACGTTTTAGGTTTTTGGTAGTTCGGTTATGTCCGAACTATCTAAGCTCGCGTACTTGGTTATCTCCAAATACTTTTATCTTTTTGATAAGTCGGTTATGTCCGAACTATCTAAGCTCGCGTACTTGGTTACATCCAAATACTTTATGTTTTTGATAACTCGGTTAAGTCCGAACTACCTAAGATTGCGTACTTGGTCATATCCAAATACTTTATGTTTTTTATTTTTTAAACTGGTGGTATGTATACCAATGATGCCCCCTTAATATCCTATGAGTGTGACCATAGGTTATTAAATTAAGAGAGATTGCAAAAATAAAAATAAATTACATGTGAAACAAAGCAGACCCTTTATTTGATGAAATTCAAAAACAAACTAAATGCAGATAGAAAATCATGGTTACAGGCGACACTTTCTACACTATTGATAATATGGTCTAAGGTGTTCGCCATTCCATGCTCGAGGTATCAGGCTCCCATCTAATCTCGCAAGTTTGTATACGCCAGGTCGGATGACTGACTCTATCTGGTATGGTCCTTCCCAGTTCGGCCCGAGCACCCCAGCTGCTGGATCTCGGGTTGCTAAGAATACTCGTCTCAAAATCAGGTCTCCCACTCCGAACTTTCGATCTCGAACCCTCTTATTGAAATATCTCGTGGTTCGTTGCTGGTAAGCAGCATTTCTCAGCTGAGCCTCTTCTCTTTTTTCTTCGATCAAGTCTAGGGTTTCTTCGAGCTGAGTATGATTGGAACTTTGATCGTAAATCTGAGTTCGGATCGTCGGAATTTTGACCTCGATGGGCAACATCGCCTCGCAGCCGTACGCTAGAGAGAACGGAGTATGTCCTGTTGATGTCCGAGCTGTAGTCCTATATCCCCAAAGGACTTGAGGCAATTCCTCGGGCCATCGTCCCTTTGCCTCTTCTAACTTTTTCTTTAGAGAGCTCTTGAGAGTTTTGTTAACGGCTTCGACCTGACCATTCGCTTGAGGGTGAGCCACTGATGAAAAACTCTTTATTATACCGTTCTTGTTACAAAAGTTGGTGAATAAGTCGCAATCGAACTGGGTTCCGTTATCAGATACAATCTTTCTTGGTACTCCATATCGGCATACGATGTTTTTTACCACGAAATCAAGGATCTTTTTCGAAGTTATGGTCGCCAATGGTTCAGCCTCCGTCCATTTCGTGAAGTAATCAACGGCGACCACAGCATATTTTACCCCGCCTTTGCCAGTTGGGAGTGAGCCTATGAGGTCGATGCCCCATACCGCGAAAGGCCATGGGGATGTCAACATGGCCAGTTCGGAAGGTGGAGCTCGGGGTATCGTGGCGAATCTCTGGCATTTGTCGCACTTTTTCACGTACTCGAAAGAGTCCGTTTTTATGGTTGGCCAGAAATATCCTTGGCGTATAATCTTCTTGGATAGGCTATGCCCCCCGGTATGGTCTCCGCAGAACCCTTCATGAATTTCTTCAATGATCTTCTTAGCCTCGGGAGGAGTTACACATCTAAGCAGCGGCATGGAGTACCCTCTTCTGTATAACTTTCCATCCAGAATGGTGTAACGAGGAAGTTGATACATCAACCTTCGAGCTTGATTTCGATCTCTTGGAAGAATTCCATTTTCGAGATAATCGACTATCGGACTCATCCAGGTTGGTTCTGTTTCAATCATACACACATCTTCCTCGTCTGGCTCAGCAATGCTGGGTGCTGATAAGTGTTCTACGGGTATAACATTCAGCTCTTCATTTTCGGCGGAAGTGGCGAGCCGAGCTAAGGCATCTGCATTTGAGTTTTGTTCTCGGGGAACCTGTTCGATTGCATAAAACTCGAAATACTCCAATGCGGATTTTTCCTTCTCCAGATAAGCTGCCATTCTTGTGCCACGAGCCTGGTACTCCCCCAAGATTTGATTAACCACGAGCTGGGAGTCGCTGTAGCAATGTATGGCTTTGGCCTTGAGCTCTTTTGCTATTCGTAGTCCCGCGAGTAGAGCCTCGTACTCAGCTTCATTATTAGATGCCTTGAAGCCAAATCTTAAAGCAGAGTGAAATTTGCTCCCTGCAGGAGTGATCAGAATAACTCCTGCCCCCGCTCCATTTTCATTTGATGAGCCGTCGACGTAGAGTTTCCACAGCTCGTGGGCCGTGGTTATTACTTCGTCGTCGGCTATACCAGTGCACTCCACTATAAAGTTTGCCAAGGCTTGTGCCTTAATGGTCGTTCTCGGATGGTAGGTGATCTCGAACTGTCCGAGCTCAACTGCCCATTTAAGGAGCCGACCTGACGCCTCTGGTTTAGACAGGACTTGCCTAAGTGGTTGATCTGTCAGTACATGGATGGGATGTGCCTGAAAGTAGGGGCGGAGCTTGCAAGATGAGTGGATTAGGCTGAGGGCAAGCTTCTCCATCAATGGATATCTTGACTCTGCCCCCAGTAATCTTTTACTGATGTAATAGACGGGTTTCTGCACCCTCTCTTCCTCCCGAACGAGCACCGCGCTTATCGCGTGTTCGGTGGTTGAGAGGTATAGGAACAATACTTCTCCCGTCTCAGGCTTCGAGAGGATGGGCGGTTCGGCTAAGTGCTTTTTGAGCTCCTGAAAGGCCAGCTCGCACTCCTCTGTCCATTCAAACTTCTTACTTCCTTTCAATAAGTTGAAGAATGGAAGGCCACGATCCGTTGACTTCGAGATGAATCTGCTCAGGGCGGCCATCCTCCCAGTCAAGCTTTGGACATCTTTATGCTTCCGAGGTGAAGGCATATCAATCAGGGTCTTTATTTTGTCGGGATTAGCCTCGATCCCTCGAGAGTTGACAATAAAGCCTAGAAATTTTCCCGAAGACACCCCAAAAGTGCACTTCATAGGATTTAGCTTCATGTTGTATTTCCTGAGTACGCCAAAGCACTCTTCGAGATCGTCAACATGGTTCTTGTTAAGTTGAGACTTTACAAGCATGTCATCAACGTAAACTTCCATGTTGTTCCCTATTTGCTCTGAAAACATCATGTTTACAAGCCGCTGGTACGTGGCTCCAGCATTCTTGAGTCCGAATGGCATGACATTGTAGCAGTAGAGCCCTTTATCTGTGATGAAACTCGTATGCTCTTAGTCGGGGGCATGCATGGGAATCTGGTTATATCCAGAATAGGCATCCATGAACGACATCAGGCCATGCCCCGCCGTGGCATCCACGAGCTGGTCAATTCTTGGCAGCGGAAAACAGTCTTTTGGGCAGGCCTTGTTGAGGTCCGAGTAGTCAATGCAGGTTCTCCACGTCCCATTGGGCTTCGGGACCAACACTGGATTGGCTACCCAGTTAGGGTAAAAAGCGTCCCTAATGAAATTGTTTGCTTTCAGCCTGTCAACTTCCTCCTTTAGTGCTTTCTTTCTATCCTCGTCCAGCTGTCTTCGCTTTTGTTGCTTCGGGGGAAAGCTTTTGTCTATATTCAATGCGTGGCTCGCAACATTTGGGCTTATCCCCACCATGTCTGAGTGTGACCATGCGAAGACATCCTGGTTTTTCTTCAGAAAGCAAATTAATTGCTATTTTGCTTCGTCTAGGAGGTGTTTTCCGACCTTTACCTTCTTCGAGGGTTCAGCTTCGTCGAGCTGAACTTCTTCGAGCTCTTCCAATGGTTCGAGGTCAACTTTCTCCTCAATCCTTGGATCGATTTCCTCGTCAATTTCTAAAACCGTCCCATCCTTATTTTGTATGATAACGAGTGCTTAAGCGCTCGTTTGTTTCTTTCCCCTCAAAGAGATGCTGTAACACTCTCTCCCTGCCAATTGATCTCCTCTTAATGTTTCGACCCCGCTCGGAGTTTGGAACTTAAGGGCTAGATGCCTTACAGATGAAACTGCCCCCAGCCCGACCAGGGCGGGTCTCCCGAGCAGTACATTGTAGGCAGATGGTAACTCTACTACCACGAACTCCATCATCTTGGTCACCGAGACCGGATAGTCTCCCAAGGTCACAGGGAGTTCAATGGACCCCATACAGGCGGTTCCTTCTCCAGAAAATCCGTACAAAGTGGTTGCACAAGCCTTCAGGTCGCGGAGGGAGAGTCCCATTTTCTCTAGTGTTGCTTTATAAAGAATGTTAACTGAGCTCCCATTATCTATGAGAACTTGGCGCACTCTTTTGTTGGCAAGCTGCAGGGTGATGACTAGTGGATCATGATGAGGGAACTGGACATGGGAGGCATCTTCCTCGGTGAAGGTTATAGGTTGAGTTTCAACTCTTTGGCTTTTTGGTGCCCTTGGTTCGGGTTCATAAGGAGACCCGTCCCCTGTCTTCAGCTCATTCACGTATCGCTTTTGAGCATTTCTACCCCCTCCTGCGAGATGAGGACCTCCCGAGATGGTTATTACGTCCTCTCCATCTATCGGCGGGGGCCTGTCTTCTTCTCGAGATCGGGAGTTATTATTCTGTGCCGCCGAAGGCGCGGCTATTCTCTGGCTTGCAGTAGTCTGTCCAGTACTCTGGTTTTTGACATACTGCCGGAAATAACCTCTCGAGATCAACCCTTCGATCTCGTCCTTCAGCTGTCGGCACTCATCAGTTGTGTGTCCGGTGTCTCTGTGGAACCGGCAATACTTACTGGAATCCCTCTTGGATTTTTGATTCCTCATTGGGTCCGGACGCCTGAAGGGGACCTGGTTTTCATTAGCCAGGTATATGTTTTCCCGAGACTCGTTGAGCTCGGTGTTCACTTTATATACGGAGAAATACCTTTCTCCTTTCTTCTTCTTTCCTCCTTCAGCCTCGGGGTTATTTCCCTCGCTCTTTTTCCTCTTGGAGGGATTCTCCGAGGTAGGATGTGGAGCTGCTGGGTCAGCCGAGGTTGAGGCGGAGTTAATGTTTATCGTTGTAGTTTCGGTCTGCGAGGTCGTCTTGAGCGTTGACCTCGCCTCCTCTACATTGACAAATCTCTGCGCCCGTCTGTTAAACTCAGTTATTGACCTCACCGGTTTCCCTTGCATGTCATCCCAAAGGGCGCTTCGGGGTAACACACCAGCTTGGATAGCCATCAGGTGCCCACTGTCATCAACATCTCGAGCTCGGGCGACCTCTAGATTAAATCTTGTCAAGTAGCTTTTCAGTGTTTCGCCCAGCTGTTGTCGGACGTTAGTCAAAGTGGATGCCTCTGGTCTGACTCCCATCATAGCTCGGAACTGCTTCTTGAAGTCTCTAGACAACTGATCCCATGAAGTTATCGAGTGTCTCTTGTACTTCTCGAACCAACTCTTGGCAGGTCCGGCCAATGATGTTGGAAACAACATGCACCTGAGCTTGTAACCCACGTTACTAGCTCTCATAATAGTGTTGAATGTACTTAGGTGGCTGCATGGGTCGGTTTTTCCTTCAAACGCTGGGACGTGAGGAATCCGGAACCCTTGAGGAAACTGAGTGTTGGAAATATTAGGAGCAAACGGCTCGAGCTCCTCATCAGAGTCCTCGTATCGACCATTCCCTCGTTCATTCTTTAAAAGCCTAAAGGCTTTTTCGAGCTGA
Source organism: Humulus lupulus (assembly GCF_963169125.1). Lineage (NCBI taxonomy): Eukaryota > Viridiplantae > Streptophyta > Magnoliopsida > Rosales > Cannabaceae > Humulus > Humulus lupulus. Next base: position 227,347,732 of record NC_084794.1, read on the forward strand.
TCGATCCTTTCTTGGACTGGGTCCTTAGGTGGTGTCTGGAATTGACAGTCATTGATTATGATCCCAGGCTCGTGTCTCCGTGAGGGATCTCTACGCCCATTTAGGTGATTCCTTAGGTCCGGATTTGTCTGATCTCCCTTCCCCCTGCTCTGATTTAGATGATTCCGCAGGTCAGGACGATTCTTGCGACTTCCAGTATTTTTGCGACCTTGGTCGTGTTTGCTGACGGACCTGGTCTCTCCGGACTCGTCACTGGTGAAACTCATTGATCGGTCATTTCGTGGTGGATTCTTCCCACGTCGCCTCGTCTCCGCAGTGCGAGACCGAGACGTCTGACTTCTCTCAGATGGTGCGCCTCTCCGTTCCCGGAATGTCTCCCTGTTTTCTTGTCTTTCCCCTGTACGCCCTTGATCCTGATTTCGAACAGGTTGAGCGTTTCTACGGGGAGGTGAAGGATATCTTACGGGAGACGGAGGGAACCGTATAGGCGACGGTGGTGGCCGCCCTTGCCTCGGCCTAGAGGGTCCAGAATTTGCCCGAGATGGGTCAGTCGCATTCGGTGCACTACCAGGAACCTGAGTCCGAGCCTCGGCAGGAGCTCGGTTATTCTCAGTTCCTGCAGGCACTTCCACAGGTGGATTAGGCGGGACCCGAGCTCGGGTACTCCTCTGGGGCCTAGAAGGAGCAGATGGCTCTGCTGGTGCCGGAGGTTGAGTCGGCCTCCTTGTGGCAGCATCTTTCCGTGGACGTCCACGGGGCCTCCGGGGAGGAACATGCACGTCCCTTGGAGGAGAGACTTGGTTTTCGCGCGGAGGCGGGGGCTGAGCCACCTGCGTCTCTGCGGCCATCCTAGTCAACTCCTCATTCCGTTTGTTGGCTTCTGCCAGCAGCTGTTTCAATTGCCGATTTTCTAGTTCTACAATAGGAACATAACGCTCAAGATTGTAGTACATGTCCTCATCCCTTGGTTGTGGAGGTGGTCCCCGGGAATCAGAGGACCCACTTCTTTCATCAGCATCTGGGTTCTCCATTGGTTGTTTTCCAGGACGCCTTGGGTAATTTTCTTCAGGAGTGTTCTGATTGTTTGCGGCCATGCATCTCTCAGGGATGAATGCTTACGGCTCTCAATGAAAGCACCAAATTGTTGACGCCGTTTTTCGTCAACAGATAAAAGAAGAGCACAAAAACAATGAATAACGATGGCCAAACGAAACAAACAAATCAAGCACACGATTTTTTACGTGGTTCAGCAGTTAAATCTGCCTAGTCCACGAGTCTCTGTTATTAATCTTAAGATTATCTCTGAAAAATTCTTTAGCATGAATTCTCCAGAGTTTTCTCTCAAGGATCAGAATTTCGGTCCATTACAATGGTGCATGGCTTCTCTATTTATAGAGAAGGATGCAGAATACTATCCCACATATTTTGGGTAGTTACTCTTTTGTGAATAAAATAAATGGCTTTAAATGCCTTTAATCAAATAAAAAAGGAAACGTCCCTGAAGACCAGGAAACGCATAACTGACTAAATAATATCCCACGATTCTTGGGGATTTAAATTAATAAATGAGGATTACATCTCATGTTTATAATACTTGTAGATATTCAAGGTGGTTATAGCGTATCTCCAAGGCTTTAGCATCTCAGGTTTCACGTCATTGTGCAAGCCACTGACATCTCCCGAGCTAACATTGCTTTCGAGATAGTACATCGAGCTCAAGACCCCTGCTCCGAAGTTGTTCCTGAAGATGAGGGTGTTCTCAGAGCTACCTTTCGAGATCGAGATCATTTCGAGGTCACCACATTCGAGATCATATATCGTACTTTGCAGACTCGATATACCATCCTGGAGCATCCCCCAATCCTTGCGAGACTATTTGTTGCGAACTCAGCTTTCGAGGTCACATTCACTATGGCTCGAAATCTGGGTATAACATTAGTATACATGCATCAATTATTTTGAGTTTTTAATGTATCTCACAATGTCCTTTACAATGTCCTTTGGTGAAATTGATGAAAAAAAGAGTTTCAAATACTATTAAAATAAACTATCACACAAATTTAAGATAAAAAAATGATATGTATGTTTTTATTATTTTTAAATAAATATGATTTAATTATTTAAATTATCATAAAATATCTTTAAAATATTATATTATATTTTAATTTATTTATTTTTATTTAAGTTTATGTTTGTTTTAACTTTTGAATTTGAGAGTGACAACAAAAGATTATATATTATATATTTAATATAATATTAAGTTTAATAAAATTTTATTTAAGTTATTAAATATATGGTATTATTATTTTTAAATAATTATCATTGTAAAATATCTAAAAAATATCCAATTTTAATTTGTTTAATTATTTATTTATTTAATTTTATTTAAGTTTAAGTCATGTTTACAATCTACCATTAAATATAAGAATATTCTGTTAAATGTAAAAATATTTCATTAAAGTTAACGAAAATACAAATTTTTTTAACGAAAATATTATATAGATATCTTTTCTATATAATAAGTGTGTAGATAAAGTAAATTCTTGGTTTTAACGGTTTTTTATTTTTTTTAATGTTAACTTTAATCGAATACTCTTATATTTAACAAATTATTCTTATATTTAACGCTAGTTTGTAAACACTTAAACTTAAATAAAATAAAATAAATAATTAAAAAAATTAAAATATGATATTTTTGAGATATTTTACAATGATAATTATTTAAAAATAATGAATAATTAAACAAATTAAAATATGGTATTTTTCAAATATTTTACAATGATAATTATTTTAAAATAATAGATAATTAAACAAATTAAAATATGATATTTTTGAGATATTTTATAATGATAATGATTTAAAAATAATAAAATCATACGTTTTATAATTTAAATAAAATTTAATTAAACTTAAACTTACTTATTAAAATAATATCATATTAAACATATAATATAATCTACTGTGAATTAGCAAAAAATTACTTTTTTTTTTTAAAAACTAGCAAGAAACTTAAATTTAAAATCCATATATAATATTTAATATTACTTTAAACATATAATATATAATTTCTTATTGTTAATCCCAAATTCAAAAACTACAATAAACATAAACATAAACAAAAATAAATAAATAAATTATTTAATTAAAATAGAATATTTATTTCAAAATTTATACAATATTAATATAAATTTAATAATAATAATAATATAAATTCTATAAATAAAATGACATTATTTGTATCTAATATTAAAAAAAATGTAAAACATTTATTACTTATTAATTCGATGAGAAAAAAGAATCTTACTTTGTAAAAAATTATATAAAAAAAATTGTAAAGTAATTACTCATATATTCTTCTTTATTACTAAAAACTCGCAAGCACGTGAATAGAGGACAGTGTCTTTTATTTCATTGAATTAGGAATTTATTAGATTATAAAGAGTTTTTTTTTTCAAGGTACATTAGAAAGAGTTAAATCATCAATAAATGAATTTGCCAAAAAAAAATCATCAATAAATGAATAAATTCTAACAAATATTGGATAAATATCTTCCAATAAAAAACAGTAACGTCCACGTGGAAAACATGGTATCCAACTATACATCTAGATGTTTTTTCTTAATTTATTTATTAAATTTATGTATAAAAAAATCAATCTTAAAATATGATAAAAAATTAATATCCAATAAAATATCTAAGTGCCGTAGTCTAAAAGGAAAAAAAAAATTGTTAATATATGGTGTTTAATTACAACTCTTTTTTTATCTTTTTATAAATAATTTGTTCACAGCCTGTGAATATTAGTTAATTACAAAAACTATCATACTTCATTCTTCTGAAATATATTTTCAGATAGACATATGTTGCAATTTAAGGGGAAAAAACAAATGGAATTACATTTTAATATAAAATTAAATTTAAGTGGTCCATCAAATTCACACGTGTATAATTTTGATTGGTCCACGTAATGAAGGTCGTTTTGATTTCTTTATGCTGATGACGAAACATTGACCAGCCTAAAAGCCATCATTTTGATTAGGAAATAACTTCATATAATTATTCAAATTAAAAAAAGAAAAAACCTTTGTATGTATCCGTCAATATCATTATTATTTTTCTCTGATTAATGAATTTTTGCAAAATGTGGGGTGTGGTAACGGCTCAAATTAAAGATAGAAAAATAAACGGCTCACCACCTAATTAATTGAATTTCATATATAAATAAATCAATAATTACACCAAACATTATTTAAAAAAAATATACACCAAATATTAAGGAGGTATGTGGAAATGAAAGAATTGTATGGAATCAATTCGTCCAATTACAGCCAAACTAGACTAATATTTGGGGGTTTCCTTTTTTCTCTGCCAAGGCTTCTTGAGTTTCTCTTTTTATTTATATTCTCTTCTCGACCAGGAGTGCCGGCATCGTTCAGACGTCTAGTTATGCCTGGCCGAGTCGATATCTCTGCATATTGGGTTGGTGGGGTTGAGTATGGAAGGTGACTGCTTTGGATCTTCTGCTTCTTGTGTTTGGGTTATGATAATTACGTGGTAGTGGACGAGAGGTAGCAAATTTGAAACTATACTTGTTTGGTGGTATATTTTTATTTTTATTTTTTTGTTTTTATGCCTAATTTTGTTGGATTTGTTTTGTTTAAATTTTAAAGTAATAATGGATTTCAACCACAACCCTTCTAAATTAGTGGGATTAGTAGTAATAACGACAGGGTAGGATGGTTTTGATTCCTATTGGGTGGTCGGTGGTTCTTCGATCTGCGCAAATATCTTCTTTAGGAGTCTCAATTTTTCTCTCATTGGATGTCAAATCTGGGAGATTCCTCAATCTATATTGGTGTTGTGTTATGTGGTATTCCGATATCTAGTGTCGGGGCTTATGAACATGGTTTGTCATTGTTTTATTTTCCTTATTCCTAGTTTGAATAACGAAGTTGTTATCTCCTCCCTTCTATTGGAAGATTATTTGTTGATGGTCATTAGCGGGGTTGATTTATCATATGCACTGTGTATCCTAATGTCAGTACGAGTCTTTCACTCAGATCGTGTACAGCTGGCAAATAAATGCATGGAAGAAAATAGCCAAAGAGTCCATGTATTCTCCACGTAGACAACACGGTTTTCGTGATGGTTGTACGAGTTAGGGATGCATAACCCGATAAGCGCAAGCTTATAATATTTATAAGGCACGACCTCCACAATACGAGCTCGACGGTATATCCAACTCATGGTAATTTGGAGATATGGCGTGTCCGCAGATCCCCGAAGACCCGGATACTGTATACAATCGTTTATGGCCAGCCTGTGATATTTAATGTCCCAGATATTAGGAGACTATTTATTTTATGATTAGATCATATCCTAGTATAAATGAGAATATGTAACGACCTAAAATTCCCTAATAAGGCTTAAGGGCCTTGATTAGTGTGCCGGAAGGGCATAATTGGTTTATATGTGATTTAAATGATTTTAATGCATGATTCCGTGATAAGCATGCTTATATGATTATATGGATGCATGTCTAAGAGTATTAGTATGCATGTAGGCCCTATTTAGCTTAAAGGGGCATATTTGTAATTTTTGCCAGTTGAGAGCATAAATGTGATTATATGTTATAATTGTGGAGACCACATTATTATGTGGATATATATTTGCAACATGCGGCTTGAGGCGATCCTAGGGAGCCAGTTAGCGGGAAAGTCACAATGGGACTCAATACTTGACTCGGGGCGAGTCAAGGGGTATTTTAGGTATTAGATATTTATTTGGGTTATCGGGTTATGAAAATAAATAATTGAAGATATATTTGAAGTTAGAGAGTCTAAGAAGGAATATTGGGGAAACTTACTATTTTTCCCTTGGGGACGTTTTTGGTACCCCGAGCCTTGTGATTAACTTAATTAACTAAGGGTAGATAAACCAAAACCAGGAAACAACTAGAATTCTGCCACACCAACCCACCTCTTCTTCATAGCTCACTCACATTTTTCCTAAACTTTCTCTCTCTCAAGGAAGCCATTGAAACCAAAGGAGGACTTAGCTAGAGACTCAAGGATTTGAGCTGGAACTTTGGAGATTAGCCCAGTGTTAGCTAGAGGATCCAATCAGGAATTGAGGTAAGTTTCGAATTACACTCTTGGTCATTAAATTCTGTAGTTTTGGCTGGGTTCTAAGTGTTTTTGGGTTCTTGGCATTGAAGATTGAATTGAGGCTGAGGACTTGGGAATTAGCTCAGCAATTGCTTGGTAGACTTATTCTTCAGTAAAGGTAAGCTTGTAATGATAGTTTAGCATTTGAATTCTAGGAATTTCTATCTGTTCTAGAGGTTTAAAAGCTTTTGGGTTTCAAGGATTGAAGTGGGATTTTGATGAGTTTCTAAGTTGGGTTTTTGTTGGGTTTTGCCGCTGGGAATGTGTTAAAGTGTTTGTGAAAAATAATTTATGTTATTGGGATGGTTTTGGGTTGGATTGAGTGAGGTTTGGCTGCTAGAAATGTTTTTTTTTTGTGGGTTCGAAGGGGTCGGGCCACGGCTCTGTTCTTGGTGTGACGCGACCCTCTAGAGTAGGTGGGAGCTGAGGAAGAAGGGCGGACCGCGGCATGGGGAGTGCTGGGCCGCGGCCCGTGTCTGTTGTTTGGTGAGGCTGGGCCTCTGGATGGAGGCGGGCCGCGGCATAGAGGGCTTAGGGCCATGGCTCTTAAGGGCATTTTTGGCCTTAAGGAGGTTTTAGGTGTGGGAACCTAACCTAGGGTGCTCGGGATCGATTCCACTACTGTGCTTGGTGGAATTCGATGTTCTGGAGGCTAGAACTTGGTCTGGAAATCTTTATCCAATTATTATTGATGGAATCCCTTATCTTGGTTGTGACTAGGTGTAAGCTAGGGCTCGGGAAAGGGATCGTGCTCAAGGGTCATCTCTCGTAATCAGAACACTTGGAAATTAAAGGTAAGAAAACTGCACCCGGTTGTGAGTTTATGACGGGACTAAGGGTTCCCTATTCTTGTATGCATTATGTAAGATGGTATTATGCCATGTGAATATAAAACAAACGACCTAAGAGTGCCGGAGTTTATATTGGCGCACAGGGCCCGGCTCAGCCACTGGTAGCTGAGGACAACTTTATATTCACTGATCCCTTATCTTGGTTGTGATTAGGTGTAAGCTAGGGCTCGGGAAAGAGATTGTGCTCAAGGGTCATCTCTCGTAATCAGAACACTTGGAAATTAAAGGTAAGAAAACTGCACCCGGTTGTGAGTTTATGACGGGACTAAGGGTTCCCTATTCTTGTATGCATTATGTAAGATGGTATTATGCCATGTGAATATAAAACAAACTGCCTAAGAGTGCTGGAGTTTATATTGGCGCACAGGGCCCGGCTCAGCCACTGGTAGCTGAGGACAACTTTATATTCACTAAGCTCGGTTTAAGCAGACCGGAGTCAGTAGGGTTAACAGAAGGTGCAGCCTAAGGGCGTTGACCCTAATTGTTATGACTTGGTTATTAATGTTGATTTGATGGATTTAGTATGCCGATTGTCTGATTATGTGAATGTTATGTATGACTGAGTATATGGTTATGCTTTATGAGTTGTTTGATTATTGTCATTCTTCATGTTGTGATATTATGGTTTCCTTGCTGAACCTTGGCTCACGGGTGCTACGTGGTGCAGGTAAAGGCAAGGGTAAGCTTGATCAGCCTTGATTTGGAGAGTTCTAGAGGCGGAATGTACATAGTCAGCTGCTCGGCTGCCACGGTTGAGTTCTGGACAGAAACAAGAAAACTTTAAATGTCTATTTTGTCCTTAGAGTGGCCAGTAGTTGTATATACCCTGAAATTTTGTAAACTGTTCTTTAAACTTTATTTCTTTTGGGATCCCATGTACGAAACGCTAATTATATGAAATGTATCTTTTGGGACCAAAATCTTTTAACCCTAGTTCATTAATGGTTTTAGTGACATGTTTTTCAACTAACGACTTGATTAACAAGTCATGTAACTTTATAAACTCACAGTGTAATGGTCTTGGCTACCCAGGGCGTTACATAATATTTCATATTAAATGTAATAAATATCTAAATCCGTGATTGACTCATGCAGTTACCCAAACCTGTCCAAGGAATTTCTCTATAAATATTTAGAATATTGGATAGGAAGAGGGACGATTATTCTGTAATACCGAAACTCTGTCAAAATAGAGAGAGAAAAGCAGTAATAATATAAACTCGTGGACTAGGTGCATTTTAACCACTGAACCACGTAAAAATATCGGTGTTCTTGAGAGTTATTTTCTTATTTTGGTTTATCATCAAGCACTAATTCAACCTTGTTATTTTCTTAATTCACTATTGGCGAAAAATCGTGTCAACAGTTTGGTGCTTTCATTGAGAGTTGAGATTAGTGCTTTCATCTAAATCTCAATCAAATCTCATCATGGTGGTCAATTGATCGATGCACGACAATGAGATGGAACAGCCTAGTGGGCGGGGCCCCACCATATCGCTGTTTCAAATGAGCATGGCCCTGAAGTTCAGCAACGACCGGGAAAGCAACCGGTGGGCCACGACGATACTGGGAGTTCGGCGTCATTGCCGCCGAATCCAAACCCAGACTACTTAACTGCGGTAGAACTGGAAAACATGCAATTAAGAAGCCATATTGATAAGGCAAACAGGCAAATCGAGGAGGTTTTGGCTTGGTTACCCCCTCTGATAACCGACGTTAATGTCGGAAAGAGGAAAAGGGGGTCTCATAAGTCCCACAGGAATAACCAATCCAAACCAAGTCGGTCAGTCAGAACTGCCACCCCAAGTTCTGTGCCCACAACGCGAGATCGCCAAAATGCTCAACCTAGTGGCCCTCCCAGGGGTCATCGGCAGGTCAATCGATCAGTTAGAACTGCGACCCCAAGTTCGGTACCACCGTCGCACACGCTTAGGAATACCAATGGCAACCCACGAGGAGGGGGTGGAGTAGGTTCATTGAGACAACATATTCAAGCCAACCCTCCTGCGTCGCGGTCGGATCAGCAGACACAAAGAGCTAGAAATGGTGGGGCGGAGCGACCACGGGCTAATTTAGTTTGCCCTGATGGAACAAGAATTGCCTCGCCAGTCAGGCATCCCCCATCACCCATAAGACATCCGACACCGCCTCGTTTTGCACGGGACATTCCTGCTTATGGGGACAGCAAGAGAAATCCTCCTCCGTCTGCCCCTACTTATGTCCCGCGGACACGTGTTAATAATCCAGATCCTCAGCCTCAACCACGAGTAGTGAGCTTTGCTAATGGAAGTTATTGGACTAAAAGCCATCGAAGTGGCAGGTCCGAAGGCGATCTGAGAAATCACCTAAGTTCGGCTAAGAGTCCTCGATTTGATCCACAACCTAATCTGCGAGATCGTCTAAACTCACAGAGAAGAAATTCAGCCCAAAATGAAGGAGTTAGTTACACTCATCAAGGAGGAGGTCCTTCCAAAGTACGTGATAACGGGAATGTCCCACAAAACCAAGCCTGAACTTGGAGGGACAACAACCCAGCGAACACGTACGATAGGATGGGAGATGTTGAACAACCCCAGAATAACCAAGGAACTAGGGACCAAACCCTCGAAAGGCTAGCCCAGATGGAGGAGCTAATGAAGAGGCTTCTATCGGAAAAAGAGAAAGATGAGTGTGATTCAGAGGATGAGCTTGACCTTTTTGCCCTGAATATTGCGGCGACTGCATACCCACAGGGTTTCAGAATGCCACATTTGTCAAAGTTCGACGGAGATGGAGGTCCATCTGATCACTTAGGGATGTTCAACACCATGATGATGGCCCACAACAGGCAGTGGTTCAAATAATACAAGAGGCATTCAATCAGTTTGTGGAAGAGCTTTTCCGCCGATTTCAAGAGAGTATTCAAGGCTTTTCAAGTAGCTCGGATTAAGGCTGACTCTCTGGAAAATGTAAAGCAGCAGCCCAGTGAACCTTTGAAAGCATATCTTTGTAGGTTTGCCAATTTTGCTGCACGAGCTAGAGACGCCGATGAGAGTTCTAAGCTCATGGCAATGAGGACGGGTGTAACGACCCAAAATCACTAATAAGGCTTAAGGGCCTTGATTAGTGTGCCGAGAGGGCACGGTTGGTTTATGTGTGAGTTAAGTAGTTTAATGCATGATTTTGTGATAAGCATGCTTCTATGATTATATGAACATATATGAAACGCATGTCTACGAGTATTAGTATGCATGTAGGCCCCGTTTAGCTTAAAGGGGTATATTTGTAATTTTAGCCCGTTGAGGGTGTAAATGTGATTATATGATATAATTGTGAGGACCACATTATTATGTGGGTATTTGTGCAGCATGCGAATTGAGGCGATCCTAGGGAGCTAGTTAGCGGGAAAGTCACAACGGGACCTAATACTTGACTTGGGGCAAGCCAATGGGTATTTCGGGAATTGGATGGTTATTTGGGTTATTGGGTTATGGAAATAAATAATTGAAGATATATTTGAGGTTAGGAAGCTTAGGTGGGAATACTGGGGAATTTTACCATTTTGCCCTAGGGGACGTTTTTGGTACCTTGAGCCTCGGGATTGACTTAACTAATTGAGGATAGACTAAATGAAATTAAGAAAACAGTAGAATAAGGCCCAAACTGACCCTTTTCATTCTCTCAGCTTATTCCCATCATTTCTATTATTCTCTCAAAGAAGCTAGTGGAACCAAAGGAAAAGCTTGGCTGGAACTCAGGAAATTTAAGCTGGGAGTTTGGAGATTAGTTCAGGGTTAGCAAGAGGATCTAATCAAGGATTGAGGTAAGTTCTGAGTTACATCTTTGGCTATTTAATTCTGTAGTTGTGGCTGGGTTCTAAGAGTTCCTGGGTTTTGAATTTAAGGTTGAATTAAGATAGAAGACTTGGGGGATTAGCTCAGAAATTTTTTGGAGGATTGGTTCTTCAGTAAAGGTAAGCTTGCAATGATAGTTTAGTGTTTGAATTTTGTGTTTTCTGGGCTGGTTTTGGTGTTCTTGAGCTTATGGGTATCATAAATTAAAGTATAATTTTAGTGAGCTTTTAAGTTAGGTTTCTGTTGGGTTTTGCTGCTGGAAGCATGTTAGAAAGTTTGTGATAATTGAATTGTGTTATTGGGATAGTTTAGGGTGGATTTTAGTGAGGTTTGAGTGTTAAAAATGGTGGTTTGGGATGGTTGGGCCGCGGCCCTATTCTTGGTGTGTCGCGGCCCTATGGAGCAAAAATGAGCCAAGAGGGCTCGGAGGCAGAAGTGGGCCGCGGCGTCTCAGGGGAGCGCCGCAGCGTGTGTGTGGTTTTTCCAGGGAGGCCAATCCTATGATTTTAAGGTGGGCCGCAGCATGGGTTCATAGGGCTGCGACCCTTAAGGGGATTTTTGGCCTTTTGGAGTTCTTAAGCGCGGGAACCTAACCTAGGGTGCTCGGGATCGATTCCACTACCGTGTTTGGTGGAATTCGATGTCCCGGAGGCTAGAACTTTATCCGGAAACCTTTTTACATTTATTAATGGTATCCCCTGTCTTGGTTGTGACTAGGTATAAGCTAGAGCTCGGGAAACGAATCGTGCTCAAGAGGCATCTCTTGTAATCAGTACACTTGGAAATTAGAGGTAAGAAAACTGCACTCGGTTGTGAATTTACAATGGGACTAAGGGTTCCCTGTTTTGTATGCATTACGAAGGATGGTATTATGCCATGTGAATAATAAACAAACGACCTAAGAGTGCTAGAGTTTACATTGGCACACATTGCGCGACTCAGCCACTGGTAGATGAGGACAGCTTAATATTCACTGAGCTCGGTTTAAGCGGACTGGAGTCAGTGGGATAAATAGAGGGTGCGACCTAAGGGTGTCGACCTTGGTTATCATGTGATTTGGTTATCATTGTTGATTGATGAATTTGTCATGCTGAATAGTGGTTTGTAGATTCTCTGGTTATGTCTATGGACTATGTGATTAATGTGGGATGTTAGTGTATGAACATGCTTAATGAGTTATTCAATTATTATCATTGTTTGTGCTATAATGTTATATTTTCTTACTGGACCTTGGCTCACGGGTGCTACGTGGTGTAGGTAAAGGCAAGGGTAAGCTTGATCAACCCTGACTTGGAGAACTCTAGAGGTGGAATGTACATGACTAGTTGCTCAGCCGCCACGGTTGAGGGTGGGACAGGAGCAGGAGGACCATAAATATCTGTTTTGCCCTTAGAGTGGCTAGTGGTTGTTTGTACTCTGGAAATTTTGTAAACTGACTTTCAAATGTTATTTCTTTTGGGATCCCATGTACTCAACGGTCAATTATATGAAATGTATCTTTTATGACCAAAACCTTTTTAACCCTAGTTCATTAGTGGTTTTAGTGACACGTTTTCAACAAAATGACTTGAATAGCAAGTCCTGCACTGTTATAAATACACAGTGTAACAGTCTTGGCTATCCAGGGCGTTACAACTTGGTATCAGAGCGTCCTAGGTTTAAGGGTTCCTGAAGACCGGCTGGACATGTACATTCGCTGCTAGAGACAAGCTCGATTCAGGGTTTGGTAAATTTGTATATGTGCTTATATGCTTAAGTAATTGGAAAGAAAATATGATTGTTGATATTTGTTGGATTAATAGGAAGCATGAGATCCTGATAGGGCCTGGCCCTTGACTGCTGTGTGATAATATTGAGGCGTGCTTATTAGCATTGATGTGCATGTAAATGAATATCTGAATGATTAAATGCATATTGTGTATATATGGGTGAATACATGGATGAATGCCTATATCTTGATTGTTTGAGATTGATTATGTACATTGGTGGATTTTGGAAAAGCTTTTACCCTGTCATCATGGTCTGATTGCCGAGTCGTTGATTGCAGATTAACTTGGATAGCTATGCGTCCAAGGAAATCTATGTGACTAGCCGGCATTAGATCTGGGACTGGGGGTGATGACCAGGGCTAGATCCCTCTGCCAGTTCCTGAGAATTGGCAGTAGATTATGGCAGAGATGCAAGCGCGACTTCAGAGCCAAGATGTAACGCCCTACTTCCTTAGAGCCGTTACTAAGTGAGTTTAAACATGCATTTAACTCGCCAATCGAGGTTTTAGGTCAAAAGTGTAATTAAATCATAAACAGTGAAATAAACTTTGAAAATAATTCCATTTACTATAAATCATTGAGTGTTTGACACTTGGGATCCCAAGATACTGTTTAGAAATATTTACAACATATGATTTACAAATTTAAGTCGACTAGACGACAAAATCTAGGTTTTAATACAACCATCTCCCAAAACCACTGGCCGTGGCAGCCAAGTAGGCCAAACATGTACGCGCCGCTTCACGCTCTCCGTACTCATGGTTGGTTGACTTTCCCCTTGCCCTTACCTGCACCACAAAGCACCCATGAGCCGAAGCCCAGCAAGAAAACCCTCACAAGCAGATAACATATGCATAACAAACACTTAGCATACAATCAGGCCACCAATAGGCTAAACATATACGGCCATGCCGTCCTAGGCGCTTTACCATGCCCTGGGTTCGCGGTCCACACCGTCAGGATATCCCAGGTATCCTTTAGGGTCTCGCCCTGGAAGCTCGCACTCCACGTGCTAAACACTGCTCCCGGCCCCTTGCCGCTCTCGACCTTGCACTCCACGTGCCTAACGCCGTTTCCGGCCTTGCCGAACTCGGCCTGCGCCATTTCTGGCTCTTGCCGAACATTTACACATATGCATACATAGCATAATAAAGCAAATACTAATTATGAACAAATCAATCAAAGGGCTATGCCCTGCAACACAATCATATAGGGCTCAGCCCTACATACAAGCTTTGTGGAAGACAGTGGTTTTCTTACCCGTGTCCCGAGCTTCTTAAGCACTGAACCCTCGAGCACGGTCCTCTAATCCGAGCCTCTCTGAGAACCTAGTCACAACACATAAATAGCATCCCCATTACTAACTGATTTGAAAACATATCCTGGAACCAATCCCGAGCTCTTGGGACCTCTCGGACCCCCACACAAGGTGGCGGAAGCGTCCCCCGAGCCCCTTGAGCAAAAACCTAGAAACTGAATTTTTCCCCTACCTAAAAATGGCCTAGGGCCGCGACACTAGCCCTCAAGGGTTGCGGCGCCCAGCGTGGCCTCCTTCCCTGATGCAACCTAGCACCGCGGCGCAGAAGAACATGGTCGCGGCGCCCCTTCGCGAACCCAGAATTCTGGGTTTTCTCCTGTATTTTCCCCGAGCCAAAACACTCCCAAATCAACCCCAAAGCATACCTAAGTCCCAAATTCAATTCAAAACCCCACATAGACCCTCTAACAACTCAGAAACACCAACAACAAGCCTAAACACACAATCAAATCCCCAATTCACAAATTGGCTCAAAACTTTATAAAACTTAAACCAATAAACCAGAGACTTGAACCACAGCAGCTAATACATAACAAAGATGCATAAAACCCTTACCTCAAGTAGAAATTCGCCCCCGAGCCTTCTCCAGGTCCAACTCCAAGCAAATCCCTCTTATTCCCAAACTGAACCTAGGCAAGCTTCATCCCCAAGAATCCAACAAACAGCCACACACCAACTTTCAATTTTCATGCTAACACTCTAGAAATCAAGCTTAGAAACTTAAACAAAACAGAGATAAATTCTTACCTCTGAGAAAATCTTGGCCTACACTTGGTTTTGGTTGCCTCAAACCAACTTAATTCTCCTCCTAGATTTCAAAATCCCAGCTCCCTTCCTTTTTCCTCCTTTCCTTCTAGGTTTTCCTCAAACTTCCAGCAGGAATAAGAGCATCTAGGTGTAAAACGTGAATGACTTCTCTTCTCAGCTGAAGTCATCTAAATCCTTGCCAAAAGACCATTTTACCCTTCCATCTAATTCCCTTTTCTAACCAAACCTCAAGGGCATCCTAGACATTTCACATCCCTTACAAATATACCATTTTATCACTTAGGGTAGTTATCCTCACTGGTTACCAATGGTTACTCAAACCACTAAAATACCATTAACCAATACTTACAAATCCCCAATCTCAAGTTATAATATTCCCAAAATACCCCTAGGCTCCTCCCGAGCCGGGTATGTAATCCCGTTGTAACCTTTTAAACTAATTAGCTCCCTAGGACTGTCTCGGAACGTGAACCACAGATATATCACCGTTATATCTCCTGTTGATTGAGTTTTCATATAACAACAGTTATCAGTCCACGATTGGAGTGGCTCCTTATGAGATGCTATATGGAAGGAAGTGTAGGTCTCCCATTCATTGGGATGAGATGGGTGAGAGGAAATATTTGGGGCTAGACATGGTTCAGAAGACAAACAAAGCTATCGAGAAGATCTGAGCTAGAATGCTTGCTTCGCAGAGTAGACAGAAAAGCTACGCCGATCCTAAGCATAGAGACGTGGAGTTCCAAGTTGGGGACCACGTGTTTCTGCGAATTTCACCATTGCGAGGGGTGAGGAGATTTGGAGTAAAGGGCAAGCTGAGCCCTCGATTTGTTGGACCTTTTGAGATTCTAGAAAGGATTAAACAGGGGGCTTACAGACTGGCCTTGCCACTGTCGTTGTCGGGAGTTCATGACGTATTCCATGTTTCTATGTTGTGGAAGTATGTCTCAGATTCAACGCATGTGCTAAAGTATGAAAACTTGGAATTGCAGACAGATTTGTCCTACCCTTTCAGATTTTAGACCAGAAGGACAAGGTTCTACGGAATAAGACAATTCCACTAGTTAAAGTGTTGTGGAGGAATAGCAGGGTCGAGGAAGCGACCTGGGAGCTTGAGTTGGTGATGCGGGATCAGTATCCCGAGCTATTCAGGTAAATTTCAAGGACGAAATTTTCAGTAGAAGGGGATAGATGTAACGACCCAAAATCACTAATAAGGCTTAAGAGTCTTGATTAGTGTGCCGGGAGGGCACGATTGGTTTATGTGTGAATTAAGTAGTTTAATGCATGATTTTGTGATAAGCATGCTTGTATGATTATATGAACATATATGAAACGCATGTCTACGAGTATTAGTATGCATGTAGACCCCGTTTAGCTTAAAGGGGTATATTTGTAATTTTAGCCAGTTGAGGGTGTAAATGTGATTATATGATATAATTGTGAGGACCACATTATTATGTGGGTATTTTTGTAGCATGCGACTTAAGGCGGTCCAAGGGAGCTAGTTAGCGGGAAAGTCACAACGGGACCTAATACTTAACTTGGGGCAAGTCAAGGGTTATTTTGGGAATTGGATGGTTATTTGGGTTATCGAGTTATGGAAATAAATAATTGGAGATATATTTGAGGTTGGGAAGCTTAGGTGGGAATACTGGGGAATTTTACCATTTTTCCCTCGGGGATGTTTTTGGTACCCCGAGCCTCGGGATTGACTTAACTAATTGAGGATAGACTAAATGAAATTAAGAAAACAGTAGAATAAGGCCTAAACCGACCCTTTTTCATTCTCTCAGCTTATTCCCATCATTTCTATTATTCTCTCAACGGAGCTAGTGGAACCAAAGGAAAAGCTTGGTTGGAACTTAGGAAATTTGAGCTGGGAGTTTGGAGATTAGTTCAGGGTTAGCAAGAGGATCTAATCAAGGATTGAGGAAAGTTGTGAGTTACATCTTTGGCTATTTAATTCTGTAGTTGTGGCTAGATTCTAAGAGTTCCTGGGTTTTGAATTTAAGGTTGAATTAAGACAGAAGACTTGGGGGATTAGCTCAGAAATTTCTTGGAGGATTGGTTCTTCAGTAAAGGTAAGCTTGCAATGATAGTTTAGTGTTTGAATTCTGTGTTTTCTGGGCTAGTTTTGGTGTTCTTGAGCTTATGGGTTTAAGAAATTAAAGTATAATTTTAGTGAGCTATTAAGTTAGGTTTTTGTTGGGTTTTGCTGCTGGAAGCATGTTAGAAAGTTTGTGATAATTGAATTGTGTTATTGGGATGGTTTAAGGTGGATTTGAGTGTTAAAAATGGTGGTTTTTCTGGGTTCGAAGGGTTTGGCCGCGGCCCAGTTCCTGGTGTGCTGCGACCCTATGGAGCAAAGAGGAGCCAAGAGGGCTCGGAGGCAGAGGCAGGCCGCGACACCTCAAGGGAGCGACGCGGTGCGTGTGTGGTTTTCCAGGGAGGCCGAGCCTCTGATTTTGAGGCGGGCCGCGGTATGGGTTCATAGGGCCGCAATCCTTAAGGGAATTTTTGTCCTTTTGGAGTTCTTAAGCATGGGAACCTAACCTAGGGTGTTCGGGGTTGATTCCACTACTGTGTTTGGTGGAATTCATTGTCCCCGAGGCTAGAACTTTATCCGGAAACCTTTTCACAATTATTAATGGTATCCCTTGTCTTGGTTGTGACTAGGTATAAGCTAGGGCTCGGGAAATGGATCTTGCTCAAGAGGCATCTCTCATAATCAGTACACTTGGAAACTAAAGGTAAGAAAACTGCACCCGGTTGTGAATTTACAATGGGACTAAGGGTGTTCCCTATTTTGTATGCATTATGAAGGATGGTATTATGCCATGTGAATAATAAACAAACGACCTAAGAGTGCCGAGTTTACATTGGTGCACAGAGCGCAGCTCAGCCACTGGTTGCTGAGGACAGCTTAATATTCACTGAGCTCGGTTTAAGCGGACCGGAGTCAGTGGGATAAATAGAGGGTGCGACCTAAGGGTGTCGACCCTGATTATTGTGTGATTTGGTTATCATTGTTGATTGATGAATTTGTCTTGCTGAATATTGGTTTGTAGATTCTCTGGTTATGTCTATGGACTATGTGATTAATGTGGGATGTTAGTGTATGAACATGCTTAATGAGTTATTCAATTATTATCATTGTTTGTGCTATAATGTTATATTTTCTTGATGGGCCTTGGCTCACGGGTGCTACGTGGTGTAGGTAAAGGCAAGGGTAAGCTTGATCAACCCTGACTTGGAGAACTCTAGAGGTGGAATGTACATGACTAGCTGCTCAGCCGCCACAGTTAAGGGTGGGACAGGAATAGGAGGACCATAAATATCTATTTTTCCCTTAGAGTGGCTAGTGGTTGTTTGTACTTTGGAAATTTTGTAAACTGACTTTTAAATGTTATTTCTTTTGGGATCCCATGTACTCAACGGTCAATTATATGAAATGTATCTTTTATGACCAAAACCTTTTTAACCCTAGTTCATTAATGGTTTTAGTGACACGTTTTCAACTAAATGACTTGATTAGCAAGTCCTGCATTGTTATAAATACACAGTGTAACGGTCTTGGCTATCCAGGGCATTACAACGGGAATCCTTGTGGGAGGCGACCTGTGGCAAGAGCTAGAGAGGAAAGGAGTTAATACTGTGGATGAGTTCTTGAACCGAGCTCAATGGTGGGTTAGTCTAGAAGAGGCGCGAGCTTCTGTCGTAGGAACTAGCCAAGTCCTTATCCAGTCCATTGGAACAGTAACAGATATAGCAGCTACGACTCAAACAGTTGCCCAGAATAACCAAGGGGGAAATAATAAGAGAAAGGGAAATGGTGAGGGCGACCAGAATGAAACAAAGAAAAACAAGTCCGTGGAGAAATTTAAATCGGTCTACACAACATATACCGATCTCACGGATACTAGAGAACGCATCTTCTTGGCAAATTCTACTCGCCTTCCATGGAAGAAGCCAGAGCCGTTAAAGAATCAAAGGGCAAAGAGAGATCTTTGAAGTTTTTTCGATTCCACAATGATATCGGTCATAATACTGATGACTGCAGACACCTGAAGGATGAGATCGAGACTCTCATCAGGGCAGGACCTTTGGCTCAGTACGCCCGGAATCAAGCAACTCCTAGTCAGCCCGCTGGACAAAACACTCCGTTGCCTTTGGAAGCTCTAGTGAATCAAGCCGGAGCTCAGGTGAATCAAAACAATCCTTCTCCGATAACAGGAGGAGATATAGCCATAATTTCGGGAGGACCTCATCTGGCAGGCACGAGCAAAGGTGCCCAGCAGAGGTGCCCAGCAGAGGTGCCCAGAAGAGATATATCAACGAACTAAAATCCCATAACGAAGTAGAGTTTGTCCTAGAACAACGGTTATCAAAGCAACAACGATTGGAAAAACAACCAATCATTTTTATGGAGGAAGATACCGGCCATGTCCATTTCCCACATAACGATCCTCTGGTCATAGCAGTTTAGCTCGCCAATCGGAGAGTTAGGAGGACACTAGTAGATAATGGAAGTTTTTTGAATCTACTCTTTAGGTCCACCCTAGAAAAAATGAGATTGTCTATAACCGAGCTGAAGGGAACTTCCATGATTCTATATGGGATTTCTGGTGAAGGGTCGGTAGCTATCGAAATGATCGAATTATTGGTAACATTAGGTGAAGGTCCATGAACTATCTCCAAGCTTCTTGAGTTTGTGGTCATCGATTGTCCAGCCGCATACAATGCGATTTTGGGCCGACATGCGTTGATGGCATTTGAAGCCATAACCTCTATCCGCCACCTAGCAATCAAATTTCCCTCATTTGCGGGAATATGCACTGTCAGAGGCGATCAACTCACTGCCAGGGAACGCTATAGCATTTCCATGAAGGGAAAATCACAACCTGGGCAGCAAGCAATGTCCATAAGTGACGAAGGTGAGGAGTCCCAGGAAGTGGAAGTTACTTCCGGGATGGAAGAACCTCAAGAAACAAAGGATAGAGACGTCGCCCCAAGTGATGATATCGACCCATGAATGGGCGAGGAAAGGTCAGAGCTCTAAGCTATTGAGGAGCTCGAGGAGATAAATATAGATCCCAAAGACGCTTCAAGAGTCGTTAAGATTGGGAAAAATCTTGGCGATGATAGGAAAAAGGAGCTGGTTAAATTTTTACAAAGGAATCTAGATGTGTTCGCCTGGTCTCATGAAGACATGGTGGGAATAAGCCCGAGTGTGATCATGCACACCTTAAACTTGGATAAAAGCGTGCCTGCAAAATCCCAAAAATAGAGACGTTTGGGAACAGTCCGAGCTGAGGCATTGGAAGAAGAAGTAGTTCGGTTATTAAAGTGCGGGTTCCTTCGTGAAGCAAAATATCTGATATGGGTCGCGAATCCTGTCCTGGTCCTAAAGCCAAACAGAAAGTGGCAGACCTGCATTGATTTCTCCGACCTGAATAAAGCTTCTCCTAAGGATTGCTTCCCATTGCCGAGAATTGATCAATTGGTAGACACCACCATGGGACACGAGCTCATGTCCTTTATGGATGCGTACTCTGGATATAACCAGATCGCGATGAATCCTGCAGACCAAGAGCATACTAGCTTTATGACTCCAACAAATGTATACTATTATAAAGTTATGCCCTTTGGGCTGAAGAACGCCAGGGCTACCTACCAACGGTTAATCAACAATTTGTTCATTGGTCAGATTGGGAAAAATATGGAAGTGTATGTCAACGACATGCTAGTCAAATCCAAGACTGCCGATAACCATGTTTCCGATCTAAATGAATGTCTTGAAATCTTGAGGAAATATAATATGAGGCTGAATCCCCAGAAAAGTACTTTTGGAGTGGTGTCAGGAAAGTTTTTGGGATTCATAGTCAATACAAGGGGGATAGAGGAGAACCTAGATAAAATCAGGTCATTATTGGATATGCCTTCGCCTAGCTCACGTAAAGAAGTTCAGAGTCTGACTGGAATGGTGGCAGCGCTAAACTGATTTATTTCAAAGTCCACTGACAAGTGTTTGCCATTCTACAACTTGCTCAGAGGAAACAAGAAATTTGAATGGACTGAGGAGTGCGAGCAGGAATTCCTCGACCTAAAGACGCATTTGGCCGAGCCCCCAGTATTGTCTAAGCCTGCATCTGGAGAGCCCCTATTCCTCTATTTGGCCGTGACAGAAAATGCAGCCAGCGTCGTGTTAGTTCAGGAAGAAGACCGTGCTAAAAAACCGGTGTACTATATAAGCAAAAGACTTCTTGGGGCTGAATCACGGTATTCACTGATAGAAAAGATAGCATTCTGCCTGATATTAGCTTCCAGGAAGCTTAGACCATACTTCCAGTCCCATTCAATTCACGTCATGACCGACCAACCTCTGAGGCAGGTATTGCAAAAACCTGAAACATAGGGACGTCTTTTAAAATGGGCGGTTGAACTCATCCAGTTCAAGATACTATATGTACCACGGACCTCGATCAAAAGTCAGACCCTTGCTGATTTTGTGGCTGAATGTACCAGATTTCAAGAGGAGTTTTTGAAGGAACCGGTGCAAGAGTTGTGGAGAATATTCGTGGACGGCTCATCTAATGAGAATGGGTCCAGAGCTGGGATCATATTGATCTCTCCGGAGGGGCATTGATTCCATACAGCTCTGAGATTCATATTTGAAGCATCCAACAATGAATTTGAATATGAAGCTTTGTTAGCTGGACTTAGAGTGGCAAAGGAATTGAAAGCAAGGGTCATCCAATGTTATAGTGATTCCCAGCTCGTGGTCAATCAGGTGTTGGGGGAATATCAAGCACGTGGTACCAAGATGACAACTTATCTAGCTAAGGTGAAGGGAGAACTATCAGAATTTGAATACAATACTGTTGAACAAATCCTTCATGAGCAGAACTCTAATGCTGGCACTTTGGCAAGGCTTGCCACCACCAAGGAAGCTGAGACTTTGAATCTAGTACCAGTGGAATTCTTGGAGAGTCCCAGCGTGGCCGAAAAAATGGTAGAGGTCGAGATGATTGCACTAGGGCGACCTGGATGACCCCCATAGCGGAATATCTTATAACAGGAAGGTTACCTGAGGAAAGAAAGGACGCGAGAAAAATACTCTATCAAGCTCCGAGGTATGTGATAGTGGATGGAGCATTATATCGACGTTGTCATTCATTATCTCTTCTATGGTGTGTTCTGCCTGAGGAGGCTAAAACCATTTTGCAAGAGATGCATGAAGGATTTTGTGGAGATCATGCTGGGGGGCAAAACCTAGCTTTAAAAAATATTAAGGCAGGGTTATTTTGGCCCACTTTAACAAAAGATTCCATCTCCCATGTTCAGAAATACGACAAATGCCAGCGCTTCGCCACAGTTGCCCGAGCTGCTCCAGTCGAGCTAACAATGATCTCATCCCCGTGGTCATTTGTAGTATGGGAAATTGACTTAATAGGATCCTTACCTATGGGAAAGGGAGGAGTTCGTTACACGGTGGTGGCAATTGACTATTTCACAAAGTGGGTAGAGGCCGAGCCTTTGGCAACTATCACTTCAAAAAGAGTCCTGGACTTTGTGGTGAAAAACATTGTATGCCGATTAAGGCTTCCTAAAAAGATCGTGTCAGATAATGGAACCTAGTTTGATAGTGATCTCTTCACCAATTTCTGTGAAAAGCACAGAGTTATTAAAAGTTTTTCTTCAGTTGCATATCCACAGGCCAATGGACAGGTCGAGGTTGTGAATAAGACCCTAAAGGCGAGCCTTAAGAAAATGTTAGATGAGGCCAAAGGAGTATGGCCCGAGCAGCTACCGCAAGTACTTTGGGCATACCGAACTTCCCACAGGACCTCCACAGGACACACTCCTTTCTCCTTGACCTTCGGAAGTGAGGTCGTCCTTCCTGTCAAAGCAAAGGTAGCCATGCACAGACTAAGGAAATTCAGCTAGGAGCGGAATGATGAGTTACTTAACGCATCTCTAGACCTGATTGATGAAAAATGAGAGGATTCACAGTTACAGCTCGCTCATTACCAACAGAAAACCAATCGTTATTTTAATTCTAAGGTCAAAAGATGTAACTTTGGACTGGGCGACCTAGTTCTCTGAAGGGTATTTTTGGCAAACAAGGATCCTAAGGACGACGCTTTAGGCCCGAACTAGGAAGGACCTTATTAGATTGTGGAAGTTTTGTGTGAGGGAACGTTCAAGTTAGCTCGGCTTAGTGGAGAAACAGTCCCACGAACCTGGAACGCCATGCCCTTAAAGAAGTATTACCAGTAGTGTTACCAACCATCTATGTAAGGCTTAGTTATAAAAGTCATTTAATTAAATAACGAGGGATTATCATGTAAATTTTCTTGTTAGCATGTTTTTAAATAATTTTTCTTTATAAATTAGCTCGTGTAAAAGCAACCAAGAAAGTTTTACATTTTGGTTACTTGGGAGGCATATAACCCGAGGTGGATCAGAACAAGGTTGCCGATTAAGTTTAAATTACTAAAAATCCTGGATACAACCAGGTATAAAACTATCATGGATACAACCAGGTCAGAAACTTCGAAGCTTTGAAAATTGATTATCCGATGGCTTTTTACGAGCTCGAGGTGTCAATAAACCTAGCACGAACTAAGTTCAAATCACTTAAAACCCTGGATACAACCAGGTCCAAAACTTGGAAGTTAGCAAAATTGAATATTCGATGGCTTTTTTAGAAGCTTGAGACGTCAATAAACCTAACACAAACTAAGTTTAAAATATTTAAAATCCTGGATATAACCGGATCCAAGGCCTGACGCTTAACAGGTATGATATAAATCAACACATTAAATTTGGATATAACCAAACTCAATATATCTATCCCGATCTAAAAATTGATTCCTAAAATATCGAATGTGCAAGTCTAAGAAAGCATAAGCATGAGAGATACTCAAGGAAAAGATAAATAGATTAAAAGTTAGATATATGAATTGAAATTCAAGTTGTCCCGAGGAGAAAAACCTCGAACTAAGCCCAAGGGCAATTGTTTACAAACAAATAAAAAAAAAGAAAGAACAAAACAACGAAGACTTCATTGAGCCCCTCCAGGAGGTTGTGAGGACGTGACCTCCTCGATCTCCTTCTCGCCCGCTGTAGAAGCGTCCCCTGTTTTCGACGACTCTTGCAAGATCTGGGCCTTGAATTTTTCATGGTATGGATCCCACAGCTCGGGAGCCATGAAAGAAAAGTTGCCATCCTGGTTAAAAGCCCAGCAATGGTACACCATGTCTTCCATGGAGGACAGTGAGACCGCCTTCTCTTCTTTAACTGCAGCCTCGGCCTCTAGCTGTTTTGCTTTGGCCTCAGCAACCTCGACCTAGAGAGCAGCCAGGGAAATCTTTGCGCCCTGCTCGTTTTCTTGAGACAATGCAAGGGAAAACTTGGCATCGTACTCACTCTTTTGAGCAGCTGCAAAGGTAGTTTTGGCAGCTTGCTCGCCTTCTTGAGTAGCGATCAGGGCGGTCTTGGTGGCATTAAGCTCAGCTTGGAGTTCGTCATTTCTATCTCTAGCTCGGGCTATACTATGGTGCTGAGCCAAGGCAGATTGCAAAAATAAAAAGGCAAGTTAGATGTATACTTTGGTAAGATGAAGAGAAAAATTTCATTAAGGAATGATATTTTACTGTGAGGGTCATCCCCAAGGCTGACTCCAAAACATTCTCAAGGCTCTGCTCTTCTATCGTCCTTAGGTCCCTTGGATTAGCTTTATAAACGTGCCCCACCATGTGGCTTGATGTCTCGTAGAGGATTCCTCGAAAGGAATCAGGGATCTTCTCCAGATCCTGTGGATCGACTGGGATGCGCACAGTTGCGGCTGAGACAGGAGGAGCTGGGGGATCAACTTGTATTACCTGATCCCGAGCAACGTGAACCGAGGAGGAGGGGGAGGATGAGGAATCCTTTTCTCTGTCACGGTAGACGCCGGAGCTGTTTAGCTCATGCCTTTCCCCTTAGCAGGGGATTTGGAGGTGTTTCCTACCATAGGAGGGGTTTTCTTTATAAAGCGGGGCTTCTTTATGACATGATCCGAGCCGGACATTCGGCCCTGGAAAGCTGTACAGACATCAGGAGCTCCAAGTCGTTCCATCTCTTCGCCAGAAAAGAACAAAAAGGGAATTAATTCACAAGTAAAGTCGAAAACTTACACAAAGGAAATAAATAAAGGTCCTAACCTCCGGGCTGGGGGATGATTCTATTATCACGACCTCCGGCCTTGGGACTACTAGAGGAGAAGGAGAATCTAAGTCTAAAATTTCTTGGATTATAGGAGGTTCGGGCTCAGGTTCTACCTCGGGGCTAGACTCGTCTACATATTGCCTAAATCCAGGGGCAAAGGTGCCCTGGAGCAGAGAAGGCCACGACCTACGATTGGTCCCATACTCCTCAAAAATGGCTGACCTAAAAGTTGAGGTGTTATCTACAACAATAGTGCCTCTAGGGTAACTCATATCATGGCGCAACACTAAATGATCCATGCAATGGAGTAGGGTGATGTTACGTGTAATGCACTACTTCTTTAGCGCCATTACTAAGTGAGTTTAAAATGTGCAATTAACTTGCTAATCGAGATTTTAAGACAAAAGTGTAATTAAACCATAAACAGAGTCATATACTTTTTAAAATAATTCCATTCATTGAAAATCATAAAGCGTTTAACATTTGGGATCCCAAAATACGGTTTAGAAATATTTACAACTAAAAAATATAACTAAAGTCGACTAAACAACAAAAACTAGGTTAAGTACAATCATCTCCCAAAAATACCCTTGGCCATGGCAGCCAGGCAGGCCAAACATGTACTTGCTGCTCCACGCTCCCCGTACTCATGGTTGGTCAACTTTCCCCTTGCCCTTACTTGAACCATAGAACACCCGTGAGCCGAAGCCCAGCAAGAAAACTCACACAAGCAGATAACATATGCATATTTAACATTCAACATGTAATCAAGCTGCCAATAGGCTAAACATGTACTTCCAGGCCCTGAGTTCGCGGTCTGCACCATGAGGATATCCCAGGTATCCTTTAGGGTCTCGCCCTGGCAACTCGCACTCCGTGTGCTAAACGCTGCTCCCAGCCCCTTGTCGTTCCCGACCTTCGCCATTCCCGGCCCTCGCCATTCCCGGCTCTTGCCGTTCATTCACATATATGCACACATAGCATAATTAAACAAATACTTAAACATGTATAAGCATAATCAATGGGGCTATGCCCTGCAACAAAATCATATAGGGTCGTGTCCAGCAACACAAGCTATAGGGCCTCGCCTTGTTCTACAGGTACAACAGTTTTCTTACCTGTGTCCCGAGCTTTCCAAGCACAGATGTCCCGAGCACAGTCTCCTAGTCCGAGCCTTGCTGAAACCCTAGCCACAATGCATCAACAATATCCATCCATCAAGTTCTAGTCTCCGAGACCTTGAATTCTATCAATCCGGGTGATAAAATCCATCCCGAGACTTAAATTTTGGATTCCCGAGCCTAAAACTTCTTTAAAGCCAAAAAGCACACTAAGCGTCGCGGCCCCATGAACCCATGTCACGGCCTGCCCTTCTTCCTGGCCACCAAAATGCTCTAGAGGGCCATGGCTCAACAAGAACAGTGCCACGACCCGACCCTTCAAACTCAGAAAAATCCTCCATTTTTACCACGAAAACCCAACCAATTTACCCCAAAATCAACCTAACAATCCAACTCAATCATCACAACATTTCCAGGGTAATCCTAGTAGCAAAACCCAACAGAAACTAACCCCAAAACTCACCCAAATAATCAAGAGCAATTCTCAACTTAACTCACATGAAAACTTTGAAATATCAGCAGAAATCAAACAAAATTCAACAAATTTAAAAGCTTACCTTTGCTTAATTGAATCCCTGGTTTACTTCCCTAAGCTCTAAGCTCCAAGCCCCCAAAATCCCAGCTTAAAATCCTTAGCTCCTAGTTAGTTTTCACCAAAATTCACCAAACTCCCAAGAGAAAGGAGGGAATCGAAAGATAGAGAGAGAAATGGTCGGTTTAGAGAATTCTGAATGTTTCTTATGTTTTGTTTTATTTAACTTAGTCTCTAAGGGTACCTCAAGGCTCGGGGTACCAAAAACGTCCCCGAGGGCAAAATGGTAAATTTTCCCGATATTCCCTCCTAAACGTTCTAACCTCAAATATATCTTCAAATATTTATTTTCATAACCCGATAACCCCATAAAACGTCCAATGCCCAAAATACCCCTCGACTCGCCCCGAGTCGGGTTTCAACCTCGTTGTGACTTTCTAGCTAACCGCTCCCTAGGACTGTCTCGGATCGTGCAACAAAGATATATCACATTTATCACATTTATGCCCTCAACGGGCTAAAATTACAAACATGCCCCTAATAACCAAACGGGGCCCACATGCATATTTAATTCACCTAAACATGCATTTCCAATCACATACTCACAAAAATTCACATATTATAATAATAAATCACTTATTGCCCTCTAGGCATGCTAATCAAGGCCCTAAGCCTTATTAGCAAATTTGGGTCGCTACAACTATCCCCTCCTTACAGAAATTTCGTCCTCAAAATTACCTGAACAACTCGGGATACCGCTCCCACATCTCTGATTCAAGTTCCCATGTCGCCTCCTCAACTTTGCTGTTCCTCCACAGCACTTTCACCAAGGCGATGGTCTTGCTCCGCAAGACTTTATCCTTCTGGTCGAGAATCTTAACCGGCTTCTCCTCATAAGACAAATCCTGGTCCAGCTCCAAATTCTCATAACTCAAGACATGCGTCGAATCTGATGCATACTTCCAGAGCATAGACACGTGAAAAACATCATGAACCCCTAATAAGGCTGGAGGCATCGCCAACCTGTAAGCTACCTCTCCAACCCGTTCCAGAATCTTGAAGGGTCCAACAAACCTAGGGCTCAGCTTTCCCGAACACCAAACCATCTCACTCCCCTCAAAGGTGAAACCCTAAGGAACACATGGTCACCGACCTGAAACTTTACGCTCCTACGTCTCAAGTCCGAGTAACTCTTCTGGAGACTTTGGGAGGCGAGCATTCGTGCTCTAATCTTCTCAATCGCCTCATTGGTCCTCTGAACCATCTCAGGACCCAAATATCTTCTCTCACCCGTCTCATCCCAATGGATAGGTGATCT
Source organism: Humulus lupulus (assembly GCF_963169125.1). NCBI lineage: Eukaryota > Viridiplantae > Streptophyta > Magnoliopsida > Rosales > Cannabaceae > Humulus > Humulus lupulus. The sequence continues at coordinate 227,375,624 of NC_084794.1, forward strand.
GCACTTCCTTCCGTACAACATCTCATACGGAGCCACTCCGATAGTTGCCTGATAATTGTTATTGTAAGAGAACTCAATCAAGGGGAGATACTTGCTCCAAGATCCCCCAAAATCTAGCACACAGGCTCGTAGCATGTCCTTCAGTATCTGAATTGTCCTCTCAGACTGCCCATCTGTCTAAGGATGATAAGCGGTATGAAACTGTAACTGCGTGCCCATAGCCTTCTGCAGACTATCCCAAAACTTGGAGGTGAAGGTGGGGTCCCTGTCGAATACTATCTACCTCGGAGCCCTATGAAGTTGAATAATTTCCTTCACATATAACTCGGTATACTACTCCACAGTATAAGTTGTCCTGACAGGTAAAAAGTGGGCGGACTTGGTATACCTATCCACAATCACCCACACCGAGTCATGCTGTCCCACGGTCTTCGGAAAACCAACCACGAAGTCCATGGTAATATCTTCCCACTTCCACTCTGGAATCCCTAGAGGCTGCAACAACCCTGCTGGCCTCTGATGTTCAGCCTTGACTTGCTGACAAGTTAAGCACTTGGCCACATAATCCACCACATCCCTCTTCATGCCCGACCACCAATACAAAGCTCTCAGATCTTGGTACATCTTTGTCCTACCTGGATGTAAGGAATATGGAGTGGTATGCGATTCATCCAAGATATCCTGCCGGATATCAGAATCCATTGGAACACAGATCCGAACCCTGTACTTCAGTAATCCCATCTCCGAGATAGAAAAGTCCTTAGCCGCTCCGACTAAGACATTATCTCTGTGACCTCTCAACTGAGAATCCTTTCCCTGCACCTCCCTGATCCTCTCAAGAGGTGTAGACTGAAGAGTGATGTTGGCTAACCGACCAACCACCAACTCTATACCCGCTCTAGTCATCTCCTCAGCTAGCTTATCAGACATGTACCTTGAACTGAACAAATGTCCTGGGCCCTTTCGACTCAATGCATCAGCCATTACATTAGCCTTCCCAGGATGGTATAGGATATCATAATCATAATCTTTAACCAACTCCAGCCACCGTCTCTGGCGCATGTTTAGATCCTTCTGAGTAAAGAAGTACTTCAAACTCTTATGGTCGGTGTATATCTCGCACTTCTCACCATATAGATAATGTCTCCAAATCTTAAGTGTGAATACCACTGCTGCCAACTCCAGATCATGCGTGGGATATCTCTGCTCATACTCCTTTAGCTGTCTCGATGCATAGGCTATCACCTTACCAGCTTGCATCAGCACACACCCTAAACCCTATCTGGAAGCATCACAATAAACCACAAACTTCTCATTATCTGTTGGCAGACTCAACACTGGCGCGATGATCAGTCGCCGTTTCAACTCCTTAAAACTGTTCTCACATCTGTTTGTCCAAACATACTTTGTCTTCTTCTTTGTCAATTATGTCAATGGCGTAGCTATCCTGGAGAACCCCTCAACAAATCGCAGATAATACCCTGCCAATCCTAGAAAACTCCTAACTTCAGGAACATTGCTCGGTCTAGGCCAATCTCTCACTGCCTCAATCTTACTTGGGTCAACTAGTAACCCCTCCTTACTGACAATATGGCCCGGAATGTGACTTGTGGTAGCCAAAACTCACACTTGCTGAACTTAGCATATAACCTAAGCTCCCTCAATTGATGCAATACCAGACGTAGATGCTGCTCATGCTCTGTCTCTGACTGAGAATACACCAAAATGTCATCGATGAACACAATCACAAACTTATCCAGATAGTCCTTGAAAACCCTATTCATCATGTCCATAAAAGCTGCTGGGGCATTGGTTAATCTAAAGGACATAACCAGGAATTCATAGTGTCCATACCTCGCGTGGAAAGCGGTCTTTGGTATGTCCTCTTCTTTGATTCTTAACTGGTGGTAACCTAACCGGAGATCAATCTTGGAAAATACTGTCCTTCCCTGTAGCTGGTCAAACAAATCATCGATCCTAGGCAGTGGATACTTATTCTTAATGGTTAACTTGTTCAACTCCCTGTAGTCAATACACATCCTAAGAGATCCACCCTTCTTCTTGACAAACAACAATGGAGCAGCCCAAGGTGAGAAACTCGGTCTGATGAACCCCAAATCCAATAACTCCTGCAACTAAATCTTCAACTCCTCCAACTTCGCTGGAGCCATTCTATAAGGTGTCCTAGATACTGGTTCTGCCCCTGGCACCAACTCAATGACAAACTCAATCTCTCGTTGTGACGGTAACCCTGACAGATCTGCTGGAAATAAATCTGGAAACTCACATACCAATCTGGTCTCCCCCGATCCAACCGACACAACCATAGAGGTATCCAAAACATTCGTTAGAAATCCTTGTAACCTTCCTGCATCATGTCTCTAGCCTTCAGTGCTGAAATCATAGGTACTCGCGGTCCACTAACTTTCCCCACAAATACAAAGGGTACCTCCCCTTCTAGTTCAAAAGTCACCATCCTGCGCTTGCAGTCAATCGTTGCCCCATACTTTGATAGCCAATCCATCCCTAGGATCATATTGAAGTCATCCATCACAAGCTCAATCAGATCAACAGATAACTCCCTGCCATCTACCTCTACTGGCAAAGCTCTAATCCATTTCCTAGAGACTACCAATTCCCCAATTGGCAACAAAGTCTAAAAACCCCTAGCATACAAAACACTAGGTCTACACAGCTGATCTATCTCTCTAGTAGACACAAACGAATGAGTAGCTCCCGAATTAAGCAATGCAGTATAAGAAAGCTCGGCACTAGAAATCTGATCTGTCACAACTGAGGGGCTAACCTCTACCTCAGTTTGAGTCAAGGTGAACACCCTGGCAGGAGAGAGACTATCGCCCTGCTTTGGCTCCTCTTTCCTGGCTTGTGGGTAGTCCTTCTTCAAATGATTGGCACTCCCACAAATAAAGTAGGCCTTGATCCTGTACTCCCCCTGATGTCATCGTCTGCACCGAGGACATACTAGAAAACTCCTCCAGTTGTCACCTCCGCCTTGACGGCCACTAAAAGCACCCCGTGCCCTCCTATCCAAGCTAGGAGGAACAAAAGAATATGGGGCCTTGCTCTTCTGCTCACTAGAGCCACTACCCCGATTGGATCCAATAAAAGGAGGCACCGTCCTCATGGCATCGCGACTAACAGTACTCTCTCTCCAAATCTGATCCTCGGCCCCTCAGCTGTAAGGGCCTTGTCCACAACCTGAGCATAAGTAGTAGTCTCTAGATCTAAGGTAATCTTCACATCACGGGCGATCCTAACATTCAACCTCCGTACAAATCTATCTCTTCTTGCCGCATCAGTCGGCATCAAATCCAGCGCGAACTTCGCCAACTGGTCAAATTTCAAGGCATACTCTGTAACGGTTAACCGGTTTTGAGTCAGGTTGATGAACTCGTCAACCTTTGCAGCTCGGACTGCTACACTATAGTATTTCTCGTTAAAGATGTTCCTGAATTCTTCCCAAGTCATAACTACCACATTCCTCCTCTAAATCACTTCATCCCACTAGATGCGGGCATCCTCTCTGAACATGTACCTGACACAAGCTAGCCTCTTGTTCCCTTCCACCGTCATAAAATACAGGATGGGGGAAATCATATTCATCCACTACTCTGCCCGCAGTGGGTCTGGTCCACCCTCAAAGGTGGGAGGATGTTGTTTCCTAAAACTTTCATACAAAGGTTCCCACCTGTTCTCCATAACAGGCTGAACTGGCACTGGCACCACAGCATGCTGAACTGACAACCCAGTGACCTGAGAAGGGGCCTGCTGCCTCAACTGTCGAAGTTCTTCCTCTGTTCATTGTAGTCTTTCTTCCATTTCGGAAAACATATGTTGCCAATTCTGTGGGGCAGGTGGAGGGTCCTTACCCTGATTGTCATCCTCATCCCTCCTGTCGCAGAGTCTAGATGATTGTCGAGGCATCACAATAATATGTCTGCAATCAAGGACGCCACTCATCAGGCAAGATAACAACATCCAAAACCACCTCACAAGTCATATCAGTCAACCAAAAACAACAATCCACATAACATACAAATAACATATAACACTCAACGGGCCATGCCCTGGCATCATGCATATGTTAACTCATTCATCATGCTCTATATAAAATGAGTAGGCAACATGGCATTTTAAGCACATAATTAGGCATATACGTCAATCATTACCAACCAACCCTGAGTCGAGCTTGTCACTGACAGCAAGCGTACATGTTTGGTCAATCTCCAGGAACTATAAACCTTGGCTCGCTCTGATACCAAGTTGTAATGCCCTACTTCCTTAGAGCGATTACTAAGTGAGTTTAAAACGTGCAATTAACTCGCTAATCGAGATTTTAAGACAAAATTGTAATTAAACCATAAACAGAGTCATATACTTTTTAAAATAATTCCATTCATTGAAAATCATAAAGCGTTTAACATTTGGGATCCCAAAATACGGTTTAGAAATATTTACAACTCAAAAATATAACTAAAGTCGACTAAACGACAAAATCTAGGTTTAGTACAATCATCACCCAAAAATACCCCTGGCCGTGGCAGCCAAGCAGGCCAAACATGTACGCGCCGCTTCACGCTCTCCGTACTCATGGTTGGTTGACTTTCCCCTTGCCCTTACCTGCACCATAAAGCACCCTTGAGCCGAAGCCCAGCAAGAAAAATCACACAAGTAGATAACATATGCATATTTAGCATTCAACATGTAATCAAGTCACCAATAGGATAAACATGTACGACCATGCCGTCCCAGGAACTTTACTAGGCCCTGGGTTTGCGGTCTGCAATGTGAGGATATCCCAGGTATCCTTTAGGGTCTCGCCCTGGCAACTCGCACTCCGCGTGCTAAACACTGCTCCTGGCCCCTTGCTGTACTCGGCCTTCGCCGTTCTCGGCCCTCGCCATTCTCGGCTCTTGCTGTTCATTCACATATATGCACACATAGCATAATTAAACAAATACTTAAACATGTATAAGCACAATCAATGGGGCTAAGCCCTGCAACACAATCATATAGGTCCATGCCCTGCAACACAAGCTATAGGGGCTCGCCCTGCTCTATGAGTACAACAGTTTTCTTACTTGTGTCCCGAGCACAGTCCCCTAGTCCGAGCCTCGCTAAAACCCTAGCCATAACGCATTAACAATATCCATCCATTAAGTTCTAATCCACTAAATAGCTTTGGATCATAGTTCTAGTCTTCGGGACCTTGAATTCTATCAATCTGGGTGATAAAATCCATCCTGAGACTTAACTTTTGGATTCCCGAGCCTAAAACTTCTTTAAAGCCCAAAAGCACACTAAGCGCCGCAGCCCCATGAACCCATGCCTCGACCCGCCCTTCTTCCTGGCCACCAAAATGCTCTAGAGGGCCGCAGCTCAGCAAGAAAAATGCCGCGGCCCGACCCTTCGAACCCAGAAAAATCCTCCATTTTTACCACAAAAACCCAGCCGATTTACCCCAAAATCAACATAATAATCCAACTCAATCATCACAACATTTCCAGGGTAATCCTAGCAGCAAAACTCACCCAAATAATCAAGAGCAATTCTCAACTTAACTCACATGCAAACTCCAAAATATCAGCAGAAATCAAACATAATTCAACAAATTTAAAAGCTTACCTTTGATTAATTGAATCCCTTGTTTACTTCCCTAAGCTCCAAGCTCCTAGCCCCCAAAATCCCAACTTAAAATTCTTAGCTCCTGGTTAGTTTTCACCAAAATTCACCAAACTCCCAAGAGAAAAAAGAGAACCGAGAGATAGAGAGAGAAAGGGTCGGTTTAGAGAATTCTGAATGTTTCTTATGTTTTGTTTTATTTAACTTAGTCTCTAAGGTTACCTCAAGGCTCGGGGTACCAAAAACGTCCCCGAGGGAAAAATGGTAAATTTCCCCGATATTCCCTCTTAAACGTTCTAACCTCAAATATATCTTCAAATATTTATTTTCATAACCCGATAACCCCATAAAACATCCAATGCCCGAAATACCCCTCGACTCGCCCCGAGTCAGGTTTTCGACTCCGTTGTGACTTTCTAGGACTGTCTCGGATCGTCCAACACAGATATATCACATTTATGCCCTCAACAGGCTAAAATTACAAACATGCCCCTAATAACCAAACGGGGCCCACATGCATATTTAATTCATCTAAACATGCATTTCTAATCACATACTCACAAAAATTCATGTATTATAATAATAAATCACTTATTGCCCTCCATGCACGCTAATCAAGGCCCTAAGCCTTATTAGCAAATTTGGGTCGCTACATTACGGTCTGGATTGTCAGGGTGACGGTGGACGAGCTAATTTGGGTTAAATCTAACTAGCCTAAAGTCGGCAACAACCCTATCTAATTTCCTATAAGGGTATGGGTTACCTTGGCCGGAGGTGTAGAGTCCCAGAACTTTACGTAGCAGCAGCAGCAGCAGTAGTAGTAGTAGCATGATAGTTATTGTGAATTTTGTTTAAGAATATAAATTATAACATAAGGTTTGATTATATAGCTGATTGTAAAAATGTCATTTATTATACTATAAGGTTTAGATAGAATTAATAAGATCATGACACTTGTCGTGTGCATGTTTATTTAAGGATTTAATTATAGTTTAAATAAAAGAAAGTTCAAGAAAGCTCTAGAATCTTCCAAGACCATTTAGAGTATGACACTTGTCATAATCTTGTTTATTTGAGGATTTAAGCATTTTAAGTGGATAATTCAAAAATAGAAGTTTCTAGAAGCTCTAGACCCTTCTAGAACTTGTTGGAATCTCGTATTACTCAGTCAAACCTGGTTAATCAATTCAAATTATACTGAAAAAGTGTAATTACGTGTTTAATATATTCACGTATGTCGATATATCGCAGCATAGGAGTCAATGTATCGCCACACGGGGAATACGAAAAACACGTCAACTTCGCACAAACGAAACGACGAGTACTTGGGACATAGGGCCAGGCGATATATCGCCTATGATGGGTGATATATCAGCCCTAGTGCCATAATTTCAAATGTTGTTGAGACTGAGCTTGATTCATTCCTTAACATCTTGCCTAGCCTCTGAACATTTTGATCGAGTCTTCAACACCTGTTGAACGAATATTCAAATATTTTTCAATTAATACTCATTATTTTTATTCAAGCTAAAAGGAGATAGTTCACTCCTTGAACTCTATAAGTAGGACCTAGTACCCAACCATTTTTCTCATTCTTCAAGCTGTGTTCAGAGCCTTCAAGCTACTAGGGTTACTATAAAGTGATAAACACTTGGGTTAGGATAAAAGCTTTATCATCTTAAGCTTTATAAACACTTGGGAAGTGAGATAAATAGTGTGTTTTCAATATCAAGGTGTGGTTCAGTTCTAGTACATTCAAAGGTATTCCTAATCTTAAGTTCATTTCTGTATGGTTCTTTAGTTTCCTTTAGTTTTCTTTATTCAAATCCTAACTCGATGTTTTCAATTCTCAGTTAGGTATTTAAGTTCTTTGAACTTAAGGTTTCTTTTCGGTAAGCTTCTTCTTGGTGGTTTAGTTCATTTCTTTATCATCTCTTTCTTTAGAAATACTCACATTCTTATTGTTGGTTTTAGGAGTGTTCCAAATCCCGTCCTTGTTCTCAAATATCCCGGTGTTGGTAAGGAAAATAGGATAGATTTTGTATGCTTTTATGTTTTGATATGTTTATGCTATGATATATGTATGATATGTTTTTAGTTTTAATTATGTTTTGTTTAGATAAAAAGCATATAATTTGTTTAGATAACAAACATATAACTTGTTTAGATAACAAGTCTCAATAATATATTCCTTGGGCATATGATTGTTTAGATAACGAGCCCCATAAATTTATATGACTTGTTTAGATAACTAAGCACCGTAAATTTATGGGCATATGATTGCCTAGCTAGCACGCCCCAAGAAGTATGATGGCCATTATAATGCATGTTTTATAGTATATGTTTTGTAGTCTTATGTTATGTTTTATGTTGTATGTGCTAGTAGATTTTCCTTGCTGGGCATTAAGCTCATTCCATTATTTTTATGTGTGTAGGAAAATAGATATGGGCGGAAGGATTCGTAGTAACTTAGTTTGTGTATTAAGGATGAAGGGATTCGATGGACTGCGTGAACGATTCGAGGACGACATTATTTTTAGTCTCTTTAAATTATGTTTTTATGTATTTTCCGCATTTAGCTTTGTAAACAATTTCCTTTAGTTTAAAGTTATGTTTTATTTTAAAACAATGGGATCCCATACCCCGCAATATGTATTTCAATATTTACTTTGGAGTTTTTAATAAAATTATGATTATTTCCTATGTATGTTTTCTCTAAAAAAGTGGCTATGTCTAGTAGTTTTAATGGTCAAAGGTCTTAGAATTAGTTAGGTCATTACAGTTGGTATCAGAGAAACGATTCATTCGCATGAAGTTCTCCTTAATACACACGCTCAAGCTTCGAATCTAACCGCCAATGTAAGTTTTATGTGATAGTTATTATGTTTATCTGTTTAGCTAACGTTTTAGCCTTATGTTTTCAGTTAAGAATGAACGGAGCATTAGCTTATGAGGATATCCGAGCCATTAAGGCCTTGAAAAGAATTAGAGAACCAAGAAATACCGTAGGAGTGTTAGAAAGAATCACTCGAAGATTACTTTTATTCCACAGGGAGATAGGTCACCTCCATGCAACTAAGCAAATCATGATGAGAGCTGCGGAGCAATATGTTTTAGTGATTAGACTTCTTAAAGATTGTCCTACTGTAATTGCAACCTTAGAAGATATATGGGAGACGATAGATGATGAAGATGAGTTACCGGTAGCTATGAGATATTATTTTCTCATACTTAGGTTTACCTTTAAGATGGAATTCCAATTCACAAACGAGCAAAAACATAGTATTTTTACGAATCTTCCTCGAGGGCATTTTCAGGCTCAAGATAATGATGACTATGAAGAGATAGATGATGATATGTTAGATGAAGGATTAGAAGTAGAAGATCCTAATTTTTAGAATATTTTAGTTTCATTATTTATTTTATTTATTATTTGTTTTCTTTTATTATTGTACTTAGTTAAAATTGTTTTTCCAAATAAATATAAATGTTATTTTGATGACATGTATGAGTTTGATTTTTCTTTTGTAATCATAATAAATAATAAATTTAATAAATAATGACCAAGTTTGGTGAGGGTGGATACAAGTCAATGGACCAGGTTCCATATTGAGAGTTAGGGGGCCATAGTAGTGGGAACGATTTTATTGATCCCAGCCCTCCCTCAATATGGTTAACTTTGGAACAACGACGAGTTTCGAGCCTGAGAATTAAGTCATATAGGATAATTAGAAACAGACTTGGAAAATAATAAAGATGGCTTATTTTTCTAAGTATAGAAACCCACTCTAATAATAAAGAAGGCTTATATAATTTTTTTACATTAGAAATCATAATTAATAGGTCCGAGATATGTTTGCTTAGATTAAGTTTTTGCCTTAGAGCCTATTAGGGTAAGTTCTAATATGTTTCATCGACTATTAGAACTTTGTGAAAGATGTCGCTAAGAAGGTCTGCTCGCACCAATACCAATGCCGATGACTCCAGCGCCGCTCATGAGACTAATGAAGCCCTTCCAGCTCGTAGAAGAGAAGCACGTGCTACCACTACTGCTGCTACTCAAAGTGCACCGCTGCCGGTTGACATCACCGCAGAAATTGTCTGGCTACGACAACAAGTGGAAGAGCTGCAACAACAACAATGACAACAGACTCAGCCGCAACCGCAACTGCAGCATAGCAACAATAATAGGCAGAAGAGAAAGCACCCTGATAGCAAGCAGGCCAATGGTGACAAAAGGTTACGAGCAAGTGATAGGCCGGGTTATGTAGAATACCCGCAGTGCTCCAAATGCCAAAAGAAACATCTTGGGAAATGTCACGCAAATACCAAGGAATGCTACATTTGTGGCTAGGAAAGTCATTGAAAGAGGGAGTGTCCCCACCTCAAGCAAAAGGAGAAGAGGGATAATACGATGGTTCCAGACCAAAGTCTTTGCCTTGACCCAGGGAGGAACCCATGCTAGTAACAAAGCACTACAGGTCAGATTCTTATCCTCGATAGTATCTGTTCTAGTATTGTTTGATTCAGAAACAACATACTCGTATATCTCGTTAGGAATGATAGAGAAATTAGACAAACCTTGTAGAACTAGGTTTGTGACATAATTTCCTTCGGGTGAAGTAGTCCTATCATCACGGATAGTACGAGGCGTACCAATCAAGATTGAGGAAGTAGAACTAGAAGGAGACCTGAGAGAATTAGAAATCAAAGACTTCGAAATGATACTAGGCATGGACTGGCTAGCAAGGCATGGTGCAACCATCGACTGCAAATGTAAGAAAGTGACGTTCGAGACTCTTGACGGCCATAAACTGTGCTTTATGGGACAAGTTTCAAGACTACACACACCACTTATATCATCTCTCAAAGCTCAGAGGATGATAGAAAAAGGATGTCAAGCATTCTAGCCAGCGTCACGGATGTGGTAAAGGAAACACCACTAAAAGTTGGAGACGTTCACATTGTAAAGGAAATTCCAGAAGTATTTCCTAACGACTTACCAGGGTTATCGCCAACTCAGGAAATTGACTTCACAATCGAACTAGTACCGGGCACCGAGCCTATCTCAAAGGCACCATACCGGATGGCACCTATCGAACTCAAGGAGTTAAAGATGTAGCTACAAGAACTCTTAGACTTGGGTTTCATTAGACCAAGCCATTTGCCATTGGGAGCATCTGTTCTATTTGTGAAGAAGAAGGACGGAAGTATGTGGATGTGCATAGATTACCGTGAGCTGAATAAGTTGACGATTAAGAATAAGTACCCACTACCCCGGATTAACGACTTGTTTGATCAACTCCAAGGTGCCACCGTGTTCTCAAAGATTGATTTACGGTCTGGGTACCATCAGCTCAAGGTACGGGAATATGATATTCCCAAAAAATCTTTTAGAACTCGGTATGGGCATTACAAGTTTTTAGTTATGTCTTTCGATCTTACCAACACTCTAATTGCGTTTATGGATTTAATAAATAGGGTCTTTAAGGACTACTTGGACAAATTCGTCGTAGTGTTCATCGACGATATCTTGGTATACTCAAAGGACAAAGTTGAGCACGAGGAACACTTAAGGTTGATTTTGTTACGACTAAAGGAGCATCAATTCTATGTTAAGTTCAAGAAGTGCGAATTTTGGCTTTCGCAAGTAGCATTCCTCGGGCACATTGTATCCAAGGATAGAGTTGAGGTAGAGCCATCTATGGTAGAAGCTGTGAAGGATTGGCCAAGACCAAAGAATGCATCAGAGGTAAGAAGCTTTCTGGGATTAGCAGGTTATTATCAGAGGTTTGTAGAGGGCTTTTCTAAGATAGTCACTCTGCTCACCAACCTGACCTAGAAGCAACAAGGGTTCAACTAGACGAATAAGTGTGAAGAGAGCTTCCACTTGCTTAAAGATAAGCTGTGCTCAGCACCAGTACTTTGTGTACCGACACCCAACGAAAAATTTGTAGTCTACTTTGATGCGTTGAAGCAAGGGTTGGGATGTGTGCTGATGCAAAATGACAAGGTGATAGCCTACGCCTCAAGGCAGCTGAAGGAGTACGAGCAACGCTATCCAACGCACAATATGGAGTTAGCAGCGGTGGTCTTTGCGTTGAAAATCTGGCGCCATTATCTTTATGGAGAACAGTATGAGATTTATACAGACCACAAAAGCTTAAAGTATTTCTTCACTCAGAAGGAGCTCAACATGAGGCAGCGCAGGTGGTTAGAACTAGTGAAGGATTATGACTGTGAAATCCGGTACCACCCAGGAAAGGCAAACGTAGTTGCTGATGCGCTAAGTAGGAAGAGTTATGGAAGTCTACCAGCACTAGATGGAATAGAAAAGCCGCTACAACATGAGCTGATTAGTGCTGGAATAGAAGTAGTCATCGGTAAGCTGGCTAACTTGTCCATCCAGTCAAGTCTGTTAGAAGAAATACGGATTGGGCAAGGGCATGATGACACATTAGTAGAACATATGGATGCATTCAAAGAAGGTAAGGCCACAAATTTCTTGATATCAGGACAAGGGTTATTGAGATATAAGGATCGGGTATGCGTGCCGAATGATCAAGGGATTAAGATGAAGATCTTAGAAGAAGCGCACAATACCCCATACTCAGTTCACCCAGGGTCAACCAAGATGACTCACGACATTAGGGCAATATATTGGTGGCCAGGAATGAAGAAAGATATAGCGGAATTTGTGTCTAAATGTTTAGTATGCCAGCAAGTGAAAGCAGAACATCAGCGACCTGCAGGTTTATTGCAACCGCTTAGCATTCCAGAATGGAAATGGGATGATATAGCCATTGATTTTGTGATGGGTGTGCCACGAACAAGTAAGCAACATGATTCGGCTTGGGTAGTAATAGATAGACTAACCAAGTCAGCTCATTTCCTGCCTGTTAGGACTTCATATACAATAGATCAATACGCAGACAATTATGTCCGAGAAATAGTTAGACTACATGGAATCCCTAAGACTATAGTATCCGATAGAGGATTGATGTTTACATCGAGATTTTGGGGAAGTTTGCAGCAAGCCATGGGTACCAAGTTAAGTCTTAGTATGACATTTCATCCTCAGACAGATGGTCAGTCCGAGCGTACCATACAGATTTTAGAAGATATGTTGCGTGCTTGTGTACTTGATTTCAGAGGATCATGGACTAAGTACTTGTCGCTGATAGAATTCTCCTACAATAATAGCTACCAGTCAATGATCGGGATGGCACCCTATGAGTTACTTTATGGAAGAAGGTGTCGATCACTGTTGCATAGGGACGAGGTAGGAGAAAGGCAACTTCTTGGTCCCAAAGCTATTAGAAAAGCTCAAGAAGAAGTAGCACTGATTAGAAAGCGTATGCTCGATGCTCAAAGCCATTAGAAAAGTTATGCAGATGCCAAGCAGTGTGATGTGGAATTCAAAGTCAGAGATCAAGTCTTTCTAAAGATATCTCCTATGAAAGGTGTAAAGCAGTTTAGGAATAAAGGCAAGCTTAGTCCCCGGTTTATAGGTCCTTTTGAGATATTGGACAAAGTGGGAGCAGTTGCATATAGATTAGTCCTACTGCCAACTCTAGCAGATAGCCACAATGTGTTCCACATCTCAATGCTACGAAAGTATGTGTCAGGCCCATCTCATGTCCTCAAGTATGATACAATAGCACTCCAGAAAGACTTGAGTTATGAGGAACGACCGGTTAGCATCCTAGATATAGGGATGAAGTAGTTACGGTCCAGTAGCAGCAGCAACAGTAGTAGTAGTAGTAGTATGACTGTGGATTTTGGTTCAAGCCGGGACTTAGTTGAACACTCGTAGCAACACTTATAGATTTTATAAGATTAACCTATAGTTTAAGAATATTAATTATAGCATAAGGTTTGATTATATAGTTGATTATAAAGATGTCTTTTATTATACAATAAGGTCTAGATAGAATTAATAAGATCATGACACTTGTCATGTGCATGTTTATTTAAGAATTTAATTATAGTTTAAATAAAAGAAAGTTCAAGAAAGCTCTAGAATCTTCCAAGACCATTAATAGCATGACACTTGTCATAACCTTGTTTATTTGAGGATTTAAGCATTTTAAGTGGATAATTCAAAAATAAAAGTTTCTAGAAGCTCTAGACCCTTCCAGAACTTGCTGGAATCTCGTATTACTCAGTCAAACCTGGTTAATCAATTCAAATTATGCTGAAAAAGTACAATTATGTGTTTAATATATTCACCTATGCCAATATATCGCAGCATAGGAGCCGATGTATCACCACATGGGGAATACGAAAAATACATCAACTTCGCACAAACGAAACGACGAGCACTCGGGACATAGGGCCAGACGATATATCGCCTATGATGGGCGATATATCGGCCTTAGGGCCATAATTTCAAATGTTTTTGAAACCGAGCTTGATTCATTCCTTAACCTCTTGACTAGCCTCTGAACGTTTTGACCGAGTCTTCAACACCTGTTGAACGAATATTAAAATATTTTTCAATTAATACTCATTATTTTTATTCAAGCTAAAAGGAGATAGTTCACTCCTTGAACTCTATAAATAGGACCTAGTACCCAACCATTTTTCTCATTCTTCAAGCTGTGTTCAGAGCCTTCAAGCAACTAGGGTTACTATAGAGTGATAAACACTTGGGTTGGGATAAAAGCTTTATCATCTTAAGCTTTATAAACACTTGGGAAGTGTGTTTTCAATATCAAGGTGTAGTTCGGTTCTAGTACATTCAAAGGTATTCCTAATCTTAAGTTCATTTCTGTATGGTTCTTTAGTTTCCTTTAGTTTTCTTTATTCAAATCCTAACTCGATGTTTTCAATTCTCGGTTAGGTATTTAAGTTCTTTGAACTTAAGGTTTCTTTTTGGTAAGCTTCTTCTTGGTGGTTTAGTTCATTTCTTTATCATCTCTTTCTTTAGAAATACTCACATTCTTATTGTTGGTTTTAGGAGTGTTCCAAATCCCGTCCTTGTTCTCAAATATCCCGGTGTTGGTAAGGAAAATAGGATAGATTTTGTATGCTTTTATGTTTTGATATGTTTATGCTATGATATATGTATGATATGTTTTTAGTTTTAAGTATATGTTTTGTTTAGATAACAAGCACATAATTTGTTTAGATAACAAACATATAACTTGTTTAGATAACAAGTCCCAATAATATATTCCTTGTTTAGATAACTAAGCACCGTAAATTTATGGGCATATGATTGCCTAGATAGCAAGCCCCAAGAAGTATGATGGCCATTATAATGCATGTTTTATAGTATATGTTTTGTAGTCTTGTGTTATGTTTTATGTTGTATGTGCTAGTAGATTTTCCTTGCTGGGCATTAGGCTCATTCTTTTATTTTTATGTATGCAGGAAAATAGATATGGGCGGAAGGATTCGTAGTAGCTTGGTTTGTGTATTAAGGATGAAGGGATTTGATGGACTGCATGAATGATTCGAGGAGGACATTATTTTTAGTCTCTTTAAATTATGTTTTTATGTATTTTCCGCATTTAGTTTTGTAAACTATTTCCTTTAGTTTAAAGTTATGTTTTATTTTAAAACAATGGGATCCCATACCCCGCATTTATGTATTTCAACATTTACTTTGGAGTTTTTAATAAAATTATGATTATTTCTTATGTATGTTTTCTAAAAAATAGTGGATATGTCTAGTAGTTTTAATGGTCCAAGGTCTTAGAATTAGTTGGGTCATTACAGGAGGGGCCGACTGCTGCCCCCGATGCAGCTCGTTCTAAATTAGGTTCCCGAGCAGCCTCATGAACCCGCCTCTTCCACACAAGAGGCAGTTCATCCTCCTCTTGCTCCTTGCCTTCAGTAGCTTCTGAGTCTTCTTCTCGAGAAGGCGGGAGCTTGAGGACTACAGGAAGGGTAGCCCGGGTCCTTCTTAAGGCCAGCGTCTGGCCTTTGCCGATCAACTTACATGCCAGCATCGTGACATCATTCACAAGCTATCGATAGTCCTTTTCGCTAGGTGGGATCCCAGACAGTGTTTCATATTGACACCGAGGGTCACTGATTTCCCCGTCCTCGCAAAAATGGCTGCACAAAAAATAAACTCAATTAACATATGCACAAGGAGTATGTCTTAAAAAAAAAGAATGACTTTACGAGCTAAGGAGGGAAAGAAGACTTACGAGGACAGTTTTGTAGAGTCCAAGAGCTTTACTTAGCTAAGTTAGATAGTAGTATTATAGTAATAGTAGTATTATCTTTATAACTGTGGATTTTTGGTTCAGATCGGGATTTATTTGGACACTCATAGTAGTACTTGTAGATTTTCTAAGTTTAATCTATAGTTTAAGAATATTAATTGTTAACCTAAGGTTTGATTAATATGGCTGATATTGAGGATAATATTATTATACTATAAGGTTTAGACAAGAACCAATAGGATTTTAAGCACATGTTATGTATGGGTGATTAAGGATTAAGTATTTAGAGGATTAAATTTAATAAGGGTAAAATTTGAATGCTCTAAGGTCAGTCAGCAGCTTTGAATACGTTTGAGGGCTTAGTCAAGCCTGTTTACTCAATTTGAATTAAGCTAAAAATGTGTAATTTCGTGTTTAAATAATCAGCGTATGCCGATATATCGCAGCACGTAGATACGGAAAACACGAAACGATGCACGTTTGCCTCGGGCATAATGGTCCAGGCGATATATTGCCTATAGGGGGGCGATATATCGCCTCCTTCAGCATATTTTGAATGTTTTTGAAGTCATTTTCCATTTAAACCTTCAACCTCTTGATAAGTCCAGCACCCTTCTGAACGAGTCTTCAGCCTCTGCTGAACAACAATTCAAATTATTTTCACCTAAAAAGCCATTATTTTTATTCAAGTAAAATTAAGATCCTTTCATTCCTAAACTCTATAAATAGGACCTAGTACCCAGCCATTATTCATCTTTTGCTCTAAGTTCAGAGGCTGCAAGTTGCTAGGTGAGTGTGAGAGTGTAAACACTTGGGTTGGGAATCATAAGCTTGATCATCATAAGTTTATCAAACACTTGGGGAAGTAAGGTTTCATAGTATTTCGGTTCGAGGTTTAGATTGGTCTTACAAGTCTTCAAGGTAACCCAAACTCTTATTTGTTTCTGTACTTTTTCTTTAAAAGTTCTCATAGTCTTCTACTTATTCTAACCTTAATCTTTATTTTGGTTAGGAAATCTAAGAACTTGCACATAAGTTTTTGGTAAGTATTTTCTCAATGGTTTAGTCCTTCCATTCCATTCATTTCTCTTCTTCACTATACTCACTCTTTTTCAAATGGTTCTTAGGAGTGTTCCAAAGTCCCACCTCTGTCCTCTTATCCCGGTATTTTGGTAAGGAAAATAGGATAGAATTCATATGTTATATGTTTTATATGTTATCTTATGTTTTTTTATGTTATGTAATGTGTTATGATATGTATGTATGTAGGCTTGGGCATATGACCCATATGACTAACAAGCCCCAAACAGATTATGGGCATATGACCTACTTAGCTAGTAGGACCCCACTAATCTAATGGGCATATGACTTGTTTAGTCTATGGGACCCCAAGTAATAATGGCCATTATAGTATGTGTATGATATAAATGTTATGTTATGTTTCTTATGAAATTTATGTATATGAACTATGTGGTAGATTTTCCTTGCTGGGCATTAGGCTCATTCCTTTTTGTTTATATGTGCAGGACAATAGCTATTGTGGCGGGTAAGATTCGTGAATGCTTGGGGAATGTGTATCGGTGATGAATGGATTCAAGGAGTCGAGAGTTCGATTTCGAGGATGTAGTCTTTTATTTATGGTTTATGTGTATTTTTCCGCAACTATTTATGTAATCTCTTTTCATTTTAATTAAGATATGTTTTCTTTTTAAAACAATGGGATCCCATATCCTACTTAATATTTTATGTAAGGTTTAACTTTTATTTTTACAAGTTTCTTAATAAAGTTATGGTATTTTCACTTGTAAGTTTTATTAAGGATTAGTATGTATAGTTTTCGTTAATGGTCCAAAAGTCTAGAGTAGTTGGGCCATTACAAGTTGAAGTATCGACGCTCACAGTTTCGGAACCCATTCGACATAAAGAACTGATCCTTGTAGTTGTTGGGGTGGCTTGGGAGCTCGATGACCGAAGCGGAGTTCGGGAATCTGGTGAGGTAGTAGAATCCGTCACCTCGCCCTTTTTGCTCTAGGTTGGCCTTAAGGCAGAAGAAGTATAGAATATCTACTGGAGTGGGGACCTCTCATTCGTTCTTCAAAAAGAGATATTTCAGCCCCGTCAAAAGTCTATATGAATTTGGGGGGAGCTGAAAAGGTGCCAACTTCACGTAGTTCAAGAAGTCAGCAAAGTATTGATCTAGGGGAAGGAAGGCCCCCGCCTTTAAATGCTCGTCACTCCAGGCCGTGAAGTCTTCCTGGAGAGGCATGCAACTCCGTTCCTCTTCGAACAGAGGTCGGGCAATAAGGACTCTGGATCGGACCTCTATATTATGGCTCAACATAATTTTGTTGACCCTTCCTTGGGTCGTAATCTTGGAGGCGATTGTCTCTGCCTTGAAGAACGCATTGGAATCAACCATAACCTCCCTCTCCACCACCAGGCCAAAGTGAGGAAGAGGAGATTCGGAGGTGATCTATTTTCCCTTGTTTGCTTATTGCACAGACGAGCCAGATGTATTCTTCTTTGGTGCGTTCTTCTTGGGTGCCATTAGATCGCCTAACGAACAAGAATGGTGAGTTACTTCGTAGGCGATCTAAGATTTTGTAAAGGTTATGACACGGATGTACTAGTGAGAATGATATCTCTAATATACGAGCTGAGTTAGTCTTAGCTCGTTGCGTGATCCCACGCACTACCCTATGCTACGCGCCTCGGTTTCCCAACAGACCCCTGATGTTTAGGGATCTGTGTGTCAGAAAATCCGGCCACTACTGTCCTTGGGGGGCAGTTTGACCAAAACCACCCAAGAAGCGTGTTCCTTAAGTAATCTGGTTTCAAACCCTAACCTTTCATCTTCTATAACCCGAATGGGTATTTCCTAAATTTCCATAAGCTACCAAAACTTACCCATAAATTACCCAATTCTATGAATATCAAAGTTTTAAGAGTTATTCTAAGACCTTCTCAGTAAACCTAAGTTGAAGCCTATATGCCAAAAACATTGAGAAAACAACCTAATATTGACTACGGTGAAGTATGGGTGAGCATGGTAAATAAAACACAGAAATCAGTAAAGAAAAAGTTTCTTCGAAGCAATAAGACTTACAATGTGTTCGTCGATAGAAGAAGTATAGTTCGAAAGGGAGGGTTCTCGGAGGACTCCTGAGTAATTGGGTTTCGGAGAGTTTTTGCAACATATGGTTTTTGGGTTTTTCTCTGAGAAAGAAGAAGGGTTTGAAAACGCAGAAGATAAAAGATGAAGAAAGATTTCGAATAAAAGGTGGTGAACTGTGGAAATTGTCTATCCTATTTATATGTAAACAACATAGATCAATTTAAGCCATCCGATTTGGCTAGTACAAGATCCAAGGGCTATGTTTCAAAGGACAAAACGATGGTAAAAAGTTGACAAGACAATTATTACAGTCCTCGAAACCCGAACATGCGCCAATTGTAGTGTTCCACATGTCCAGTACTTGAGTAGTGGGCATGCATGGTTTATTGCAATAGAAGTTTAAAAGGCCCTACTGTGTAGGTCAGAAGGTGACTGTTGACGGTAAGAACTCGTCAACGAAGTTATGTTGGAAAAATTATCAAATCAAGATTGCTAATTAGAAAGCAGTAAAAACTTGAACAAAAACTCGAGAACAATGATGGCACAATAATGGAGAAATCAATCTTTCATTCACACTTAAGGCTCTGCTACAGTCAAATTTCCAACCCCCCCTCAGGTGGCCTTGGAGTTCATTTTATAGTAGGCTCTAATGGCCTTAGGTACATAGTGGTCCAGGGGACCAAGTGGTACATACGTACTGCACTATGGGAGTGGCTTCAGAGGTTGTGGTTGTACATCCTGTACAGGAGCAGGTGTCAGGAGGATGTCTCCACTACTTGTCTGTACCCATGTCTGATGCGTGGTGGCAGGCGTATTGGCGCAGGAGGTTGTGGTGTCGGCTTTGACCTATGGCCGTAGATGTACGGACCATGATCCTTACCCCAGCAATCCCACTGGCACTGGTATCCGTACTTAGTACTTGGTCGTACAAATATGTCTCATTCGACTCGTACTGGATCTCCTAAGCATAGGGATCTCGAGGTGTAAGGAATGGGACCCTTGGCGTTTGTACCGGCCATGGCGTTGAGTAGGAATCTTGGGTCCTTAGCACGAGATGTCCGAAGCACCCTAAGGTCACCCACAGGCGCGAGCGGTAAGCGCGTGGCCTCGCTCTACATCTTACTGTGCGAGGCAAGATGCCTCCTCTACAAGCCTTCCCCTTCGTGTGACTTCCCCTACATGGCCCCTACTGGTGTGGTTTGGGCCCATACGTGTCAAGTGACGGGGTGTCGGCCTCCTGAGGAGATGGTGGGCTGATGGACCTCCCGGGGAGCGCGCGCGTGGGACCTTGCGCGGCCTCGCGAATGGGGCGTCGTTGATGGCCTCGCAGCCTCCCTCGGCCTCGCATGGTGGGAGTGGCCCAAGGGCCTCGCAGCCTCCCTCGGCCTCGCATGGTGGGAGTGGCCCAAGGGCCTCGCGAGATGGGGTGGCTTCGCCCATGATTGGCCTCGCCCATGTGGTGGCCTCGCGAGATGGTGGCCTCGCGAGACGGGGTGGCTTTGCCCATGGTTGGCCTTGCCCATGTGATGGCCTCGCGAGATGGTGGCCTCGCGAGACGGGGTGGCTTCGCCCATAGTTGGCCTCGCCCATGTGGTGGCCTTGCGGAATGGTGGCCTCGCGAGACGGGGTGGCTTCGCCCATGATTGGCCTCGCCCATGTGGTGGCCTCGCGAGATGGTGGCCTCGCGAGACGGGGGGCTTCGCCCATGGTTGGCCTCGCGAGATGGTGGCCTCGCGAGGTGGGGGTTCACGAGGCTATTGAGTCTTGGCACCCGTGCCTTGCCAATGTGGGCCACCTGGCATCGACTCTACGAGGAGCGTACCCAGACTCGTGTCGGGATGGTGCGATGGCTTGCCCAGACGAGGGCGGCCTTAGGGCTCTGCCTCGGCCTTACATTTTCTCTTGATGAGATTATGAGCATCAACAGTGACGTCATAAACCACGAGCAGGGACTTGGGGGGCAAATGTGTATCCTAATTTCAGTAGGAGTCTTTCACTCAGATCGTGTACAGCTGGCAAATAAATGGATGGAAGAAAATTGCCAAGGAGTCCATGTATTCTCCACGTAGACAACACGGTTTTCGAGATGGTTGTACGAGCTAGGGATGCATAACCTGATAAGCGCAAGCTTATAATATTTATAAGGCATGAACTCTACAGTACGAGCTCGACGGTATATCCAGCTAATGGTAATTTGGAGATATGGTGTGTCCGCGAATCCTCGAAGACCTGGATACTGTATATGATCGTTTATGGCCAACCTGTGATATTTAATGTCCCAGATATTAGGAGACTATTTATTTCATTATCAGATCATATCCTAGTATAAATGGGAATATTTCATATTAAATGTAATAAATATCTAAATCCGTGATTGGCTCACGCGGTTACCCAAACCTGTCCAAGGAATTTCTCTATAAATATTTAGAATATTGGATAGGAAGAGGGACGATTATTCTGTAATACCGAAACTCTGTCAAAATAGAGAGAGAAAAGCAGTAATAATATAAACTCGTGGACTAGGTGGATTTTAACCACTGAACCACGTAAAAATATCGGTGTTCTTGAGAGTTATTTTCTTATTTCGGTTTATCATCAAGCACTAATTCAACCTTGCTATTTTCTTAATTCACTATTGTCGAAAAATCGCATCAACATGCACATTTGGAAAGAAAACTTAGTTTACTTCGTACTCATTGGAAGCTTGATTGTTTGTGGTTAATTAGACATTTAGTTGAAGTTTCTGTTAGAGTTTTCATTCTATTGATTATTGTAAACATCTTGATATGCTTATGTAGGTTGATTTTGCTCTATGAGCATTATCTTTTTGTAATGGACTATGTTCGATTGACATATTAATTGATATTTCATTTCTTTTGAAATTATAGAATAATTACTGATAACTCTTGAATAAAGAGTTATTTCATGTGCTTTTGAACTTATACATGTGAAAAAAAAATCGTTGGTGATGATAGTTTATTATTAGCTTTTGTAACTAACTTTTGTGTTTTTATGATCTTAGTTCAGTTTATTTATTTTTGTAGTTGTTAATAGCTAATGGGTTCAAGACAATAGTTTCATGAATAGATATTTGTACAAAGAATGACCTAACATGTGAAACTATCTAATTTAAATTCTGATTGCTGAATTAGTAGGTTTGTAGCAGCAAAGCAGATTTTGCTGAAGCATTTTGATCAGGCTGTTTTTGGACACCTAAGCGTACTTGGAAATTTAGTGGGTGAGCTTGAATAGTGGCTGATTTGGCTAGTACATAAAACATGAGTAAAAAATTGGAAGTAAATGTCAAAGGAGAGAAAGAGGAGACCCACGTATATACCAAAAGGAGGGACAATATGGTACTTGTATGGCCAAATTGGGAAACCTAGAGGTACAAAGAGCATCAGCAACATATTGAGGGAGTCTGCCGTTTTTGGGAAAGAAAAAGCAAGAGAGAAAGGAAGAAAAACCAGAAATCACACAAGAAAAGGAAGGGGACACATAAAGGAGCTCAAGCATCATTTGGATTTGTTCTTTTCTCGTATTTGTAAACTTCATTTTATATTTTCTAGTTTGATTTCTACTTTGAATATTTATGGGCTGCATTGAATTTTGGTTAATGCTCTTTAACTCAGCTATGAACTAATTTTTGTGTGGCTTAAATTGTTGATGAACCCTATGTTATAGTGTAGTAATTTCTTGTGCCTTATTTTAGTGAAATCTCTCTTATTCATTCAAGTGTGCTCATTGTAATTTCTTGTTGTTGTTTGGCCAACAATGGCAAGATTGTTTAATTATGTTTGATGCTGGAAGGATTAAATATAATGGAGAGAACTTGGATTACATAAGTCAAAATCTAGGTTGGATTATGTTAGTAAGTAACATAAGGATGTGTTATTTGGCTTGGGTAACTTTTGAGAATTGAACCTTGAATTTGCATTCTTAAATCTGATTTGGCATAGGAATATGTTTACTTAGGTAAAAGAATTAATATCATAAAATTTGGGAAAGTTTTATGAATGTTTAGTGAATTCTTGTTAACTTGGGAGTTTTGCTAAAATATTGCTGCCGTAATCTGTTCAAGATAACTAACATATGGGGAATCAGTAATTCAAGTCTATTTTACAATCCACATATTTCTTTGTTTAGTTCAGTTTTAATTTCAGTATTTCCATCTATTTAATATTTCGTTTAGCTTATAAACAACCCATTTGATTGTTAATACTTTTAAGTTGTTTAGTAATTATTTTGCCTATTTTTTCTATTTTCCAATCCCTATGGAGACGATTTACTTATCACTGTATTACTTGT
This sequence comes from Humulus lupulus, assembly GCF_963169125.1. Taxonomy (NCBI): domain Eukaryota; kingdom Viridiplantae; phylum Streptophyta; class Magnoliopsida; order Rosales; family Cannabaceae; genus Humulus; species Humulus lupulus. The sequence continues at coordinate 227,398,871 of NC_084794.1, forward strand.
GTGATTACATGCACTTGTGTATTTAAATCAATTAAAATTTATCACAACAAGTTTTTGGCGCCGTTGCCGGGGATTGGAATTAGAAATTTGTGTAATATCAATTACTTGCAATTTATTTTTTCCTTTGTTGAGCTAACCTTGTTTGCTTGCTCTTGTGTTTTCTTAGGTGATTTACTGTATGAACGAGCAAGAAGACTTTGAAATAGCTCCTATTGACCCTAAGATTGAACGAACAGTTAGAAGAAGACTAAGGGAACAACGGGCTCAAAATCGCCTTAATATGGCTGAAGAGGTTGAAGGAGTTAAGGGTGCTAATAATGTCGCTAACGTGATTGCTATGGCTGATGATAGAGAGATATAGCCATAAGGGAGTATGCTGCCCCCATGTTCAATGAGCTCAATCTGGGCATTATTAGGCCTGAAATTCAAGAACCCCAATTCGAGTTAAAGCCCGTGATGTTCCAAATGCTGCAAACAGTGGGTCAATTTAGTGGGCTGCCTACTGAGGATCCTCATCTTCATCTTTGTTCATTTTTGGAGGTGAGCGATTCTTTCAAGCTACAAGGAGTGAGTGACGAGGCCCTAAGGTTGAAGTTGTTCCCTTTCTCTTTGAGGGATTGAGTTAGAGCTTGGCTCAACACACTTCCTCCCGACTCGATGACTACATGGAATGAGTTGGCTGAAAAATTCTTGATGAAGTACCTCCTACCAAAAATGCCAAGTTTTGTAATGAAATCATGTCTTTTCAGCAGCTGGAAGATGAATCCTTTTGTGAAGCTTGTGAGAGATTTAATAAGTTATTGAGAAAGCGCCCACACCATGGGATTCTGCATTGTATACAAATGGAAACATTCTATAATGGGCTCAATTCTTCCACTCGCATGGTGTTGGATGCTTCAACTAATGGGGCTATTCTCTCTAAGTCATACAATGAAGCTTATGAGATTTTGGAAAGGATTGCTAGCAGCAATTACCAATGGCCCAAAGCTAGAGCCTCAAAAAGTCAAAAAGTAGCTGGTATACTTGAAGTGGATGCATTGACAACTATGACCGCTCAAGTTTCTTCAATGACTAACCTTCTCAAGAACATGAGTTTGGGGGGAATGGTACAACCACCTGCTATGGGACAAGTTGCTGATGTGTCTTGTGTTTATTATGGAGATGGGCACATATTTGATATTTTTCCTTTGAATCCCGCTTCAGTTTGTTATGTGGGGAATCAAAATGCCAACCGTAATAATCGATATTCGAACTCTTATAATTCGGGGTGGAGGCATCATCCAAATTTCTTATGGGGGGGGGGGGGGTGGGGGGGTCAAGGAGCTAGTTCAGGCGAAGCATCAATGCAAAACAAGCCTACATATCCACTGGGGTTTTCTCAACAACCACCAAGAGCTCAACCACCTCCTCCTCAAGTGTCTCAATCAAGCTCGTCGAAGAGTTTAATGAACAAATTTATGGCCAAGAATGATGCTTTGATTCAGAGCCAAGCGACATCCTTGAGGATCCTAGAGATTCAAGTGGGGCAGCTAGCTAATGAACTAAGGACTAGACCTCAAGGCACCTTGCCTAGTGATACCGAGAATCCAAGGAGAGATGGCAAGGAGCATTGCAAGGCGATTACCTTGAGGAGTGGTAAAAATATGGGGTTGACTGAGGATAATACTAAGAGCAACAATGAGCTCACTTCAATCCAAAGTAATGTGGAAAAGGAGGACAGAGTTGTGAGTTCGAAAATGTCAAATGCTGATCCTGAAGCAATTGCTGCAGCAATTCCTCAGCAAAATGCAACAAAGATTCCTATGAGCAAGCCACCTCCACCATTTCCTCAACGATTTCAAAAGCAACAACAAGATGGTAAATTCCAAAGATTTTTCGATGTTTTGAAACAACTTCACATCAATATACTGTTGGTGGAAGCTTTAGAACAAATACCTAACTATGTGAAGTTTTTGAAGGATATTTTAACCAAGAAGAGGAGAATTGGAGAATTTGAAACGGTGGCTTTGACTGAAGGTTGTAGTGTTATATTGAAGAATAAAATTCCTCCTAAATTGAAAGACCTAGACAACTTTACAATTCCTTGTTCTATTGGTGTTAGAGATGTTGGTAGAGCACTTTGTGACTTTGCGGCTAGTATCAATTTGATGCCTATGTCGATTTTCAAGAAGTTGGAAACTGGAGAAGCAAGGCCAACCATAGTTACTTTGCAATTAATGGATCAATATATGGCACATTCGGAAGGCAAGATTGAAGATGTACTTGTGCAAGTTGATAAATTCATTTTTCTAGCGGACTCCATTATTCTTGATTATGAAGCGGATATAGATGTTCCTATAGTTTTGGGAAGACCATATCTTGCCACCGGAAGGACTTTGATTGACGTTCAAAAAGGAAAGCTTACTATGAGGGTGAATGACCAACAAGTGACCTTTAATGTGTTCAACTCTATGAAGTTTTCGGATGAGCTTGAGGAATGCTCTTCTTTGAGTGTGATTGATACTATAGTGGCTAAAAAGTTGCTAAAAGAAACTTGTTAAGATGGATTGGGAGTGATTTCATTTGATGAGCTTTAAGAAATGAGTGAAGAGGAAGAAACCCAAGTTACATGGATGGAATCCAAGCAGCCTTTTACTAAAGTTGGAAGGATTTTGAGTCCTTAGAGTTATCGGAAAGAAATTTCAAGCCTTCTAAGCCATCTTTCAAGAACCACCAAAATTGGAATTGAAACCTTTGCCTAGTCATTTGAAGTATGTTTATTTGGGGTGTGAAGAGACTTTACTGGTGATTATTTCTGCGATGTTGGGGGTTGAAAAAGAGAATATGTTGCTGGATGTGTTGAAGAAGTACAAGAAGGCTATTTGTTGGACTATGGTTGATATAAAGGGTATAAGTCTCTCACTTTGTATGCATAAGATTTCGCTGGAAGATTCCTGTAGCAATTCTGTTGAACAACAAAGAAGGCTGAATCCCATTATGAAGGAAATGGTTAAAAATGAAGTGATTAAGTGGCTTGATATTGGTATTATATACCCAATCTCTGATAGTTCGTGGGTCAGCCCAGTTCAATGTGTTCCCAAGAAAGGGGGAGTCATGGTGGTAGCTAATGACAACAATGAGTTGATTCCTACAAGGGCGGTGATGGGTTGGCATGTTTGTATGGATTATCGGAAGCTAAATAAAGCAACAAGAAAATATCATTTTCCGCTGCCTTTTATTGACCACATGCTTGACAGACTAGCGTGAAAGGAGTATTATTGCTTTTTGGATGGGTATTCAGGCTACAATCAAATTTCTATTGCTCCTGAAGATCAAGGAAAAACTACGTTCACCTGCCTATATGGGACATTTGCATTCAGGAGGATGCCCTTTGGTTTATGCAATGCACCCGCTACATTTCAACGTTGCATGACGGCTATTTTTTCAGCTATGGTGGAGAAAACTCTAGAGGTATTCATGGATGATTTTTCAGTGTTTGTTGAATCTTTTACTGCTTGTTTGGCTAATCTTGAGAAAGTGTTAGAGAGATGTGAAGAAACAAACTTGGTGGTCAATTGGGAAAAATGCCATTTTATTGTGTAAGAAGGCATTGTCTTGGGTCATCAGATTTCTAACAAGGGCATTGAGGTAGATAAATCTAAGATTGAAGTCATTGAGAAGTTACCACCACTTACTTCAGACAAGGGAATTAGAAGCTTTTTGGGGCATGCGAGTTTCTATAGGAGATTTATAAAAGATTTTTCAATGATCTCCAAGCCCTTTTGTTCCTTACTTGAGAAAAATTGAGCATTTGAGTTCACTAAGGAGTGTCAAGAAACATTTGTCACTTTGAAGAAAGCTCTTATCACCACACCCATCATTGTAGCTCCGGATTGGTCTCTTCCCTTTGAATTGATGTGCAATGCTAGCGACTTTGCTATTGGTACAGTGCTTGGGCAGCGAAAAGATAAGGTGTTTCATTCCATTTATTATGCAAGCAAGACATTAGCCGATGCTCAATTGAATTATACCACCACCAAGAAAGAACTTTTGGCAGTGGTGTTGGCTTTTGACAAGTTTAGAGCTTATCTTGTGGGGACTAAAGTGGTGGTTTACATAGATCATTCAGCGATCAAGTATCTAATAGCCAAGAAGGATGCTAAGCCAAGATTTATTTGATGGGTGCTTCTTCTTCAAGAATTTGACTTGGAAATTCAGAATAGAAAAGGAACGGAGAACCAAGTGGCTGACCATTTATCTAGACTTGAAGCTGGTTGTAATGGCCCACGTCACTGTGGTTGCTTCCTAGAATGACGACTGGCTCTACAAACCAACATGAGTCTTTCCAGCGTGCTTTGTCCTCACTCGCACGCTTCCTGGGAAAACTTCCCAGGAGGTCACCCATCATCAGATTGCTCCAAGTCAAGCATGCTTAACTTTGGAGTTCTCAAGTGATGGGGTACTGAAAAGAAGATGCATCTTGTTGGCATAGGTAGTACCCATAAATCCATTTAAGCCCTCTTCAACTGTGTAGTCCCATACCTACACAGTCTTGGAATCATCACACTTGACCTTCCCCAGTGGGATTACACTGCTTTACTTGGTCTTTCCCCTTACGGATCACGGGATTCTGACTGTCACAATCACCCCCCTTATGGGCCTGACGTCCCCGTCAGCCACACTTCTGGTAAGGTTAAGGCTCTGATACCATTTGTAATGCCCCACGTCACTATGGCTGCTTCCTGGAATGGCGACTAGTGCTACAAACCAACACGAGTCTTTCCAGCGTGCTTTGTCCTCACTCGCACGCTTCCTGGGAAAACTTCCCAGGATGTCACCCATCATCAGATTGCTCCAGGTCAAGCACGCTTATCTTTGGAGTTCTTAAGTGATGGGCTACTGAAAAGAAGATGCATCATGTTGGCATAGGTAGTACCCATCAATCCATTTAAGCCATCTTCAACTGTGTAGTCCCATACCTACATAGTCTTAGAATCATCACACTTGACCTTCCCCAGGCGGTGTGAGATTGCACAGCTTTACCAGGTCTTTCCCCTTACGAATCACGAGATTCTGACTATCACACTGGTAGTGAAAAGCAAGGTGAAAGGCCTATTAAAGAGACATTACCCGATGAGCAATTGTGTGTTGTGAACCAAGTCACTACACCATGGTACGCTGATTTTGTCATCTATTTGGTGAGTGGGTTACAACCACCTGATTTGAATAGGCAGCAGCTCAAGAAATTCTTTCATGATGTGAGATTTTATTATTGGGATGAGCCCTATTTGTACAAGCAATGTCCAGATTGAATCATGAGGCGTTGTGTGCCTGAGGATGAAGTTTCAAATATACTAGAGCATTGTCATTCAGCTCCTTATGGTGAACATTTTTGTGGGCAAAGGACAAAAGCTAAGGTTTTTCAATCGGGGTACTATTGGCCTTCTATTTTCAAGGATGCTCGTGAATTTGCTAAAAGATGTGATCGTTGCCAACATGTTGGAAATATTTCAGCAAGGAACGAAATGCCTTTGAATTGCATCCTTGAAGTAGAATTGTTCGATGTTTGGGGAATCGACTTCATGGGGCCATTTCCACCGTCATTTGGAAATTTATATATCTTGGTGGTGGTTGACTATGTCTCTAAGTGGGTTAAAGTAGTGGAAAGTCCTACCAATGAACTAAGGTGGTCATGAAGTTCTTACATAAGCAAGTATTCACTCGCTTTGGCACTCCAAGGGCGCTTATAAGTGATGAGGGCACCCACTTTGTGAACAAGATTTTGGCGGCTTTGTTAGCCAAATATAGTGTGAAACACAAGATTGCTACACCCTACCACCCCCAAACAAATGGTCAAGCAAAAATATCCAATAGAGAGAGATCAAAGGAATTCTAGAGAAAGTGGTGAATCGTAGTAGAAAAGATTGGTCTCGGCGATTGGATGATGCTCTTTGGGCCTATAGAACGACTTTCAAAACCCCTTTGGGAATGTCACCGTATAATTTGGTTTTTGGGAAAACTTGCCATTTGCCCGTTGAGTTGGAGTAAAAGGCATATTGGGCCACTAAGAATTTGAATATGGATCTCCAAGCTGCTAGTGAAGCTCGTAAATTACAATTAAATGTGCTGGAAGAGATGAGGTTTTTCTCCTATGAAAATTCTAAGATGTATAAGGAGAAAACGAAGAGGTGGAACGACTAGAAAATTCAAGCTCGAGTTTTTGAGAAGCGGCAGAAAGTGTTACTCTTTAACTCGCGCTTGAAACTGTTTCCTGGAAAATTGAATCCCACTGGTCAGGCCCATTCACCGTGGTGAAAGTTTATCCCTTTGGAGCAGTTGAAGTTCGGGAAGATCAACCCGGAAGGGAATTTAAAGTGAATGGGCAGCGCTTGAAACATTATTGAGGAGGTGAGGTCGACTGGGAGAAGACCTTCATCACTTTGGAGGATCCTTAAAGTCGTTGTTTTGGGTTGTCAAGTGATTCAAGCACTAATTGTAAGATAACCCAAAAAAAGGAAGAAGTGTAAAATAATATGTACATATATAAAAATAACTACATATATATATCTAAAATATAATATATAAATAAATATATATGTAGTTGTTGCTCTTCTAATTTCTTTTAGTTCTTTAGTTTTGTTAGTTTAATTTCATGTGATTATGTTATTTTTGGAAGTGGTGTTATGTTTGTTCTTGTGTTTCAGGGGTTAAAAGGTGAAAAAATTGGTATTCTGGAAGTAAGTTCTGGGTCTGATGGTTTTGCGCACATTTTACTTCAGCAAGCAGAGAGCAAAAATTTTCGAAAAAAACAGAGGGTTTTGTCAAAAATTTTGCTGAGGAAAAATGATGGCAATTTGGGCAGGCACAATCCTGGGGCGTGGGTTAGTTAAAAAAAAAAAATACAAAACTAAATATCTATATATATATACAAATAACCCAACTGCCCTATTTCCCCTAACCCTTATTCCCCATTTCCTTCCATCAACAACACTGTTCTTCGTCCCTTTCAGCCAACAACCATCCAAGAGCAAGAGGCTCTCATCACCAAATCGTCTCTACCTAGACCCATCTTTGAGAAGCACCTGAGCAAAACACCACCATCCATCACCCATTTCCCTTAACCTCACTAGCCCCTCTTGCGCACTCTCGGCACCATAATCCTAAGCACCCAGGCACGTTTGCCATTCTCATGGAAATTAGGTGAGATTCCCTCTGCACCATCCAGCCGAACGACCCCAAGCCTCGGGCCCATGTGCCAGACATGGACAACGCGACCCATCACCATTGGACCCAGGTGCGGTTGCATTCGAGTGCCACTGCCAAGGTGCAATTCTGCCTGCACCGTCCAGCCCACTCGCGCACTCAAGGCGCCATAACTCCAAAGCACCCAGGAGCCATTCGCTCGGTACCCATGTGCGATTTCCCCTTGCCTCCCTAAGCCACCAACCCCTATCCTCCGAGAGCCCACTTGTCGGTTTGGTCAGATGCACCCAATCACCTCGACTCCCAGGCGAGATTCCGTACGCGTGAGAGGGGATTTAGCCCGTGCCTGTGCCTATTTTCATCTTAGCCCGAGCTCAAGAGCGTCTCCAAGCCAGAGTCTAGAAAAAATTAGACCAAGCCCATTCACACATCAGCATGCTCCGAGTGTTAGTAAGGGCAATACTCTCTCGGTCTAGCAGTTCCATTTTGGGTATTATTTTCCTTGTTCCTGTGCTATTATTGTGAATTTTGTTGGATTCTTTGCTAGAAAACTGTTGATCTTGGGGGCAGTCATTTGAAATTGATTAGCTTGTTGGAAGTATTATTCTTGGTGCTTGTTATATTGCTCTATTGCTTTGTTGCTACTCTCTTCATTAATAAGCAGTGTATTTGTTGTGTGGGTGCTCATTTTGCTGTGTTGCTGACTTGTGATATATCCAATCCCTTTTTGCCAAATATGGCCACTAGAACAAGAGCTCAGCGAAGGAAATCCAAACCACCCTTTACCCCACCACCAGCCAAAAAGAAATCTACTGCCCCAAGTTCTACCCACCACTAGTCAAAAAGAGATCTATTGCCCCAAGCTCTATACCGCCACCAGCTAAACAAATTCCCACTGTCCCACACACTACCCAACCACCATTGCCTTCACCAACCACTGTAAATGACCCTACCCACATCACTACCAAACTAGCAACTAAGACAACACCAACCATCCCAAAATCCAAAAGGCCTGCCCAACCCGCATCAGCCGCACCTCCACCCAAGACACAAAAGACCACCACTACCACAAAAGCTGTGCCTAAGCCAAAACCCACTACTGTACCGACCCCAAAGACCAAGAAAAATATCTTCCCTTTAGTACCCTCTCAGAAATTTGTTTCTGCTTAAGCCAGGGAGAAATATGAGTCCATTAAGACAAAGAAGTTGCTCCCCGAAAAAGGATTTTGCCTACCACTGTTGAGGTGCCAGCCTTCATCAGTGACGTCATTGAGCAACACAATTGGGAAATTTTTGTCAAAAACCAGAGCATTATATCATTCCATTGGTGCGTGAGTTTAATGCTAACATGGTGTCCTCTGCAAATTCTAAAGTAATTGTTTGAGGCAAGGCTATTTCTTTTTCTAGTGATGCTATTAACTCGGTATTTGGGCTGGACAGCTTTGAGTGCACTGTTTATAATGATATGGTAGTGGCCCCTGCACCAGAAAATTTTGACAAGGCCTACAGCTTGTCACATCTCCAGGCGCTCAATAATGTGTCTCTTCCAGTGGTGTGCATACTTTATTGCACACTTCTGTTTTACCTGAAGCTGGAGCGTGGTTGCATTTTCTCAAATGCCGTCTGCTACCTACCACACATGACACTATCGTGTCCAAAGAGTGGGTACTTCTACTATATTGTATGTTGGCTGGTTTTAGTATCAATGTGGGCAAGCTAATTACCAGGCAGATTGTTAGTTGTGCCAAAAAGAAAAAGGACAAGTTATTCTTTCCATCGCTCATCACACAGTTATGCCTTCGAGCTGGCGTGCCTTATGAGTCCACTGAGGATGTACTCTTTGAGCGCTGAGACATTGACGTCCTCACTCCTATTCAGAGCAAAGAGCCTGTATCTGAAGCTGGGCCATCCTCCGCACCTCCACCAGTTCCCCCTTGCTCCTACTCTCGCAAACCTTCTTACTCAGCAGCGAGAAATTCTTGGGCGGATGGTATCTCTTGAAATTCAGTAGCAAGCCTAGTAGAAATATGCCAACCAGCGGGTGTGGCATTAATCAAGTCCCTTAAGTGGAACTTCACTAGGCCAACTGCTACCTTTCCTACATTCCCCAGCTCCATTTTGGAGAAGTGGGCAGCTCCAGTTGTTCAAGACGACCCTATTCCTTTGGATACCAATTCTGAGGAATAGGCGCGGGGAGTATCTTTAACCAAGCTTTTGTTCTGTACTTAATATTCTGTACTTCATTTCTGTTGGGTTTGTCTTATTGTTTTCTTTTATTAGTCTATTGTCTAGTTTTTGTTATGTTTTTTCCTACTGTGTTTAGTGTCCTCGTCTTGTTGTTTGGTTGATCTTTTGTGGACACTTTTTATTTTTGTTAGTGTTTAACTAGAGGGATCGATGACGACTTTGCAAAACTACAAAAATATAATAAATCTAAGTTGACATTGAATATCTTTCTTACTTAAGTTTTAAACTAAATTCTTTGGGTGTGAATGTTGCTAGCAATTGATTGATGAGAGCGTTTTTCTTTTTAGTGTGTGCATAGCTTGATTAAACATTTTTGAGACACTAGAAAAAGCTAGTTTCTTGTGAGAAGCCGCTCATTAACCTAGCTAGATATAATAACTTCCCTTCACCATACCCCTTTAGCACCTTGATCTTGATAGGATTGATTTATTGTCGCAATTTGGGGGGGTTGAGAGGAGTGCGAGAGGCATTTGGGGTGAGATTTTTCATTTTCTTCTTTTACTTGTTTTCACCATTGGGGACAATGTTGATTTTAAGTTTGGGGGGGGGGGGGGGAGAGTGTATTCTCATTTTTCTTGTTCTCTTGCCATCTAGCTGTTTATTTTCATTCTAAATATATATGTATATATATAGAAAATTCAAAAGTAAAAATTAAAGAGTGCATTCCCTTGCATCAAAGTAAAAAAAAAAAAAAACCAGAAAACAAAAAAAAATAAGTATGTAAATAAGTTTAGGGGTGTAACTCTTCAAATAAAAGAAAAGTTTGTTTTAGTTTTTGTCTTTGTATGTTAGTAATAAAGGCTAGTGGCAAGAGTTATATTTTGTTGTGGGGTGTTCTTTGGGGAAATTAATGTGTGCGTTGATTTAGGTCCTAGAAAGATTGACGTGCTTAGGGTGATTTGAGCCAAAATTAATCTCTCTTATCCTACTGTCACCATAGCCTATCATTACAAGCTTGATAAAGTCCTATTGATCTTTGGTGTGGTGTTTGTCTACATTAGTGGAGAGGGAATCACTAAGTAACTTATGGATGCATTATTTAAGCTTTAGGACCAAGGTCTAGCTTGATTTTTGGTGATTGAAGATGTTTAGGAAAAGTTATACAAGCACTAAAGGGTGAAACACTTGAATCATATTTTGACAGCAACATTAATGCTTGAAGAATTTGGTTTAAAGCTTGTGTAAGTTTGAAACTCATCTTATCTTATTCAAAAATAAAATTCCCGAGAGCCTTCCCCTTTTTACCATTGCATCAAAGCAAAGTTTATCCTCTTTTGTTGTGTCTTATTTTTGTTGTTTCCTTGTTCTTTTGTTGTTTACTTTGTGTCTTTTTGTTATCATTTTAGTTTCACCACTCGAGGACGAGTAATGTCTTAAGTTTTGGGGGTGTGATAAATCTTGAATAAAGAGTTATTTCATGTGCTTTTGAACTTATAAATGTGAATTTTTTTTGGTGATGATAGTTTATTATTAGCTTTTGTAACTAACTTTTGTGTTTTTATGATCTTAGTTAAGTTTAGTTATTTTTGTAGTGTTTAATAGCTAATGGGTTCAAGACAATAGTTTCACGAATAAATTTTTGTACAAGGAATGACCTAACATGTGAAACTATCTAAGTTAAATTTTGATTGCTGAATTAGCAGGTTTGCAGAAGCAAAGTAGATTTTGATGAAGCATTTTGATCAGGTTGTTTTTGGACACCTAAGCGTACTTGGAAATTCAGTGGGTGAGCTGGAATAGTTGCTAAGGTGGCAAGTACAAAAAGCATGAGTCAAAAATTGGAAGTAAATGTCAAAGGAGAGAAAGAGGAGACCCGCGTATATACCAAAAGGGGGGGGGGGGGCAATATTGTACTAGTATGGCCAAATTGGGAAACCTAGAGGTACAATGAGAAGCATAAGCTGCATATTGAGGGAGTCTGCCATTTTCCAGAAAGAAAAACACAAGAAAGAAAGGAAGAAAAACTAGAAATCACACAAGAAAAGGAGGGGGACGCATACAGGAGCTCAAGCATCATTTGGATTTGTTCTTTTCTCCTATTTCTAAACTTTATTTTATATTTTCTACTTTGATTTATGCTCTGAATATTTATGGGCTGCATTGAATTTTGGTTAATGCTCTTTAACTCAGCCATGAACTAATTTTTGTGTGGCTTGAATTGTTGATGAACTGTATGTTATAGTGTAGTAATTTCTTGTGCCTTATTTTAGTGAAATCTCTCTTGTTCATTCAAGTGTGCTTATTGTAATTTCTTGTTGTTGTTTGGCCAACAATGGCAAGGTTGTTTAATTATGTTTGATGCTGGATGGATTAAATATAATGGAGAGAACTTGGATGACATAAGTCATATTCTAGGTCAGATTATGTTAGTAAGTAACATAGGGATGTGTTATTTTCCTTGTGTAACTTTTGAGAATTGAACCTTGAATTTGTATTCTTAAATTTGATTTGGCATTGTAAAATTTGGGAAAGTTTTATGAATATTTAGTGAATTTTTGTTAACCTGGGAGTTTTGCTAAAATATTGCTTCCGCAATCTGTTCAGGATAACTAACATAGGGGGAATCAATAATTCAAGTCCATTTTACAATCCATATATTTCTTTCAAATTTCTTTGTTTAGTTCAGTTTTAATTTAAGTATTTCCATCTATTTAATATTTCATTTAGCATATAAACAACCCATTTGATTGTTAATACTTTTAAGTTGTTTAGTAATTATTTTGCCTATTTTTTTTATTTTGCAATCCCTGTGGAGACGATCTACTTATCACTGTATTACTTGTGTGATTGTCTGCACTTGCGTATTTAAATCAATTGAAATTTATCACAACAAGTTTTTGGCTCTGTTGCTGGGGATTGGAATTAGAAATTTGTGTAATATCAATTACTTGCAATTTTTTTTTTCTTTGTTGAGCTGACCTTGTTTGATTGCTCTTGTGTTTTCTCATGTGATCTACTGTATGAACGACCAAGAAGACATTAAACTAGCTTCTATTGATCCTGCGTTTGAATGAACAGTTAGAAGAAGACTAAGGGAACAACGGGCTCAAAATCGCCTTAATATGGCTAAAGAGGTTGAAGGAGTTGAGGGTGCTAATAATGTCGCTAACGCGATTGCTATGGCTGATGATAGAGAGAGCCATAAGGGAGTATGCTACCCCCATGTTAAATGAGTTCAATCCAGGCATTATTAGGCCTGAAATTCAAGCACCCCAATTAGAGTTAAAAGCCATAATGTTCCAAATGCTGCAAACAATGGGTCAATTTAGTGGGCTGCCTACTGAGGATCCTCATCTTCATCTTTGTTCATTTTTGGAGGTAAGAGATTCTTTCAATCTACAAGGAGTGAGTGACGAGGCCCTAAGGTTGAAGTTGTTCCCTTTCTCTTTGAGGGATCGAGCTAGAGCTTGGCTCAACACACTTCCTCCCGACTCGATGACTACATGGAATGAGTTGGCTGAAAAATTCTTGATGAAGTACCTCCTACCAAAAATGCTAAGTTCTGCAATGAAATCATGTCTTTTTAGCAGCTGGAAGATGAATCCTTTTGTGAAGCTTGGGAGGGATTTAAGGATTTATTGAGAAAGTGCCCACACCATGGGATTCTGCATTGTATACAAATGGAAACATTCTATAATGGGCTCAATTCTTCCACTTGCATAGTTTAGGATGCTTTAGCTAATGGGGCTATTCTCTCTAAGTCCTACAATGAAGCCTATGAGATTTTTGGAAATGATTGCTAGCAAAAATTACCAATGGTCCAATGCTAGAGCCTCAACAAGTCGAAAAGTAGCTAGTATACTTGAAGTGGATGCATTGATAGCTTTGACTGCTCAAGTTTCTTCAATGACTAACCTTCTCAAGAACATGAGTTTGGGGGAAATGGTACAACCAACTGCTATGGGACAAGTTGCTGATGTATCTTGTGTTTATTGTGGAGATGGGCACACATTTGTGGGTTGTCCTTTGAATCTCGCTTCGGTTTGTTATGTGGGGAATCAAAATGCCAACCGTAATAACCCATATTTGAACTCTTATAATCTGGGGTGGAGGCAACTTCCTAATTTCTCATTGGGGGGGGGGGGGGGTCAAGGAGCTAGTTCAGGTGGAGGCACCAATGCAAAACAAGCCTACATATCCACTAGGGTTTTCTCAAAAACCCCCAAGAGCTCAACCACCTCCTCCTTAAGTGTCTCAATCAAGCTCGTTGGAGAGTTTAATGAAAGAATATATGGCCAAGAATGACGTTGTGATTCAGAGCCAAGCATCATCCTTGACGAACCTAGAGATTCAAGTGGGGCAGCTAGCTAATGAGCTAAGGACTAGACCTCAAGGCACCTTGTCTAGTGATACCAAGAATCCAAGGAGAGATGGTAAGGAGCATTGCAAGGTGGTTACCTTGAGGAGTGGTAAAATTCTGGGGTTGACTGAGGATAATCCTAAGAGCAACAGCGAGCCCACTTCAATCAAAAGTAGTGTGGAAAAGGAAGACAGAGTTGTGAGTTCAAAAATATCAAATGTTGATCTTGAAGCAATTGCTGCAGCAATTTCTCATCAAAATGCAACAGAGAAGCCTATGAGAAAGCCACCTCCACCATTTCCTCAGCGATTTCAAAAGCAGCGACAAGATGGTCAATTCCGAAGATTTTTAGATGTTGTGAAACAGCTTCACATCAATGTACCGTTGGTGGAAGCTTTGGAACAAATGCCCAACTATGTGAAGTTTTTGAAGGATATTTTAATCAAGAAGAGGAGACTTTGAGAATTTGAAATGGTGGCTTTGACTGAAGGTTGTAGTGCTATATGGAAGAATAAAATTCCTCCTAAATTGAAAGACCCGGGAAACTTTACAATTCCTTGTTCTATTGGTGGTAAAGATGTTGGTAGAGCACTTTGTGACTTGGGGGCTAGTATCAATTTGATGCCTATGTCGATTTTCAAGAAGTTGGGTATTGGAGAAGCAAGGCTAACCACAATAACTTTGCAATTAGTGGATCGAATCTACTTTGAAATTGGAGAAGTTGCAGCCCTTCCGTTTCCAGGATAAAGCAGCCTCTCTGAATTTGCATGTGTCACGACTTTACTTACAAGCGCTGCAACCCTATTGTCCAATATTTTTTACTCACATTTTGAGCGCCATTTTTACTGTTGTGGTATCTCTAGGCATCAAAGAACAACCAATTATCAAATTATATGCAAAACCCACCAAAATCATCATCAATTTAGCACACTTCACACCACATCCACTCCATCCCTTGATTAATTGCTAAGTCCTGAAAATACACACCAACACAAGCATAATTATGCACCAAACCACCGTAAAGATTAAAAACAAACCCTAAAACACTATAAAATCATACTAAAATATACCTAATAAATTCCCCCAAACTTACCATTTACTCGCCTCGAGTAAAGAACACAACAATAATTAGACTCAACTAAAAACCTAAATAACCAACACATCTGAATCAAGCCGACAACAATAACTCAAGCCTCAAGATATTATGAATAACACACTTATATAATCTTCAAGAATGTCAACCAATAATCCAAAATTTCAGTAAGAACATTTTTCCAATTCACCTAAGCCTAACAAAAAAAATAAAAGCTCTCCTAATCATGATTAATAAATAAAATGTAATCACCAAGTTCATGCTCACCAAAATTTTTCACTACAGCTAATCAATCACTCGTTATCCCATAAGCTTGCTATACTTGCTAATCTCCATTATTGTCGACAACACATGCTCAGAAATCAATAGGACTTACACGGCTTAAAATTGAATGGCTTAGGTAAAGGTAGATGAAATAGTAATTTAGGCTCAAATATACCATAAGCACAGAAACTAAACAAACCATTCTTGTATCAACTTGCAAACCCCATAAACAATTCATAATTTCCCAAATCTTCTTACTTTGAGAGAGAATTCATAAACTGATTTTTTTTCTTCTTCTAATGATACTACACTCCCCCAAACTTATTTCTTTGTATTTTCAATTGGAGTGTAGTTCATATTCAATATACTTTTTGTTTCTCTTAATTTTTCTTCTTCTATTGACACAAATTTCTAAGTATAAACCTCATCACAAACCATCCCCCAATTACTTTTCATATGCTCATGGTGTATCATAGGGAAGGAAAATAACAAAGTTTCAAATAAGCTAAAAATAAGTGTCAAACAAAAAGAATCAAATTAGGTAATTAATCTTGTTCTTCTGATCTTAAGTCTGAGTTCTTTGTAATTGATCAAAGTTTTAGTGGACGTAGGTCATTACCAACTTTTGGGGTCGAACCACTATAAAAATATTGTGTAGTTTATCTAAGTTCAGCTCTTCATTATTTATTACTGTCGTTTAACTTGACTCTGTTGGGAAAATTTATTCAGGATCTTATTTATTTTCATGTAGATCTTATATAAAATAAATTAATATAAGAAAACCTAGAACATGTTTCTAAAATTGAATTCATATAGAGATAATGATAAGAACACTTACATTATTGTGCAGCAAAATGATTGAGTCATTCCTTCAGTTTCTCTAACCCTTGTATCCTTTCTGTCGCAGAGTATCACCAAGAAACAGAACCGTTCTTCAAATTTCTTCACAACCTTCCAAAGTACCCTTAGAATCACCTAGACTAGGGTGGGCAATTCTTAATATTTGAGATAGATATAGAGAGAAGAAGATAAAATAATAATGAGGCTTAGAAAAAGACTTATGTTTGTAGAGAGAATCTAAAACCTACTAGATCTTCTGATATCCTCAGAAACTTGTCTCTATCATGTCTCACTTAGCACTCCTTTTCTAGACTCAATAAGGCCATTTAATTTAATTAAAAAAATCAATAAAATAATATATAATATCAGCCTTAAGTTGAAATTATCACGGGCTTTAAGCCTGTGAAATTTCTCATTTAATTATAAGCTCCTTGGACTTAAAATCAATGCTTGTATTATTTTCTATTGATTAATTAATTAAATAATTATTCAAATCCTTTATCAAATTAAATATTTATAATTTAAACATATTTATTAATTTAGATACCAATTTATCTTAATTAATAAATCTGCCATAATTTCTCTTTTTTTCTCTAAATTTCATAACTCTATGAAACTATCCAAAATTGACCTAGTCAACTTTGATAATTCTAACTGATAATTAAATCAATTAACTGAGAATTTCTAGATGATTTTATCCAAGGTACAGTGGGGACTATGGGCCTATGGAATCAAGCTCCAATAAGTTATCATAATTCTAACAAATATATTTACTAACTTATTAATTCCTCGTGACTCCACTAAAGACTTAGAATTGCACTCTTGAATTCATAGAACGCTCTATAACATATATAGACATGTTATTAATTATCCATTTTTACAACCATTATTGTCACTCAATCCTCTATAGACGGTCTACAATGAGATTGGACTAAAATACCATTTTACCCCTTATTTTATTTTATCCTTAAAACACTTAATTCCTTGTAAATGATATTTCAGTAAACTAATATTAATTACTAAGATGAGATCTCTATCATTTAGCACCTTGAACCAAAATAAAAAGAAACCATTGTTTCACTTCTTCATCAGAAGCTATAGATGTTCATATCTATGATCAATACTCCCACTCAATTATACTACCGAGTTCCCAAGATGTAAGTATGGGTTAATCCGTAGGATAAGCTGGTAATGAACAAGTCAAAGAACTCAAATAATACAATCAGTTAGAACACTAACCACTCAGAATTGAGATTGAATTGACCTATGGTCAAGTATATAATATGACTAGAATAGATAATACCAGTATGTTTACTTATCCTATCTACTATCAATATTGGTCCAGTCCGATGTAACAATACATCCGATCTTATCTACTTTACTAGTGTTCTGGAAAGAGCATAACACTGCGATGTGTAAGTAGATCATATCGTAGATTGGCAAGTCAGTGTAAATCCTGTGCACTGACTAATCTTAGGACTAACTTATTTTGAACATATAATCATATTTATATTCCACTGTGATTATGTCACTATAAATACGATTAGCTATATGCTCAGGATTTAATAGAAGTTTATATTAAACAAATAATCATGAAAAGAAAATGTAATGCCCCGAATAATTCTAGACCTCGGACCATTAAAAACTACTATACATACTACTAGTTTGGGATACATACATAAGAAATAACATAACTTTATTTAAAACCCAAAATATTGTACGACATACAAAATACGTTATGGGTACCCATTGTTTAGTACATAAAACATAAAAACATAACTTTAATAAATTATTAAAAAAACTAAGTGCGGAAACACATAAAAATATAAATCAAAAGGCTTAAAAACAACATTATCCTCGATCTTCCAACCGTCTATTCATTCCATTCTTCCTCAACACACATGCCAAGCTCCCATGAATCCTTCCCACCTTCCATGCTCATTTTCCTACATCATCTAAAAAGAAAGGAATGAGCCTAATGCCCAGCAAGGAAAATCTACTAAAAAAATATATATCATAAATCATAAAACATAAGACTATATCATACAGCATATACTATAAAACATATGACTATAAAAACATATATAATATAGGACTACAATATTAATGGCCATTAACTTATTAACATGGTATGGTGATAAAACCATCTAGGTAGTCTACTAATCAAGGTAGGTTAGATCACAACTATAGTATATGATAACCCATCTAGGTCCTCTGTCTACTAATCGAGGTAGGGTAAATCATAACTCTAAACCACGAAAATGATAAAAATTCTTGGGGCTTACTATCTAAGAAAGTCATATGCCCAAGTGACTGCAAAACGTATATCATATCACATATCATGTCATAGCATAAAATATATCATAACATAAACATAAACATATAAACACATATAATCTAACATATTTTCCTTACCAAAAACTGGGATATGGAGACAAGAACGGGATTGGACACTCCTAAAACCAACAGTAAAAATCATAAGTTTTCTAATGAAATGGAGCTGAAAAAGAGAACGAAACCATCAAGATAGAAACTTACCGAAAAACCTTAAGTTTCAAAGAACTTAAACACCTAACCAAGAATCATAACAATAAGTTAGGATCTGAAAGAAAATGGAAGAAAACTAAAGAGCCATGAAGAACTGAACTTAAGGATAAGAATACCTTGGATGAACAATGACTTTGATCTACACCTCGATATTGAAATAACACTCTATCTTACTACCCAAGTGTTTGGAAAAGCTTTTAACCCAAAACCCAAGTGTTTCTCTCCATAGTAACCTTAGTTGCTTGGAGACTTTGATGCTTGAATGATGAGTGAAATGGTTGAGTACTAGGTCCTATTTATAGAGTTCAAGGAGTGAAACTAACCCCTTTTAAAATGAATAAATAAATAAATATAAAATGAAAAAGATTTGAATTTTTGTTCAACAGATGCCCAGAACTCGGTCAAAATCGTTCAAGAGCAAGTCCAAGTGGTTAAGACTGTTTTTAAATTTAAATCCTCAAGTTTAAAAAATGTCTCCCATATATTGCTTGGAGCTATACCCTAAGCCTTCGTGCTTTCGTTTGTGCGAAGTCAATGTATTTCCTATATCTCCCGTAGGTGATATATCGACCCCTATAGCTGTGATATATCGGCATACATTGATATATCAAACACATATTTGCACTCTTTCAGCATATTTTGAATTGATTATACAGCTTTGACTGAGTAAAAATGTGATCCTAATAGCTGTTGGAAGGTTCTAGAGCTTCTAGATCTTTCTTTTAATTATACTATTCATAAAAAAAATACTTAAATCCTTAATAAACATGCTTGTGACAAGTGCCATGTTCTTATTAATTCTATCTAAACCTTAGGTTATAATAAATAATATTTCTAGGACCAGCAATATTAATCAAACCTTATGTTATAATTAATATTTCTAAACTATAGGTTAAACTTATAAAATCCATAATTGTTGCTATGAGTTTCCAACTAAATCTCGGCTTAAACCAAAATCCATGGAAACTAACATACTACAGGCTATTATCTAGATAAGTAAAAATCCAAGACACTACATAAAACATGTGAGCAAAGTGATTGACCAAGTCAAAATATGATTTCTATCCTTTTATTGATAATAAATGAGATTACAAAGAAATTGAGTTTTAATTAGGGCATAAAACCCCAACAGACTCAATGTTGTTGACCAAATCAACGATTAACATTTTGGTGCTTTCATTGAGAGCTGAACAAGAGTATATTTCCTTGACAATTCGAAAACCAATGGCTATAGCCACCAGAAGCCAGAGCCAGGAACCCCAAGGGGGAAACCAAACCACTAGACCACATGACCGCCCTTCGAGTAGTCAATTCCCTCATTTGCATCCTGGCCATCAAGTTCCTTTGATTGGGAATCTGCCTCCGCGGGGAGTACTTGGTCACGATGAGCCCCATGTGGATTTGGGAGAAGATCTTAACCCCGACATCGGACAGTTGAAATACGTCATGGGGCAAATGCAAGAGCAGTTTGTTGCCCCTTAAGCAGGTGGCCAAAATATTGGGGGCAACCTAGAGGAAATAATGTCTTTAATAGACTTGGAAATAGGGGATGTCATCTGCGCAATGTCCTCAACAAGCTCAGGGAAGGTAATGGGTCAAATGATGTAGAAATTGTTGCACCAGTAGTCCATCCTGCACCGTGCAATGAGGCTGTAGAAATCCCAATTGTTGTACAAATAGCTACCCCCATGGGTGCTCCAACCATTCAGGCACAACTAGATGGTTTGACTTAGATGGTTCGGGGACTAACATCCCTGACACCAACTGACATTGATCTAGAGAGAAGGAAAAATTTTTCCTTCTCTGATCGACTAAATTCCTTAACAATTCCTTCTAAGTTCAAAATGCCAACTTGGAAGATGTATACAGGAAAAGAAGATCGAATTTCTTATGTAAAAACTTCGAGATACAAACAAATCTTCAGGGCATTAGGTGTGATGTCTAATGCAGGATCTTTCCTACTACCCTGGCTTACGCTACCCAACAATGGTTTTTTAAGTTGGAACCTGGTACCATTAATTCATGTGGTGCATTTTTGAGACTCTTTTACTGACAGTTCTTTGCTGCTCAAACTTTTCCTGCTGAACTCAATGACCTTGTAGATATAAAACAAGAACCTAATGGGCCTTTCAAAGATTACGTGCAATGATTTATGCAAGAATTTTCTTGTTCCAAAATAGTTAGCAGTGATGGCAAGCTAATGGCCAGTATGGCTGGAATAAAAGTTAAAGGGCCATTATGGTTTGATTTGAGGAGAAAGACTGTCTTCTCAACCAGGGAATTCCTTGTCCGTGCAGATGAGTTTATTAAATTAGAATAGGCTATTCGAAAGGCCGACCAAGCCAACCAGGTGGGAACCAGCAATGCACATAAAAAAAATCAAGGTTCAACTCCAACCAAAACCAGACAAACAATGGTAATGGAAATAAGAACAACCAGAGTAGTGGGAAGAGAAAAAATCATGCAACAGTGGCACCAATAATGACAACAACAAAAGGGCAAAGACTAATGATAAGCCCCAAGAATATGTGCCACATTTCACTACTTATTTAACACTATTAGAGTCACAAGCAGATGTTTTTCAAGCCATAGAGGATAAATTTCTGAATACAAAACCAACACCTATCCGAAAGGATATTAGTCAATAGAATACCAATAATTTCTATAGATTTCATAACAATTATGGACATGACACTAATGAGTGTCATCAACTCAAAGACGAGATTGAGTTTCTTATTCGTCAAAACCATCAAGCGATGAGGAGATATTTTTGTTGACCATTCGACCAACAACCACCTACTGTACTCTTGATGCACCAGCCCAACCATTGCTACCTGCCCCAGTAGCAAGGTGATTAGACATGATTTGTGGAGGACAACTTTTAGCTGGTGACAGTAGAAAGGCCCTAGAGAGATATGCCCGAACACTACGTCATGAGCCTAGTGAAGATTTATTGGCTGTCGAGGAGCGTACTCCCAAAATGCCTTGCTATGAATGTAAAACTATTACATTCACTAAGGAAGACGACAATCATGTTAAGTTCCCGCATAATGATCCACTGGTCATTGAAGCACAAATTGCTAATATGATAGTTGCTTGAAGAATTGTTGACCATGGCTATTTGATTAATATACTGTTCAAATCAACCTTAAAGAGAATGAAGCTTTCTGTTCAAGATCTTGAACCTTGCACACATACCCTCTATGGTTTCACTGGAGGGGGAATGTCTCCAGCAGGAGTAATTAAGCTGGTAGTCACTGTTGGAAATGCACCAACAAATTGTACAGTAATTGCTACATTTGTAGTGGTCGTTCTTCCGTCCGCATTCAATGCATTGCTTGGTAGGCTCATACTCATTGATTTGCGGGCAATAACCTCCATTTTCCATCTCACTGTGAATTTCCCAACCAATGTTGGAATATGACGTGTTAAAGGAAATCAGAGAGAGGCCAGAGAGTGGTACAATTCTTCCATAATCACTTCCAAAAAGGGTCCAGTTACAACCAGCATGATCTTTGCTAGTCCCACAATAAACGAGCAAGCTTTTACAATGGAGGTCAATAATGTGGCAGGCCCCGAGCACGCTACCACCAATGATAATGAAACCTCCAAATAGGGCACTCCCCAAAGCAAGGAAATGGATTTTGATCCTCGCTTTGGGGATTATGACACTGGGGTAGGACCAGTTGAAGATCTTGAGGAAGCCCTGCTCGATGAAGATGAACCGACCAAGACAGTCAAAATTGGGAAAAACTTAGCAGGAGAAGTCACAAATGAACTAATAATTTTTTTAAAACATAACCAAAATGTGTTTGCTTGGTCGCACGAACATATGATAGGAATTAGCCCTACTATAATCAACCATGCTCTTAACATTGATAAAGACAACTTCAAACAAGTCTAGCAAAGAGAAGGTTGCTCGATAAAGAAAAATTGAAGGCCTTAAAGGAAGAATTTGAGAGATTAAAGGAAAATGGGTTCATACGAGAAGCCTTTTCCCTAAATGGGTCACAAACCCAATCCTGGTACCAAAACCCAACAAAAAATGGAGAACTTGTGTTGACTTCACAGATCTAAACAAGGCCTGGCTGAAAGATTGTTTTCCGTTACCTAGAATTGACCAACTGGTTGATGCAACTGCAGCAATGAAATCCTTACTTTTATGGATGCCTGCTCTGGGTATAATTAGATCAGCATGCACTCTCTCGAAGAGGAGCATATCGACCTTATACTTTTTATCCCTAGTCACCCCTTTGAGCTTAATTGATCATTTTCTTTCTTTGCCACAATTTAGCATAGCTATATACACATCATTTCACCATAACCTTGAGCACCTTGGTCTTTCTATATTATACTTTTATTGTTGCACAATAAGAGAGGGTGGGATGAATGTAACTCTTGTTGAGTGGCATCTCGGTGAGTGTTTACATTATTTCCTTTAACACAACCTATGACAACATTGGTTAGAAACTTCATTGTGAGATGAAATGTCAAAGTTATTGCTCAGAAGTGAACAAGAATTTGTCTTCCAAGCAAGGCATTGAATGCGGATGAAAGGTCCACCACAACAAATGTTGCCATAACTATGCTATTTGTTGGTGCACTTCCAACAGTGATTGCAAGCTTGTTTACTCCTACTGGGGACATTTCTTTGTCTGTAAACCCATAAAGGTTTTGAGTGTAAGGCTTGAGATCTTAGATAGAGAGTTTCATTCTTTCAAGGGTTGACTTGAACAATATGTTCATAGAAGAACCATTGTCGATCATTGTTCGTGCGACTATCATGTTGGAAATTTGTTCTTCTATGACCAATGGATCATTATGTGGGAACTTTACATGATTGGCGTCTTCCTTAGTGAAGGTAATAGGTTCACACTCATAGTGAGAAATTTTGGGAGTTCACTCCTCGGTGGCCAATACATCATTACTTGGATCGTAGAGGAGTGTTTGGGCATATTTTTCGAGGGCATTCCTACTTTCATCTTCCAGATGTGGTCCCCCACAGATTGTATCCAGCCATCCTGCTATGGGGGCAGGCAACAACAACTGAGCTGGTGCATCTGGATTATTATTAGCAGGTGGCTGCTTTTCATTTTGTCGATGAACTTATCTTTTCATTGCTTGTTGATTTAGCCAACTCAGAAACTCAATCTAGTCTTTCAGCTGGTTACACTCATTAGTATCATGACCATAATCAATATGGAATCTATAAAATTTGGTCATGTCTCTTCTGCTGGTGTCCTTCGGATGGGTGTCAGTTTCCTATAAATGGGACTTCAACTTATGTGGCTTGAAATACATTTGCTCGTGACCCAAGAAGAGTAGAGTAAGTGGTAAATAAAGGCACATATTTGGGAGGCTTATCATTGGTTTTAGCTCTTTTTCCATTATCGTTATTTGTGCGGCTGTTCAAGTTGTTGTTACATTTACCACTCTGATTGTTCTTATTACACCAACATTACCAACCTGGTTGTGGTTAGAACTAGTACCTTGATCATTGATCGTGGTAATGCTCGTTCCTACTACAGTTTGGCATGCCTTCCTAATTGCCTCTTCTAGCTTAATAAATTTATCTGCGCGGTCAAGAAACTATCTAGTCGAGCACACTATTTTTCTTCTTAGATCTATCCAGAGTTGTAATGCCCTAATAATGCAGGACTATTACACTATGTGTTTAAAATGGTGCTAAACTCAATAAGCGAGTAATTTAGACTTAAACATGTAATAAAAGTTAATAAATAAGTTAGGTACTAATTTTTTTGGCCAAAAGAGTATTACTTTTCATTAAAAGAGTTCACTATTTACATGGAATCCTAGAAAAGAGTTTATAAACATGTACAGGGTAAATAGAACACAAAATAGCTGTCTAAGCAACAAAATGAACTACGGTCCTAGATCCTCAAAAGAAGTCTCGACCATGGTGATCGAGCAGGCCGCATACGTACACATTGCCCCTAAAGCTCTCCAACTCTTGGCTGGTCTAACTTCTCCTTGCCCTTATCTGCACCACGTAGCACCTGTGAGCCAAGACTCAACAAGAAAACTCAAAATCAACAAAACAGATAATCACAATGTTATAAATCATTTATAGCATTAGGTAGTCAACACGTTATAATTCATGAATAGCATCCTTAGTAGTTATAACCAACACTCAAGAAGGCATTCAATCTGTCAATGTGGTCATAGAGCCACACGAGCGTATACCGCACTCCTTTCTTTCAAGCGGCTATAGAGTCGTACAAGCGCATATCACACTCCAATATTGGCTCCCAGCCATAACAGCCTGCATTCCGCATGCTAATGCCAACCACGACTTATAAGTCGAGCTTTCCAACCAGATACAAACAAATATGCATTTCACACATAACACAACTATGCATAATACGTTCGTTCATGTTTAAACAAACATTATAAGTATGGTTATAACCACGTTCAATAACCAGGGCTCGAACCCTATTCTCAACACAGGTGTCATTTTCTTAACTCGAGTCCTGAATAATAAAGCAAGGTGACCCTGAACACAATCCTTTCCCCCCAAGCCTTGCGGAAACCCCTAGTCACAACACATATATAGCGTAGGTTTAGTTCATCAGTAAACCACAACCTACCATACTTTTCTACATACCTTCCAAGGCCCCAAATTTTCTTTCAACATGTTTGCTTGAATGCTAATGTTGATGGAATGCATGTTGTATGCTAAATGTTTTGAGGCATGTACTTGGGAAGGTAAAAGGTGGACAAAGGTAGCTACAATTTTGACCATAGTGGTCCAAGAGAGGACCATAAGTGCTTCCTCATAGTATCTCTCCAATTTACATATGTAGTGCGGACATAGGTTTTCTATATGATGATTCTATGTTATGATGAGTATAAGGTTTGCTTGTAAGGTTTGCTTATATGTTGATTATTTGGTTTGATTCTCCTCATTGGGCTTTAGCTCACCCCTTTTTTTCATCTCCACAAGCAAGAATTGATTATGTGATGGCATGGCGAGTGGGGACCCTTCCAAGAAGGTGTATGTACTCTGTGAGAGGACTGCATGGACGACGATGTTCCTAAAAACACCATAGCACATTTTATGATATTTATGCTGGGACATATTTTATTAAATTTCATGTTTTAGCATTATCTTTTTAGAAAATGGAATTCGAATTATTTATAAAGTTTACTTTCTATAGCATTTGAAATATTTATTCAAAGAACATGTCCTAGTTAAATTAGGGTGTTACAATTAATATCAAATCTTTGATAATGGTTGCATTTAATTACCAATTCATTTTTTTAAAAAGAAAATAATACCAAAACTTCATCATAAAAACCTCTAGCCATGGTCTACTTTATTCCAATATCAATGCTTAGTTTTCGAGTGACTCTCCAACTTGGTTTACTGATTATACTTTCCAAATTTTTGACTGGGGAACATGCCTAGATACAAGAAGATCTATAACTTGCTTCTGTGTCTTTCTCAACAATTTCATCATCTCATAGAAGTCCAAGAAGCAACAAATCATTTCTCATTCTTTAGCTGAAGATAAATGTCATTCCATGGCAAATGTAACCACTGAGATTGTTGGGCTTATCTCTTTAATGAAGGAACTTAGTTTTCCTCAAACAAAATCAACCCTTATATACTATGACCATCAAGTCAAACAACCTTGCGTATCTCCTCCAATCTAGTCTTCCATGAGTGTACTATACACATCGAAATTGATTGCCATCTTGTTAGAGAAAAAATTAGCCAAGAAAGTATCAAGACTCTTCATGTGTCCAATCACAATCAACTCGCTAATATTCTCACAAAGTTTTATATCTTACTCACTTTCAAGAGTTACGCTTTGTTTGGTAAGAAGAAAGGAAAGAGATAAGAATATATTGAGTATAAGGTAAGGAAAGGCAGTAGAAGATGATAGATTTGATATTTTCTTAGAGTTGTTTGGTATAATTAGAAGGAAAGAAAATGGTTTTTTTTATAATATAAAATAAATAACATTATTAAAAAATCTAGTCATTTTAATTATTTTAAAAAAGATTCTCATTTTTTGTCATCAATCTATTCATGTATCGAGAAATTATTTTCTATGGGCTCGAAGGATTATCAATCCATAGTTATTTCCTTCATTTGTTTCCCTTCATCCTTATCGAACAAAAATAAACTAAGGATGAATTGCACCATTTTATACCCCTTAATCCATGAAGCTTAAGAATGGTTAGCTCAAATGATTGAGCGTGTGATAGTATAAATGTAATGCCCTGAAATCCCTAATGCGGTTTAATGGCTAGATTAGTAGGTCGGGAGGGCCATAACTGTTTAATTATGCCATTAAATGAATATATGCAAGTTTATGTGAATTATATTATAATATGATGTTATATGCATGCATGTGGGTCCACATTTGAATATTAGGGTGTTTTGATAATTTGGCCCGTTAAGGGTATATTTGTGTATTTGGGTGCCTATTGTGATTTGTGAATGAGATCCCATTCTTATGGAGATATATTCGAGCTATTCGGCATGAGACAGTCCTATATAATGGATTAGCGGTTTTGTCATAACGGGGTCAATTATTGGGTAATAAGAATGTTTATTTGATGATAAATTGGGAGTATTTGAGATCAGGAGGAAATTCTGGAAGTTTTGACTATAATACCCCCGGGAGTGTTTTTGGGACCCCGAGCACTAGGTTTTATCTGAGGTTACTTAAGCTTGAAGTAGCTTGTCAGATAGAACGTACGTTAGAAAACATTTACTCTCTCCTTCGTTAGCTCATTTTACCGTTCGAAGTATTTTCGAAGATATCTCGAGTTCTAGGAGTCAGAATCAAGCGAGGATTGAGGCATAGCGATCCTAGGAAAGATTAGAAGCTTCTTGACTGAAGGATTTGACGGAAAACAACCCAATCGAAGGTAATCTAAGTTTAAGTTTTGAGTTTTTAGAGTTTCTAAGCTTTGAATTGAATTTTGTGAATCGTTGAGTTTTTGGTTCGATTGAGCCTTGGGTTTTGATGGTTTTGGACCATTGGGAAGCTTGGGAACTTTGATTTGATGATTTGGCAATGTTTAGGCATGATTTTGGAGGCTTTGGGATGTTGGAAAATGAGTTTGGGCAGGTTCTGGGTTGGGGGCCGCGACCCTGTTCTTGGGGTGCCGCGACCCTAGCTCGAAGAAGCAGGTGGGAGGATTTGTGCTTGCTGGGCACCACGACCCTTCCTTCAAGAATGGCTGGGGGCCGCGGCACAAGGTGCCAGGGCCGTAGCCCTTGGGCAGGTTTGAGCCCGTTTGTGTGTTTTGACTCCGGGAACATAGTTTTAGGCCTCAGGATTGTTCCTACTACATGGATTAGTTTGGATTGATATCCCGGAGGCTAGATATTGGTTTGGAAACCTATGCTGATCAATTTTTTTTTTATTAATGATGTCCTGTATTTGGTTATGACTAGGTGACCGCTAAAGGACTAAAAGTTGATCGTTCTCAAGGGTCATTTTTTTATTCATTCTAGCTCGAATCTGAGGTAAGAAAACTGCACCCCATATGTGACATGCATGGTTATTCTTGAGGCATGTTGATTGTGTAAATGTGGACATGAATTGATTATTGAAAGCTTAGCAAATCTTGCTCACTTGTGCATGGTACTGACTAATTAGTCAGATTTGGCAAAGGTGTCAGTATCAACTGTGAAGCTGGGACTTATTAGTCAAGTTCGGCAGGGGTACTAGGCACTGGTCACACAGTGCTAACTTATAAGTCAGGACGACCTTAGTGTGTTCAACGCAAGCCAATAAAGATTAGATCTAATCGACATCTGCATTAAATGACTCAGAAGAGCGTTAATGCCGGACCGACCTCAAGTTCGATGAATACTATAAGCGCCTGTGTGACTTACCCATCAGTCACTCATTTGTTGAGTTAGAGACTTACCCATCAGTCTCTCATTTGTTTAAGCTAGTGACTTACCTAGCAGTCACTCATCTGTTTAAGCTAGTGACTTACCCAGCAGTCACTCATCTGTTTAAATTAGTGGCTTGTTTGTCAGTCACTCATTATGGTTTACCAGAACCTCAAGTGATATTCACTCATCTATTTAAAGAGCTATAAGCTTTGTGTGATTATAATGATAATCAATTGATAATGTTTATATGCAATACTGTGTTTTCTTGCTGGGCCTTGGCTCATGGGTGCTATGTGGTGCATGTAAAGGAAAAGAAAAGCTCACCCAGACTTGAGTGGAGAGCTTAGGTGGTGATGTGTACATATGCGGCTGCTTGACCACCAAGGTCAAGGAGTTCTCAGAGGAACTAGGGGGTTTACCCTATTTTTGCCGCTTAGGTCGGCGGGTTTGTAAATTTGAAACAGTAATGACCATTTTGAGTTGTAAACAACTTGTAAAGGTTTTTATGGGCCCATGAACAGTTTTATGTATATAATAAAATATATCCTTTCGTTTTTGTTGGTTTTCCACCTTAGCCTGTTAATAACACTTAGAAGCACGTTTTTAACCAGGGTGAGTCAAATTTCTTGTTCACCATTCACCGTAACTATTCTGGGGTAACCAGGGCGTTACAACTTGGTATCAGAGAGTGCCAAGGTTAAGGTTCCTGTAGACTGGCTGGGCATGTACACACATCACTAAAGTCAAGATCGACTCATGATTTGGTAACTGTTTATGTAGTTATATGTATATCTGCTTAAATATAGTATATATGCTTTACCTGTATGCATGAGACACCATGTTAAAATTGTGCCCTGGAATATTATATCCTCAGGAAATGTGTGCTAATTAATACTAAGATTGCTAGAACACACTTATTAGTATGGTTGTTTATGAATTATTATGTGATACATGCTAAGTGCTAAATGCTATAAACATGTATTTGCTTGTATAATTTTATGACTGTGGAATATGATTATTGTCTGCTTGTTCTTAGACCGTAAGGTGGCAAGAGGTTTAGTTATTACTACCTAACTGGCCGTATTGATCAATGTTTCAGCAAGGTATAGTAGATAAGAATGAATCCAAGGTAGACAGATACTTCAGCTGGCCAAAGTGATCAAGGCCAGAATAATAACAGTCAGGGTCAAGAAAATGACCAGTCACATATTCCACAGCCAGCTCCTATAAACTTGCAGCAGATAATCAGTGATTTGCAGGAAACAGTGTTGAGACATGGAGAAGAGCTTTGTCTCCTGAGACAGCAGCAAGTGCCTGCAGTGGCCAGTGTATCAGAGGCACCTCCTGTATCGGTGCTAGCGGCAGAACAACTGCCTGAGGTTGGAAATAAATGGGAACCTCTATATGAAAGGTCCAGGAAGCAACAACCTCCAGTATTTGAGGGCAGTGCAGATCCTGCCAAGGAAGAGCAGTGGATGAGTATGATTACCACTATCCTTGACTTTATGAGGGTAACTGGTAATGAGAGGGTGGCCTGTGCCACTTATATGTTTCGGGAGGATGCCCGGATTTGGTGGGAAGTGATTACCCAGACCAAGAATGTAAATGCCCTGAGTTGGGAGGAGTTTCAAACTCTGTTTAATGAGAAATATTATAATGATGCCATCAGGGCGGCGAAGGCCGAGGAGTTTATTAGGCTACTTCAGGGAAGTTTGTCAGTCACTGAGTATGCCTTGAAATTTGATCATTTGGCAAAGTTTTCCATGGAGCTGGTGCCCACTGATGGGACCAGGAGAGAGAGATTCTTACAAGGGCTACAGCCTAGATTAGCCTGTGATGTATTTATCACCACTGTGGCTGGGGTCATTACCTATGCCCAAGTGGTTGAGAAGGCACTCATAGCTGAGAGTGCAGAGAACAAGATCTGGCGTGACAGTGTAGCCAGAAAGGATTTTAGGAGGACAGTTCCTCCATTTGTGGGTTCTGGTAGGGGTGTAGGCCCTAGTGAGCAGAAGAGGAAGGTTCCTGACACCTTCCCAGTTCCAGGTCCTGACAGGCGGCCCCGTGGTATTGTAATGGGTTGTCTAGGGGTAGTGAAGCCTAGAAGACTCGTCCTAAATGCCTTAGATGCAAGAGGCGTCATTTGGGTGTGTGTAGGGCAAAGGCCTACTACTTGTGATGAGCAATGGGTCATTTTAAGAAAGATTGCCCTCAAGCAAGAAAAGAAGAACCCAGGAAAGCGGACAACTCGGCCCCAGCTCGAGTGTTCGCGTTGACTCAAGAAGAAGTTGAGGCGTCTCCCTCAGTTGTTACAGGTCAGCTTCTTAGTGCTGTAACCCCTTATAATGTACTGATTGATTCTGGTGCTACACATTCTTTTGTTGCTAGTAGTATTATTGATAGACTGTGTAGACCTTGTGATTTCTATGCTGTGGGGTTTGGAACTTTGCTACCCACTGGAGAGTTAGTGGTATCCAGGAGATGGGTCAGATCTTTGCCAGTGACAGTAGAGGGCAGAAAGTTATCAGTGGATTTGATAGAGTTGGTTAAGACTGACTTCGATATGATATTGGCTATGGATTGGTTGGTAAAGTATGGGGCAACCATTGATTGCAGGAGGAAGATGGTCACCTTTGAGCCTAAAGGTGAGGATCCTTTTGTGTTTGTTAGTACTGTGCATGGACCTCGCATTCCTATGATTTCTATATTGAGGGCTAGGGATCTATTGCAAAGGGGTTGCATTGGATTCTTAGCCAGTGTGGTTGATACCACTCAGGTCATGCCAGTGAGACCAGAAGATACCAGACTTGTTTGTGAATTCCTGGATGTGTTTCCAGAAGATTTGCCAGGGTTGTCACCGCACAGAGAAATTGAGTTCGTTATAGAACTGGCACCAGGGACGGAGCCAGTGTCTAGAGCGCCTTACAGAATGGCCCCAGCTGAGTTAAAAGAGTTAAAAGTACAGTTGCAAGAACTGTTAGATTTGAGTTTTATCAGACCTAGCTTCTCACCTTGGGGTGCGCCAGTTCTGTTTGTAAAGAAGAAGGACAGTTCTCTGAGGATGTGTATTGATTACAGAGAACTGAATAAGCTGAAAATTAAGAACAAGTATCCTTTGCCAAGGATAGATGATCTGTTTGATCAGTTGTAAGGTAAGAAGGTATTCTCAAAGATTGACCTTTGTTCTGGTTATCATCAGTTGAGGGTCAAGGAAGGAGATATACCAAAGACTGCTTTTCGTACCAGGTATGGGCATTATGAGTTTTTAGTCATGTCATTTGGATTGACTAATGCCCCTGCTGCTGTTATGGATCTGATGAACAGAGTGTTCAAGGATTATCTGGACCAGTTTGTGATCGTCTTCATCGATGATATTCTAGTATATTCTCAGTTTGAGTCAGAGCATGAGCAGCATTTGAGGTTGGTTCTGCAGAGACTGAGGGAACACAGATTGTTTGCTAAGTTCAAGAAATGTGAGTTTTGGTTATCTCAGGTATCCTTTCTTGGACACATTGTCAGTAAGGAGGGGATTAAGGTAGATCCAGCGAAGATTGAAGCGGTCAGAGATTGTCCAAGGCCAACGAATGCTTCTGAAGTTAGAAGTTTCCTTGGATTAGCAGGTATTATAGGCGTTTTGTGGAAGGGTTCTCAAAGATTGCTACTGCATTGACTGAACTGACACACGCAAGAGTAAAAAATTTGTGTGGTCAGATAAATGTGAGAACAACTTCCAGGAACTGAAGCAGAGATTGATTACAGCTCCGATTCTGAGTCTTCCGACAGATTAGGAAAAGTTTGTGATTTATTGTGATGCCATTCATCAGGGTTTGGACTGTGTGCTGATGCAGTCAGAAATGGTAATTGCTTATGCTTCTCGTCAGCTGAAGAAGTATGGAAAGAGATATCCCACTCATGATTTAGATTTGGTGGCTGTGGTTTTTTCTTTTAAGATATGGAGACATTATCTTTATGGATAAAAGTGTGAGATCTATACAGACCACAAGAGCCTGAAGTGCTTCTTCACCCAGAAATACTTGAATATGAGGCAAAGGCGTTGGCTAGAGTTAGTAAAAGATTATGACTGTGAGATTTTGTATCATCTAGGAAAAGCCAATGTGGTAGCTGATGCTTTAAGCCAAAAGGGTTCGAGACAGATTCATGGTATGAGGCTGATAGCCAGGGAGTTAGCAGATGATATGACTAGAGCTGGTATAGAGTTGCTGGTGGGCCAGTTGGCTAATATTACGCTACAGTCTACGCTGTTGGAGAGAATTAAGGAGGGTCAGCTGAGTGATCAACAACTGATCAAGATCAGAGAGGATGTTCTGGCTGGAGCATCTAGAGATTATACAGTGTCTGAGATAGGCTTGTTAAGATACAAGGGGTGGATATGTGTTCTGCTAGACACTGCTTTGAGGCGAGAGATTCTGGATGAATCTCATACTACACCTTACTCTTTGCATCCAGGCACCACGAAGATGTATCAGGATGTGAGATCATTGTATTGGTGGCCGGGGATGAAGAGAGATGTAGTAGAGTATGTGGCTAAGTGCTTGACATGTCAGCAGGTCAAGGCTGAGCATCAGAGGCCGGCAGGGTTATTGCAGCCTCTGGATATCCCAGAGTGGAAGTGGGAAGACATCATGATGGATTTCGTGGTGGGCTTACCCAGGACTGTTGGTCAGCATGATTCTATTTGGGAGATAGTGGATCGCTACACAAAGTCAGCTCACTTTCTACCAGTGAGGACTACATATACAGTTGACCAGTATGCAAATCTCTATGTGAGAGAAATCGTGCGCCTCCATGGAGCACCTAGGTCGATCGTGTCAGATCGGGACCCTACTTTTACTTCCAAGTTCTGGGGGAGTTTGCAGAAGGCCATGGGTACACAACTGAAGTTCAGTATCGCTTATCATCCTCAGACAGATGGGAAATATGAGAGGACAATCCAAATATTGGAAGACATGTTGCGGGCATGTGTGCTGAACTTTGGTGGATCTTGGAGTAAGTATCTACCTTTGATAGAATTCTCCTACAACAATAGTTATCAATCTACCATCAGAGTTGCACCTTATGAGATGCTATATGGTAGGAAGTGCAGATCTCCCATTCATTGGGATGAGACAGGTGAAAGGAGATACTTAGGTCCTGAGGCAGTTCAGAGGACCAGTGAGGCCATGGAGAAGATTAGAGCTCGGATGTTCGCTTCTCAAAGTAGACAGAAGAGCTATGCAGATCCCAAACGTAGGAACGTAGAGTTCCAAGTGGGAAACTATGTCTTCCTTAGAGTCTCGCCATGGAAAGGGGTAAGAAGGTTTAGGAAGAAAGGCAAGCTGAGCCCTAGATTTGTAGGTCCATTTGAGATCCTGGAGAGGGTTGGTCAGGTGGCTTACAAATTGGCCTTGCCTCCGGCGTTTTCAGCCGTGCATAATGTATTTCATGTTTCAGCTCTTCGGAGGTATGTATCTGATGTGAGTCATATATTGAGTTATGAGGATCTGGAGCTTGAGCCAGATCTCTCCTTTGAGGAGCAGCCAGTCCAGATTCTGGACAGAAAAGAGAAGGTCCTCAGGAATAAGACGATACCTTTGGTTAAGGTGTTGTGGAGGAACAGCAAGGTTGAGGAAATGACCTGGGAGCTGGAGTCAGATATGCAGAGTCAGTATCCCAAGCTGTTCAGGTAAATTCCGAGGACGAAATTTCTGTAAGGAGGGGATAGTTGTAATGCCCCGAAATCCCTAATGCGGTTTAATGGCTGGATTAGTAGGTCGGGAGAGCCATAACTGTTAAATTATGCCATTAAATGAATATATGCAAGTTTATGTGAATTATATTATAATATGATGTTATATGCATGCATGTGGGTCCACATTTGAATATTAGGGTGTTTTGATAATTTGGCCCGATAAGGGTATATTTGTGTATTTGGGTGCATATTGTGATTTGTGAATGAGATCCCATTCTTATGGAGATATATTCAAGCTATTCGGCATGAGACGATCCTATATAATGGATTAGCGATTTTGTCATAACGGGGTCAATTATTGGGTAATAAGAATGTTTATTTGATGATAAATTGGGAGTATTTGAGATCAGGAGGAAATTCTGGAAGTTTTGACTATAATACCCCCGGGAGTGTTTTCGGGACCCCGAGCACTAGGTTTTATTTGAGGTTACTTAAGCTTGAAGTAGCTTGTCAGATAGAACGTACGTTAGAAAACATTTACTCTCTCCTTCGTTAGCTCATTTTACTGTTCGAAGTATTTTCTAAGATATCTCGAGTTCTAGGAGTCAGAATCAAGCGAGGATCGAGGCATAGCGATCCTAGGAAAGATTAGAAGCATCTTGACCAAAGGATTTGACGGAAAACAACCCAATTGAAGGTAATCTAAGTTTAAGTTTTGAGTTTTTAGAGTTTCTAAGCTTTGAATTGAATTTTGTGAATCGTTGAGTTTTTGGTTCGATTGAGCCTTGGGTTTTGATGGTTTTGGACCACTGGGAAGCTTGGGAACTTTGATTTGATGATTTGGTAATGTTTAGGCATAATTTTGGAGGCTTTGGGATGTTGGAAAATGAGTTTGGGCAGGTTCTGGGTTAGGGGTTGCGACCCTGTTCTTGGGGTGCCGCGACCCTAGCTCGAAGAAGCAGGTGGGAGGATTTGTGCTTGCTGGGTGCCGCGGCCCTATGTATAGTGCACTGCGGCCCTTGCTTCAGGAATGGCTGGGGGCCATGGTGTTGGATTAGCTTATACAAGATCTTTATTTATTTTCATGTATATCTAATATTAAACAAATCAATACAAGATAGCCTAAAACATGTTTCTAAAATTGAATTCAAAGAGAAACAAATAATATAATACTTACAGTATACGCAGCGGAATTAAGAGTCCTTCCTTCAGTTTCTCTAACTCTTGTATCCTCTCTGTCGCAGAGTATTATCAAGAAACTGAACTGATCTTCTATTTTCTTCACGATATTCCAATGTATCCTTAGAACCACCTAGACTAGTGTGGGCAATTCTCAACACATGAGATAGATATAGAGAGAAGAAGAGAAAATAACAAAGTGGTTTAGAAAAGGATTTGTGTTTAGAGAGAATATGAAACTATCAGAAAATCTGACTTGTGACTTATCTGTCGTCTCTCAAATCTTCTCTCTAAGCACTCCTTTTATAGACTCAATTAGGCCATTTAATTTAATTAAAAAATCAATAAAATAACGCCATTTTGAAGCCCTAGGTCGAAATTATCATGGGCTATAGGCCCGTAAAATTTCCCATTTGATTATAAGCCCATTGGACTTAAAATCAAGGCCTGTATTATTTTCTATTGATTTAATTAATTAAATAATTATTTAAATCCTTTCTCAAATTAATTATTTATAATTTGAACCTTGATTTAAATTTATTTATTAATTTAGATACTAATTTATCTTAATTAATAAATCTGCCATAATTTCTCTTTTCTTCTCAAAATTACACAACTCTGTGAAACTATCCAAAATTGACCTGGTCAACTTTGATAATTCTAATTGATAATTAAATCAATTAATTGAGACTATCTAGATGATTTTATCCAAGGTACAATGGGGACCATGGGCCTATGAAATCAAGTTCCAATAAGTTATCATAAATCTAACAAATAAATTTACTAACTTATTAATTCCTCATGACCCCACTATAGACTTGGAATTGCACTCTTGAATTCATAGAACGCTCTATAACAAATATAGATACGCTATTAATTATCCATTGTTACAACCATAATTGTCACTCAATCCTCTATAGACGGTCTACAATGAGATAGGACTAAAATACCGTTTTACCCCTCATTGTATTTTATCCTTAAAACACTTAGTTCCTTGTAAATGATATTTCAGTAAACTAATTTAATTACTGAAATGAGATCTATATCATTTAACACCTTGGACCAAACTAAAAGGAAACCATCATTTCACTTCTTCATCAGAAGCTATAGATGTTCATATCTATGATTAAAACTCCCACTCAATTGTACTACCGAGTTCCCAAGATGTAAGTATGGGCTAGTCTGTAGGGTAAGCTGGTAACGAACAAGTCAAAGAACTCAAATAATACAATCAGTTAGAATACTAACCACTCAGAATTGAGATTGAATTGACCTATGGTCAACTATATGATATGACTAGAATAGATAATAACGGTATGTTTACTTATCTTATCAACTGTCAATATCGGTTCTGTCCGATGTAACAAATACATCCGATCTTATCTACTTTGCTAATGTTCTGGAAAGAACATAACACTGTAATGTGTAAGTAGATCATATCGTAGATTGGCAAGTCAGTGTAAATCCGGTGCACTGACTAATCTTAGGACTAACTTATTTTGAACATATAATCATATTTATATTCCACTGTGATTACGTCACTATAAATAAGATTAGCTATATGCTCGGGATTTAATAGAAGTTTATATTAAACAAATAATCATGAAAATAAAACATGTGAGCAAAGTGATTGACCAAGTCAAAAAATGATTTCTATTATTTTATTGATAATAAAATGAGATTACAAAGAAATTGAGTTTTAATTAGAGCATAAAACCCCAACACGCGACACAAGGTGCCAGGGCCGTAGCCCTTGGGCAGGTTTGAGCCCGTTTGTGTGTTTTGACTCCGGGAACATAGTTTTAGGCCTCGAGATTGTTCCAATTACTTGGATTAATTTGGATTGATGTCTCGGAGGCTAGATATTGGTTTGGAAACCTATGTAGATCATTTTTTTTATTAATGATATTCCGTATTTGGTTATGACTAGGTGACCGCAAATGGAATAAAAGTTGATCTTTCTCAAGGGTCATTTTTTTATTCATTCTAGCTCGAATCTGAGGTAAGAAAACTGCACCCCATATGTGACATGCATGATTATTCTTGAGGCATGTTGATTGTGTAAATGTGGACATGAATTGATTATTGAAAGCTTAGCAAATCTTGCTCACTTGTGCATGGTACTGACTAATTATTTCGATTTGGCAAAGGTGTCAGTATCAACTGTGAAGCTGGGACTTATTAGTCAAGTTTGGCAGTGGTACTGGGCATTGGTCACACAGTGCTGACTTATAAGTCAGGACGACCTTAGTGTGTTCAACGCAAGCCAATAAAGATTAGATCTAATCAACATCTGCATTAAATGACTCAGAAGAGTGTTAATGCCAGACCGACCTCAAGTTCGATGAATACTATAAGCGCTTGTGTGACTTACCCATCAATCACTCATCTGTTGAGTGAGAGACTTACCCACCAGTCACTCATCTGTTTAAGCTAGTGACTTACCTAGCAGTCACTCATCTGTTTAAGCTAGTGACTTACCCAGCAGTCACTCATTATGGTTTACCAGAACCTCAAGTGATATTCACTTATCTGTTTAAGAGCTATAAGCTTTGTGTGATTATAATGATAATCAGTTGATAATGTTTATATGCAATACTGTGTTTTCTATTTGGGCCTTGGCTCATGGGTGCTATGTGGTGCAGGTAAAGGAAAAGAAAAGCTCACCCAGTTTTGAGTGGTGAGCTTAGGTGGTGATGTGTACATATGCGGCCGCTTAACCACCACGGTCAAGGAGTTCTCAGAGGAACTAGGGGGTTTACCCTATTTTTGCCGCTTAGGTCGGCGGGTTTGTAAATTTGAAACAGTAATGACCATTTTGAGTTGTAAACAACTTGTAAAGGTTTTTATGGGCCCATGAACAGTTTTATGTACATAATAAAATATATCCTTTCCTTTTCGTTGGTTTTCCACCTTAGCCTGTTAATAACACTTAGAAGCACATTTTTAACCAAAGGACTCGGGTAGCGAGTTAAATTTTCGGTTCACTGTTCACCATAACTGTTCTGGGGTAACCAGGGCGTTACAATAAAGGTGTTCTACTCTAAACATAATTCAAAGAGGCACTCTTAAGCTAAGAAGATTAAATAATAATAAAGCCAAACGAAAAAGAGATAGAAAAAGAAACACTACAAAAGATTAAGTTTGTAATAGTAGAAACTAAACAAAACCTTATCTTTGTCCAAGATTGGAAAGTTTTATAATTACAGAAAAGAAAAGAGGACATGGTTGTTGTCGAAGATTTGAGAAATTTTTAGCTTTAAGAAAAAGAAAGAGAATAAGACTACGATTATGATTATGATTATGAATATTTTTCTCAACCAATAAGATGTTTCTCATATTAATCAATGCTCCCTTTTTAATTATGAATACTTATAATTGTAAAAGTAAATAATAATGTAAACATTTTTAGGTTGTTTGCAAACACCAAAAAATTTTTTTTTTTTTTCTTTGTGTTTTGTCAATAAAGAAATTTCTTTTTCGTTTTTATTTTTAGTATATAATTCTATTTTTTTAATTTATAGTTTGTCAAAAAATTGAGATAAATAGATGCACTTATGATAATTTTGTGTATTTTTAAAGGAAATTTGTGTATCAACTTTTCTTGATTATTAAATTTATGTGGTAAGTTCCAATAATCGCAATTAAAAATAATAATTACAAATTTTAGGTAAAATTCGGTACACCAAAGTATATTTATATAGAGACTATCTAGGGCAAGGAAAGCCTTTTCATTTTATTGGTATGACATGACCGTATTCTAGACACGTAAATTAATTATGACCCCAATTTTTATTTATTTATTTTTATGACGATGTTTATTGTAGTCATAGCAGACCTCTTGTAATTTTTTAAGAAATTTTTGATAATTTACTTTACCAAATTCAAGATTCGAACAATATTTTTTTACATAAACA
Organism: Humulus lupulus; assembly: GCF_963169125.1. Taxonomy (NCBI): domain Eukaryota; kingdom Viridiplantae; phylum Streptophyta; class Magnoliopsida; order Rosales; family Cannabaceae; genus Humulus; species Humulus lupulus. Next base: position 227,438,015 of record NC_084794.1, read on the forward strand.
TATATAAAAAGAAAAACAGGTACTCATGCATCGACCAATTTTTACCCAGATTTTGACAATGTAAATTATTCGAATTTTCCAAAACATTTGCAGGAGACCTGTTATGTAATGACCCGACTAATTCTACGACCTCGAACCATTAAAAACTACTAAGACATAACTACTATTTTGGAAGACATGCATAAAATAATAGAACTTTATTATAAAAATCCAAAATACGGGATCCCATTGGTATTACATAAAAACATAAAGAAAACACAAAACTTTAATTATTTGTTCAAATACTAAATGCGGAAAAATAAATACATAAATTGAAAAGACTCAAAATATAAACTTCATTCTCGATCTTCCAGCAGTTCATCCATTCAATCCATCCCCAATACACATGCCAAAGCTTCCATGAACCCATCCTGCCTTCCAAGCTTATTTTCCTGCACCATCTAAAATAAAAGGAATGAGCCTAATGCTCAACAAGGAAAATCTACTAAAACATACTATAAAACATAAGACTAAAAACATATGACGTAAAAACGTATATCATGGAAACATAGGACTACAATATTAATGGCCATTAACTCATTACCGTAGTATGTGATAAAACCATCTAGATCCTCTGTCTACTAATCGAGGTAGGTTAGATCACAAAATAGTATATGATAAACTATCTAGGTCCTCTGTCAACTAATTGAGGTAGGCTTACTCATAACTCTAATCTACGATAATGATAAAAATCTAGGGATTCATTTGCTTATTTGCTATCTAAGAAACTATATTTCCCAAGTGACTACAATATAAAACATATACATATATATATACATAGCACATAAACATAACATAGCATATAAAAATATCATAACACATACAATTTAACCTATTTTCCTTACCAAAAATTGGGATATTGGAAACAAGAACGGGATGAAAAACTCCTAAAATCAAACAATAAGAATCATAAGTTTCTAAAGAAATGGAGATGAAAAGGAGATCTAAGCCATCAAGATATAGAAACTTATCGAAAACCTTAAGTTTTAAGAAATTTAAACAACGAACCAAAAGCCACAATAACTAGTTAGGATCTGAGAGAAAATGAAAGAAAATAAAAGAACTATAATGAACTAAACCTGAGGATAAGAATACCTTGGATAGAATAGAAATTTGATCTACACCGCAATACTATAATATCACTCCATCTTACTTCCCAAGTGTTTAGAAAAGCTTAGAGTGAAAAGCTTTTAATCCCAAAACCCTAGTGTTTTCTCTCTAGAATAAACTTAGTAGCTTGAAGGCTCTGAAGAATGCTTGAATGATGAATGAAAATGGCTGAGTGCAAGGTCCTATTTATAGAGTTCAAGGAGCGAAACTAACCCCTTTTAAAACAAATAAATAAATGAATAATAATTGAATAAATTTGAATTTTGTGTTCAACAGATGTCCAAAACTCGGTCAAAAATGTTTAAGAGAAAGTCCAAGTTGTTGAGGGTTGTTTCTAGCTTGGATTCCATGGAAATTTCAAATATGCCAAAGGGAGCCGATATATCGCCTTCCCCTATATCTTGAGCCTCAGTGGTTTCGTTCGTGCAAAGTCGACGTGTTTTCCGTATCACCCATAGGCGATATATCGGACCCTATAGCTGCGATATATCGGCATACGTTGATATTTTAAACACGTTTTTGCACACTTTCAACACACTTGAAGTTTTTTAAAACAACTTTGACTGAATGTAACGTGATCCTAACAGCTGTTGGAAGGTTTTAGACCTTCTAGATCTACCCTTTATTAATTTATTAATCTAAAATCCTTAATAAACATGAACGTGACAAGTGTCATGTTCTTAATTATTCTATCTAAACCTTAGGTTATAATACATATCATTTCTAAGACAAGCTATATTAATTTCTAGACTATAGGTTAAACTTGTAAAATCCATAACTATTTCTATGAGTTTCCAACTAAGTCCCGGCTTGATCCATAACTATTTATCTGAGTTTCCAAAAAAGTGCCGACTTGAACCAATAGCCACGAAAACTAACATACTAATCTGCTGCTACACAAACACTTGTGGTCATCCAAGAAATAAGCGAGACAATCTACGAAGTCAAAGAAGAGATAAACCCCAGGATAGAAGAGGATAGGGAAGATCTAGAACCAATCAAAGATCTCGAGAATGTAGAGCTCGATGAAAAGGATACCACTGGGGTGGTAAAGATAGGAAAGAACCTTCCAAAGGATGTGGGATAATAATTAATCCGCTTCCTAAGGGAAAATCAAGATGTGTTCGCATAGTCGCATTCAGACATGATTGGGATCAGCCCAAACATTATAATCAATGTGCTCAACATAAACAAAGGATTCCCACCAAAGCAACCAAAAAGAAGGATCCTGGACGAAGAAAGCCTGAAAAGAGGAGGTCGAATGGCTGAAGGAAAATCGACTTATCCAAGATGCTTTCTATCTCGATTGGATAGCCAATCCCGTGTTAGTTTTGAAACCCAATGGCAAGTGGAAAACTTGCATTGATTATTTGGACCTCAACAAGGCATGTCCAAAGGTTTGCTTTCCCATACCTCAAATTGATCAGCTTGTAGAAGCTACCTCGGGTCACAACATCATGTCGTTCATGGATGTGTATTCTAGATATAATCAGATAGCCATGCATGTACTAGATCAGGAACATACGAGCTTTATGACTGATAAAGGTTTGTACTGCTACAATGTGATGCCTTTCAGGCTCAAGAATGTCGGTGCCACGTATCAAAGATGACATGCTGGTCAAGTCCAAGCATAAATGTAACCATGTTGATGATCTCGCAGAATGCTTTGCTATACTCCGAAAATACAACAGGAGACTTAACCCACAAAAATGCTCATTCGGAGTATCCTCGGGAAAGTTTCTCAGATTCATAGTAAATGCTTGGGGCATAGAGGCAAACCCGGATAAGATCAAGGCATTAATCGATATGCCCTCACCTCGAAAACATAAAGATGTCCAGAGTTTGACTGAACGAATGGCGACCTTAAGTAGGTTCATATCAAAATCTACATACAGATGCCTTCCGTTCTTTAATCTTTTGAGAGGGGGCAAGAAATTTCAATGGTCAGACGAGTGTGAGCTCACTTTTCAATCCTTTAAAAAGCACCTCGTCAAACAACCACTCTTATCCAAATCAATCACAAGAGAATTATTGTACTTATACCTCGCCACAACCGAGCATATAATCAACACAATACTTGTTTGGGAGGATAAGAAAGTACAAAAACATGTTTACTGTGTTAGTACAAGGTTACTGGGGGCAGAGTCGAGATATCCATTAATGGAAAAGCTAGCATTATGCTTGATACATGCATCTTGAAAGCTCTGACCTTACTTCCAGGCACATCGTGTACATGTATTGACTAAACAACCACTAAGACAGGTGTTTTCGAAACTTGAGGCGTCTAGGAGATTGTTAATTCAGGAAAGTCGAGATCACATATCACCTGAGAACGATGATCAAAGGACAAACCTTAGTAGATTTCATAGTTGAAGGTACGGGAATCACCAACGAGGAAGTCATAACCCCAGCCCGTGAGCTGTGGAGACTTTACATTGATGGGTCTTCAAATGAGAACGGATCGAGGGTAGGAATTATCTTAATCACTCCAACTAGAAATCATTTTCACTTAGCCTTACTGTTGAGTCTAGTTTTTGTCATGTTTAGGTGATGTTTTTAGTGGTCTTTTATTTTGTTTTTCTTTCATTTAGTGCGGGTTTATGCTTTGTTTGTCTGTCTTTGTGAATATCAGGAAGAATTGAGCACATGGAAGAAATGTCAAAGAAAGGGAAGAAATAACCAAGTTTTTCATCATATTTTGAGAAAGAATGGTTCTCAACATAATTTGGAAGTGTTGGTGAAATTTTGGGATGAAAACTTGAAGAATTGAGAAATCCCTTAAGAGCCACGGCATGAGCAAAGTGGAGCTGCGGCTAGGTGGGAAACAGAAGCAATGTTTTTAAGGAAATCCTCGGGCCGCGGCATGGCTATAGTGAGCCGCGGCATAGATAGGCATTTTGCCCAGAACTCGTCGACACGGGCCGCGGCATGGCTGACTAAAGCCGCGGCATGGAAAGAGCTTTTTGCCCAGGAAATTGGACACGGGCCGCGGCATAGTGTATGTAGAGCCGCGGCCCGCCTCTTTAAAATTTGAAGTCCTAGGTTTTTAATATGGCGAAAAAAGAGAAGAAAAGGGGACGTATGGACGAGGGAGAGAAGTGCTGGTTTTGAAGGCTCAAGCTTAGAGTATTTTTACATGTTTTTCTTCTTTTCCTGATGTTATCTTTAATTTTTGTTGTGATTAGCACTATGGTTATGAACTAATTTTCTGTTTAGGATGTTTAATTGAATCACTTGAATCCCTGTTATGAACTAATGCAATTTTAATATTCTTCTTCTTCAATCTTCTTCAATTCCATATAACCTGTTCTTATAGATTGATTATTGATTGGCCATCTTTAGTCATTTACATATGTTTTTAAGTCAAAATCTGAGAAGTGAGATTTAATTCTGCTGTGGTTATATTGGACATAATTCTAATTTTGAACGAAAGTATCTGAATTAATTGTGTAACTGTTATTAAGTTGTTGAGATTAATGCTACCTGTGTGGTTCAATTTACCATAGAAATATAGGAAATTGTCACCTAGGTTGAGTTTATAATTCATAGTATGATTATAGGCTGCTGTATCAACTTGTTAATTGAATTAGGTAAAAAGAAGAAGAATTCACACTTTGCATTAGGGAATAATAGGGAGGATAGTTGATGAGATTGAATATCCTAATTGTTTCTCAGTGATTAAATTAAAAGTTTTTCCATTAGTTGTTATTCCATTCAATTTTCAATTATTGTTTCTGCAATTTATAGTTTCTTTTGCTGTATTTACAAAAATCAAGAATTTCAATTCATCAAATAGAACAAGAAATTAATTGACTGGTAATTGATAAATCAGTTCTTGAGGACGATACTTGGTTTTACCATTTTATTACGAGTTTGCGACTGTGTGCACTTGCTAGCTTAACAGTTACAGTTGAATTCAATTGAACCAAGCACACAGTTGAATTCAATTTCCTTTTCACGAGCAAAGACAGAGCAACAACAGATAAGAATGATGGCTTAACAGTTACACTAAACAACACAGAAAATAACACAACAGACTAAAAACTAAACCAAACAACGCACAAAACAAAACAAAAAAAATAAAACAAAATAAGCTCCCCTTAAACTTAAAATGCACATTGTCCCCAATGTGATAAAGAAAAGAACAAGGGAAAAGAACTTACCTGACACCACATCAGTATGGCGGAGGAGGTGGTGGAGGTGGCCACTGGTATGGAGTGTACTGGGGCGGAGGAGTGAAGTAATTCTCATCAGTGGAGCTCATAGTCCACCTTGTTACTAAAGCATTCAACTCCTCAATGTGAACCCGCCCGTACTCATTTTGTTGCACCATGAAGTCATTATAGTGCTGATTTTGCGCATGATGCGATTGGATTAAGTATTGATTTTGCTGAATAAGGTAATCCAATCGAGCATGCGTGCGCTGCGTGTGCTCATCAATCGGTCCACCAATTGCCAAATTCGAAGGTGGGTTACTGGGACCTGCTTCATCTGCTTCCTCCTCCTCAGCTTGATCGATGTCCACTGTGTCATCAGCCCGGCTGCGCTTATTTTGCTGGCTAGAGGCAGGCGGTGTAAGAGAGGCTGAAGGGAAAGCCGTAAACATAGTCTGATTGATTGCCCCCATTGGCCTCCAGGCTAGATCGCTTGGGTAGACTGGTACCTCATAAGTGTTGCATAGGGTCGAGAGGAAGGTACCATGGGCGACACCAGCTGTAGTATTGAATCTGCTGATGTTGCGAATGCTATAGCGAATTATTCGGCCCACATCAACTTTCATTTGGGTCATGATAGCATACACCAACAAGCAGCGCTCTCTATCAATAGAAGACAGATGAGAGGTCGGCAGTAAACGTGAACTCACAAAATAAACCCACGCCTTCGCAATTGGATTTAGCTGCCACCTGTATAACTCTTTGGGCTTTCCGTTATGATAGTTGAAGCGTGCACCTTCCACACTCAAAACTGCAGCCACAGCATCATAGTCTGGCTCCTCAAAATGGGCCAACTGCCAATGTTCATCCTCTTGTGCAGACAATGAGGGGAGGCCCAGTAATTGGTTAAATGCATAAGATGTTGTAGGCACCAATTTACCCCTGATAAAATTGTTCTGTTCTGCATCAAGATATGAGAAGTTGGCAAAGAATTCATATATCTGAGAGCAGTTGGCTGATCCCACATAGGTAGAGTCGCAAAAGAAACCCCAATTACGTCGCACTATTTCAGCTTTGATGAGATCATAGGCAGGGTTTTGTACAACAGTGGCCTCATGAAGCTTAAATCCCCTTTCCCTTACCACAGATCTCTTATGAATCTTTTTAAACAATTCAGCTGGTTCCTTGTTGACAAGTAGTTTCGTATCATAATCAGCTGGGGCAGGTGGTGTTGGTGGTGGTTGAGTGCGGGATGAGGAGGCTTTCTTTGAGGAGGTACCTCTAGGGGGATTTCTCTTAGGACCCATAGTGTCTTTCAAAACAAGAAAAAACTAAACCCCCAAATAGGTTTTCAAGAACTTGAGTACAATTTCCCTTTGGTGTCACTCCCCCAAAACTTTCTAATTAACAAAATCAACAGCCCAAACACTAATTCCCAGAAAAACAATTGACAAACCCCTTAAACATCTCACAAGAAAAGCATAGAGCAATCCACAATACCACAATGCAATCTATTCTCCAATCAAAAGCACTAGAATAGATAGGAGACACTTACTTGAATGGCACAAAAGTTCTTCTTTTTGTCTCTTTGGCTGATGGAAGTCTCAAGAATTAGAGAGAAAAAGAGGTTTGAGTAGGAGAACAAAGTCTGAAAGTGATAATGACTGAGAATGTGGCCAATTTAGGGCTTTTTACCCCAAATCTCGGACTCGGGCCGCGGCATTACTTTGACCATGCCGCGGCCCGCATAAAATCTCCAGTGTATAATGCTGCGGCATCATGATACCTATGCCGCGGCCCGCCTCGATATTCTGGGAAAAACTGGGGTTCAATGCCGCGGCCCGCCCCTATACTTCAAAATTCGTGGGCCTCTGGAACCCCCAATGCCGCGGCATCATATGGCTATGCCGCGGCCCTTAAGGATTTTCTATTTTTTTGAATTTTGATTTTTTTTTTTGATTTTTCACGTTTTTCACGATTCTAAAAGTCCAAAAATAAACCAAATATCCATTGTTTACAAATACAAAAGTAAAATAAATAACAAGTAAAACATAGGGTGCCTCCTACAAGCGCTGTCGTTAACGTCATTTAGCCGGACGCTGAACCCCTCTTAAGAGAGGCTTCAGAAGGAGGATAGACTTCGCTTGATCAAAACTACCACCCAAGTATGGCTTTAATCTCTGACCATTGACTTTAAAGGAATCACCTGAGTTGCCCCGAACTTCTACAGAACCATATGGAAAAACTTGAACAACAGTGAATGGCCCTGACCATCTTGACTTCAATTTGCCAGGAAACAGTCGCAGTCTTGAATTGAAAAGAAGTACCTGCTGCCCTGGTTGGAACTCTTTTCTGATTAAGTTCTTGTCATGCCAAGCCTTTGTTCTTTCTTTATAAATCTTGGCATTCTCATAAGCCTCATTTCTGAACTCGTCAAGTTCATTCAGTTGCAACAACCTTCGTTCACTAGCGGCACTCCAATCAAAATTCAACTTTTTCATAGCCCAGAATGCCCTATGTTCCAATTCAACTGGTTGATGACATGCTTTACCAAACACCAACCTGTAAGGAGACATGCCTATTGGTGTTTTGAATGCAGTTCTGTAAGCCCAAATCGCATCATTTAACTTTTTCGACCAATTTTTCCTTGAACTGTCAACGGTCTTCTCAAGGATGCTTTTGATTTCTCTGTTTGAAACTTCAGCTTGCCCATTTGATTGAGGATGGTAAGGCAAAGCTTTTCGGTGATAAACTCCATAACGAGCCAGAAATGCATCCAGTTGCTTATTCACAAAGTGTTTCCCTTCATCACTAATCAGAGCTCGGGGAGTGCCAAATCTAGTAAAAATATGTTTATGCAGAAAATTAAGCACAGTTTTACCGTCATTGGCTCTAGTTGCTGTAGCCTCCACCCATTTGGATACATAATCCACTGCCAATAGAATATATTCATTGTTGTCAGATGGTGGAAAAGGCCCCATGAAATCGATGCCCCATACATCAAACAGTTCCACTTCAAGAATCCCCTGTAGAGGCATTTCATTTCTCCTCGAGATATTACCAGTTCGCTGACATCTATCACAAGCCTTGACAAAAACATTGGCATCCTTGAATAATGAAGGCCAATAAAAACCACTTTGTAATACCTTAGCCACCGTTCTTGATGCTCCAAAGTGCCCTCCACATTGTTGAGTATGACAGTGATTAAGAATGGACTGCATCTCTTCTTCAGGAACACACCTTTTGATAATCTGGTCAACACAGTGCCTATAGAGAATAGGTTCCTCCCAATATTAGTGTTTCACCTCATAAAAGAATTTCTTTAATTGCTGCTTTGACATCTCAGGAGGCACAATCTTGGCGACCAAGAAATTCACTATGTCAGCAAACCAAGGGACAGCTAAAGTCTCACTTACCCCAAACAACTGCTCATCAGGAAAGTGATCATTGATTTGCACTGCTTTCTTATTTTCAGTCTCCCCCACCTCAAGTCTAGAGAGATGATCAGCTACCACATTCTCGCTGCCCTTCTTGTCACGAATCTCCATGTCAAATTCTTGAAGCAAAAGAATCCATCTAATCAGGCGAGGCTTGGCATCTTTCTTTGACATCAAGTATTTAATGGCAGAGTGATCAGTGTAGACAATCACTTTGTTACCAATCAGATATGGTCTGAATTTATCACAAGCAAACACAATAGCCAGCAACTCTTTTTCTGTAGTGGCATAATTCAGCTGAGCATCATTTAGAGTCCGACTAGCATAGTAAATAGACCTGAATACCTTGTCAATCCGCTGTCCCAGAACTGCCCCCACTGCGTAATCACTGGCATCACACATCAACTCAAAAGGCAATTCCCAATTCGAAGCTATCACAATTGGAGCAGAAATAAGCTTTTCTTTCAAGAAATTGAAAGCCCTCAAACATTCATCATTAAAATCAAAGACAACTCTGTTCATAAGCAGATTTGAGAGGGGCTTGGACACTTTAGAGAAATCTTTTATGAATCTCCGATAGAACCCAGCGTGACCAAGAAAACTTCTAACTCCCTTGACTGAAACTGGTGGAGGCAGCTTTTCAATGGTAGAAATTTTTGCTCTATCTACCTCAATTCCCTCACTTGAAATTTTATGGCCAAGAACAATCCCTTCTTTCACCATAAAATGGCATTTCTCCTAATTCAGCACCAGATTTGCCATCTCACAACGACGCAGCACGTTCTCCAAGTTACCCAAACAGAGGTCGAATGATGAACCAAAAACAGAGAAATCATCCATGAATATCTCAATACACCGGTCTACCATGTCTGAAAATATGGCCATCATGCATCATTGAAATGTTGCAGGGGCATTGCATAGTCCAAATGGCATTCTCCTGAAAGCAAATGTGCCATAAGGACATGTGATGGTTGTTTTCTCTTGATCCTGTGGTGCAATAGCAATCTGATGATACCTAGAATACCCATCCAAGAAACAGTAGTAGCTATGGCCTGCCAATCTGTCAAGCATCTGATCAAGGAAAGGCAAAGGAAAATGATCCTTCCTTGTTGCCTTATTGAGCTTGCGGTAGTCTATACAAATCCGCCACCCCGTTACAGTCCTTGTTGGAATGAGTTCATTGTTCTCATTTTTCACCACAGTCATTCCACCCTTCTTAGGTACCACTTGCACAGGGCTCACCCATGCGCTATCAGAAATTGGGTAGATTACCCCAACATCCAACCATTTAAGAATTTTCTCCAATACTACATCCTTCATAGCTGGATTGAGTCTTCTCTGGGCCTCTATGGATGGCTTGCTATTCTCCTCAAACAAAATTTTATGCATCACTGTCGATGGGCTGATTCCTCTAATATCTGCCAAGGTCCACCCAATGGCCAATTTATGCTCCCTTAGAACCCTCAACAGTTTCTCCAATTCTCCCTTTGACAGGTCAGCTGACACAATGACAGGTAAAGTTTCATTCTCTCCCAAATAAGCATAGCGCAAGTGATCTGGGAGGACCTTTAATTCCAACGGCGGTGGCTGCTGAATGGAGGTTAGCGGTTTATCAGTCGCATCTCCTAATTCTTGAAACTTCTTCCAATATGGTAAGAAGGAGTTTATCCAGTTTACACATTCTCTGATCTCAGCATCATCATCATCATTGCCCTCATCACCCAATAATACTGCCTCTAAGGCATCACTGCTCATCCTTCTCTTGGAGACTGCCTTTTCTATCACATCCACACTAAAGCAACTGTCACTAGCCACCGGATACTTCATAGACTTGAAGACATTAAAGACCACCTCATCTCCTTGAACTCTAAGCTTAAGCTCTCCTTTGTGAACATCAATAAGAGCTTGGCCTGTGGCAAGAAATGGCCTACCGAGAATAATTGGGACATCTGTGTCCTCCTCCATGTCCAGAACGATAAAGTCAGCAGGAAATATGAACTTATCCACCTTCACAAGAACATCCTCAATAATACCTCGTGGATGTGTTAACGATCGGTCTGCGAGCTGTAAAGTGACAGTTGTTGGTTTTGCCTCCCCCAAACCAAGTCTTTTAAACACAGATAAGGGCATCAGATTGATACTTGCCCCCAGATCACATAAGGCGTGCTTACATTCAAACTTGCCAATGGTGAAAGGTATGGTGAAACTCCCCGGATCTCTCAGCTTTTGGGGTAACTTCCTTTGTAAAATCGCGCTGCACTCTTCAGTGAGTGCTACAGTCTCATAGTCCTCCATCCTCATTTTCTTTGACAGAATCTCCTTCATGAACTTAACATAACTGGGCATCTGCTCCAAGGCCTCAGCAAAAGGAATGTTTATGTGCAGCTTTTTAAACACCTCAAGAAACTTAGAAAACTATTTATCAAGTGTAGTCTTTCTAAGCCTATGAGGGTATGGAACTCTAACTGGCTGGTCAATAACAACTGGCGGACTCTTTTCTGACTGCTGGTGGTCCTCAGTAACCCTTTCTGAATCAGACTGTGCACCCATCTCTTTATTCTGAACCACTGCCTGTGGAGGTCTAGGCTGCTCAGTTTGCTTCCCACTCCTCAGAGTAATTGCCTGAACTTGCTCCTTGGGGTTGACTTCAGTATTACTGGGCAAATTTCCCTGGGGTCTGTTATTGAGCATACTAGCCAACTGCCCAACTTGTGTCTCAAGGTTTCGAATAGAGGATCTGGTCTCAGTCATAAATTGAGTCTGAGTATTGGTGAGAGTCAACAATGCAGCTTGTAGTTCGTTAGGCCTCTCAGGTTGAGGCATTGATTGTTGAGGCCTAGTCTGTTGCGATGACGAAGCTTGATGCATAGGTGGTTGAGGCATGTTATTATGAAATTGGCCCTAAAACTGAGGTTGTTGGCCTTGATTATTCTTCCACGAAAAATTGGGATGATTTCGCCACCCAGGATTGTAAGTATTGGAGAATGGATTATTGAGCGGCCTTTGAAAGTTTCCCACCGCTTGAACTTGAGCATGATCCATTGGGGTGTTATTATTCATACAGATAGGGAATTGATCGACAGAATGAGCACCACCACACATTTCACACCTCACTGCTATCTGAACCGCATTCGCTGACACAGTGCTCTGTTGTAACTGCTTTGTCAAAGAGGCTACTTGCGCTGTTAGAGCAGTGATTGCATCCAGCTCATGCACCCCAGCTACCTTTATAACTCCTGATGATCTTTCCTCAGACCACTGATGATTGTTTGTGGCCATGTCCTCTAGCAGCTCATAAGCACCAGTTGCACTCTTGCTCATAAAAGTGCCACCTGCTGCAGCATCAATAATGGTTCTGGTTGTAGGACATAAACCATTGTAGAAATTTTGTACTAGCATCCACTGTTCAATGCCATGATGAGGACATCTTCCCAGGAGTTCCTTAAACCGTTCCCAAGCTTCATACAGTGACTCTCCGTCATTCTGGAAAAAGTTATTGATCTCTCCCCTCAATTTAGCAGCTTTGGACGGAGGGAAGAATTTAGAAAAAATTTCTAAGCTAGATCTTGCCAGGTGACGATAGAATTTGACTGCAGTGAGTTCAGCCAACTTTTGGCTCTGTCCCTCAGAGAAAATGGGAAAAGCCTCAGCTTGATTGCGTCATCACTCACCCCATTATATCTGAAGGTTCCACACTACTCCAGAAAATTAGACAGATGAGTGTGAGGATCTTCAGAAGGCAACCCATTGAATTGCACAGAGGACTGCACCATTTGTATAATAGCTGGCTTGATTTCAAAATTGTTGGCCTCTACAGTTGGTGGGCGTATACTATTTTGTACTCCCGTCAGAGTGGGCAGTACATAATATCTCAGGCTCCTCTCAGCATTGTTCTGAGCCTGACCCCCTTGTACAATTCCAGGAATTAGAACATTCCTGCCATCCCCTTCATTCTGTGCCATCTTCACAGATTTCTGGGCCTCCCTCTTGTTCTTTCTGATTTGCTTGCAAGACTTTTCAATCTCAGGATTCAGAGGAACAAGTGTGTCTTTTCCTCTTCTACCACACATATACCAAAATTCACCTGAGATAGACAAATTAAGCAACTAAACAGACTAGAAACAAGAGAAATTAAAATCAAATTAGAATAAAAATTAATTAGACTGATATTGATAATTATTTTCAGTCCCCGGCAACGGCGCCAAAAACTTGTTGCGATATTTTTGCTATGCAAGTGCACACAGTCGCAAACTCGTAATAAAATGGTAAAACCAAGTATCGTCCTCAAGGACTGATTTATCAATTACCAGTCAATTAATTTCTTGTTCTATTTGATGAATTGAAATTCTTGATTTTTGTAAATACAGCAAAAGAAACTATAAATTGCAGAAACAATAATTGAAAATTGAATGGAATAACAACTAATGGAAAAACTTTTAATTTAATCACTGAGAAACAATTAGGATATTCAATCTCATCAACTATCCTCCCTATTATTCCCTAATGCAAAGTGTGAATTCTTCTTCTTTTTACCTAATTTAATTAACAAGTTGATACAGCAGCCTATAATCATACTATGAATTATAAACTCAACCTAGGTGACAATTTCCTATATTTCTATGGTAAATTGAACCACACAGGTAGCATTAATCTCAATAACTTAATAACAGTTACACAATTAATTCAGATACTTTCGTTCTAAATTAGAATTATGTCCAATATAACCACAGCAGAATTAAATCTCACTTCTCAGATTTTGACTTAAAAACATATGTAAATGACTAAAGATGGCCAATCAATAATCAATCTATAAGAACAGGTTATATGGAATTGAAGAAGATTGAAGAAGAAGAATATTATTGATTGGCCAACTAGAAATCATTTTCACTTAGCTTTATGATTTGGCTTCGAGGCATCAAATAACAAGGCTAAATACGAAGCACTATTAGCGGCACTTCAGATAGCTTTCGAGCTTAAAGCAAAAGTCATTCACTGCTATAGTGATTCCCAATTGGTTGTTAACTAGGTCTTAGGAGAATATCAAGTTTGTGGCATTAAAATGGGAGCTTACTTGGAGAAGGACAAAGCAACATTTGGGAAATTCGAGTTCTATGCCATTGAACAAGTTCCACAGGAACAAAACTCAAATGCAGATGCTTTAGCTAGGCTCGCCACAACCAAGGAAGTTGATGCACTCAATGTGGTGCTGGTCGGGTTTTTACCGGTCCCAAGCATAGCCGAGCCTGAAGAAGAAGATGTCAACATGATTGACTCGCAGCCTACCTAGATGATCCCCATAATTGACTACCTTGAAACTGGAATGCTCCCAGCAGACCAGAATGAGGCTAGGAAACTTATGTACAAGATACCAAGGTACACTATCTTGAAATGGAAATGGTACAGAAGATGGTATTCTATGCCATTGCTAAGGTGTGTAACTCCACTAGAAGCCATAAATTTTTTAGAAGAAATCCATGAAGGATTTTGTAGAGACCACACTGGGGGCATAGTCTGTAAAAAAAGGTGATTAGGCAAGGATACTTCTCGCCTACGGTTAAAGCAGAATCATTTGAATCCATCAAGCGCTATGACAAGTGTCAGCGGTTCACTTCAATCCCACGAGCTCCACCAACCGAGCTCACCCTGATGAACTCTCCATGGCCTTTCATGGTATGGGGAACTGACATCATAGGATCCTTACCAACAGGAAAAAGAGGAGTAAAATATGTCGTAGTTGCTGTGGATTACTTCACGAAGTGGACCAAGGCCAAACCTCTAGCCACTATCACCTCGAAGAAAATTTTGGATTTCATGGTGAAGAATATAATTTGCAGATACGGGGAACCAAGGAAAATAGTACCAAACAACAGGACCTAGTTCTTTAGCAAATTGTTTACATAGTTCTGCGAAAAGAATGGGATAATCAAAAGTTTTTCCTCAGTAGCCCAGACGCGATGCATACGACCAGACCTCAAACCAATCCCAACTCGAAGAAACTCTAGATGTAATTGAAGAGAGGCGAGATGAAGCCCAACTTAAGAACGCAACATACTAGCAAATGGATACGAGATACTTCAACAAGAGGGTTTGAGACTAAAAATTTGGATTGAGAAATTTGGTGCTTAGACGAGTGTTGTTGGCCACATGAGACCCCTCGGCAGGTGTGCTCGGGCCTAATTGGGAAGGAGCCTACCAAATTGAATCCATTATTCAACTTGGTGTTTATAAACTAGCGAGATTAAATGAAGAATTGGTACCACGAGCTTGGAATGGTGAACATCTATGACCTTATTATCAGTAATGTAGGAATGATGTTTATTCAGTGGTAACCAAGCTTGTAACGCCCTGGATAGCCAAGATTGCTACACTGTGTACTTATAAAGGAGCAGGGCTTGCTAATCAAGTCATTAATTTAAAAACGTGTCACTAGACATGTATAAGCTAGGGGTTAAAAAGGTTTTGGTCTCAAAAGTTTCACTTTATATAATGAAACAGTTGTATACATGTGATCCCAAAAAGAAATAGAGTTTAAAAGTTGATTTACAGAATCTCCAAAATACAGACAACCATTAGCCATACTAAGGCAAAATAGACGTTTCTGGTTCTCGCGTCCCTGCCTAAACCCCAACCGTGGTGGCTGAGCAGCTGGTCATGTACATTTAGCTCGCAGAGCTCTCCAAGTCAGGGCTGATCAAGCTTGCCCTTGCCTTTACCTGCACCATGTAGCACCCGTGAGCCAAGGCCCAACAAGAAAACATAATGTGCAACAAAAACAACAATAACAGAAAGTCAATTATATAAGCATGATCAACCATTAAATATTTAACATTAACCATTAAGCACATACTCATAATCAAAGAAGCAACTAATCACAAATAACATTCAAGTCTCATAATGAACATGTCACATAATATTCAGGGCCGACAACTTAGGCCGCACCCTTTGTTTACCCCACTGACTCCGGCCAGCTTAAACCGAGCTAAGTGCATAATAAGCTGTCCTCGGCTACCAGTGGCCAATCCGCGCCTTGTGCGCTAGTGTAACCCTTGGCACTCTTAGGCTGTTGGTTCACTATTTTCATGGCATAATACCATCCTTTCAAGTATACACATTAGAGAACCCTTAGTCCCATTACAAATATACAATCAGGTGCAGTTTTCTTACCTTTAGTTTTTACGTTCACTGATTACGAGCGACACTCCTTGAGCACGATCCATTCCCGAGCCCTAGCTTTAACACCTAGTCACAACCAAGGTATTGGATTCCATTAATATTCAAATAAAGGTTTCCGGGTACAATACTAGCTTCCGGGACAACGAATTCCACCAAGCACGGTGGGGAAATCGATCCCGAGCACCCTAGGCTAGACTTCTGCGCCCAAAATCCCCAAATGTTCAAGAATGCACCTAAGGGTTGTGACCCTTGAAGCCTAGCCGTGGCCCGCACCCAAAATAGAGCCCAAGGCCCCCAGCAAGCAGACACGTGTCGTGGCCCTGCCCAAGGGCGCCGCGACGCTCTCCCCTGGCCGAGCCTTCTTGGCTCTCTTGCTTCGTAGGGCCGCAACACTCTAGAACAGAGCCGCGGCCCTCCCCTTCGTGCCTAGAAAAACCACCATTTCTAGTATCCTAACCCCATCCAAAACCATTCCAAAGCATCCTAACTCAAAACCCACTATTCACAAAACTTTTAACTTGACTTTAACAACATAATCCAACAGGAATTCAGCCTAGAAACCTACTAAAACTCCACTTTGATTCTCTGAAACCCAGCAACTCTAAACACCAAAACTAGTCATGCAAAAACTCAAATTTTAACCTCTGAATACGAATTGCAGCTTACCTCTTTTGTTGAACTACCTTTCTTGATGAATTCCTGAGCTAAAATCTAAGCTTCTCAGCTTAATTCAACCCTTAAACATCAAAACCATAAACTCCCTTAATACCCAGTCAAAACTAAAAATTCAAATGCTCAGAGATATGATTAAGCCCTTACCTTAATCTTGGTTGGGTTCCCTTAGCTGAGCACTAGATTTAACCTACAAGTTTCCAGCCTAAATCACTAAATTCCAGCTGATTTCCCTTGGGTTTTCTGTAGTTTCTTGGGAGAGAAAAGAGAAGAGAAGAGGAGAGAGAGATTATGAGTCGGTTTGTGTTTTGTTCCCCTGTTTTTCATTAACGTAATCTAATCCTAGCCAGTTAAGTCAATCCCGAGGCTCGGGGTACCGGAAACGTCCCCGAGGGCAAAACGGTAATTTTCCCTAATATTCCCGCCTAAGCTTTCTATCCCCCAATATATCTCCATATATTTATTTCCATGACCCGATAGTCCAAATAACTACCCAATACCTACAATACCCCTGACTCATCCAAAGTCAAATACTAAGCCTCATTGTGACTTTTCCCGCTATCTAGCTCCCTAGGATCGCCTCAAGTCGCTCACTGCAAAACTACCCACATAATAATGTGGTTCTCACAGATATAACATTTAACCATGTTTAAATTCAAATAATCATACATGCATGCATTAAATCAATAAATTCACTCATAAGTCAATTATGCCTTCCCGGCATGCTAATCAGGGCCCTTAAGCCATATTTGTGATTTTGGGTCGGTACAAAGCTTGTACTTAATTCTTGCCTTTTGTCAATAAAGCATTGATTTTTATTCAAATTTTTTATATTTTTATTGTTGTAATTTTTTGCAAGCTCCCAAAATTCAATAACCTAAGATTGCAATCATAGGATATTAAGGGGGCATATGTGGTATACAATCATACCATAGACTCGAAAAATATAGTATTAATAAAAATGAAATAAAATTAGTCAAAATGTATGGCTTATGAACTAGGCATGAGTTAAAAAATAACAATGCATGGATTATTAACCCAACACAAAGTAGACAAGTCTGGAATGAACCAGCAAACTCTAATTGACATGATTAAAAAGTTGGAATTCTAGATAAACCAACGAATTTTACAAGTCGAGACAGAGTTGGGAAATTTCGCAAATAAGTTTTGACCTTGCAACCTCGAAGACCATACTCGAGGATAAGGAAAAGTTACTATCGTTAAGCAAAAAATAACTAGACTAATGAGATTACATGCCAATAAGTATTTCATAATAAAAATCGTGGCAAAAATAATATTTGACCTTAAAGATAACGAAGTAAAAAATGTGCAATCGAATATACTATGTATGAATATATGGAAATTCGAACTTAAGCAGATAATATTTGTATAGATGAACAAATATAAAAGTACTTTATGGTATGTTTGAAATACTTCGAAGCTAGAAGTGCGAAGCATGCGCTAAAGGAAAAAATGATAAAGGTAGCCAGTATGCTTAAAGATTTTGAGAAAGAGATTGAAGCATAAAATATAAACTACCATTAAATATAAATAACTCCAACTCTGAGTTATAATTGTCTTTGCCCAAAGGGCATTAAAAAAATAAAGTTAATTAAAAGATAAAATATAAGGGATGTAGCCCTTGTAGAAACATGGTTCATTTCTGGCTAGCAGGAGCAGATTCAGCTTCTTTGCCCTTCTCTTATTCACCGCTACCATCCAAGGTAGTGCCAGTTACCTCATCCTTAGCTAACCACTTGGTGATGAACTCCTCTTCCTTGTCCAAAAGGAATGAAGACCACATCCTGTACATGGCTGGTCAGTGGCCTACTCCTTCTTGGCCTTGAATTCCTCGAGCATGTGTTTCTTCTCATTCTCGAGGATCTCATAAGCGACACTCTTTTCCTCCTTCATGCAATCGATCTCGGCCTTGGCAGCATCGAAGTCAGTCGTCCTTGTGTCAAGCCCAGCCTTCAAATAAGTATCATTGGACTCAGAAGAAGCAAGCTTAGCCTGAAAAACTTTGAGGGCATCCTCGACTTTGGTTTGGGCCTCCCTAGTCTCTTGGAGCGAGGTTTCAACTCTAGCTTGGGCCTCCTTTGCCTCTTTGAGCAGATCTTTGGCGTTGGTCCTGGCTCCCTTGGCCTCCTTTAGGTCGTCCTCAGCTCGGATTCGAGCCTAGTGGGTGTCATTGACCAAAGTCTCGGCAACAGCTGTTTTCAAGGAAAGGAGGGAGCATTGGCGTATGCAACCAAGGAGAGTCTGAAAGACAAAATAACAATAGTTAGAGAATAAAGAAACAACTAGGAAAATAAAAGATTGGGTGAAGTAGACTTACAAAGACCCGAGCTCCATGGTCTGATCGAAAAGGGTAGTCATGTTGTCGCCCTTTAGAAACCTCCACACAGTGGCATCAAGGTTGCTGCACGATTGGCCTACCTGAGATAGCAAGTCTGAGCACAAGTCAGCCCCTAGAGCTCCGACCTCATTTTCCAAAGGATACTTTGGCATGTGAGGTGTGGCACAGAACTTGAGGACCATGGTCGGAATTGCCGCACTCGCTGGTTTCGAGGCTGTAAGGCTGATGTCCTTCTAGCCTTTGTCCCCTGCAGGGACTAGGCTGGGAGGAGGAGGTTGAGTCTTCCCTTTCTGGGGGGAAGGCACTGCAGTCTTTGGCTTGCTTGAGGTAGTCTTTGAGGTTGCAAAAGGAGGGTCCTCGGTCACTTTCGCGACAATAGAGGGGGAGGAGTTTTGGCCTTTGTCTTACTCGAGGTGGCCTTCGAGCTCGCCAAAAGAGGATCTTTAGTAACCCTTGGGGATTTTGAGGGGTGGGCACCCTTCTTCGAAGTAGCAGGTCCCCATTTACTGCCTCGGGCCTTGGGAAGCATCCTGAGGATGTTGTTTAGATCGAAGTCCATCTCGCTTGAAAAAGAGGAAAAAGATTGATTATGTTGAGTAAAGAGAAGCCATATAAGTCTATTGAAAATGACTAAGTATAAGAAACCTAACTGGAGGACTACTTTGAGCTTGAGCTTGGGGACCAAGAGATCCCCTTATCGTCAGACAAGGCTAAGGGAGTCCCCTCCCTAAAATTAGGGGACATCCTCGAAAGGTCCCTATAGTCATCTGTCCCGTATTGGACGAATATCGTTTGGTATATACATCGTTTGGTATCTCCCCAACCAACTATAAAACCTATGTACCTTAAGATCTACCCCTGACGAGATCATAAAATTATTTTGGGGATTGTTAAATAAGACTATGATGTTGGGTTCTTATCTAAGCAGTGTAGGAGACCATTTTGATAGGTTGAGGACAACTTTACCTCCTTCAGACGAGCTCATTGAGGTATCGTCTTGTGCTTCATTACCCAATCATGAAGGTTTGACGGAGAGGGGAATAGGGCCGCGTGAACTCGAACTCACATGCTTCCCCCTGGCATGAAGCTTGGTTGTTTGTATTGGGATGTCTTCCTACCTCGTGTACTTGCAAATTCCCAAGTTGTCTGTGGACTCGCCCGAGCTAAGAAGGCCACAAAGCCGAATCTTGTCTTCATGAAGGAGGTAGTTGAGGGATCGCCGAGCGAAAGGGAGTTTGAGGATCACCTCCCTATGGTCCTTCATGGCCTCTATAGGTTGCGAACAATGATAATTGGCTACAAGAAAAGATTGGATACGAATTTCAAGCTAGAAATAGAAAAAGAAATCAAAGAACCATGACAAGATACTTACGAATCCATTGAAACGAGTAGAAAAGGAGGGATCGAAACCGTTTGTCCAGAAGAAGATGGTCTTGAAGTTAGGAGGATGATTAGAGATATCCTCGAACAACCGTCTCTCCTTTGGGTAGCTCAACAAATAATAAAACCCGTCTCCACCATGAGGTCGAGAGGGGTTGCTCTGGAGGCAGAAGAGATATATAAACTCCCGTGCCGAAGGCCCGTCCCACTTCATCTCGTGGTATAAGGACTTAAGAGTGGGCAAGAACCTATATGAGTTGGTCTGGAGCTGGAATAGGGTGATGCTAGCCTAGTCCATGAAGCTCCAAAAATATTCCCTTAGGGGTAGTAAGGCCTTAGCTCGCATGTGATCTCGACTCCAGACCGTGAGCTTAACCTTCCTTTTAGGATCGTCTTCACCAGAAGAGAAGCAGCTCTTCTCGTCAGAGCTAGCGGGTCGACACATCAGCTTACTAGATAGCTTTAACCCATGGCAGGATAACAGTTCTAAAATCTGCCTGGTCGAGGTGATGGAACTTTGGTAATGTTCGACCTCGAATAAGGAGCTCTCTGAGGCTGGGATGGAAAGAGATTTAGGGGCTGTGTGTGGATGGTTGATTTGATGAACCCTCTATGATGCTGAATGAGAGTGCGCCAGGGGAGTAGGCTATGGTGACCTTAGACATAGGATCTAGTGGAATTGGCCAGATCTCGGAGTTCAGATTAGGATACATAGCAACTCGAAGCTTCTTTCTTTTTCCCTCATTGACCTCATCGATCTGACGTCGAAAGTGGGCTTGTATGTCCTCTTGCTCAAGATGTTCCTTGTGCTCCCGAATCAGCCACTGGTTTCATGTAAAAGGTGATTTAGGTCAAGGAGATGGTGGATGGTAAGGGATAGCAAGCTCATGCCCCCACCTATTCTCTGAAGACTGTGACATCTAACAAGAAAGAAAAAGGTGAGGGCCCATTATAGAAAAAAGGGGAAAGTGGAAACTATTAAAATCTTGATAACTCGAGTTTGCAAGCTCGTGATAACGCGATCACCTTAATCAAGCTTGAAGGATTGAAATGGCGAGATTAAATCAAATGCCAACACCGAACTATTACAAAATTCGGGGCATCGAGAGTGTACCCACACGAGAGTGGGGCGATTACTGCCAGTTTAAGAATATCCCAAATTTCTAGGAAAAAGTGGGAAGTTACCCAAAAAGGAGATATTATTGGGATACATCCATTAAAACCCTAATCCAGAACCCTTTTTCTTAAGCTACACGAAACCTAAAACCCAATACCCCATAACCTAAAAAAGGTTCCATTTTTATTGGATTTTACTTAATAGTTTTCCTAAACAGGTTTCCGATCACTATGAATATACACAAATCAAAAATGTTATTTCTTGAAAAGACAGTTTTTAGAAATACAGTAAGGAATAGTGAGAATTGCATGCAAAATACGAAGAACCATTTAGGAAACTTACATGTTGGGAGTTGATGAAAAAACTGGAGGGTCGGCTGGTAGTGACGATGCAAAGAGATCCTCAGAAACTTGCCTTCGAAGGGGGATTGAGTGGGGAGCTGTGGGATTTTTTATATGTCTAGTTTTCTCTTAAAAAACATACAAGGCTCTGGTTCATGTTTCCTTTTCTAAAAGTGAAAATGCCAAAGTGATTAAAATAAGGGAGAAGAAATGATATATATAGGAGAGAGGAATTGCAAAAGGCAAATGGACCTGGGCCCTTGATTTGAGATAAAAAGTGATCGAAGGGATCACATTTGATTTCAAAGAGATGGCGAAAAAAAGAGAATGGGAAAGGATGTGCACAGGTAAAAGGGTACTCGAGTACTCTCGATAAGCAATCCCCTAGTGACACATGTCCACACTCGAGTATGGTAGGTGGGCACATTTTCCGAAAGTGAAGTTCAAAAGTTTCCTTCTTAGAGGATTCGAACCAACACTTTTGAGGGGGAAAATGTTACACCCAAATTTCGAGATTAAAAGAATAGCCTCGAAATATAGGCTGTAAAATAATAAGTGTCAGCAGTACACTTGTATAATTTAACACACGATTCACGATCTGTTACTAGTGTTCGAGCGTTAGCTGGAGGCTCAAAGATACCAACCTTCTCCGAGGAACACACTCAACCAAATTACTGGATGAGAAGGAGGTAACAACTGGAATGATGAGCTCAAAGCTTGGCCAGTCTTGAAAGTGCGTCAGTGCAATGATCGAGCTCAATGACGCGTTTGGCACACAAAAGGCTGTTAGGATATCCCTATTTCATAGGGATTTGTTATTATCATATATTAAATTCCTATTGTCATGGAATATTATGTAATTAATGCATTTATTGTATTTATTTCAAATTTGAATGCTTGATTGTAACTTTCCTGAATTAGTGGAAGATATTCCTACAATCAGGTCTATAAATAGCCTGGTCTGATTCGTTTGTAGGAACGCACAATTTGTACTAGAAAAAAACTCTGCAAAATTGCATTCATTCAAAGCTTTGAGAGAGGATTGATAATAACGGTGACTCGTGGACTAGGCAGATTTTAATTGCTGAACCACATAAAAAACCTTTGGATCCTTCAATTTTTTCTACATTCTTGTTTAGTTCTCTTTATAATTAAGTTGAAGAAAAACAACATCAACAACTAACACCCCACTGGCGCTCCCAATTGAACTCTTGTCTCCTTCTTTATAATTGATAGGTTGCTGCTGCCCAAATTAATCAATTGTATGAAATCGCTTCTATAAGATTATGAGCCAATAATTAGAAACAAATCATTAAAAATAGTAATTTTTCTTTAATGACTACTTTTGAAGGACCAATAATACAATTATCACTACAAAAATTATGCCCATATATTACATTAAAATATAACATGTTTTAAAAAGTGCTATTGTCGCTATGCTAATAGAAAAAGACTAAAATATTTTACTAAAATGAAATGAAATCAGGCGGTAAACAAAATACACTTAGGCGCCAAATGAAAGACAACAGAAAATCCCTAATCTCTCTCTCGCTCTATCTTTCTCTCTGAGCTACTCTCCCGTTCAATCTTTCTTTCTTTCTCACTGTTTGTTGCAGGTGTGTAACATGGTGACGGGGGCCCGCGGCTTGGGTCGTGTGACAGGGATGCCCGACTGTGGGTCTACGGCGTGGCTCGCTCGTGGGTGCGACGGTGCTTGCGGTGGTGGGTCTACGGCGGTCTTGTACCAGGTTAGTTCCAAGTTAATGGTCTGTCTTCCATCAGGTCTCAATCTTTCATCTCTGTATTTTTTTTTCCTTTTGTTTCTCAAGAAAATTCTTGGGGAAATTGTTTTTTTTTGTAAGTTTGTACATTATTTTTTAATTATTTACAGGGTGTTGCAATACTTCAGTAGTCTAATGCAAATTCTACATCCCAAAATCAGATGCAATTTGTGATTTAATATGATTTTCATTTACATATAATCCAACTTAAACGTTTTTTATCCAATTTTTCGTTACCTTAACTGTAACGCCCTGGATAGCCAGGACCGCTACACTGTGTGTTTATAAAGTGCCAAACTCGCTAATCAAGTCATTAAAGTAAAAACGTGTTATTGAAATAGTAGAGGAACTAGGGTTAAAAACGTTTTGGTCTCAAAAGATACATTTTCATTGCTAAACATTGTTTATGTACATGGGATCCCAAAAATGACAGTTTAAAAGCCATACTACAAAAGTTACAAAGTTTATATACATTAACAGCCATACTAAGGCAAAATGAGCAGTTAGGTGATCTCCATCCTGACACACTCCTCGATCGTGGTGATCGAACGGCTGGCTATGTACATTTCACTTCGGAGCTCTCCATCTCAGGACTGGTCCAGCTTGCTCTTGCCTTTACCTGCACCACGTAGCACCCGTGAGCCAAGGCCCAGCAAGAACACATATCAACAATAGAACATGCACATTTAGCTGTCAAGACAATCTCACATATGGCATCTCATAAACTTCAAGCATATCAATGGTCAGGTATTTCATTTACAAAGCATATCAATAGTCAAGTATTTCATATACAAAGCATATCAGCTCATATAACACAATGCACAAATGATGACCAGGGCTAGCGCTCACAAGCCGCTCCCTCTGTTATCCTTTCGTTTCTGGCTCCCAGTGGCCAATTCGCGTCCCATGCGCTAAATACCTGAACGGTACTCTTAGACCGCTTACACGTGTCCCTTGGCGTAATACCAACGATGACACAAAGCAAATCTCGGGAGCACTTAGTCCCATCACATTCATACATTCAGGTGCAGTGTTCTTACCTTTCAATTTACTGATTTCCGATGCCACGTAGCCACAAGCACGGTCCTCTACCCCGAGCCTCTCCAAATTCCAAATCAAAACACAAATATAATATTCTTTGTCATTAACCAATCCAAGACTACCTCCCCGGTACCTAATCCACACTCTCGGAACCCCCAAAACCTTAGAATAACACCCCGGAGGCATTCCCCGAACCCCCAGAGCAAAGACCAAAAATTGCAAAATTTAACTCCCTGAAATTTGCCTTGTGCCGCGGCACCACATTCCTTGTGCCGCGGCACCCACCTCCAGAGACCCCTAGGCCGCGGCAAACAAAAGCCGTGCCGCGGCACACCATCGCAGACCCAGATTTCTGGGTTTTCCTTCGCATTTTCCCGAGCCCCAACCTCACCAAATCACCCCAAACTCTATCCTAAGCCCCAAAACCAACTCTAAACCTCTAACAAACTTCACAACAACCCAAAGACATCATGCCCAAGCTCACTCACACCTTCAATCCTAAAATTCACTCTTGAATTTCCCACTTGACAACTCAAACCAGAGAAATTATGAACTGCTTGAACTCAAGCACAATCCACACTTCAAACTCCCTATACCTTAACAAAACAAACCTAATAAACATACAGAGACCTTACCTTAAGTGATAGGTTCAACCTCCAGCTCTTGACCTCCTTCCCCCCTTGGTTCCCAATTCTGAAATTACATAAAACCAGCCACCAACTTATCTCAATTCACCTTCCTTAACTAAAATTCATACTTAAAACTTGGATATAGCATAATCAAAATCTTACCTCTGAGTTTTCTTGGCCTAAGCTTGGTTGATAACTTCAAACATCCCTTGATTCTCCTTCCAAGAGTTTAGATTTCTGCTTCTCCTTTCTATCTCCTTTTTGCTCTAATTCTAGGTCTCCTCAATTCAGCATAACCAACTCCCAAAGTGTTATACGTATATGATATTCCCTCTTTAGCTGATAATCATCCATCCTACCAAAATGTCTACTCTACCCTTCCACTAATACCCCTTCCAAACTTAACCTCAAGGCCATACTTGTCTTTTCACCAGTTTTGCAATTCTACCACTTTCCCCTTAAAACTTGTTACTCTCTAAGGTTACTAATAGTTACGCAGGTTACCAAACCACCAGTTACCATTATCTAGTTTCCTAGGACCGTCTTGGCACGTGCATCACGTTTGTTTCACAGCACCCACACAATACAATTCACATATCATTATTATCACATAATATAATTCACATAGTCATTTAACATGCTTAAAATCATAATCATACATCTTAATCATAATAATCACACATGATTCCCATCATGCCCTCCCGGCACACTAATCAAGGCCCTTAAGCCTTATTAGTGAATTTGGGTCGTTACAACTATCCCCTCCTAATAAGAATTTCGTCCTCGAAATTTACCTGAACAACTCCGGATACTGATCCCGCATAGCTGTCTCAAGCTCCCAGGTCGCCTCCTTGACTTTACTGTTTCTCCACAGCACTTTAACTAAAGGAATTGTTTTATTTCGCAACACCTTATCTTTCCGATCCAAGATCTGATCTGGTCGCTCATCATAAGCCAAATCTGCCTGTAACTCCAAATCTTCATGCCTCAAAACATGAGTCACATCTGAGACATACTTCCGAAGCATAGAGACATGAAACACATCATGAACTCCAGACAACGATGGTGGCAAGGCTAACCTGTAAGCCACCTGACCAATCCTTTCCAGGATCTCGAATGGTCCAATGAATCTAGGGCTCAACTTGCCCTTCTTACCAAACCTCCTCACCCCTCGCAGAGGTGAAACTCGAAGGAAGACGTGATCACCAACCTGAAACTCCACATCCCTACGCTTATGATCAGCGTAACTTTTCTGCCTGCTCTGAGATGCGAGCATCCTAGCTCGGATCTTCTCTATGGCCTCACTCGTCTTCTGGACCATGTCCGGTCCCAAGTATCTCCTCTCACCCATCTCGTCCCAATGGATGGGCGATCTACACCTCCTCCCATACAACATTTCATAGGGAGCCACTCCAATCGTTGACTGATAACTATTATTGTACGAGAACGATGGTGGCAAGGCTAACCAATTATATTATATTCTATCCTTTGAAATAAACTGTGGTGTGAGTGCAAGCAAAGAAGTCATTAATTTTAATTTATTTGGATTGGAACAGCCTAAGAAAATCCATGAGATCAAAGATTTCCTTCTTACTGCAAGAAGGAAGGATGCTCGTTCAGTGAAGATTAAGAGGAGCAAAGATGCGGTCAAGTTCAAGGTCAGATACTCAAAGTACCGCTACACATTTTGTGTCTTTGATTCTGAAAAGGCTGACAAGTTGAAGCAATCCCTTCCCCCAGGTATTATAATTTTGTTATTTGTTGATTTTGATTTGATTGTTTCAATGATTAGATTTAGATTTTTAAAAGAGAGAATTCTAAACATGTTTGTGTTCACTGCGACATCTGAACTACCATCTTAGCCATACAAATTCTTCAATCCTTTATATCTCTTATACCAACATCAATAAGAAAATGCTTTCCTCCATCTTTAACCTTTTTTACTTAACCTTTTTTACAAACAAAATTTGCAGTTCAAGCTTTGATGGACATTAAGAACTTGTTCAACCAGTACCAAGGTTGCCTGCCAAGACCTTCAAGTAAGTCATTTTCTTCTGATCCTATCTGTTTTTCTTGCCCTTTCACTGTGGTGAGAGTGTTTTCTAGCAGATCAAAAATTGTGGTGAGAGTGTTTTCCAGCAGATAGTTGAGCGTGATATCTTACATGAAATGGTTAAAATAGTAAAGAAGAAGGTACCCTAATTTTCTTCTGATCCTATTTGTTTTTCTTGTCCTTTCACTGTGAATCTCTCCTATGCATTCCTAGTAAATCTAACTTGTCCGATGCAATTGTTTAAATTCTGCAGCCAGACTTGAATGTGAGGGAAAAGATACTAATCCTAATTGACACATGGCAAGAAGCCTTCGGGGGACCTCAGGGGAGATATCCTCAATACTATGCATCATATAATGAACTGAAGGTTGTTAGTTTATTAAATGTTATTTTAGCATGTTAAGCTTGATACACAATTTTCTCTTGTTAATTACTTCGTCAGCCAAGGAATTTGGGCAAAAGCTTATTTAAGTTGATTAAAGTATAAATATCATATGATCAACCTTTTTTTTTTTGCTTTCTGCTTTATGTGAGATATGCAATAGCATGGGCTGCAGATGAATGTGAATGTTAGTTATACATGGTTATACTAGCCTACAAGGTATATATATGTTGAAGTTGAATCCCTTAGTGTTGTCCTTGATGCTTAAGTTATGATGAATGTTTTGCGTCTGTGTTTGGATGGGTTGTATTAATTCTATGTGTTCCTTTTTTTGTTTAGAGTTTTTATAGCTAATGTGCTACTACAGTATTTGGAAAGGAACCTATTTTGATTTCTTAACTCACTTTTATAATAAAGTATTATAAGTAATCTATGTATAAATATATATCATAGGCTGCTGGAGTTGAATTCCCACCTCGAGAAGAGAGCAGTGTACCATTCTTTACTCCACCCCAGACCCAGCCAATAATTTCTCCTGTTACTGAATACAATGATGCTGCTATTGAGGCCTCTTTACAGTCTGATGCTTCAGGCCTCAGGTACTGTCTCGATGACAATTGACTTTTGTTTGTCATAAACATTTATTCAAATTCTTGGTACTTATTAGGTTTTATTTTCTTATATTAAACACAAGATAGATGCAAAATAAATTTCTAGCAAAGACTAGTTTTTTTCTTATTAATAAATTGGGATATGATTCTCCTTCCACCCATGGTTTCCTGGACATGTTCAATATAATTGAATTTTTATGTGGGAGATACATCCTTTGATGCGTAATTGTACTTCAGATTTGCAACGGTCTGACTCATGTAAATGTAATTATACTAATAAAATTGAAGTCAACACCCGATCATTGAACTTGTTCAAGTAATATTCTAAGGGAAAAAATGTGGTAACCACTTAGCAACCCTGCTTACAGACCTTGGTATTAGCATTTGATTAGAGTTTGTCGTGACTCTTTTTCGGTTCCTTATCTCACCTTTAAAGGACAATCACCACCAAAGTGTTACCTCATTAAATTATCATATTTTTTTCTTAGTTATTTAAATTAAGGGTGAGGAAATACCATTATATCACTACCACATCAAAAGTTGACGATTTTTTTTATCTCAGTTGTAAACTTGAAAAACTTGGTTATGCATCTTGTGATCACTGCAAAATTGTTCCGTGCAATTAGCTTCCTATTCATTATCAAAGAATTCATATTGTAGCACTTTTTTTAATTTTTTTTTTATGAACATAGCTTAGCTATTAGAAAAATTTATGTAATGGAGAGTTTTATTGTGGGTCAAATTTATATAATTCACGGCTCAAGTAAATGTCTGGGTGCATTGTACAAAAGAGAAAAAGTTAACTTTTCATTCCCTTGTGAGAAGTAAATGGCTGTTTCTATTTATTTCTTTCTCAATTTAGTTTTTCTGCTGCTTTTGCTGCCTCTTGTCGTTGTATTTAAGAGTTTTGTTGTTCTTTTTATTTTGTGAGCTCTAGTTTCCAAGGACTCTATAGTGGGTTTGGATAGTTTCTTGGTTGTAAGAGTTGTAATTTTTTTAATGATGACTCCTAATTAAAGGTCGAATGATGTTGATAGTTTATTAATTGGTATGTAATTTTGCTTTCATTTTAGTGGCTTCATTGGATTTCAAAATTGGAAGGAACTTTATTTGCAGCAGTTTCAAAGAGGTATGTTCTCTTTTATTTTTGTTAAAATATTTTGCAAATGTTAGAGGAGTTTGAATATCTTAGATATTCATCCATAGTGAAGTAGGTCCTGAGATTATTATTATTGTGTGCTGCGGTGATAACGGAAGGTTGAGAACTTGTGTGTCTTAGTGAAGTAGGTTCTGAGAAATTTGTGTGCTGCGGTGAGATAAGGAAGAAAACTTGTGTGTTGTTTGAATATTTTGAATTGATAATGATTGATGGTTGGTTAATAAATATGGCTGAAATGTTTTATGATTTTCTGTTAGTTATTTGATGTATATCTAATAAACTTCAAAAACTCACAGAAATTTGAAAGTAGAATCCAAACCCATGTGGGGAAATGTATTAGAATAATTATAAAAATAGCTTCTTGCAATTAAAAAACTTGGGTAATAAAATGTAAAACATTTTTTAGTGCAAGGCCAGTACATAAAATTTTTTAGTTTGAATATATACATCAAAAACCAAATACAAAAGAAAGAGTAACATCCCATTAACAAAAGAACTATTTATGAGAAAAGGAAAAAAAAACTCAATTGGAATATGATACAGGTTCTAGGCAACATGTAATTAGTAATAACCCCAAAAAAATTATACTACTCCTCTCAAGATGTATTGTAACTCACATGATATAGACAACAAAATTCTGAAACCTCAATGAAAAACATAATAACACCTTTAATATGCATATTTTTTAGGCAAACTTCCCCTTTTAACATTAGATAGATTTCTCCTCTTAACTCTACAAGAATGCTAGCCATTATGGGGAGAAAACATCTGACGCTGTTGTTTTCAGTGAAAAGAAAGAAACAGTTGCTTTGCCACTTCATTGAACTTCCAATGGAAAAAACAATAATTTCAAACTTTTAAACATGAAAAATGCAGCAGCAAAGTGTGTCTTGACTTTGCTATGCTGACACCAATTAGCTAACTTAGTAGTAACTAATTTGATCATTTCTGGCCAACAGAAATGCAGCAGAATATTCCTAAAGAAAAGAAAGAATAGAATACAAAATTGAGTTTACAAGAACCTGTGCATTCATGTCCAAGAGAAAAGTCACTCAGTAATGATTTTAACACTAACTTATTTTTACACACCATTAAGACACAATGGCTCCAATATTTACATGTTATTAACTCTTATCGAAACCCCATGAGCACAGAAGATTAAAAAGTATCCCAAATATCAGAATTTCCCTTAACTTTATGGGAAAAGTGGGGTAACAATGGCAAACTTAAAAAATATGTTGTTGTAGAACCTAAACTCACCCTGGTTTAATAACCTGTAGCAATATGGAAGCACAGCCACAAATGGACTGAGCTTGAGACGCTCCGAAAGCAGCTCAGATAGATATCTGACACCACAAAACAAAAACAGAGTCAAGATTGAGCTTTATATACAAAAATCATCATAACTCATATGATTCCCAATTAAATTATGCAAAACAAACAAACATTAATACTATATCAAAAAAAATTTATTAAGAATATAATATTTATATAACTAAATAGAAAGCTTAGAGAGATTCTCATAATAAATATATTTCTTCTATATTAAAAGTATACAAATAACTGAAGTTTTTTATTGTAGTTTTCCCCTGGTCAAGACAAGTCATTTTCACATGGTAGTTTAATGTTCTGTTTGTATCCCAGGAAACTAAACTTTTTATGGTATTCCAGTTTGTTTTTCCAATAAAATCTATGAAGAGAAGAGAATAAATGTTAGTGAACTGGTATCATGGAATTTGGTTTTGAGATTGTTACATTTGGAGTAAGATAATGAATAAGTTGCATTTTCAGTCCCATTTCGTATGGACAGATAGGAGCTTTTCTCAGTAATATTATATTTCTGTCTTATCTCTCTCTATATATACTCATCAATGGGTTCTTACTCCTCAAACTACTACTCATCGTAAAAGAATTAACGGTGTGGCCCATTATCTCAAAATTTAACTTGATCTTCAATACATGTGCATAACAAGTATTGAGTGCAAATGGATCAAAATGATTATGACTATAATCATCTCTGCTGATAGTGTTGTGAATCCTTAATCAAATAGCTTAAGAATAATCTTATAGAACTTTAGACAGAGAAAATTAAAAAATAGAGGTGAGAAGAAGAAGAGAATTTGAATGAAATAGCCACTTTCTTTATTGCTGAATATCAATCCACATTACAATCGTGAACACCTTCTATATCAGTTTGTTTACAAGATTACAGAGCTAATACAATGTAAATTGTCATTAAAAATAACCTGTACAATGTAATGTCTATTTATAGACATTTATACTTAACTAACATTACTAAGAAGAGTAAAACAGTTAAGTTGTTAGTGACTGAAATGAACAGGTCAGCATAGCTGACCGAACCAATTCCTACATATAGTATTAGTAATTTTTAGAATAACCAGATACTGCAACATGTAGCAGCTTAAACTTTTCCTATATAGTAGTTCCTAGATGTTGCAATAGATCATTTCAATTATCAAGTGTAATTGCTCTGATGCATGGGCATATGTTATTTGCAGTGCATATAAGTAGACTATTATGGATTTAATAAAAAGAAACCCATTATAATTCATATACATCTTGACCACTACAGTTGCATCACACCTTATATAGTCAGCTGCTAAAATACTAAAACCAAACTAAATCACACCTTTATAGTTCAGCAGAATATTCATCCATAGAAGAGAATCATCTGAGAGTCAAAGTAGAGTCCAAGCCTCACTATATTTAGGCACAAAGGAAAGAAAGAGAAAAACTGATAGTCACAATAGAATTAGAAATTTATATTAGAAAATAGAATCAAAATTATGATCCAGAAACATAAACATGAAGGAAACTGTCTGTCTATAACTGTGTACACAAACCATTATCCCTTCTAATAGTACAAAGACTAGAACCAATATATAAAATGGTTCTGAACTGAACCGAGCATCTTGCTCTTTAAGAAACTTGTCTCCAAGCATCCGAGCAAGATTCAAGCCTGAAGAAGAGGCAAAAAGTGACTACTTCTTTATTTAAGATTATGGTAGTCCAAAAACAAAAAAATGAAGTTTAAGTACCGCATAATCGTGTTTCCCCATCTCTCAGTGGCTCTCCTCTTTCTTCCATTCTCAGTCTTTCAGTATGACTAACTACTCTATGGTCCTCCGTCATCTTAATCGGTTTCCCATTGGCACTGCTACAATTAAACATATTCAGTATAAATTATCATGCTGCTGGTATAAATTACAATGCAGGTACTTCTATAATTATATTTGGGCCACATCTAATAAGTATTAAACAATAATAATTTTACAGAGATATATTTAAGGAAGACAAAAATAACATGATACGTGAAAGTAGTTACTAAACTGTATTAAAACATCATAAGTTCATTGTCATGATCATGTGTGCGTTAATGTGTTTCATTAATTGCTGAAGTTTATTATGAGTTTGTGATTTATTTGAATTTCATTGCTGGTTGGGTTGGTTCATGATATTTTAATTTTACAGAGATATATTTAAGGAAGACTAAAATAACATGATACGTACTTCATAACACATGCTGAGTCCCCCACATTTGCACATTGTGCAAAGAAATTTTCAGCACCATCAGTCCATACCAGAAGCACTGTTGCAGTACAACCCTGAGTAAAACTAGTTATATTAGCACAAACTATAGCATTATCAACATTCATCACTACACAAAATTATCAAAAAGATATCAAGTGGATATATGAATACACCATATATGTAATAATATATATTTATGTTTTTTTTTATTTTATGATTTTCCTGCTTGCTGTGCACATTTATAGGGGCGGTGACTTTCTTTTTAAATATATTTTGTACACACTAAAACAAGAGTTTCAAATAATAATAACAATACTAAAACGTATACATACATATGTATATGCTGCTAACATTGTCTTATCTTCTTCTCTGTTTTTCAAATAATAATAATAATGCAATACAGTTTTATGAGATTAGTGAATAGTAGTTTGAGTAGACAATTATTAAAAAAATTAAATCAGAGCTTGGGTTGATTGTCTAAAAATTTGGATTTGTGAAATGTTTTATTCAATATCTATGTGTCTTTGAGTGAAGCCCAATTAGTTGTGTTTCTTTTGGTGTGTGAATGAAGTTTATTTTTTCTTTATAGTGGCTATAGTTTAGGTATTTATTAAGATCTATTTAATATTTTATATTTTATTAACTAAAAATACCCAACTATTGTTGAAGCCATGTGAGTGCCATGGCCATTTTAATCTCTTGGGGATAAATATTCCCCTGTATTGGTTCTGTTTATAGGCTTATTTTTTTATGTCGTGAATTTACTTATGAATCTGTGAGCACCAATAATTTTTGTTTTGTAGATTGTATGGTTAACCTCATCTCTTTCTTGGCAGGTACCTCTCTATTATGATGGGATTGGGGGCATACGTTTGTCATTAAAACTTTCTGACTCTAGCCAAACACCTATAGAGGTATGGATTCGTTTGAGTTGTAGTATCAATTATAGTTGTTATTTCACTAATATCTGCATTAAAATCAATGGCTCCAAATGCAAAATATTAGATTGGATTGGATCTGGAGAAATTGTTGCAGAAGGTTATTTTATTTCAAGTGACCCAAAGGATGAGGTTCACCATGTTCCTCTTGGGCCTAGTGCTATGAAAGTGGGGATAGATCTTGTGAGAAAGAATGATGCATTTCTGTGGAGGCCTTCAACAGTTATGTCTACTATAGAAGATGCTATAGGTAGTATAATTGCATGGCCAGCTGATAAAGTTATAATTAGGTAATTAACTTTTTTTATGTACTCTTTTAGTTTACTATAACTTTAAGTTGAAGCATTAATTATTTAAATTTTGTTGTAGCTAAGCAAATGGACTCACAACAAAGACAAGTGCACAAAGGATGATGAATTGAAGGATGGAGCAAGTTTCGTTTACTTTTGTGTATCTTGTAATGTTTCTATTTTTCATTTTTGAAGTAAAAATTGTTCAAGATTATAAAACTTTATTATGTTATGCTTTCAAACTTAAGTTAGAACTAAGATCTCATGAAGTAGACACATTCATGGTTTGAATTAGTTATTGTTTAATGTAATACTTATGGTTTATCAATCTATTGAGAATTACATTTTATGATTAATTTTGATTTTTTTTTTATCAAAATACAATAATGAAAATCTTTTAATTAAAAAAAAAACCTTATAAGTATACTTATCAAAATAAAATTTAAAATTTTATTACTATATTTTATGATTTAAAAACATATTATAAGCGTAAAAAATCGTTATGGTTTATATAATATAACAAACTAAAAATGTTATCAAAATAATCAAATGTAACAGTTGAAAAGTATTATGAAAAAAGTATAAGATTAAACTTCAAATTTATAACCAAAAACTCTATTTAAATGTTATTATTTGAATATTATGGCACCTAAAAATGTGTTATTGAATAGTTTAAGATAGCACCGAACATAACATTCAAATACTGTTATAGAAAACACTGGACTTTTAATAACAGGGGCTATGTTAGCATTTTCAGAAGTGTTATCAATAGTCCCAGTTAGCAGTTTTTAAGTGTTATGAATACTGTTTTTTCTTGTAGTGTATATTTTTATTCAAAATAAATATTTTTAAATCATAAAAGATATATATTTACATTTTAATTAATAATAAGTTAGTAATAAAATATAACGGTGTTCATCCAATCTTATTCACACTAAGTGGAGATTTCATATCTTAAATCCAATCTAATTCACAATATATTCTAATTCATTGATCAATTATGTTCTTTTAAAACGTCAAATTATTTATTAATTTTGATAGTTTATCACAAAAATTTATATATATTTTATTAATAAATTAGTTAACTACTCAAATATTGAAATAAAACATCAATTTAAAATTTGATTCAACGATCTTAAATTCCATAACTATTAAGTAACAATGTAAATAAACTCTAAAAGTCATAAATAACAACACCTCATATATCATAAATCACAAACAAGAACAACATTTTATTTTGATTTAGAAAATATATATTTTAAATAAAATTATAATATTAATTATATATAAGTTTTTAAATGGTTTATTATATTTTGGGTCCTCTATTTCTTTTAATACCAGGTTGGACACCAAGTTTGTTATACCTATATTTTGCATATGAAAATATTAATAGAAAATGACATGACATTATATCGCCAAACCATAAGAAGGTGCTTGGATGTACGAAAGACATGATATTTAAGCTGCCTCACTTGGATGACCTCGAGAAGAAGGTGTACCCTGTTTGGAATATATGACTTTACACTTCCTAAATCAACAATTATTGATGGTAATAATTTAATAATAGAAACCCTAGATGCTAATTGAGAACCTCATTCAAAGTATGAATGAAAATCGTGAAAATAAATGATTAAGTGATTAAATGATTATAGGATAAACTTAGAAACATTTAATCATCAATGCTAACAACATAAACTCAATAGAATGACAAAATACAAGATTAGGGTTAGAGAGATACATCCTTTTGTATTGAGCCACTTGAATCTGCAAACTTGGGGAACTTCTAAAGCTTATACACAATAAGAATATCGTTTTCAAAAATCTCAATTCCAAGCCTTCCCTTGTTGTTTAAAGCTTCAACTAAGTAGAATGAGATTTGAGATTTAACAAGACTTAAAACTCATGCAAGTCAACCAAAGCTTGATGAGTTTCTTGGAGAAAATTTTGGTCTTTGAGAGCCACACACACAGAGAGAGAGAGAGAGAGAGAGAGAGAGAGGTTAGAGAAAGAGTTGGAAAATATGATCAAGGCTTTACAACTACAACAACCCATATTTATAGTGTAGGCATCGCCATTAGTCTAATAAATAGGATTAGAGCATTTAAAACACATAATTTGGAGCATTTTACATAACTGTATGACCTTAAAAGACCACCCAGACGATGTATTGCCTGCCAGGCGATACGTTGCTTACTAGCATGCGATGCATCGGCTGCTAGGGCTTTTGAAGTCCTTCACATTTTGGCAATGCTACGACACTTAGGGGGCGACGTATTGCCACCCCCTCTGACTTTGGACCCTTACAATGGTTCTAACAAACTTTTGTGAATGTTTGGATACCTCATTGTATCACTTTATACCCATAAAAGTCACTTTTAGATGCCTTTTACACAATCTCATGTTTTCACTTCTCCTTAAGTGAAAACTGTTAAGTGTTTTGCACCTCAACATGTAAATATCTTAACCATTATATTTAACCAATCTCAACATTCCCCCACTTGGTTAAATATAATCCTCTCTTCTTAGCTTAACAATTTTGGTGCACAAAATAAAGTATCTTTTGATTTGAACTTTATCTTAGTGAAAGTATTACAAAGCCTTATCGAAGTCATTGGTGTCTAAGAGATTGAACCAAGTACTCCTTAATGATTGGACCGGTAACACCTCCACTTGACCATTCATTTTCCCACTGTTGCCCTTACCACTTTTCATGGCCTTGTGCCTATCCATTTCATGGACTTTTTGGGGAGAAAACCCCAACTCCCATGAGAGGTGGCACCACCTCTAAGTTCACATATGTGAATTTCTTACAACATCTTTGCTACCTTTAGAGATGCTTGTTGAACACAACTGGACTTCATTAAAAGCCTTAGGCTTAACCCTCACTCGGTAGCAAACAACACTACCCATCCATGGATGAAACTCACGACTTTGTTAGTGTTGAAACTATTCACCCAATGAATTTTTCTTACCCATTGCATTCTTTCCCTTGATGTTCACAAGTTTGGAGTTGGGTTGCCATCATTGATGAATATATTATTCTAGTGGTTTTAGTCCCATCGCGTTTGAAGTAGGATTTACTAACCTTTTCGCAAGAGGATTTTGTAAATGGAACTGCTAAGTTCTCGCTTGTGTTAATATATGAGATCGATATGATTCCTCATCAAATCAATTTTCTCACATACTCATGTCTTAGACTTATATGTCTAGACTTCTCATTAAAAATTCTAGCTAATGTGGCTTGTTTATCACCATTGGGATATTCCTCATGAAATCCCTAAGCCATTTGGCCTCTTTTCCATTTGCCGCTAGAGCTATAAACTCATTCTCCATGGTTAAGTGAAATATACGTTTGTTTCTTTGAGCCCCAAGAAACCGCTCCTCCTTTGAGCATAACACCCAACAGATGGTGGAGAGATTGTCTCCCACACTGGATATCCAACTTGTGTCAGAGTATCCCCCAAGTATCTTAGAAAATATTGGAGATCTAGCTTCTTGGTCCCCTCTAGGTACCCTAGATTTATCTCAATTTCCTTTCAATGTTCGATACTTGAAATGATAGTAAACCTACTTAGTTTACTAACTGCATATGCAATATCCGCTCTAGTACAATGAGCGGCGTACATTAGACTCCTTAATGCACTTTCATACTCAAGTTGAGCCACTACTCTACCATTATTATTTTCAAGCTTTATGCTTGAATCAAATGGTATATTCGCCTCTTTGATTTTGAGATTACTAAACTTGTCAAGCACTTTCTCAACAAAGTGAGCTTGATTTAAGGCATAAACCCCTTGTTTCTTCTAACTTTTATACCAAAGAATGTATCGACCTCTTAAAGGTCCTTCATCTAGAAAGTGGAAGATAGAAACCTCTTCGTTTTTATTATGCCTCTCATCTCATTACTCAAAATGAGCAATCATCAGTATATAGACACACCAAGATGACATAGTCATCACAAGTCTTAGAGTATAAGCACTTATCCACATTATAGGTGTCTACACCCATCCAAAAATACGACTTCTCTTGCCATTATTTCGGTGC
Organism: Humulus lupulus; assembly: GCF_963169125.1. Taxonomy (NCBI): domain Eukaryota; kingdom Viridiplantae; phylum Streptophyta; class Magnoliopsida; order Rosales; family Cannabaceae; genus Humulus; species Humulus lupulus. The sequence continues at coordinate 227,476,277 of NC_084794.1, forward strand.
CTGTTTTTAAACCATATAAAGATTTAACAAGCCTACACACTTTCTGTTCATTTCAACTTAAAACTAAACCTTCTGGTTGTTCTATATAGATCTCCTCAACGAGATCTCCATTTAGGAATGTCATTTTGACATCCATTTGATGAACATAAGGTTATATATTGATGATAAGGCAAACAAAACTCTTTTTGTGGTTGTCCTAGCAACTGGTGCATACGTGTCAAAATAATCGATTCATTCCTTTTGTTTAAACCCTTTAGATACTCATCTAGCTTTGAAGGATTGTATATGCCATCAGTGTGATATTTCCTCTGAAATACCCACTTGCACACAATTGGTTTTGAACCTTGTGGAAGGTCTACCAATTCCCATGTATAGTTTTACATAATTGAATCCCCCTCATCATTTATTGCCTCCTTCCAAAAAGCAGAGTCTCTCAAAGAAATTGCTTCTTGGAATATTTTAGGATCATCCTCAACTTGAAGAATCATAGGATTTTGTATGTGACTTCTTCAAGTCTATCATAGATTATCTCTACTTGAGAACATTGCTTAATTGATCCCAACTCTTTAAGCTTTTGGGTTCTCCAAGGTAATATTGGTTGCTCATCAACCTTTGGATCTTTCTCTTTACGAGATTCTCCAACAAATGTGGGTTCTTGAGAGTTTCTATCACAATATAATATATTCTCAAAGAACTCCACTTCTCTTGATTCAATTATAACATTACACTCAAAGTCTAGTAGCCTATAGGCCTTGCTAGTTGAGGCATAGCCAACAAATGCACACTTTATGACCCTTGGTCCTAACTTGGTTCCTCTCCATAACTTATATTGAGATACATTGTTCTTTTTCAAAGGAATTTGATTCAATATATGACATGGATCAAGCAAAGCCTCACCCCAAAAATTATAACACAATTTAGCATGTAAAGGCATAGAGTTATTCTTCTCAAGATAAGCCTTATTCTTTCTTTCAACTATTCCATTTTTTTGTGGAGTGTATGGTGCCGTGCATTCATGTATACTGCAATGTTGTTCACAAAATACATTAAAATCATTTAAAAAGTATTGACCACCTCTATCACTTCTAAGAGTCTTTATTTTCCTTTCCAATTAATTTTCTACTTCAGCTTTATAGATTTTAAATACATTAAAAGCCTCATCCTTACTCTTAAACAAATACACATAAGTATACCTAGAGCAATCATCTATACAAGCCATGAAGTATCTATTTCATCCTCTAGTCAACATGTCATTCAATTCACATAAATGACTATGTATTAAATCTAGCAAGTTTGAACATCGATCAACACTTGAAAAAAGTTTCTTTATCATTTTAGATTTAACACATAATTCACATTTATCATGCTCATTCACACCACTATTAATCAATCAACATTTTAGAGCTCTTTTAATTATGCTATAACCTAATGAGCAAGTCTATTATGCCATAAGGCAATAAAATTAGAATTAACCACATTGCAAGATTTAGATGCCCTATCATTATTGTCACTATTAAGAGCACAAAGTTTGATCATTCCATGACATGTATAACCCTTTCCCACAAATGTGCCCAATTTAGTCAAAGTTAGTTTACTAAATTCAATCACCATTTTGATACCAGATTTTCTCAATAGACTTCCACTCATAATGTTTCTAGTCATATTGGGAACATAGAAAACATTAGTTAGAGTCACTTTCTTTCCATTAGTGAAGCACACATCAATGCAGCCCCTTCCAAGTACTTTTGTTCTCTTTTCATTTCTCATTGGACTTCAAGTCCCACCTTTGCACTTTCAAAAGTTTTGAAATGTAGTGTCCCAAAACTCTTACTTAGCAATATAGTAGTAGTAGTTAGTAGTAGTTTGTAGTATGTTAGTTTCCGTGGATTTTGGTTGAAGATGGGACTTAGTTGGAAACTCATAGCAACAATTATTGATTTTATAAGTTTAACCTATGGTTTAGAAATATTAATTATAACATAAGGTTTGGTTAATATTGCTAGCCCTAGAAATATTATTTATTATAACCTAAGGTTTAGATAGAATTATTAAGAATGCGACACTTGTCATAATCATGTTTATTAAGGATTTAAGTATTTTTTATGAATAGTTTTATTAAGAGAAAGATCTAGAAGCTCTAGAACCTTCCAGCAGCTGTTAGGATCACGCTTTGACTAAGTCAAAGTTGTTTAATCAATTCAAAATATGCTAAAAAAGTGCAAATACGTGTTTGATATATCAACGTATGAAGATATATCGTAGCTTTAGGGGATGATATATCACCTACGGGAGATACGGAAAATACATCGACTTCGCACGAACGAACGAACAGGGCTCGGGATATAGGTCTAGGCGATGTATAGCCTAGGGTAGGCGATATATCACCCCTGGCATATATTTTTGGAAGCTTAAGGTTTTTTAATTTAAAAAATAGCCTTAACCACTTGGACCTGCCTTTGAACGATTTTGACCGAGTTTTGGGCATCTGCTGAATGAAAATTCAAATCTTTTTCATTTTATATTCATTTATTTATTCATCCTAAAAGGGGTTAGTTTCACTCCTAGAACTCTATAAATATGACCTAGAACTCAGCCATTTCCTTCATTCTTAAAGCATTCTTCAGAGCCTCCAAGCTGCTAAGATTACTATAGAGAGAAACACTTGGATTTTTGGTTAAAATATTTTCCAATCCAAGCTTTTCTAAACTCTTGGGAAGTGAGATATAGTGTTATTTCGGTATCAAGGTGTAGATCAAAGATATAGTTATCCAAGGTATTCCTATCCTTAAGTTCAGTTTTTCATAATTCTTTAGTTTTCTTTTATTTTCTTTCAGATCCTAACTCTTGTTTATGATTCTTGGTTAGGTGTTTAAGTTTCTTCTTTGATGGTTTTTACTATTGATTTTAGGAGTTTTCCCAAATCCCGTTATTGTCTCCATATCCTGATTTTTGGTAAGGAAAATAGGTTAGATTATATGTGTTTATATGTTTATGTAATGATATGTTTTATGCTATGATATGTATATGTATAAATATGTTTTGTAGTTGCTTGGGCATATGACTTGCTTAGATAGCAAGCCGAAAGAATTTATGTTATAGTCGCTTGGGCATATGCCTTGCTTAGATAGCAAGCCCCTAGAATTTTTATCATTTTCATGGTTTAGAGTTATGATTTACCCTACCTCGATTAGTAGACAGAGGACCTAGATGGGTTATCATATACTATAGTTGTGATCTAACCTACCTCGATTAGTAGACAGATGACCTAGATGGTTTTATCACATACCATGTTAATGAGTTAATGACCATTAATATTGTAGTCCTATATGATATACATTTTTATAGTCATATGTTTTATAGTATATGTTTATGATATAGTCTTATGTTTATGATTTATGATACAGATCATTTATTATTGAGGATAGAAACCTGACCTGTGACCACCTTATTGCTAGCATCAGCCTCTCCTTGGGTTAAGGCAAAAACCCTGGCAGGAACCATCTTATCCTCCTTTTTCCCCTCTGACTTGAGCTGAGGACATTCTTTCTTTCAGTGTCCCTCTTGAACACAGTTGTAACATCATTTGGTGTTTGCCCGGCATTCCCTAGGATGTTTCCTTTGGAACTTAGCACATGGCGAGTACTATACATAACCCGACCTACTTCCTCCATTATTTGTCTGTGCCCTTTTATCGTTGTCGAGCTGTTTGTTGTCAGGATGCCTTCTTTTCTGACCATTGTTATTGTTGTTGCTGGATTGATTGCTATTGTTGTGGTGGTTGTTCCAACTTGTCTGAGATTGACCCTGCTGTCTAGGCTTAGGCTTACTGGCTTCTTCCTTACTAACATTAGCCTGCAACCTTTCTACTTCTATTGCCATCTCTAGAACGTCGGCATAAGTAGTGTTTCTTGGGTTTGCTAACTTAACCCCTAGCTCGATCTTCAATCGAATTCCTCTAACAAACTTAGACACCCTCAGATAGTCAGTTGGAACCATTTCCGGTGCGAACTTAGCCAAACGATCGAACTGCCGAGCATACTCTGCCACTGATAAACTTCCTTGCTTTAGGCCAGCTAACTCCTCAACTCTTGAAGCGAGTACAGCCGAATTATAGTAATTTTTGTGGAACAACTCCACAAATCGGGTCCAAGTCATAGTGGCAACATCATGCGTTTGCTGGACCAAATCCCACCATATTCTAGCATCTTTCTTGAGCAAAGATGAAACACAGGATATGCGGTCCACGTTGCTGAGGTTCATGTGTGTCAGGATTGGCTCTACGTTTCTTAGCCACTCTTCTGCCTCGAAGAGGTCTATAGTTGCTTCAAAGTTCTTTTCGGAACATCTCATAAACTGGCTCCATATGCTATACAAGATATGGCGCATCCCCCATATGGACCAACTTGTTGGGGTGCTGTGGCCATTTGTTGTGGCCGTGGCTGCGGCTACGGGGGAGGCTAAGTCTGGGGCTAAGCCTGTTGTCGTTGTTGCTGCAATAGTTCCTCGACTTGTTGTAGCAGTCTGGAGATCTCCGCAGTGTTGTCAGCTGGTGGCGGCGGCGCGTTGCGGTTGGCAGTAGCACGCACTCCCCTTCTGCGAACCGGAGGGGCTTCATTGTTCACCGGAGCAGTGTTGGAGGCATTTCCGTTGGTGCGAGCAGATCTTCAGAGCAGCATTGTAGCAGAGTTCTAACAGTTGAGAGAAACATGCCAGAACTTTACCCTAATATGCTTTAAGGAAAAAACTTAATCTAAACAAACTAAACTCGGACCTATTAATTACGACTTCTTATGAAAATTATATAAGTCTTCTTTATTATTAGTGTGGGTCTCTATACTTAGAAAAGTAAGACATCTTTATTTTCTAAGTCTGTTTCTAATTATCCTATATGACTTAATTCTCAGGCTCGAAACTCATCTTTGTTCCAAAGTTATCCATATTGAGGGAGGGCTGGGATCAGTAAAATCGTTCCCACTACTATGGCCCCCTAACTCTCAATATAGAAACTTGATTCATTGATTTGTATCCACCCTCACCGAACTTAGTCATTATTTATTTTATTCATCTTCACTCATACATGATAACAAAATAACCATGATATTAATTTGGAAAAGAAAGTTTTCTCTATTTACAACCATAAAAGAAAACAAATAATTAAAACAAATAATGAAACTAATTATTATAAAAATCAGGATCTTCTATATCTGATCCTTCATCTAGCATATCATCATTTAACTCCTCATAGTCCTCATTATCATGCGCCTCAAAATGCCCTCGAGGAAGGTTCGTAAAAATTCTATGCTTTTGCTCATTTGTAAAATGAAATTCCAATTTTGAAGTGAACCTAATTAAGAGAAAATAATATCTCATTGCTACCGACAATTCATCTTCATTATCCATTGTTTCCCATATCTTCTGTAAGGCTGTTGTTATAGTATGATAATATCTAAATAGTCTAATTACTAAAACGTATTTCTTCGTTGCTCTCATCATGATCTGCTTAGATTCTTGGAGGTGACCTATTTCTCTATGGAACAAAACCAGCCTTCGAGTGATTCTTTCTAGCACTCCTACGGTGTTTCTCTGTTCTCTAATTCTTTTTAAAGACTTAATGGCTCGGATATCCTCATAGGTCAATTCTCCGTTCATTCTTAATTGAAAACATAAAGACTAAAATCGTTAGCTATACTTATAATTATTAATAACTATAACTTAAACACTTACTTGGCGGTCAGATTCGGAGCTTTGAGTGTGTGTATCGAGGAGAACTTCATGCGGATGAACCGTTGCTCTGATACTAACTGTAATGACCCAACTATTCTAAACTTGGACCATTAAAAACTACTATACTAATCTTAAGAAAAACTTACATACAAAATAGTCATAACTTTATTAAAACTGTAAAACCATGGTTAAAATACATAAAATTCAGTTAGGATATGGGATCCCATTGTTTAAAAATAAAGTAGAACGTAACTTAAATAAATTGGTTACAAAATTTAAGCGTGGAAAAATACATAGAAAATATGATTGAAAGACTTAAACAACTTCATCCTCGAATCGTTCACGCAGCCCACCGATTCCATTCTACATCAATACACATTCCCAAGCTGCCAAGAACCTTCCCACCGCCAAACTATTTTCCTGCACATATAAAACATAAAGGAATGAGCCTAATGCCCAGCAAGGAAAATCTACTACAAGCATGAACATAATCATACACATAAACTATGAACATATATCATATACTATAACACATAATTCTAACCCATGTACATGGTGACTATTGGGGTTTGCTAACTAAGCAACTATCGGCCTCGTACTATAATGAGGTTTGCTAGTTAAGCAACTATAAGCCCCAAAAACATATAACTATTGGGGTTGCTATATAGCAACTATAAGCCCCAAAACATAAACGTGATAGGGTTTGCTATATAACAACTATAAGCCCCAAACGTACATATATCATAACACATAAATTCATACTATAACATAATCATAACACTTTTATATAAACATAACACATAACACATAAGAACTATCCTATTTTCCTTACCAAATATACTGGGATGAAGAGGACAAGGTTGGGATTTTGGAACTCTCCTAAAACCATAATTGAGAAATATGAGTATTCTAAAAGAAAAAGAAGAAAGGAATGAACTAAACCATCGAAAAGATACTTACCAACAAGAACCTCAAGTTCAAAGAACTTAGATGCCTAACCAAGAATAAAGAATACTAAGTTAGGAATTGAGTAGAGAAAAACTATAAAACTAATGAAGCAATATTGAAAAGAACTAAGAATAAGAATACCTTTGAAATTGCTATACTAGAACTACACCTTGAAACTGAAATACACTATAAACCTTACTTCCCAAGTGTTTGATAAGCTTAAGATGATAAAGCTTATAACCTCAACCCAAGTGTTTAACACTCTAAAGTAAACCTAGCACCTTGTAGAATTCTGAACTCAGCTTGATGAATGAAGAAATGGTTGGGTACTAGGTCCTATTTATAGAGTTCAAGAATGAAAAGATCTTCATTTAGCTTGAATAAAATAATGACTTTTTAATTGAAAAACATTTGAATAATCGTTCAGAAGAGGCTGAAGACTCGGTAAAAAAGATTCTGGACTTATCAAGAGGTTAAGGATTAAAATGAGCTCGATTTCAAAATCATTCAAAATTTATGCCCTAGGGCCGATATTTCGCCTACCATAGGCAATATATTGCCTGGGCTCATATGCATGAGGCTCGTCGAGGTGTTCGTGTGAAGTTACGTGTTTTTCGTATCCCCGTGCGGCGATATATCACCCCCTAGAGCTGCGATATATCGGCATACGCTGAAATATTATACACATAATTACACTTTTTCAGCCTAATTTGAATTGAATAAACAGCCTTGACTAAGTCTTTTAACGATTTCAAAGCTGCTGGCAGACTCTAGGATTTTCAAATATTACTCTTAATAAACTTATTCCTCAAAAATACTTAATTTCTCATTAAACATATACATGACAAGTGTTAATATCTTATTGGGTGTATCTAAATCTTATAGTATAATAATTATCATCTTCATAATCAGTCGTATTAATCAAACCTTAGGTTATAATTAATATTCTTAAACTATAGGTTAAACTTATAAAATCTACAAGTGTTGCTATTAGTGTCCAACTAAGTCCCGGCTCGAACCAAAATCCACAGTAATAAATATACTACAACTACTACTAGCTATTACTATTACTACCACTATCAAACTAGCTAAGTAAAGTTCTTGGACTCTACAATTCTCCCTTACTAAAAAGAATTTCGTCCTCGAAATTTACTTACCAAATAATTCTGGATACCGGCCTTGCATGTCCTCCTCCAACTCTCATGTTGCCTCCTGTTCAGAACTATTACTCCATAGGACTTTGACTATAGGAATATTTTTGGACCGTAATTGCTTCATCCCTTTATCTAGGATGCTAACCGATCGTTACTCATAACTCAAGTCTTTCTGGAGTGCTATCGTATCGTACTTGAGGACGTGAGATGGATCTGACACATACTTGCATAGCATTAAGATGTGGAACATGTTGTGGCTATTTTCTAGGGCTGGCGGTAGGGCTAATCTATATGCAACTACTCCCACTTTGTCCAATATCTCAAAAGGACCTATAAATCGGGGACTAAGCTTGCCTTTATTCCCAAACCACTTCACACCTTTCATAGGAGATATATTTAGGAAGACTTGATGTCTGACTTTGAATTCCACATCGCGTCGCTTGGCATCCGCATAGCTTTTTTGATGGCTTTGAGCAGCAAGCATACGCTGTCTAATTAGCACTACTGCTTCTTGAGCTTTTCTAACAACTTCGGGATCGAGAAGCTGCCTTTCTCCTACTTTGTCCCAATGCAACGACGATTTGCACCTTCTTCCATAAAGCAACTCATAAGGCGCCATGCCGATCATTGACTGGTAGCTATTGTTGTAAGAGAACTCTATCTGCGGCAAGTACTTATTCCATGATCCTTCGAAATCAAGTACACAAGCGCGCAACATATCTTCTAAAATTTGAATCGTATGCTCGGACTGACGGTCTGTCTGAGGATGAAAAGTTGTACTAAGACTTAAATTAGTACCCATGGCTTGCTATAAACTTCCCCAAAATCTCGATGTAAACACCGATCCTCTATCAGACACTATTGTCTTGGGGATTCCGTGCAACCTTACTATTTCTTGGACATAGATGCCTGCATATTGGTCTGCCGTGTATGAAGTCTTAACAGGCAGGAAATGAGCTGACTTGGTTAGTCTATCTATTACTACCCAAGGGAAATCATGCTGCTTGTTCGTTCGTGGAAACCCTGTCATGAAATCCATGGCTATATCATCCCACTTCCATTCTGGTACGCTAAGCGGTTGTAATAAGCCTGTAGGCCGCTGATGTTCTACTTTCACTTACTGGCATACTAGACACTTAGACACAAATTTCGCTATGTCCTTCTTCATCCCTGGCCACCAATACATCACCTTGATGTCGTGAGTCATCTTGGTTGATCCTGGGTGAACTGAGTACATGGTACTGTGCGCTTCTTCTAGAATCGCCATCTTAATCCCTTGATTATCTGGTACACATACCCGATCCTTATATCTCAATAATCCTTGACTTGATGTTGAGAAATCTGTGGCCTTGCCTTCTCTGACTGTATCCATATGTGCCGCTAGTGTGTCGTCATGCCCTTGCCTAATCCAGATATCTTCTAGCAGATTTGACTGGATAGAAAAGTTAGCCAGCTTGCCGACAACTACTTCTATTCCAGCATTGATTAGCTCCTGCTGCAGCGGCTTTTCTATTCCTGCTAGTGCTGCTAAACTTCCATAACTCTTCCTACTTAGCGCATCGGCAACTACGTTTGCCTTTCCCAGATGGTATATGTAACGACCCAAATTTACTAATAAGGCTTAAGGGCCTTGATTAGTGTGCCGGGAGGGCATAATTGGAATATATGTGATTTAATGATTTAAAGCATGTTGTATGACTATTTGAATACTTGAGATGCATGACTATGTGTATTAGTATGCATGTCGGCCCTGATTTGGTTAGAAGGGCATAATCGTAATTTTGGCCCGTTGCGGGCATAATTGTATATATATGCGATTATTGTTGAGACCACATTATTATGTGGATATATCTGTGATCTGTGACTCAAGACGATCCTAGTGAGAAAATTAGCGAAAAAGTCACGGCGGGGATTTATACCCGGCTCGGGGCGAGCCTAGGGATATAAATGGGAATTTAGAGAATATATTGAGGTTAATTTTGATAATGAGGAATATAATTGGTGATTAATTAGGTATCAGGAAGTAAGCGATAAATATTAGAGACATTCAAGGAATTAGCGGGAATTGGGGTGAAATGACTAAAATGCCCTAGATACACTTAAAGGTTTAAAATTAAGAGGGAGGGCATTATGGTCAATTGGCTTACAAGAGATAAGTATGCTGAGGCTTTATACTTAGTGGAAATTGTAGAGTAATGTAGAAGTCTGAGGAAAGAAGGAAAAGAAAGAAAAAGAAAAGGGAGAAAACAGAGTAGTTTTTCCAAAGGGTCGGTTTGTGGTTCTCTCACCATTTCTCTTCAATTTTCTTGGAGCAAGACTCAGAAGGGAGCTAGATTAGGTTGAGCAACACGAGTATTGAGCTAAACTCGAAAGGTTGGCAAGGGGATTAGCAAGAACACATCAATATTTGAGGTAAGCCTTTAGAGTTTTTAGTTTCTGGTTTGGTTAGTTTAAACTATGGTGTCTAAGCTGAGTTGATGGGAACTTTAGGGGAATTCAAGCCAAGGAATTGGGGAAGAGCAAGCTAAGGAGGTCAAGAAGTTAACTTGAAATCGAATTTCCATCAAAGGTATAAAATTCTAAGCTTTAAACTTTGAAGTTCTTACTGTTTTGCTGAGTTTCTGAAGTCTATGAGGAACAATGGTGAATTTTGAGATTAGGGATGCATGTGATTGGGTTTTGAGTATTTGGGATACTTGGGATGAGTGGAGTGTGTTAATAAGCTTGTTTTTAAGTTTGGTGAAGGTTTGGAGAAGTTTTGGTTGAGTTTGGCTCGGGGAAATCGCAGGAAGGGAAAATGTGGTGTTGGCTGTCTGAGACTAGCGCTACAGCGCTAGCCTTTAGGTGCTGTAGCGCTAGGTCCTGCTTTCTGGGGGATTTTGGTTCTGCTTGTAGCGCTGTAGCGCCCTCCTTAGAGTGCTGTAGTGCTGCCCTGTTTCCAGAAAGGGATTTTAGGGTTATTTACAAGGGTTTTTGACCAAAGGTTCGGGGTTCGATTCCACCACCCTGTTTGGTGGAATTAGGACTTCCCGGGGGCTCGGGATTGGTCCCGAGGCTAGGTTTTGGACTTGAGGTTTGGTGATGACTTTGACCTATGGTTGTGATTAGGTGAGCGCTAGGGCTTGAGAGGGATCGTGCTCAAGGAGTCAAGTGATTAAAGCTAGCGAACCTAAAGGTAAGAAAACTGCACCTGGTTATATGTTTGTGATGGGACTAAGAGCTCCCAATATTTGTATAATGTCAATGATGGTATTACGCCATGGGACATGTGATAGCGGCCTAAGGGTGCCGTATTCAATATTTGCGCACAGGGCGCGGCTTGGCCACTGGTAGTTGAGGACAGCTTATTATTCACTGAGCTCGGTTTAAGCGGGCCGGAGTCAGTGGGATAATGGAGGGTGCGGCTTGAGGGCGCTAACCCTAGTTATCATTTGTAAATTGATACATGATATGAGTTGATATGTTTAGTATGCTGAATACTTGGTTATTCTGAATGTTTATGTGGTTGTGAACATGTTTATGCAATATGAGATATTGAATTGGTTGTTGATTGCTTATGCTCTATTGTTGTGTTTTCTTGCTGGGCCTTGGCTCACGGGTGCTACGTGGTGCAGGTAAAGGCAAAGGCAAGTTGGACCAATCCTGAGGTGGAGAGCTACGGGGTTGAATGTACATAGCTAGCTGTTCGGTCGCCATGGTCGTGGAGTGGATCCGGACAAAGATTTCCTAATTGTCTATTTTGCCTTAATATGGCTACTTCTGTATTTAATTCTTAAATCTTTTATAAATGGTTTAATCTTAATATTTTTGGGATCCCGTGTAAACAGGAAATGTTTCTTTATAAGAAAAGTGACTTTTAAGACCAAAATCTTTTAACCCTAGTTCTATTATAGTTTCTAAAACACGTTCTTAATTAAATAACTTGATTAGCAGGTCTAGCACTTTTATAAACACACAGTGTAACGGTCTTGGCTATCCAAGGCATTACAGTATAAGATTTCACAGTCGTAATCCTTCACTAGCTCTAACCACCTGGCTGCCTCATGTTGAGCTCCTTCTGAGTAAAGAAGTACTTTAAACTTTTGTGGTTCGTATAAATCTCACACCGTTCTCTGTAAAGATAATGGCGTCAGATTTTCAACGCAAAGACCACCGCTGCCAACTCCATATCATGAGTTGGATAGCGTTGTTTGCACTCCTTCAGTTGCCTTGAGGCGTAGGCTATCACCTTGTCATTCTGCATCAGCACGCAACCCTACCTTGGCTTCGACACATCGCTGTAGACTACGAACTTATCGTTGGGTGTCGGTACACAGAGTACTGGTGCTGAGCACAGCTTGTACTTAAGCAACTGAAAGCTTTCTTCACATCTATCATTCCAATTGAATCTTTGCTGTTTCTGGGTCAGGTTGGTGAGCAGAGTGCCTATCTTAGGAAAGCCTTCTATGAACCTCCTATAATAACTTGCTAATCCTAGAAAACTCCTTACATCAGATGCGTTCTTTGGTATTGGCCAATCCTTTACGGCCTCTACCTTTGATGGGTCTACTGCAACTCCGTCCTTGGATATAATGTGCCCAAGGAACGCCACTTGCGAAAGCCAAAACTCACATCTATTGAACTTGACGTAGAGTTGATGCTCCTTTAGTCATGACAAAATCAACCTCAAATGTTCCTCGTGCTCGACTTCGTCCTTGGAGTATACTATGATGTCATCGATGAACACTACGACGAATTTATTTAAGTAGCCTTGAAGACCCTATTCATCAAGTCCATAAACGCGGCTGGTGCATTGGTAAGACCGAAAGACATAACTAAGAACTCATAATGCCCATAATGAGTTCTAAAAGTTGTCTTAGGAATATCTTCTCCCCGCACCTTGAGGTGATGGTACCCGGACCGTAAATCACTCTTTGAAAATATGGTTGCACCTCGGAGTTGATCAAACAAGTCATTAATCCGAGGCAATGGGTACTTATTCTTAATCGTTACCTTATTCAGCTCGTGGTATTCTATGCACATACGCATGCTTCCGTCCTTTTTCTTCACGAATAGCACTGGTGCTCCCTATGGCGAATGGCTTGGCCTAATAAAACCCAAGTCTAGGAGTTCTTGTAGCTGCGTCTTTAACTCCTTGAGTTCTGTAATATCCAGTATGGTGCCTTGGAGATAGGCTCGATGCCCGGTACTAATTCAATCGTGAAGTCAATTTCCCGAGTCGGCGGCAACCCTGGCAAGTCATCGGGAAATACTTCTGGGAATTCTCTTACAATGCGGACGTCTCCAACCTTAAGTGGTGTTTCCTTTACCATATCTGTGATGCTGGCTAAGAATGATTGACATCCTTTTTCCATCATCCTTTGAGCTTTTAGAGATGATATTAACGGTGTGTGTAGTCGTGAAACTTGTCCCATGAAGCATAATTTCTGGCCGTCAGGAGTCTCGAACGTCACCTTCTTGCGTTTGCAGCCGATGGTCGTGCCATGCTTTGCTAGCCAATCCATGCCTAGTATCACGTCGAAGTCCTTGATCTCCAGTTCTATCCAGTCTCCCTCTAGTTCTACGTCCTCAATCTTGATCGGTACGCCTCGTACTATCCGTGATGATAGAACTACTTTGCCCGAAGGCAACTCGGTTACAAACCTAGTTCTAAATCTTTCACAAGGTTTGTCTAGTTTTTCTATCATTCCTAACGAGATATACGAATGAGTGGCTCCCGAATCAAATACTACAGAACATATATTTTTGAGGATAGAAACCTGACCCGTGACCACCTTATTGCTAGCATCAGCCTCTCCTTGGGTTAAGGCAAAAACCCTGACAGGAACCATTTTATCTTCCTTTTTCCCTTCTGTCTTGAGCTGAGGACATTCTTTCTTTTGGTCTCCCTCTTGGCCACAGTTGTAACATCCTTTGGTGTTTGCCCGGCATTCCCCAGGATGTTTCCTTTGGCACTTAGCACATGGAGGGTATTCTACATAACCCGACCTACTACCTCCATTAGTTGTCCGTGCCCTTTTATCGCTGTCGGACTGCTTATTGTCAGGATGCCTTCTTTTCTGACCGTTGTTGTTGTTGTTGCTGGACTGATTGTTGTTGTTGTGGTGGTTGTTGTTCCAATTTTTCTGAGATTGACCTTGCTGTCTAGGCTTAGGCTTACTAGCTTCTTCCTTACTAACGTTAGCCTGCAACCTTTCTACTTCTATTTTCGTTTCTAGAACATCGGCATAAGTAGTATTTCCTGGGTTTGCTAACTTAACCCCTAGCTCGATCTTCGGTCGAAGTCCTCTAACGAACTTAGACACCCTCAGATAGTCAGTTGGAACCATTTCTGGGGCGAACTTAGCCAATCGATCGAACTGCCGAGCATACTCTGCCACTGATAATTTTCCCTGCTTCAGGCCAGCGAACTCCTCAACTCTTGAAGTGAGTACAACCAAATTATAGTACTTTTTATGGAACAGCTCCACAAATCGAGTCCAAGTCATGGTGGCAACATCATGCATTTGCTGGACTAAGTCCCACCATATCCTGACATCTTTCTTGAGCAAGGACGAAATACAGGATATGCGGTCCGCTTTGCTGAGGTTCATGTGCGTTAGGATTGGCTCCATGTTTCTTAGCCACTCTTCTGCCTCGAAGGGGTCTGTAGTCCCTTCAAAGTTTGGAGCGTGTTGCTTACGGAACCACTCTTAAACTAGCTCCATGTGCTGTACTAGATTTGACGCATAATTCGCCACTGGCCATCCTCCATATGGACCAACTTGTTGGGGTGCTGAGGCCATTTGTTGCGGCTGTGGCTGCGGCGGAGGCTGAGTCTGGGGCTGAGCCTGTTGTCGCTGTTGCTGCAATAGTTCCTCGACTTGTTGTCGCAGTCTGGCGATCTCTGTAGTGTTGTCAACTGGTGGCGGCGGTGCGTTGCGGCTGGCAGTGGCAAGCACTCCCTTTCTGCGAACTAGAGGGGCTTCATTGTTCACCAGAGCAGCGTTGGAGGCGTTTCCGTTGGTGCTAGTAGATCTTCGGAGAGACATCGCATTAGAGTTTTAACAATTGAGAGAAACATGTCAGAACTTTACCCTAATAGGCTCTAAGGCAAAAGCTTAATCTAAACAAACATAACTCGGACCTATTAATTATGACTTCTTATGAAAATTATATAAGACTTCTTTATTATCAGAGTGGGTTTCTATACTTAGAAAAATAAGTCATCTTTATTATTTTCTAAGTTTATTTCTAATCATCCTATATGACTTAATTCTCAGGCTCGAAACTCATCTTTGTTCCAAAGTTAACCATATTGAGGGATGACTGGGATCAGTAAAATCGTTCCCACTACTATGGCCCCCTAACTCTCAATATAGAAACTTGGTTCATTGATTTGTATCCACCCTCATCGTACTTAGTCATTATTTATTTTGTTTATTATTTATTATGATAGCAAAGAAAAATCAAACTCATACATGATGACAAAATAACCATGATATTAATTTGGAAAAGAAAGTTTTCACTATTTACAACCATAAAACAAATAATAAATTAAAACAAACAATGAAACTAATTATTCTAAAAATTGGGATATTCTATATCCGATCCTTCATCTAGCATATCATCATTTAACTCCTCATAGTCCTCATTATCATGTGGCTCAAAATGCCCTCGAGGAAGGTTCGTAAAAATTCTATGCTTTTGCTCATTTGTAAACTGAAATTCCATTTTTGAAGTGAACCTAATTAAGAGAAAATAATATCTCACTGCTACCGAAAATTCGTCTTCATTATCCATTGTTTCCCATATTTCCTCTAAGGCTGCTGTTATAGTATGATAATCTTGAAATAGTCTAATTACTAAAACTTATTGCTCCGTTGCTCTCATCATAATCTGCTTAGATTCTTGGAGGTGACCTATTTCTCTGTGGAACAAATCGAGTGATTCTTTCTTGCACTCCTATGGTGTTTATCGGTTCTCTAATTCTTTTTAAAGCCTTAATGGCTCGGATATCCTCATAGGTCAATGCTCCTTTCATTCTTAACTGAAGACATAAAGACTAAAATCGTTATCTATACTTATAAACATAATAACTATAACTTAAACACTTACTTGGCGGTCAGATTTAGAGCTTTGAGTGTGTGTATCGAGGAGAACTTCATGCGGATGAACCGTTGCTCTGATACCAACTGTAACAACCCAACTATTCTAAACTTGGACCATTAAAATATACTATACTAATCTTAAGAAAAACTTACGTACAAAATAGTCGTAAGTTTATTTGTGAAGAAGAAGGATGGAAGCATGCAGATGTGTATAGATTACCACGAGCTAAACAAGGTGACAATTAAGAATAAATACCAGCAACCCCAGATCGACGACTTGTTTGATCAACTCCGAGGAGCGACCGTGTTTTCAAAGATTAAACTACGGTCCGGTTATCACCAGTTCAAGGTACGGGAATAAGATATTCCAAAGACAGATTTTAGAACTCGATATGGACATTATGAGTTTCTAGTTATGTCTTTTGGTCTTACCAATGCTCCAGCCTCATTTATGGATTTATTGAATCGGGTCTTCAAGGATTTGTTGACCCACGATTTGCCCAACAGACACGGAGTCAGAATATGCTTGATATGAATGAAAGTAATGAGAAGAACGTAATGACAAAATTAACTAAGACACAGTATTTTATAGTGGTTCGGCCCCAGGATCTGGTAATGACCTACGTCCACTTAGGCTGATATTGATATAAAAATCAGATGAGTGATCAAAGAACTAGGGTTCAATGAGTTTCACTAATCTCTGAAGAACAATACAATATTACTAGGAGAATTACTATAATCTCAAATGATTAAAAAGCCAAAAAGTCCTCTCCCTTGAGCTATCTCTTGCTATTTATAGGCTCAAGGGGGATTACAAAAGATTGTTACAGATATTCTTTTCTGAATAATCGGATACTCAGGAGATTGTGTGAGATAAATTCAGGATTCTACAAAGATCTTCCCATTAATGTTGCCTTGTATGCGGAGCTATCGACCAGACTGGTCGCAGGTAAGACTGGTTCGCACTGCTTCTAACGTGCCTTCTAGTCGATACTCTAGCAGAACGTTTCCAGGTGTCTGCCACGTGTCCAATGCTAATTTTTTGGATAACATTTGCCCCCCAAGTTTATTTACCACGAGCAGTAAATAAACTTTTGGACGAACGACTCTTTGGTAACCCCGCCTGACGTGTCAGAACGACTCTTCGGTAATAAAATTTTGGACGAACGACTCTTTGGAAACCTTTGGACGAACGACTCTTCGGTAACCCCGCCTGACGTGTCAGAACCCTTCGTGTGTTCTTGAAAAAAGTAACCCACTTCTGTCTAATCATGTCCTTTCGGTTCCCCAGAAAAGATTTTGACGGCCATCCCGCTTCCCTATACTTTGAAAAAAGGGAAACTGATGATTACATCTTTTTAATGCCACAGACAAACTTATATAAGACATTCGAAGTCTTTATTTTCTTTTTATGCACGCCATCGTCTTCACCAGAAAACCTAAAATCTAGAGCTCTTATCGTTCCCGAAGACCGTTCCCTCTGTACTTTCAGGACCCCGTCCGAGAGCTTCTTGATCTCCGCAGACCCTTCTTCCATCTCCACGATTACTTTTCTTGGTAAGTATTCGAATTCCCACGCTTCTAATTTTTCGTGGTGCATGCTTCTGAATGTGTACTGTTTGAGTTTATCTGTTTCTTGTCTGAGACGCTTGTAGACAGAATATTTTGTAGGCAAAATAGAGTTACAAGTTAGTTTAAAATCGAGGATCATGCTTTTTAGGACGTAAAATCGAAGTAAAAATTCGATCTTTAAGCGAGTTGAAAAAATAAGTTTTTCCCGTCCTAAGGGGAGTTGAAAAAGCTTTTTCAGAAATTCTTTTACTTTCACCCTTTGATCCGTTTTTCAAACTGTTCGTGTAGAAAAATTTAGCTTTTTGTTAGAATGCTATTGTATAAAAGCTTAACTTTTATACTCGATCAGCATTATTCTAAAAAGCTTTTAAAAGTTTTCTATCCTCACCTCCCCATTCTTCTGTATGCAGACTTTAATGCCAGATTTGTGGGGAGGTGAAATGCCTATTGACGACGACCTTCTCGCCCAGCTGCTCGAGGGAGAAGAAAAACCAGCTAACCGTATCCACGAGATCCCTTTTTCGCGATCCTCTTCCAGACCCCATCCTTCTCCTCCAATGGCCCGTTCCAAATCTTCGGGCAAGAAAAGGCCCGAGTCTGAAAACATCCCAAATTCTCCTGCTTGGCCTGATTCGCAGGCAAGGGCTCCCTTGACCAGTGGTCGAGAAAATCTTGTTCCTGACCCTAATATCCAAATTATGGCCCGCCCTCGCCATCAGAACCTGCCTGATGTCGAGTGGTATACTTCCCCGGCCAGTTCAGTGACCCTTCGGATGGTTGCTTACTGCTTCAGGAAATTCCCTCTCACAGGGGTTTCCATTATACGTCCTGCTGCAGACCAGAGGGCTAACCTCCCCGGAGGTGCAAATAGCGCCTGGTCCCGGTATCACATCGAGGCGGGAGCTTATCTCCCTCTTCATCCCTTTTTTGAGGGGGTGGCCAATTATTTCGGTGTCGCCCCCTTCCAAATAACTCCAAACGGATATAGAATGCTGGCCGCACTCTATATCCTATATAAACTTAAGAAATGGCCAGAACCTTTGCCCCATGAGGTCAACTATCTTTTTGACCATAAGTCTAACCCGCAACAACACGGAACGGGTTTCTTCCATTTCTGTCACCAGGAAACCAATCGAACATTCCTGAGTGACACTACGCACATCTCGAATGTGGGGCAGTATAGTAAGGAGTACTTCCTTACTCCAAACATAACCAGCAATAACTTGGCCTTCGCTCGAGGAGGTAAGTGCTTGTCTTCGACTGGTCGATACTTTTCGTCGATGTGTTCCCTTTCATTTTTCTTAAACTGTAATCTGTTTTTCAGGCCCCTGGTTACGTCCGACCCCAACACCAGACATGGTGTTGAGGTCCAATACTTTGGCCAGGATGTCCGACGAAGCAAAAAGCGTCAAGACCCTGGTGAATGAAGAAAACTTTAGGCTGTCTGGCCTCCTGGCTCCTCGCCATGAAACTAGAGGGTCCGTGGTGGACGAAACCACTGCCGAGGGGGTTCCCGAGCAGCAACCCCCTGTGCCTCCTCCTCGAAGGAGGCCAACGTGGGTTACAATCAGGGAGCCCACGGGGCAATCCTTCCGCAGAAAGACCTTCTGCTCCCCAAGGCAAGGGGAAACAAAAGGCCAAAGAGCCTATTGTGGACTTGGAAGAATCCTCTGATGATAATGGTAAAGTTATTTCGCTTTTAAATGGTTTGCCAATTCCCTGTCATATGTTTGACGGGGAGGGTAACTTTACATATGCTCCAAACCTAGGGCCAGACTTCTTCATGCCAGATAATGAGTATATGACTAATAGAGTCAATAGTGTAACGACCAGTAGTTGTAGCTCGGGTATTCACTTTGTTACCTCTTTTCTGTTGTATAATGGATTTTCATCTGCCTCTTATCTTATCATTTTCCTGTGTTTACTTGTATGCAGACATGGCCACTTCCAACATCTTTGACATGTATCAGGCTGAGGAGGAGGAGGAAGTTCCTCAACTCCACCGAAGGTCCAAGAGGAGAATTGGTGAATCCAGCCGAGGTCCTCCAGCCAAGAAGGGTCGAACAGAAGACCTTCCCAAGGATGCACCAACTGGGCAAACTTCTGCCCATCCACCAGCTCCTACTGAGAAGCAGACCTCTCTTGCCCCGCCAAATCCTCCGGCTACGCCCGCCAGAGAGGAAATTACTCGTGAAGAAGCTCTCGGGGCCAAACTCATGAGTCGTGCCCTTCGATCCGCCAAGGATCGCCTTGAACGCATCAGTAAAAGTGACCGCGTCAAGGATGCAATGGTCGAGGCTGAAAACATGGGGGTCGACCAGGTTCTGAACAGGACCCTGAATGAAATCTCCAGTGTGTGTACTTCTTCACTTCTTAAGCCTTAGTCTTTTATTCTTCACGGTAGGCTCTAACTTTTTCCTTTATTCACAGGCCTTGCTGTCTGCTATCACTGCTTGTACCCGTGTCAAGGCCTCCATCGAGCAGGCTAAGGCGAAGGCCACTGAGAGGCATCAGGTGAAGGCGGCTGAGGAGCTTTCGGCTACAGAGGCTAGGCATGCCAAGGAGTTGGAGGCAATGGTTCGAGAGAGGGATGCTGCGGTGACTAAGCTGTCAGAGGCTGAAGCTGCAAAGGAAGCTGCAATAAAGTCGCGACAGCAGTATCGAGACTCCAGCGTAACCCATCTTTGCGAAATCAAAAGGCTGGAAGAGATGCTCAAGCCCAAGGATGAGGCCATTGCTACTCTCGAAGGCAAAGTCGTGCAGTTGGAACTCGACAACTCCAAAAATCTGGAGAGGTACAAGAGGATGATGCTCCGATGTTTCTACAACTTTTGGAAACATAATCAGGGTGCCGACTTTAGCTATCTTTCTGAAGACGTCAGGACTGCTGAGTTGGCTCGCTGCACTGCCCAACTGGCCGAAGAGGAGGCAAGAGCGAGGATCCCCGCCTCTCCAAGCATTGTTGCCGTGGAAGAAGAAGAAGTTGTTGAGGATGCGACCAACCAGGATGCTGCTCAGGACCCTCCATCCCCAAGTGCCTCTTAAACTTTTCCCTTGTTTTTTCTTTCTTTTTGGTTACACGACCCACGGGTCGTGATGTAAAGACAATACTTTCTTTTTAAACTTTGCTGCACGGGCAGTAAATCTTTTTTTCTTTTACTTGAACAGTTACATCCAAGCAGCGATGCTTGCGGTGTAAAAGCTTAAATCTTGATGCTATAATATCTTAATTTATTATAACATTTGTCCGTATGACCGAACTTAGCATAGTACTTTGGCATGATTTAACAAAACATAAATTTTGAAAAATACTCTAAGTACTGTAGCATGCTTTCACTCATTTTGTTCATGTGTTTACATACCTTGCGAGTATGCTTTGCTATCGATGTGCCTTATATGCCCCCTAAGTGATCGAGGAGCTTTAGGTCCTTGGTCACTTGCCCTGACCATGGCCTGTTCGAACATTCCTGGTCGTATGAAAAATGATACTTGTAATACAGCAAAACAACACACGTAATGAACAAATACTTGCAAATGTAAATTCACAATGGTTGGCAAGAATGACTGGCTGCGCACAGTCCCTTATAATCTCGTATTAAAAATGGACTAAACATGTTTGTACGAGTGATTCTATAATAGAACCTTACATATACGAGCAGTTAGCCATACAACGTGGCTAACCCTCTTTGCAAAACTTGTAAAAATTGAAATTTAATACAAGCCAGCCCTTTAAAAAGGGCTGTTTACTGATAATACTTGCGCAGGTGCTCTCCATTCCAATAGCGTGGAACGAGATCTCCGTTTAAGCGTGCAAGTTTGTAGGTGCCTGGATGAAGGACTTCTTCAATCTGGTAAGGTCCTTCCCAATTGGGTCCGAGTACTCCAGTAGTAGGGTCGCGGGTATTTAAGAAAACTCGTCGTAACACCAAGTCACCGACGCTGAATTTCCTTTCTTTAACTTTGGAGTTAAAGTACCGGGCGACTTTTTGCTGGTATGCAGCTACTCGGAGTTGAGATTTCTCTCGTATCTCATCGATTGAGTCAAGGGACTCCATCATTAGCTGGCTGTTCTGTTCCTGGTCGTAGGTCAAACGCCGATGTGAGGGGGGATCTAACTCAACAGGCAACATAGCCACATACCCATAGGCCAAGGAAAATGGAGTATGTCCTGTCGCTGTTCGGTGAGACATTCTATACGACCAAAGGACTTCAGGCAACTGCTCTGGCCATGCTCCTTTAGCTTCCTCAAGTCTTTTCTTCAGGGTGTCTTTAAGAGTTTTGTTTATGGCTTTGACTTGCCCATTCGCCTGGGGGTGTGCGACTGAAGAAAAGCTTTTAATAACTCCATGCCTTTCGCAGAAATCGGTGAATAAGTCGCTGTCAAACTGGGTCCCATTGTCTAAAACTATCTTTCTGGGCAAACCATACCGACAGACAATGTTCTTGATGACAAAGTCGAGAAATTTCTTGGTCGTGATGGTCGCGAGTGGCTCAGCTTCGGCCCATTTGGTGAAGTAATCAACTGTCACAACTGCGTATTTTACTCCGCCTCTCCCTGTACGTAGGGATCCAATCAAATCTATCCCCCATACTGCAAAAGGCCACAGACTCTGCATTTGTTTCAATTCGTTCGGAGCTGCTCGTGGAATCTTTGAGAACCTTTGACATTTATCACATCTTCGTACAAACTCCATCGAATCCTCGTTCATCGTTGGCCAGAAGTAGCCCTGCCTTAGAATCTTCTTTGCCAAACTCTGCCCCCAGCGTGATCCCCACAGAAGCCTTCATGCACCTCTTTCATGAATTCCTTAGCTTTTTCCGGTGTAACGCACCTGAGTAGTGGCATCGAATATCCTCTTCGGTACATAACGCCATCGACCAGTATGTATCTAGCAGCTCGTCTTTGTAGAGTTCTGGCTTTGTTTCTATCTGTTGGCAGCGAACCATTTGTCAGATATTCCAAGTAAGGCGCCATCCACGTATCCTCCATCCAATTCTCCATACTGGATTTCGTGGTTTGTATGCTCGGCTTACTCAGTCTTTCTACTGGCACGATGTTCAAGGTGTCAGCATCCTTTGCGCTCGCGAGTTTGGCTAAGGCATCTGCGTTTGAATTCTGATCTCGCGGGATTTGCTGGAGGGTGTACTTCGTGAACTGGGCTAACAAGTCTTTTGTTTTATTTAAGTAGGCCACCATTTTCAAGCCTCGCGCTTGGTATTCTCCCAGAACCTGATTCACCACCAGCTGTGAATTACTGTAGATATCAAGCGTCTTTATGCTCATATCCTTTGCCATTCTAAATCCAGTGAGGAGTGCTTCGTATTCTACTTCATTATTTGACGCAGTAAAGTCGAACCTGATGGCGCAGTGAAATCGATGCCCTTCCAGCGTTATCAATATCACTCCCGCTCCAGCGTGGGATTCGTTGCATGAGCCATCCGTGAATAGCTTCCACGAAGGAGTTTTATCTTGAGGCTCGGGCGTTTCAGGCTATCCGCACTGTTCGCTGTCTGGGAGTTCGGTGAATTCTGCAATAAGGTCGGCCAAGACTTGTCCCTTGACTGCTGCTCGTAGTGAATAAGTTATATCGAACTATCCCAGTTCGACTGCCCACTTTAATAATCGTCCAGCCGCTTCCGGCTTTTGGAGGACTTGCCGAAGGGGTTGATCAGTTAGAATTGTAATAGGATGGGCTTGAAAGTAGGGGCGTAGCTTTCTAGAGGCAAGGATCAAGCAATATGCTAACCTCTCGATTGGCAATTATCTCAATTCTGCCCCGATCAGTCTCTTGCTGACATAGTAGACTGCTTTTTGTACACCTTCTTCCTCTCGCACTAGCACCGCGCTGGCAGCAACTTCAGTAATCGCCAGATAAATTAACAAAGTTTCTCCTTCGATTTGTTTTGATAAGATGGGAGGCTGTGCCATATGAGTCTTCAAGGCCTGGAATGCTTGCTCGCAGTCTCCTGTCCACTCAAAATTCTTGTTTCCTCTAAGTAGATTGAAAAAAGGAACACACTTGTTCGTTGATTTCGAAATGAATCTACTTAGGGCTGCGATCCTCCCGATTAAACTTTGTACATCTTTGATCCTTTCTGGCGAGTTCATGTTGATCGGGGATTTTATCTTGTCGGGGTTGGCCTCGATTCCTCTTGAATTTACGATAAACCCCAAAAACTTCCCTGATCCGACTCCAAAGGAACACTTGAGGGGATTTAATTTCATCTGGTACTTGTTTAACACATCAAAGCACTCTTGTAAATCCCTCACATGCCCTTCCGCCTTCTTAGACTTTACCAGCATGTCATCCACATATACCTCCATGTTTACACCGATTTTCTCCTTGAACATGTGGTTGACTAGCCGTTGGTAAGTCGCACCTGCATTTTTCAGTCCGAAGGGCATTACTTTGTAACAATACAAGCCCATATCGGTCCGAAAGCTGGTGTGATCCTCATCAGGGGGATGCATGCTAATCTGGTTGTAGCTTGAATATGCATCCATGAATGAGAGGATCTCATGTCCTGCAGTTGCATCGACCAGCTGGTCGATCCTTGGGAGTGGGAAGCAGTCTTTTGGGCAGGCTTTATTGAGGTCTGTAAATCCACGCAGGTTCGCCATTTGCCGTTAGGCTTGGGAACCAGCACTGGATTGGAGACCCACGATGGATAAAATGCCACCCGGATGAACCCATTCTCCTTTAGCCTTTCGACTTCTTCTTTTAAGGCTCGTGATCTATCTTTGTCGAGCAACCTTCTCTTTTGTTGCATGGGTGGAAAGGTTTTGTCTATATTCAGGACATGGCTGATTACTGCAGGATCTATCCCAACCATGTCTTTATGCGACCAGGCAAAAACCTCCTGGTTTTTTCGCAAGAATTCCACCAGTGCGTGCTTCGTGGTAGGCTCTAAGTTTTTCCCAACCTTTATGACTCTGGTTGGGTCTTCTTTGTCGAGTTGGACCTCCTCCAGGTCCTCGATGGGTCCAACATTTTCTTCAAAATCCCCAAAGCGAGGATCCAAATCTCCATCCTCACTTTGGGCAGCACCCTATTTGGTGACTTCATCACCGGATTGGGCTTGCGTATCAACTTCCATCTGCAATCTATCTGGGGTAGTGCTCCTCGGCGTTCCACTTTTTGCCTTTGTGATCGAGGCGTTGTAGCACTCCCTGGCTTCCCTTTGATTTCCCAAAACGCGTCCTACCCCCGCATCTGTTGGGAACTTCATGGCTAGGTGCCACATACAGATGACAACCCGTAGATCAACCAGTATGGGCCTTCCAATAACGGCGTTATACGCCGAAGGACAATCGACCACTACAAAAGTGGCGAGTAATGTCCTTGTTGCAGGCGCTGTACCCGTCGTTACTAGGAGTTTGATCAATCCGACTGGGGCGACTCCTTCTCCAGATAAGCTGTATATCGTTTGATTGCAGGGCTCCAAGTCCTTCACGGACAATTTCATGCGTTCCAGTGTTGATTTATACAGGATATTCACTGAACTTCCTGTATCGACCAGTACCCTCTTCACCATCATATTGTCCATCTGGATGTCCACGACCAGCGGATCGGAATGTGGGAACCTGACGTGTTGGGCATCGTCATCAAAGAAGGTTATCTCTCCTCCCTCTGACCGAGCCTTTTTTGGTGCAAGGTCCTCCACAGTCATCATCTCGATATCCTGGTCGTGGCGCAGAGTCCGAGCATACCGTTCTCTGGCCTTTCTGCTATTTCCCGCGAGGTGCGGGCCTCCACAGATGGTTAAGAGTGTTCTAGCCACGAGGGCAGGCTGTAATGGTGGTGAGCGTTGGCGTGTGGACGCCTGCTCGTTGCCACCAGGAGCTTCTCGTTGGGAAGTTCCCGAGGCCCGTACGTATCTTCTCAAGTGTCCTTGTCTAATAAGGAACTCGATTTCGTCTTTTAACTGGTTGCATTCATTAGTGTCATGTCCGTAGTCATTATGGTAACGACAGAACTTGGTGGTGTCTCTTTTCGAAATGTCCTTTCGAATAGGCCCAGGTTTCTTGTAAGGCACACTGGAACTTGTGGCCTGGTAAACCTCTCCCCGAGACTCAACGAGGGCAGTGTAGTTAGTGAACCGAGGCTCATAACGATTACCCTTGACTCGTTTGTTGTCGGAGGTGGAAGGCTCGTTATACGGCCGTTTTCCACCGTTCTTGCCATTACCATTGCCGTTCCCGTTGCCTTTGCCATTACCACTAGGTTTAGACCCATTGGCGGCCTTGGCGGGTTCGGAAGCTTTATTATCCTTGCCTGAGGGCTTTCCGTCGTCGGCAATGGCTTCTTCAAGCATGATATAGTGATCAGCTCGATCCAAAAATTCTTGGGTAGTTCTCACCCCTTCCTTTCGGAGACTCTTCCAGAGGGGAGAACGACATTTTACTCCTGCAGTTATGGCCATCATCTTCCCTTCGTCCCCGACCGTCTTCAATCCAGCTGCTGCTCGCATAAAACGTTGGATGTAGTCTTTCACTGACTACCCATCTTGTTGGCGAATTTTAACCAACTGGTTCGCTTCGGTCGGATGCACACGACCTGCGTAGAACTGTCCGTAGAACTCCCTTACGAACATTTCCCAAGAATCTATGCTTGCAGGAGGGAACTTGAAAAACCATTCTTGCGCAGCTTCAAAAAGTGTTGCAGGGAAGATCCTGCACCGAGCGTCTTCGGACACTTTCTGAATATCCATCTGAATTTCAAACTTGTTGACATGGGACACTGGGTCCCCATATCCGTCAAAGTTTGGGAGCGTAGGCATCTTGAATTTGCTGAGAGTTTCGGCGTTAGCTATCCTTTGTACGAAAGGAGTGCCTTTCCTCCTATCGTGGTCGATGTAAGAAGTCCTTCCCCCGACCAGTTGCTGCACAGCCTGGTTGAGGGCGTCTATCTGGGCCTGCACAGCGGCAGGAATCGCTGTGGCCTCTATTGCCGGAGGGACATTCTCGCCATGCCGCTCACGGCGGTCGTTGAGTACATCTCTCAGGTCCTCTTCTCTTCTCTGCTGCTCGCTACCCTCGAGCCGGTTGAAGACATTATTTTTCCTAGGCTGCCCCCCAGCATCCTGTCTATTTGGTTGGTCATCTTGAGGTACCTGGCTCCTGCCTTTACCTCTTTCTTCATTCCTCCCATCGGCATTTCCTTTGCCTGAGTCGGCCTCATTATATCCGTGGCCATCTCTGAACCTCGACTGGCTATGGTGAGATCGACTGTTCCCTCGATGTCCGTTCCTGGCTGAATCATCCCGATCGTTAAAGGGTGGCCTGCGCTGGTCGTGGTGTCCCCGTGCATCATCGTGTTGTGGGGGGCCCCGGATCACAGAGCCTAACTCTGAGTCCCTCCTGTTGCCAGGAGGGTACTGACCTCTGTTCGGTAGGTTCGGCCCATCATCCCTACGGTGTCTAGGGCTGCGAGGCTGATGCTCGGCCCTATTCTGCCTCTGTTGCGGGGGATTACCCCGAGCAGCTTGGGATGGTGGCTGTGCCTCAGGATCCAGTGGGACATCATCACGAGGCATCTGAGGCTGCTCGGGCCTCTGCAGACTTGAAGGCTGGATTGGTGGGCTAGGATCGGGACCCCTCTGAGGTGGCCCATTCATAGGTTGGTCAGGTTGCGAGGCAGGTGCAGCCTGATTTCTCGCCAATAGCAAGGCTGCCTCGAGGGCTGCCATGGCTTCGCTCTGGCGGCGGTCCACCTCCGCCTGCCTTTCGCTCAATTCTGCGCGCTGCCGTTCAATTTCTTGCTGCTGCCGTGCCATAACTTCAGCGGCAGTCTCCTGACTGGCTCTCAGACTAGCCAGTTCTTCCTGCAACGCGCCCAGGGTACTCTTCAACGTTGCATCATCCATTTCCTCCTCCTCAAAGTCCAGTTGTGGCTCATCCTCTGCCATACTTGCAGGAGGAGGAGGAGGTGGCGGGTTTGATGGTGCAGCGGCGATCGCCTGTCCAGTTTTCTTTCCAGCTTTCTCCATTAGTTTTCTCAACAACGATAAATCAAGCTCTCAATGAAAGCACCAGAATGTTGACCCACGATTTGGCCAACTGACACGGAGTCATTATATGCTTGATATGAATGAAAGTAATGAGAAGAACGTAATGACAAAAGTAACTAAGACACAGTATTTTATAGTGGTTCGGCCCCAGGATCTGGTAATGACCTACGTCCACTTAGGCTGATATTGATATAAAAATCAGATGAGTGATCAAAGAACTAGGGTTCAATGAGTTTCACTAATCTCTGAAGAACAATACAATATTACTAAGAGAATTACTATAGTCTCAAATGATTCAAAAGCCAAAAAGTCCTCTCCCTTGAGCTATCTCTTGCTATTTATAGGCTCAAGGGGGATTACAAAAGATTGTTACAGATATTCTTTCTTGAATAATCAGATACTCAGGAGATTGTGTGAGATAAATTCGGGATTCTACAAAGATCTTCCCATTAATGTTGCCTTGTATGCGGAGCTATTGACCAGACTGGTCGCAGGTAAGACTGGTTCGCACTGCTTCTAACGTGCCTTCTGGTCGATACTCTAGCAGAACGTTTCCAGGTGTCAGCCACGTGTCCAATGCTAATTTTTTGGATAACAGGATTAATTGGACAAATTCATCGTAGTGTTCATTGACGATATTTTTGTGTACTCCAAGGAAAAAGTTGAGCACGAGGAACAATAAAGATTGACCATGTTGCGACTGAAGGACCATTGACTTGACGCTAAGTTAAAGAAGTGTGAATTTTGGCTTTCGCAAGTACCATTCCTCGGCCACATAATATCCAAGGACGGAGTTGCTATTGACCCAGCTAAGGTAGAGGTTGTGAAGGATTGGCCAAGACCTAAGAATGCGTCAGAGGTTAGAAGTTTTCTCGGGCTAGCAGGCTATTATCGAAGTTTTAAAGAAGGCTTTTCTAAGATAGCCACTCCGCTTACCAACCTAACCCTGAAATAACAAAGGTTTAACTGGATGGATAGACATGAAGAGAGTTTCTAGTTACTCAAGGATAAGTTATGCTCAGCACCAGTACTTTGTGTACTGACACCCAATGACAAGTTTGTAGTATATTGTGACGCGTCGAAGCAAGGTTTGGGTTGTGTGCTGATGCAAAATGACAAAGTGATAGCCTACACCTCAAGGCAGCTGAAGGAATACGAGAAACACTATCCAATGCACGATATGGAGTTGGCAGCGGTGGTCTTTGCATTGAAAATCTGGCGCCACTATCTTTATGGAGAACAATGTGAGATTTATACGGACCACAAGAGCTTAAAGTATTTCTTCACACAAAAGGTGCACAACATGAGGCAGCGTAGGTGGTTAGAACTTGTAAAGGATTATGAATGTGAAATCTTATACCACCCAGGAAAAACAAACATAGTTGCTGATGCGCTAACTAAGAAGAATTACGGAAATCTAGCAGCATTATCCGGAATAGAAAAGCTACTTCAACAAGAGCTGATCAATGTCGGAATAGAAGTAGTCATTGGTCAACTGGCTAACTTTTCCATCCAATCAAGTCTGTAAGAAGATATATGGATCGGGCAAGGGCATGATGACGCATTAGTATCTCACATAGCTATAGTCAAAGAAGGCAAGGCCACAACTTTCTCTTTATCAGGACAGGGGTTCTTGAGATATAAGGGTCGGGTATGCGTTCCGAATGACCATGGAATTAAAATGAAGATTTTAGAAGAAGCACACAATACCCCATACTTAGTTTACCCAGGGTCAACCAAGATGACTCACGACCTTAAGGCACTATATTGTTTGCCGGAAATGAAGAAAGATGTAGCAGAATATGTGTCAAAATGCTTAGTATCCCAACAAGTGAAAGTAGAACATCAGCGGCATGCAGGCTTTTCGCAACCACTTAGTATCCCAGAATGGAAGTGGGAAGATATAGCCATTGACTTCATGACAGGACTACCACAAACAAATAAGCAACATGACTCGACTTAGGTAGTGGTAGATAGACTAACCAAGTTAGCTCACTTCCTGCCTGTCAAGACTACGTACACAGCAGACCAGTACGCAGACATTTATGTTCAAGAAATAGTATGACTACATGGAATCCCTAAGACCATAGTATCCGATAGAGGATCAGTGTTTACATCAAGATTTTGGGGAAGCTTGCAGCAAGCTATGGGTACCAAGTTAAGTCTTAGTATGACATTTCATCCTCAGACCAACGGTCAGTTCGAGTGTACCATACCAATTTTAGAAGATATGTTACGCGCTTGTGTACTAGACTTTGGAGGATCGTGGAGTAAGTATTTTCCACTGATAGAATTCTCCTACAACAATAGCTACCAGTCAACGATCGGTATGACACCCTATGAGTTACTTTATGGAAGGAGGTGTTGATCGCCATTGCATTGGGACGAGGTAGGAGAAAGGCAACTTCTGGGACCCAAAGCTGTTAGACAAGCTTAGGATGTAGTAGCACTGATTAGAAAGTGTATGCTTGCTGCTCAAAGTCGTCAGAAAAGTTACGTGGATGCCAAGCGGAAAAATGTGGAATTCAAAGTCAGCGATCAAGTCTTCTTAAAGATATCTCCTACGAAAGGTGTGAAGCGGTTTGGGAAGAAAGGCAAACTTTGTCCTCGGTTTATAGGTCCTTTTGAGATATTGGACAAGCTGGGAACAGTTGCATATAGATTAGCCCTACCGCCAGCTCTAGCAGATAGCCACAATGTGTTTCACATCTCGATGTTGTGTAGATATGTGTCAGACCCATCTCACGTCCTCAAGTACGATACGATAGCACTCTAGAAAGACTTGAGTTACGAGGAACGACTGGTTTGCATCCTACACAGAGGGATGAAGGAATTACGGTCTAAAAGTATTCTGATAGTCAAGGTCCTGTGGAGTAATAGTTCTGAACGGGAGATGACGTGGGAGTTGGAGGGAGACATGTTAGCACGGTATCCAGAATTGTTTGGTAAGTAAATTTCGGGGACCAAATTCTTATAAGTAGGGGAGATTTGCAGTGTCCCAGAATTTTTACTTAGCTAGATAGTAGTAGTAGTAGTAGTAGTTAGTATTAGTTTGTAGTATGTTAGTTTTCATGGATTTTGGTTCAATCCGGGACTTAGTTGGATACTCATAGCAACAGTTATTTCAGTATCGAGGTGTAGATCAAAGACATAGTTATCCAAGGTATTCCTATCCTTAAGTTCAGTTTTTCATAATTCTTTAGTTTTCTTTTATTTTCTTTCAGATCCTAACTATTGTTTATGATTCTTGGTTAGGTGTTTAAGTTTCTTGAAACTTAAGTTTCTTCTTTGATGGTTTAGTTATCTTTTTCATCCCTTTTCTTTAGAAACTCATGGTTTTTACTATTGATTTTAGGAGTTTTCCCAAATCTCTTTATTGTCACCATATCCCGGTTTTGGTAAGGAAAATAGGTTAGATTATATGTGCTTATATGTTTATGTAATGATATGTTTTATGCTATGATATGTATATGTATAAATATGTTTTGTAGTCGCTTGGGAATATGACTTGCTTAGATAGCAAGCCCAAAGAATTTATGTTATAGTCGCTTGGGCATATGCCTTGCTTAGATAGCAAGCCCCTAGAATTTTTATCATTTTCATGGTTTAGAGTTATGATTTACCCTACCTTGATTAGTAGACAAAGGACCTATATGGGTTATCATATACTATAGTTGTGATCTAACCTACCTCGATTAGTAGACAGATGACCTAGATGGTTTTATCACAGACCATGTTAATGAGTTAATGGCCATTAATATTGTAGTCCTATATGATATACGTTTTTATAGTCATATGTTTTATAGTATATGTTTATGATATAGTCTTAAGTTTATGATTTATGATATATGTTGTTGGTAGATTTTCCTTGCTGGGCAGTAGGCTCATTCATTTCTTTTTACAATGATGCAGGAAAATGAACGTGGAAGGCGGGAAGGATTTGTGGCAGCTTGGCATGTGTGTTGAGGATGAATGGATTGAATGGACTGCTGGAAGATCGAGGATGCCGTTGTTTAAAGTCTTCAAATTTATGTTTTGATGTATTTCTGCGCTTAGTATTTTAAACAATTGATTTAAATTTTATGTTTATGTTTTATAACAATGGGATCCCATACCATATTTTGTATTTCGTACAATATTTTGGGTTTGAAATAAAGTTATGATATTTCATATGAATGTATTTCAAAATAGTAGTTATGTCATAGTAGATTTTAATGGTCCGAGGTCTTAGAAATAGTCGGGGCATTACATGAAAATAATTTTATCATAGGTTGCATGAATGGTGGCACAAGTATCATACCACCATCCTTTCACCTTTCCTTGGGTTGCATTAACGTCACTCAAGGTTGCAATAATCTCAACATCAAATGCATTGGCCTCGGTCTCTTTACTAAGGTTTGCAATGATCTCAACATCAAATGCATTGAACTTAATATCTTCACTTTCTTTTGTAATAATCTCATCATCAATTGGATTGACATGTTCAGCTTCTCTTAAGGTTGCATTAGTATCATCTCTACATGCATGTACTATGTCAATTCTCTTTAGGGTTATCATACATTCCTCATCGAATGTATTATTCTCAATTAGGGTTACAATGCATTCCTCATTAAATTTAATTAAAGTCACAAAGATCTCATCATCAATTAGAGTGACCAAATTAAATTCATTTAGAAGTGCAATGATCTAACCATCAATTATCTTAACCCTAATCTCATTATGGTTAATTTTACAATTACCATATCTCACATGATGATCAATAATTTTACAAATAAAACAAGTATAGCAATAACCCTTGAATTATTTATTAACATTCACAATTTTACTCTTAATATTAGCAATAAACTCAAATTCACAAAAATATGTCAGCAAAAATCTTTCATTCAAATTCTTGAAATCTACACATTTAGAAATAAGGAATATTATGATACCAATCTCCTTAAGTATTTAATCCCATTGTGTTATCTCATCATTTGTTGATGAGGACTTTTGAATCCATATCCACATTCATGTAGAGTATTTCCAAATAGAACTTTTATTGATCTTTCATGGTTATGTGTTCAACGCAAACCAAATCTTGTAGCAAGGATTTGAAGGTTGTAGAAGATGAACAAATTTTTCTCATTGTTTATTATGCAAAACACAAAATGAAAGTAATTGATATATAGGTTTTGATTGTTGGGAATATATGGCTTTACACTTTCTAAATCAACAATTAATGATGGGAACAATTCAATAATAGAAACCTTAGATGCTAATCAAGAACCTTTTTCAAAGTATGAATGCAAATCTTGATAATCAAATAACCATGTTCATGGTATTAATGTGATTCCTGAAAATAAAGGATTAAGTGATTAAATGATTATAAGATAAACTTAGAAACATTTAGCCATCAATACTAATAACATAAACTCAATAGAATGACAAAATATAAGATTAGGGTTAGAGAGATAGAATCTTTTGTATTGAGCAACTTGAATCTTCAAACTTGGGGAATTTCTAAGGCTTATACACAATAAGAATATTGTTGTCCAAAATATCTATTCCAAGCCTTCCCTTATTGCTTGAAGCTTCAACTAAGTAGAATGAGAATTGAGATTTAACAAGACTTAAAACTCATACAAGTCAAGCAAAGCTTGATGAGTTTCTTGGAGAAAAATTTGGTCTTTGAGAGCTAGAGAGAGAGAGGTTAGGGAGAGAGTTGGAAAGTTGGATCAAGGCTTTACAACTCTAATAACCCATATTTATACTGCAGGCATTGTCATTAGTATAACCAATAGGATTAGAGAATTTAAACACATAATTTAAGCATTTTACGTAATTGTACGACCCTTAAAGACCTGCCCAGGTGATGTATTGCATGCCAGGAAATACGTCGCTTACTAGCAGGCGATGCATTGCATGCTAGGGCTTTTGAAGCCCTTCGCATTTTGGCGATGCTACGCCACTTAGGGGGCGACGCATCGCCGCCCTCTCTAACTTTGGACCCCTCCAATGGTCCTAAAATTGCTCCAAATGCTACAAATTTTTTTTGGGAATGTTTGGATTCCTCATCGTATCACTTTAGACCCATAAAATGTCACTTTTAGATGTCTTTTACACAATCTCATGTTTTCATTTCTCCTTAAGTGAAAATCGTTTTTTCACCTCAATGTGTAAACATCATAACCATTATATTTAACCAATCTTAAAATACCCAATTCATGAAGGTGCTCCAGCATTGGAAAAAATGAACACATCTGTATGATAGAAAGAGAATTTCCAAGGGAGAGGGATGGTCACAAGGTCAATGTTAATAGTGCCCAAGGCTGTGAGGCTTGCTTAAGTATGGTGGTTATAGCTGCAAAGAGATTAACAGATCCCACAATTAATCTTACATTGGTTTTGGACCAAATTCATATCATGATCAATATTTAGAAGATAAATGAATGTTTATTGGTCAAACTATACCAAAATAAGAAACATTTTAAGATACTTTTCTTATATCTAATTATGTTATTTGCATTTGAATATTTAAATTGTAACAAATTGGGTAACTAATCTGGTGACTTTCGAAAACCCTAAAGCCACTAGCTTGTTGGGGGTTGTTGTATAACTCCACAATGGAATTCAACAAATACTTAAAATAATAACATAAAACAATGGAAAACAATAACACAAAGGCTTGCACAAGACATGGATCTTTGTCCAAAACCTTTATTCCAAACCACTAGGGGTGTTTGGTATGGGGGTTGGGTTTTGTGGTAGTAGAGTTAGGGGGTATTTAGATTAAGAGAATGTAGAACTTGAGTGTTTGTAGGGTTCAAGATTACAATCAAAGCAAGTGAAAAAGGGGGACCTGCCTGGAAACACAAACCCCCAAGCCATTAAAAATAAATTTACCAAACATGGGTTGCATTTGACATTCCCATTCCCACCAAACCTAACCCCCATACCAAACATCCCATAGAAAGTATCTTGAGGCTTCCACCGTGAAGGAATAAGGAGTGGATACAACAAGCCTACGGAATTTTCAAGTCGACCAATCTTGATAAATTTCTTGGAGAAAATTGAGAGTCTTGGAGAGCTAGAGAGAGAGAGAGAGAGAGAGAGAGAGTTTAAATCAGTGATCAAATCCCAAAAACTCTAAAAAAAACCATCAAATGTGTCAGGCACCAACATTGAGTCTAACCAATAGCACTAGACATTTTAAAACACATTTTGGAGGCAGAAAAAGTAAGTTTTACGGATGCAACAAGCATCGGGTCGCCTACTGTGTGGCGATGTGTCACCCTACAACAACAAGCCTTGTCGCGTGCATAGGATGCATCGTCTTCAAGGAGGCAATGCATCGCCTCAAAGCCTATCCAACTTGTCCAAAAGTGACCTTAAATACCTCCAATTGTTCTCAAACTTTTTGGACATGCTTAGATACCTTACTATATCACTTTAGACCCAAAAATATAGTTTTAATATGCATACAACAAAAATTCAAATTTGACATTACTATTATGTGAAATCATTAAGTGTTTTGTACCATTTCTGTTGGATTTTTTTATTACATGTGAGTGCAGGGGAAGTGTGGGATCTCATACGTATTTTTTTTTTAAATAAATAGTTTATTTATTTTTCCATGAGATAAATCTAACTCTAAAAACCATAACTAGAATAAGATCATCTCATGTATTTTGGATCTAAGAAAAATTACATAAAACTTATAAACAACCTTATACCTCTTATAGTGCAGATCTAGGCCTAGAACTCCTTGTTCTTGAAAGTTTGCATCCTGGCCACTTGTCTCCCAAGCTATGTCTTGCACAGTACAAAGAGGATGTGTAGTCTCCTTTTTCAATGGTGAATTTTATTACACACTTTGGAGTCTCAACCAATGAGGGTGTGTATCTTTTGTGTGATGTAAAAATCAAACACACAAAAGTTACTTTTTTTTTCTTGCTCTAGGCGAGGGGATTAGGGAGTGAAAAGTGAGTTTCTCTTTTCAATTTTCTGATCTGAAGCATTAGCCTGAGCCTGCTCACTTAAGGTCTTATTTATAGAAACCATTGGAGTGAAGAAATGAGCTTACCCAAGTGGGCTTGGTCGTCCATCACAGTCCATTGGACTGTGGTAGGTGTCCCACATGTGCTTCCCAAAGCACATGTTGCCAATTCAGGCTTTTTAATTATACTACTCTATATATCAAATAAATAATGTATAATTAATTAATTTTTTATAAAATTAATTTAATTAATTTTCACAAAATTAATTCTAAGAAAATATCACATATTTTATTATTTCTCATGTTCTAAGAAAATTAATTTTCACATATTTTATTTCCCTATTTTATTATTTCATAAATAATGATAAAAAGCAATTTATTATTTCTCATATATTAATTTAAAATAATACTCTCATTATCTCTTTAATTGAAAATAATACTTTATTATTTTTATTATGAAATAATACTCTTATTATTTCTTTAATTAACCAAATACTTTGTTTGTGTTATCAAGCTTTCTCGGGTACAAATGGACCCTTAGTTCTAAGCTCTAATAAATTAATTATCTCGCTAGCTCTTGGCTCAATAAATTAATTTATTAACTATGAGATTTGTCTACTAAATATTCATAGTTGCATTCTTAGAACATACATTCTTATACTATTAGAAGACTTAACTCATAATTATCCATTGATATAGTCATTACATGAGTTATGAACCTCCACTAATTATTCATTCGTTAACCTCTCTAATTATATATTCATCAATCAGTGCCCTTGATATCCTAATGAAAATTTCCATAAGTCCTATAGAGATGATATTTCTATTCACTAATACAAATTGAGCGCTCTATGTTAAAGTACTGCTATCAATACTGAAAGGAATGACCATCCTACTTCTAATCAAGGATGGAGTGAATTTCGTATATGTGAAGCATGTTCCTAGCTACCCATATTCCTTTGACTTCAAGATTTCAAGAATTAGATCCACGTTTTCTTTCGTAGACTATACCCGATAAGTCAAAAGCCATAAGACTACAAATAAGAGTTCATTACTCATTTCAGAATTAAGGTCAAGTCTCAAATGACCATCGTGTGATGAATGATGGACTTCTATATTTTAACGAAGAATATTAACAGTTCTTTCTTTTATCTTATCCCCAGTCTTATGCAATCTATATAGTATAAGGCATCTCTATCTCGATGTGTCAACTACACTTAACAATCTAGATAGACAGGTCTATCAAAGATAGGAGATAAACCGTGTTCATAATCTTAATTAATATAAAAGGTCTCACTTTAATATTAGCTATTGTGGATAATGTTTATGTTATTATCTTGAATTAAATCATCTTGTATATATAATCTCATATATATATATATATACTTAATTCAAGATTACATGTAATAACATTGGATCTTTCTAGATAAATGACATGTAAATAAATTTACAAATATGAGTGAAATTATTTTCCTTATTTAAATATTTAGTAAATGTTTTACAGAGATATGCTTTAAGGGCACATATCCAAAAAAATTTTGAAAACCCTTAACCTTATATTTAACGAATTATAATATTCCTCCACTTTTCTAAATATAATCATCTCTTTATTAGCTCTAACAATATTGATGCATAAAACATAGTGTCTTTCAATTTGAACTTTTCCGTAGTGAAAATATGACAAGGTTTTAACTAAATACTTGGTTGCTTGAAGTACTGAACCAATTATTCCATTTCAAAAAATGGGTAACACCTCACACATTTGTACTTGAATCTCAATTTTCTCTATTAAATGCTCAACACCGTTATGCCCATGTGCTCATCTATTTATGAGCTATCCCAGGAGAGACTTCAAAACTTCCCATGAGAGGCAACACCACCTCTAAGTTCACATAGGTAAAATTCTTACAACATCTTTATTACCTTTGTAGGTGCTTGTGTTGGGAATTTATGCCTTACACTTTCTAAATCAATGATGAATAAAAGGAATGAATTTAATAATACAAACCCTAGAGACTAATCAAGAATCACAAGTATGAAGACAAATATTGAAAATTCAAAGATTAAAGCAAAAATTTAGAAAATGATATAAAATGGAGAGTGAAATTACACCTCCTTGATAAATGGAATCCTCACATAATATATATAATAAAACTATCAAATATAAAAAGACAAAATATAATGGGAAACTAAAATACGAAATCAAAATAATCTATCTTAGAGAGTTAGGGTTTTAGAGAGAAACAACCTTTGAATTGAACAATTGAGTTTTCAAACTTAAGGGAACATCAAAAGGCTTATACACGAGGAGTATCGCTATCCAAAATCTCTATTCCAAGCCTTCCCAAAGTTGCTTGATGGTTCGCCAAGACGAAATGAGAAGTGAGATTAAAGAACCCTTTGAAACTCAAATAAGTCAAGCATTTCTTGGAGAAAATGAGTGTTCTTAGAGAACGAGAGAGAGAGAAGGGGGGGGGGGGGGGGGGGTTAGAGATTATTGAAAAGTGTGATCAAGGATTTTCAACTCTAAAAGACCCTTTTTATAGTGCAAACACTGTCATTAATTTAACCAATAGGATTAGAGATTCTAAACACATCATTTGGAGCAAAAATATGTAACTGTACGGAACAGTTAGGTGATGTGTTGTCACTTAGTGATGATGCATCACTACCCATAGGTGATCCATCACCACTCACTTTTCATAATAGGCCAAAAATGGTCTGCAACGCGTCGCCTCCTAGGAGCCATCACCACTATGCCTAGTCAACTTCTTAAAAAGTGGCCTAAAACACCTCCGAATGTTCTCAAACATTTTTGGCATGCTTAGATACCTCATTGTATCACTTTCTACCCATAAACATTAATTATAGATGCCTACAATAAAAACTCATATTTCACTTCAACTTAAATGAAAATGTTAAGTATATTACACCACTTTAAGTAAGACAACTTAACCATTATATTTAACCAATCTCAACAAATTGCTACATTCAACTAAATTTCATTAAAACCTTGTAACGTCCCAAAATTATCTAATAAGGCATATGGAATTATATGATTATTTGGTATATTTTATTGTGATTATGTGAGTTATATGATAATATAACTAGTTATTCATGTTTAAGGATAATAAATATGCATGTGGGCCCATTTCTTATTAGAAGGGGAAATTTTTGTAATTTGGCTCGTTATGAGCATAATTGTATATATATGTGATATATGTGAGAGACCACATTATTATCTGGGTTTATTTTGGTTACTCAGCACGAGAGGATCCTAGGGAGCAAGTTAGAGGGAAAGTCACAACGGGACCCAATACCTGACTCGGGGCGAGTCATGGGGTATTTTAGGTATTTAGTATTAAATCGGGCTATCGGATAATGGGAATGAATAAGTGAGGATATATTTGGATTTAGTGAGTTTAGGAGGGAATACTGGGGATTTTGACCATTTTGCCATCGGTGACGTTTTTGGCACCCCGAGCCTCAAGATTAGCTTAAGTAAACTTAAGCCTTAGGAAAACATAAAGAAACACACAAAAACTTCACTGAACCGACTCTCCCTCTCTCCCATTTTCTCTGTCAACTTTCTAAGTTAGTCTTTTAAGAGTCAAGAAGATTGTGGCTGGAAACTAAAGAATTGAAGGCTCGGGAATAGAATTCGAATAGCTTGTGGCTAGGGGATTACCGTTCATAGCTAAGGTAATATCTTTGTCCTTGTTTCAAATTGAATTCTGCCCTGTTTTCCTTAAAGTTTGAGGTGTTCTTGAGCTTGTGGCTCAAGTATAGAAGTTTGATTTTTGGTGGGTTTTCAAACTAGGTTTTAGTTGGGTTTTGCTGCTAGGAAGATATTAAAAATGTTTGTGATGGTTGAATAATAGTTTTGGGGTGAAATTGGGATAGTTTTAGTTGGATTTGGCTGTTTAAAAATGAAGGAAATCCGGGTTTGTAGGGCCAAGTCGCAGCTCTGTTCTTGAGGAGCCGTGACTCAACCGAACCCAGGGCCCTAGGAGGCCTTTGTCTGGGAGGTGCGCCGCGACTCTCTAGGGCAGGTCGCAGCCCGTGTTCCTATAGCAGATTAGGAGGGCCTCTAACTTGAGGGGTGCACCGTAACCCTCAGGGACTGGTCGCGACCCGCCTCGCCTATTGGCTTTGGTGAGTTTTTAGTGCGGGAACTATTTCCTTAGGACTCGAGATCGATTCTACTACCCGATTTAGTGGAATTCGAGGCCCCGGAGGCTAGGAATCAGTCTAAAATCCTTTATTTAATTGTAATTGATGGAATCCTATATTATGGTTGTGACTTGGTTATCACTAGAGGCCTAGAACTGGAATCGTGCTCGAGGGTAGTTCTTATTTTACGCAATACTCAGACCTGAGGTAAGAAACTGCACCCAATATGTGTTCTATGTGATCAGGGCTTGGCCCGACTGTTAATAACAATTATGATTAGGGCTTGGCCCCCTGAGAATATTTATGTTTAAGTTATCGTTTCACATATTGATTAATCCTACTTGAATGTTCTATACCTACTTAAGTGTTACGTGTATGTTTGCATGGTTCGCGTGGCTAGGGCTTGGCCCCGTTAAATAAGTATGATTATTATTACGATTGCAGTTACTTGATGGTGTTATGTGATTAACATGCATGCGTACTCATTTTTCTGGGGTATGCCTGTCCATATCTGTTTCTGTATTGATGTTTGAATGCGTGGTTCAGGGCTTGACTTATTAGTCAAGGATGACAATAGTGTGCTGCGCGCTGGTCGAAGGGCTTGGGCCTAAATCAGCAATGTACTATTACATTGGCCAGCCCTATGGTTGTTGGAAAACCAAAGGTGTTTGTCTAGCTCTATTTCTAGTTACTCAGAGATAAGGGCGAGAGCCCCAGGTGACTCTATGGTCACACAGCTAGGGCATAGGACCCCGGGGTTGACCCTATGGTCAACTGTTCAGGGCAGTGAACCCAAATTGGTCCGAAGACCAATTATTTGTAATTGAATGACTGTATGAGTAGGTTATTACTGCTGGACATGCTAGATAAGTATCTGGGAATCTGTATTTTCTGTTTATGCACATGCTAAAGTTCTCTTGCTGAGCCTTAGTTCACATGTGCTTTGTGGTGTAAGTAAGGGAAAAGGGAAGCTTGACCAGCCATGAGTTGGAGAGATTCAGTGGCGGCGTGTACATATGTGGCTGCTTGTCCACAGCGGACAAGGATATTTCAGAGGAACTAGGGTCGTAGCCCTGATTTTGCCGCTTAGGTCGGTCGAATGTAATTTTTGATGTACATACACCTTTTTAAAAGTTTGGTTGTAATATATTTGGGATCCCATGAATGTATGAAACTTTTTAAATAAAAGTCAACAGTTCTTTTGACCAAAATTTTTAACCCTAACCCTTGACATTAACCATAGTTACACATTTTAAACCAAATGACTTAATTAGCAAGTCTGACACTATTTAAAGTACGTAGTGTAACGATCCTGGATTAGGAGGATGTTACAACTTGGTATTAGAGGTTACAAGATTTAAGGGTTCCTGAAGACTGGCTGGGCATGTACACTTCCCACTAAAGACAAGGTCGATTCAGGGTTCGATAATTATTATGTGGTTATGTGTTTAATTTCTTAGACATGATAAAAATGCCTTATCTGCGTTCCTGGTTAGGAAGCATGAGATAATCTGATAGGGCCTGACCCTTGACTATCGCATGGATGATAAAGAACGTGCTTATTAGCATTGTTACCGCTTGTGAATACAATAGAACCACTTAGTAGTGTTATTATTTGTATATAGGCCAGGAAATGCTTATTAGCACCGTTAACACTGGCATGGATTAAAGAATATGCTTATTAGCATTGTTACACTTGTGTAAATTCTTGAATGTGTTTATGTGCATTGTTCTTTGCTAATGGATATCAGGAAATGCTTATTACCACCATGAATGAGCATATTATGTGTTGGCATGGTTATTAGTATTGCATCTATTGTTTGTCTGTTTGATCTTGGATCGTCAGGCGACAAGAGGTCTTGTTATTACTTACCTAACAACCAATTAGATAACAGTATGAACCCTCGAAGGTCAGAGAGGTTGGTTGGCCAAGAGTTACAGGCCAAGGAAGGGAATGACCAGGGCCAGGCCCCACTGCCAGCTCCAGAAAACTAGCAACAGGTGCTTGCTGGTATGCAAGCCAGACTAGAGAGGCAGGAAGAAGAGATACGTCTCTTGAGATAGCAACAGATTCCAGCAGGGAACCCACAGGCCACAGTACCGCCAGTGTTACAGCCAGAGGTATCTGCGGCAGTGCAGCCCCAGGCAGGGGGAGATAGATGGGAACCCCTGTATGAGAGGTTCAGGAAACAACACCCTCCAGTCTTTAAGGGCAGCTCAGATCCACTGAAGGCTGAGCAGTGGATGACTATGATAACCACCATTCTTGATTTTATGAGGGTAGGTGGTAATGAGAGAGTGGTATGCGTCAGTTATATGTTTCTGGAGGATGCTCGAATATGGTGGGAGGTGGTATCCCAGACCAGAGCAGTAACCCCCATGGGATGGGAAGAGTTCAGAACCTTATTTAATGAGAAATACTACAATGACACAGATAAAGCTGCGAAGGTTAAAGAGTTCAGCAAGTTACTTCAGGGTAACACGACAATGACTAATTACGCCCTGAAGTTCGACAGATTTGCAAAGTTTGTCGAGGATCTGGTGCCCACTGATGGGACTAGAGGAGAGAGGTTTCTTTAGAGGCTACAACCTATGATAGCGTCGGATGTTCATATTACTACTATGCCAGGATTGACTACCTATGCACAGGTTGGGGAGAAGGTGCTTGCAGCTGAGAGCGCAGAGAATAAGATATGGCTTGACAATGCAGCCATAAGGGATTCTAGGAGGCCGGGACCTCCATTTACATGTTTAGGAAGGGGAGGAGCCCCAATGATCAGAAGAGGAAGATTCCAGAAAAAATTTCAGCTCTAGGGCCATATAGGAGGCCACGGGGCATACAGATGGGCCACCAGGGTGGCAATGAGACCTGGAGAGCTTTCCCAGAGTGTACTCGGTGCAGGAGGCGCCATATTGGGGAATGTTGGGCAAAGGCCTGCTTTGTTTGCGGTAGTGTGGGGCATTTGAAGAAGGACTACTTGAGAACCAGAAAGGAGGAGTCAAAGAAGGTGGACAGCCTGACGCCAGCTCGGGTGTTCACCTTGACCTAGGTAGAGGCCGAGGCTAGTCCCTCGAAAGTTACAGGTCAGCTTTCTAGTGCTGGAACCTTCTATACTATTTTGATTGATTTGGGCGCTACGCACTCTTTCGTTGCTAGAAGGATTATAGATAAATTATGTAGACCATGTGACTTCTATCCTGTGGGGTTTAGTACTATGTTGCCCACTGGGGAGTTAGTGGATTCAAGGAGATGGGTTATATCACTACCAATTATAGTTGATGGTAGGGAATTATTAGTTGACATGGTAGAATCGGTGATGACTGATTTTGATATAATTCTA
The DNA here is from genome assembly GCF_963169125.1 of Humulus lupulus. Lineage (NCBI taxonomy): Eukaryota > Viridiplantae > Streptophyta > Magnoliopsida > Rosales > Cannabaceae > Humulus > Humulus lupulus. The sequence continues at coordinate 227,519,265 of NC_084794.1, forward strand.
GGCATGGATTGGCTAGAGAAGTATGAAGCAACGATAGATTGTAAGAAGAAGATGGTAACCTTTGAGCCTGAGGGTGAGGACCCCTTTGTATTTGTTGGCACTTTTCATGGACCCCGTATACCTATGATATATGTACTTAGAGCTAGAGACCTATGCTTTTGCTTATTTGTAAACTGAAATTCCATTTTTGAAGTGAACCTAATTAAGAGAAAATAATATCTCATTGCTACCAGCAATTCATCTTCATTATCCATTGTTTCCCATATCTCCTCTAAGGCTACTGTTACAGTATTATAATCTCTAAATAATCTAATTACTAAAACGTATTTCTCCGTTGCTCTCATCATGATCAGCTTAGATTCTTGGAGGTGACCTATTTCTCTGTGGAACAAAATCAGCCTCCGAGTGATTCTTTCTAGCACTCCTACGGTGTTTTTCGGTTCTCTAATTCTTTTTAAAGCCTTAATGGCTCGAATATCCTCACAAGTTAATGCTCCGCTCATTCTTAACTGAAACATAAAGGCTAAAATCGTTAGATATACATATAAACATAATAACTATAACTTAAATACTTACTTGGCGGTCAGATTCGAAGCTTTGAGTGTGTGTATCGAGGAGAAATTCATGCGAATGAACCGTTGCTCTGATACCAACTGTAACGACCCAACTATTCTATACTTTGGACCATTAATAACTACTATACACAGACACTAATCTTAAGAAAACATACATATGAAATCACCATAACTTTATTTAAAAACTATAAAGTAAAGGTTTAAAATACATAAAAATTCATAAGTAGGATATGTGATCCCATTGTTTTGAAAATAAAGCATAACATAACTTAAATCTTAAAATTCGTTACAACTCAGATACGGAAAAATACATAGAAAATATGATTGAAAGACTTAAAAAACTTCATCCTCGAATCGTTCACGCAGTCCACTGATTCTGTTCTCCCTCAATACACATTCCCAAGCTGCCAAGAACCTTCCCGCCGCTATAACTATTTTCCTGCACATATAAAACATAAAGGAATGAGCCTAATGCCTAGCAAGGAAAATCTACTACAAGCCTGAAACATAATCATACACATAATCTATGAACATATATCATATATTATAACACGTATATCATATACTATAACACATATATCATAATTCTAACCCATGTACATGGTGACTATTGGGGTTTGCTAACTAAGCAACTATAAGCCTCAGATTACAATGAGGTTTGCTAGTTAAGCAACTATAAGCCCCAAAAACATATAGCTATTGGGGTTTGCTATATAGAAACTATAAGCCCCAAAACATAAATGTGATAGGGTTTGCTATATAACAACTATATGCCCCAAACATACATATATCATAACACAAAAAGTCATACTATAGCATAATCATAACACTTTTATATAAACATAGGACATATCACATAAGAACTATCCTATTTTCCTTACCAAAATACCGGGATGATTAGAACAAGGTCGGGATTTTGGAACACTCCTAAAAACCATTAATAGAGAGGTGAGTATTCTAAAGAAAGAGATGAAAAGAATGAACTACACCATCGAAAAGATACTTACCAACAAGAACCTCAAGTTCAAAGAACTTAGATGCCTAACCAAGAATAAGGAATAGTGAGTTAGGATTTTAGTAGAGAAAAACTATAAAAACTAATGAAACAATACTGAAAGGAACTAAAAATAGGAATACCTTTGAATACTTCTATGACCGAACTACACCTCGAAACCGAAATACACTATAAACCTTACTTCCCAAGTGTTTGATAAGCTTATAACCTCAACCCAAGTGTTTAACACTCTAAAGTAATCCTAGCAGCTTGTAGGCTCTGAACTCAACTTGAAGAATGAAGAAATGGTTGGGTACTAGGTCCTATTTATAGAGTTCAAGAATGAAAAGATCTTCATTTAGCTTGGATAAAATAATGGCTTTTTAATTAAAAAACATTTGAATAATCATTCAGCAGAGGCTGAAGACTCGGTCAAAAAGATTCTGGACTTAACAAGAGGTTAAGGATTAAAATGAGCTCGGTTTCAAAATCATTTGAAAATACAGCCCTAGAGCTGATATATCGCCTAGCATAGGCAATATATCGCATGAGCTCATATTCCCGAGGCTCGTTGAGGTGGTCGTGCGAAGTTACGTGTTTTTCGTATCCCCGTGTGGCGATATATCGCCCCCTAGAGTTGCGATATATCGGCATACGCTGAAATCTTATACACATAATTACACTTTTTCAGCCTAATTTGAATTGAGTAAATAGCCTTGACTAAGTCCTTTAACGATTTCAAAGCTGCTGGCAGACTCTAGGATTTTCAAATATTACTCTTAATAAACTATTCCTCAAAAATACTTAATTTCTCATTAAACATACATATGACAAGTGTTAATATCTTATTGGCTCTATCTAAACCTTATTGTATAATAATTATCATCTTCATAATCAGTCATATTAATCAAACCTTAGGTTATAATTAATATTCTTAAACTATAGGTTAAACTTATAAAATCTACAAGTGTTGCTACGAGTGTCCAACTAAGTCCCGACTTGGACCAAAATCCACAGTAAAAAACATACTATAACTACTACTTATTACTATTACTACTACCACTATCTAACTAGCTAAGTAAAGTTCTTGGACTCTACAAGAAGTGTGAGTTTTAGTTGCCACAAGTGACTTTCTTAGGTCACATTGTAAGTAAGGATGGGATTAAAGTAGATCCATAGAAGATTGAGGTGGTCAGAACTTGGCCAAGACCGAAGAACGCTTCAAAGATCAGAAGTTTCTTGGGATTGGCAGGGTATTACAGACGCTTTGTGGAGGGGTTTTCCAAGACTGCGTCATCACTGACAAAGTTAACACGCAAGAATCAAAAGTTCATATAGTTAGACAAATGTGAAGACAGCTTCCAGAAGCTCAAGAAGATTTTGATCACTGCTCCGGTTTTCAGTCTTCCTACAGATCGGGACAAGATTTTGATCATACTCCGGTTTTCAAGGCAGGGTCTGGGTGGTGTTCTTATGCATACTGGGAAGGTGATTGCCTATGCATTACGCCAGTTGAAGGAGTATGATCAGAGATACCCCACACATGACTTAGAACTTGCAGTAGTGGTTTTTGCACTGAAGGTGTGGCAACATTACTTGTATGGTGAGTAGTGTGAGATATACACTGACCACAATAGTTTAAAATACTCCTTCACCCAAAAGGATTTGAACATGAGGCAAAGACATTGGTTAGAGCTTGTTAAGGATTATGATTGTGAGGTCCTTTATCTCTCTGGGAAGGCCAACGTGGTAGCAGATGCCTTAAGCCGGAAGGGTATGGGATAGTTATATAGTGACAGGCAGATATCAAGGGAATTGGCACATGATATGGCTAGAGCAGGAATCGAATTAATGGTGGGCCAACTAGCCAATATCACCCTACAGTCTACTCTCTTGGAGAGGATCAAGGAGAAGCAGTTAGATGACCCATAGTTGGGGCAGGTTAGAGGGGACGTCCTAGATGGAATAGCTAAGGACTATACGGTGTCAAGCATGGGGTTTTTGAGATACAAGGGTTGGATTTACATTTCGATGGACACCGGGATCAGACATGAGATTTTGGATGAATCTCATACTACTCCTTATTCTCTGCATCCGGGCACCACGAAGATGTACTAGGATCTGAAAGTTTTATATTGGTGGCCTGGGATAAAGAGGGATGTGACTGAGTATGTGGCAAGGTGCCTGGCCTGTCAGCAGGTCAAGGCTGGGCATTAGAGGCCAACCGGGCTGTTACAGCCTCTGGATATCCCAGAGTGGAAGTGGGAGGATATCACGATGGATTTCATGGTAGGGTTGCCCAGGACAGTGGGCCAACATGATTCTATTTGGGTCATCATGGATCGATATACGAAATTAGCTCATTTTTTATCAGTGAGTACAAATTACACGGTTGACCAATATGCAAATCTCTATGTGAGAGAGATAGTTCGCCTTCATGGGACTCCAAGGTCTATCGTGTTTGATAGGGACCCTATCTTGACTTCCAAGTATTGAGGAAGTTTGCAGAGGGCGATGGGTACACAACTGAAGTTTAGTACATCTTATCATCCTCAGACTGATGGTCATTCTGAGAGGACTATCCAGACATTGGAGGACATGTTGAGAGCATGTGTGTTGGACTTTGAAGGGTCCTGGAGTAAATATTTTCCTCTGATAGAATTTTCCTACAACAACAACTACCAGTCTACCATTGGAGTGCCACCTTATGAGATGTTGTATGGTATGAAGTGTAGATCGTCCATTCACTGGGATGAGATGGGTGAGAGGAAATATTTAGGTCCTGGTGCAGTTCAGAGGACCACTGAGGCTATCGAGAAGATTAGAGCTCAGATGCTCGCGTCTTAGAGTAGACAGAAGAGTTATTCAGACCCAAGGCGAAGGAACGTGGAGTTCCAGGTGGGAGACTATGTCTTCCTTAGGGTTTCACCTCTGAGAGGGGTGAAGAGGTTCGGGAAGAAGGGCAAGCTGAGCCCTAGGTTTGTGGGTCCATTTGAGATCTTGGAGAGGATCGGTTAGATGGCCTACAGGTTAGCCTTACCCCCAACACTATCTAGTGTGCATAATGTATTCCATATTTCCATGCTGAGGAAGTATTTGTCAGATAAAACTCATGTACTGAGTTATGAGGATCTGGAACTGGAGGCAGACTTGTCTTATGAACAGCAGCCAGTTCAGATTTTAGACAGGAAGGACAAGGTCCTGTGGAACAAGACTATACCTTTGGTTAAGGTATTATGGAGGAGCAGCAAGGTCAAGAAAGCGACCTGGGAGATGGAGGCAGATATGTAGATTCAGTATCCCGAGATGTTCAGGTAAAATTTTGAGGATGAAATTTTTGTAAGGAGGGGATAGTTGTAACGCCCCAAAATTACCTAATAAAGCTTAGGGCCTTCATTAGGGGGCCAGGATGGAAATATATGGAATTATATGATTATTTGGTATATTTGATTATGATTATGTGAGTTATATGATAATATAACTAGTTATGCATGTTTAAGGATAATAAATATGCATGTGGGCCTGTTTCTTATTAGAATGGGCAATTTTCATAATTTGGCTTGTTATGGGCATATTTGTATATATATGTGATATATGTGAGAGACCACATTATTATGTGGGTTTCTTTGGGTTACTCGACATGAGACGATCCTAGGGAGCAAGTTAGCAGGAAAGTCACAACGAGACCCAATACCCAACTCGGGGCGAGTCAAGGGGTATTTTAGGTATTTAGCATTAAATCGGGTTATCGGGTAATAGGAATGAATAATTGAGGATATATTTGGAGTTAGTGAGTTTAGGAGGGAAAACTGGAGATTTTGACCATTTTGCCCTCGGAGACGTTTTTGGTACCCCGAGCCTCGAGATTAGCTTAAGTAAACTTAAGCCTTAGGAAAACATAAAGAAACATACAAACACTTCACTAAATATGCTCTCCCTCTCTCTCATTTTCTCTGTCAACTTTCTAAGTTAGTCTTTGAAGAGTTAAGAAGATTGTAGCTTGAAACTAAAGAATTGAAGGCTCGGGAATAGAATTCAGATAGCTTGTGGCTAGGGGATCACCATTCATAGCTAAGGTAATATCTTGATCCTTGTTTCAGATTGAATTCTGCCATGTTTTCCTTAAAGTTTGAGGTGTTCTTAAGCTTGTGGCTCAAGTATGGAAGTTTTATTTTTGGTGGGTTATTAAACTAGGTTTTAGTTGGGTTTTGCCGTTGGGAAGATATTAAAACTGTTGTGATGGTTAAATTATAGTTTTGGGGTGAAATTGGGATAATTTTAGTTGGATTTGGCCGTTGAAAAATGAAGGAAATCTGGGTTCATAGGGCCAAGTCGTGTCTCTGTTCTTGAGGGGCTGCCACTCAACTGAACCCAGGGCCCTTGGAGGTCTCTGTCTGGGAGGCGCATTACGACCCTCTAGGGCAGGCTGCGACCCGTGTTCCTTTAGTAGAAGAGGAGAGCCTCTGACCTGAGAGGCACACTGCAACCCTCAGGGGCTGGTCGCGACCCGCCTGGACTATTTTGGCCTTGGTGAGTTTTTAGTGCGGGAACTATTTCCTCAAGACTCGGGATCGATTCTACTACCCGATTTAGTGGAATTCGAGGCCCCAGAGGCTAGGACTTAGTCCAAAAGCCTTTATTTGATCATTATTGATGGAATTCTATATTATGGTTATGACTAGGTTATCTCTAGGGGCTTGGAACTGGAGTCGTGCTCGAGGGTAGTTCTTATTTTACGCAATACTCGGACTTGAGGTAAGAAACTGCACCCAATACGTGTTGTATGTGATCATGGCTTGGCGCGACTATTAATAACAATTATGATTAGAGCTTGGGCCCTGAGAACCTTTATGTTTAAGTTATCGTTTCACATGTTGATTAATCCTACATGAATATTCTGTACCTGCTTAAGTGTTACTTGTCTATTTGCATGGTTCTCGTGGCTAGGGCTTGGCCCCATTAAATAAGTATGATTATTATTATGATTGTGGTTACTGGATGGTGTTACAGGATTAACATGCATGTGAACTCGTTTTGTTGGGGTATGCTTATCCATATCTGTTTCTGTATTGATGTTCGAATACCTTGTTCAGGGCTTGACTTATTAGTCAAGGACGGCAATAGCGCGTTGGTCGAAGGACTTGGGCCTAAATTAGCAACGTACTATTACGTTGGCCAACCCTATGGTCGTTGGAAAACCAAAGGTGTTTGCCTAGCTCTATGGCTAGTTACTCAAAGCTGAGGGTGAGAGCCCCAGGTGACTCTATGGTCACACAGCTAGGGCATAGGACCCCTGGGTTGACCCTGTGGTCAACTGTTCAGGGCAGCGGCCCCAAATTGGTCCAATGACCATTTATTTGTAATTGAATGACTGTATGAGTAGGTTATTACTGCTGGACATGCTAGATAAGTATTTGGGAATATATATTTTATGTTTATGCACATGCTTAAGTTTTCTTGCTGAGCCTTAGATCATGGGTGCTTTGCGGTGCAGGTAAGGGAAAAGGGAAGCTTGACCAGCCATGAGTTGGAGAGCTTCGGTGGCAACGTGTACATATGCAGCTACCGTCCACCATGACCAAGGATATCTCAGAGGAACTAGGGTCGTAGCCCTGATTTTTCCACTTAGGTCGCTTAGATGTAATTTTTGATGTACATACTCCTTTTTAAAAGTTTGGTTGTAATATTTTGGGATCCCATGAATGTATGAAACTTTTTAAATAAAAGTCAACGATTCCTTTGACCAATTTTTTTAAAACCTAACCCTTAACATTAACCATAATTTCACATTTTAAACCAAATGAATTGATTAGCAAGTTTGACACTATTTAAAGTACACAGTATAACGGTCCTGGAATAGGAGGATGTTACAGAGCTTCTTAAGCTTAACCATCTTTCTGTAACAACAAACTCTACACCCTCGGATAAGACCTAAGTTTTAAGTTACTGTTGTACCTATTCACTTATCAATGACTTGTTATTACACATTGAACTCTAGATTAGGTTTCCTTAATTTTGAGTTCGGTTGCCGTAATTAGTGAATTTTATTCTAGGAGTGTTAATCTCATCCATTTTGTTGTTGATCTCACTGAATCCTTTGTGGGAGTTTTGGTAAAGGGGTTTGTTGAATTCTTGTTGGATCTCACATTGAATATAGAAATGATTCCATCTTGAATCAATTGTTTCACATAATAATGTCTAGACTTCCCATAATACACACTATTGTAAGCTCTAGCTAGTGTTGCTTGACTATCATAATGTATTGAGATAGTTTTCACTTTCTCATTCATAATAAGGATATCCAACATGAGTTCCCTTAACCATTTGGTCTCTTTGCCAGTATTGAGTAGAGCTAAGATCGACTTCCATGGTTGAGTGTGAAATACAAGTTTCATTCTTTGAGCACCAAGGAATTGCGCCACCTTCTTAGTGTGAACATCCAATTGACAATGGAGAGATTATCTCCTATACTTCAAAATACCTTTCAAGTACCCTAGGAAACATTGATTAGTGAAGACTAAGGTTCTTGGTCCTTTTAAGGTATCCTAACACTGTCTTAATAGCCTTCCGGTGTTTGATACTTGGATTGCTTGTAAACCTTCTTAGTTTAAAAATCGCACATGTAATATCTGCTCTTGTACAATGTGCAACATACATTAAGCTTCCAATTCCACTTGCATACTCTAATTAAGCCACCATTATTCCATCATTTTTTTTCAAGTTTTACACTTGTCTACTTAGTGTGATTGACTTAAGACAAAACCCTACTATTCTTTTTAACTTTGATACTTAAGATGGTATTGACCTCTTTAGGATCCTTCATTTGAAATGAGGAAGAAAAAAACCTATTTGTTATTCATAATGCCTTTCATGTCATTGCTTAAAATCAACATATAGATATACTAAGAATATTATCTTATCACAAGTCTTAGAGTATAAGTACTTGTCTCAATTGTTATTTCTAAATCCATTAGAAACAATTGCGTGGTCAAAATTTTCTTGCCATTATTTTGGAGCTTGTTTCAAACTATATAATAATGATTTAACAAGTCTGCACACTTTATGTTTCATTTCATCTTCGAACAAAATTCTCAAGTTATTCCATATAGACCTCCCCATCAATGTCTCCATTTAGGAATGTCGTCTTGACAAACATTTGATGAACATAAATGTCATATATTGATGATAGTGCAGATAAAACTCTAGTTGAGCTTGTCCTAGCAACCGGTCCATAAATCGATTCATTCATTTTGTATGAAATCTTTAGCTACTAATATAGCCTTAGATGTTTGTAGGATGAGATTGGTGTAATATTTTCTCTCAAATACTCACTTGCACCCAATTGGTTTAGAACCTTGTGGAAGGTCAACCAATTCCCTAGTGTGGTTAGATATTATTGAATCCATTTCTTCATTTTTTTGCCTCTTTCCAAAAAGAGAAGTCTCTTGAGGACATAGCTTATTGGTAGGTCTTAGGATCATCCTCAGATTGAAGAACCATAGGAATTTTCCCAATGATTTCTTCAAGGTTTCCTTTTACTAGGTACAAAGAGTCCACTTGAGAACAAGTCTCACTTGATCCTAACTCTTCTAATTGTTGGCTCCTTCTAGGAAATTTTGGTTGCTCAAAAACCTTTGAAGATGTCTCTTTTGGAGATTCCTCTATCATAGTGGGTTCTTGAGAATTATTATCTCCATGTAAAAAATTCTCAAATAATTCCACCTCTCTTAATTCAGTGATTCGTTAGACTCTAAGTCTAATAATCTATAGACTTTGCTATTGGAAACATAGCAAATGAAAATACATTTAATGGCACTTGGACTCAACTTAGTCCTTTTATGATTTGTGCTCGTGTAATAATCAAGGCACCCCCACACTTTAAAATAATCAATGTTTGTTTTCTATCTTTTCCATATCTCATATGAAGAGATGTTATTTTTCTTCATAGGAATTCGATTAAGTACATGACATGCCGCAGGTAATGCCTCACACCACAAGTTATAATTAAATTTTTCATGTAATAACATAGCACTAACCATTTCAAGGAAAGTTCTATTCTTTCTTTCAGCTGTGCCATTTTTCGAGGAGTGTGTGGAAATTCATGAATAATGCCATGTTCTTCATAAAACATCTTAAATTTATGTAAGAAATATGTTGGAAAACATTTCTCCTTAGTACGCAGCGGAATGCGATATATGGCCCAGTTAATTAAATTTTTTTATATATAAAACTATTTATATATACAATCCTATGATTTATATATATTAATCTAATAGAAGAAGATTTACCTCTTGAAAACTATCAAGTGTCCTTGCTATCTTCTTGTGCAATAAACAATCATCCTATCCAAGCACGCAAGACTCACACCAAAGTCTTCCAGATTGTATCCTCAGCACAACAGGACGTGTGTGGTCACATAGAGATTCAATAGGACAATTTAGGACTCCAATGATATTCTCAACACATGATATCAACGGAGTTTGGGTAAAGAGAAGGATTGAAACAATTTCTTTTCTCTATGAGAAAACTCTCTCTTTTAGTAAGACTGATTATCACGATCTGTATCTTGCTGAGAGAAAATATAATAATATACATTTATATCAGTCATCTAGGGTTTCATTAATAAAAAAAATGTTAATTATTTAATAAGAAAATAAGGGAGGAAAAATACCATAATGCCCCTGACACTTGGTCTACGCCAGTCACAATCCAGGGACAGTGACTAGCATGTAGATCTTGTAAAGTTACAAGACATATTTTTTCAATTTATTTTATTTTATTAATTCAATTAAATAGATATTATCTATTGTTATATTCAAAATATATTTAATTGAATATAAATTGATTCAAAACCAATCTAACAACCCATATACGATATCTGATTGATTCCAAATCAGTTATCTAAATTTAAATATTAGATTAATTTCTCAAACTAATTTAAAATAAGATGACATAGTTAAGTCCAAACTAATAATTTTATTTTATTAATTAATAATTACGAAAATTACAATTAATTAAATAATAAATATATTTACCATAATTATCTCATAATTACGTATTTCCCCATAAACTAATTTCCTTGACAAATATACCCATACTTTTTCTATTGCTACTCTTACCCTGTGTAGTGTTTATAGAGCCGATCAAGGGACCTATAATTTCAAGCTCCAATAAATTTAGATTATTAATTATACTCTTTAATATAATAATCTTATTTATTAATTCCAATGTTATTCCACACAAAAAATATGTTATTGCACTCTTGTAATTATACACTTATATTTACGGAGTACTTTACTAAGTGTCCATTGATTTAATCACTTAATGCAATTAATTCCTCCAACAATTGGATCATAATTAAAGCTAGGTCAAATTATTGTTTTACCTCTCTAATTACTTCTTTTATAATTAAGTACCATTAATTAAATAGTGAATAGTTAATTTATAATCCTTTTATAAATTAGTGGCCTCATGCCGTTCAGTTCCAGAGTTAGCACTTAAGGGAAGCATTATTCAATATTTTTATGAAGAATACTTGGATTTCATATTAGTTGTTAGCCTGATCATTCTAACAGACCCTAATGAGTGAATCAAAGGACTCAAAATTACATAAATAGAAGTTCACGATAACTTTAGGATATAGATCGATTTGCATTTGATCATCGAGTAATATGATTATAAATTTTTAAGGTTTTTCATATCAATTGTTGATATGACGATAACGATATTTAGTAAAGAGTTAAATGCATAGCAATTCCAGTCCTATATATGTTGGGGTTTTATGTCCTAATTACAACCCAATTTCTTTGTAATATCATTTTATTATCAATAAAAGAATAGAAATCAATTTTTGACTTGGTCAATCACTTTGCTCACATGTTTTATTTTCATGATTATTTGTTTAATATAAACTTTTGTTAAATCCCGAGCATATAGCTAATTTTATTTATAGTGACGTAATCACAGTGGAATATAAATGTGATTATCTGTTCAAAATAAGTTAGTCCTAAGATAAGTCAATGCACAGGATTTATACTAAATTGTAATCTATGATATGATCTACTTACACAATGTAGTGTTGCATACCTTCCAGAACATTAGCAAAGTAGATAAGATCAGATGTATTTGTTACATTGGACTGGACCGATATTGACAATAGATAGGATAAGTAAACATACCATTATTATCTATTCTAGTCATATCATATAGTTGACCATAGGTCAATTCAATCTCAATTCTGAGTGATTAGTATTCTAACTGATTGTATTATTTGAGTTTTTTAACTTGTTTGTTAATAGCTTACCCTACGGACTAGCCCATACTTACATCTTGGGAACTCAGTAGTATAATTGAGTGGGAGTGTTAGTTATAGATATGAACATCTATAGCTTCTGATAAAGAAGATAAATGATGGTTTCCTTTTAGTTTGGTTCAAGTTGCTAAATGATAGAGATCTCATTTCAGTAATTAATATTAGTTTAGTGAAATATCATTTACAAGGAACTAATATGAGGGGTAAATTGATATTTTAGTCTCATCTCATTGTAAACTGTCTATAGATGATTGAGTTATAATTATGTATGTAACAATGGATAACTAATAACGTATCTATATTTCTTATAGAGTGTTCTATGAATTCAAGAGTGCAATTCTGAGTCTTTAGTGGAGTCACGAGGATTTAATAAGTTAGTAAATTTATTTGTTAAATTTATGATAACTTATTGGAGCTTGATTTCATAGGCCCATGGTCCCCACTGTACCTTGGATAAAATTAGCTAGATAGTCTCAATTAATTGATTTAATTATCAATTAGAATTATCAAAGTTGACGAGATCAATTTTGGATAGTTTCACAGAGTTATGCAATTTAAAGAAGAAAATAGATTTTATGGCAGATTTATTAATTAAGATAAAGTGGTATCTAAATTAATAAATAATCTTAAATCAAGGTTCAAATTATAAATAATTAATTTGATAAAGGATTTATAAATTATTTAATTAATTAATCAATATAAAATAACACAGGCCTAGATTATAAGTCCAACGAGCTTATAATTAAATGGGAAATTTCACGGGCCTAAAACCCATGATAATTTTGACCTAATGGCTAATATTACCTATTATTTTATTTATTTTTTGAATAAATAAGTGACATAATTGAGCCTATAAAAGGAATGCTAAGTGAGAGTTGAAAATACATGATCAGAAGATCTAGTTTTGATACTTTTGGATTTTAGACTCTCTCTACAGCAAAAGTCCATTTCTAAGCCTCTATATTATCTTTTTTTCTTCTTCTCTTTGTATCTATCCCATGTGTTGAGAATTTCTCACTCTAGTCTAGGTGATTCTATGGATACTTTGGAAGGCTATGAAGAAATTTGAAGATCGGTTCAGTTTCTTGGTGATACCCTGCGACATAAAGGATTCAAGGGTTAGAGAAACTGAAGGAATGACTAATACATTCAGCTGCGTATAATGTAAGTGTTCTTCTCATTATCTTTGTTTAAATTCAATTGTAGAAACATGTTCTCAGTTGTCTTATATTAATTTGTTTAATATATGTTTTACATGCAAGTAAACAAGATTCTGTATAAGTTTTCCCAACAATATAATCATTATTATATAAAGAACCTCCAGAGAGATGTCTGTCTACATCAGTTATCCAGATCAAGATCACATGTATTCATAATACCAGTGGACTGTACTAGCAGTGTTTGATTAAATATTCCATAACTTTAATATAAACAGTGAACTATTTAATTCATTATCTATAATGTTAATCCTCTCGCGCGTATACAAGATTATAGCTATATTAATGAATTAGGATTTTTCTAATATTTACCTAAATATTATTCATTAATAATAAGCATTAATTATATAACAATTTATCCTTTATAAATTTCATAAGTAACGAACTACTTTCATTGCTTTAAGAGAACCATGCCCAACAAAATATTCACCGCCTCTATCACTTGTTAATATTTTAATTTTCTTAACGAATTGGTTTTCCATTTTGACTTTGTATATCTTAAAAGCATTAAAAGTTTCACCCTTACTCTTAAGTAGATATACATAAGTGAACTTAGAAAAATCATAAAAAAAAATCAAGAAATACAAAATTCCTCCTCTAATTAACATGTCGTTCAATTCACATAAATCACTATGAGTAGATTCTAGCTAGCTTGTACTTTCTTCAACACTACGATAAGGTTTCTTAACCATTTTAGATCTTATGCACATTTCATATTTATCAACATTTCGAACATCACAATTCAACATGCCACATCTAACAATTCTTTTAATAGTACTATTTCATATATCAGCAAGTCTATTACGCCATAATAAAGGAGAATTAAAATCACAACATAGCAAGAATGATAAGATAATAATAATAAAACAATAAGGTAAAAAGTATAGCATTTAATGCAAAAAGATAAAAATAATACCAAACTAATAAAAATAGGATAAAAATAAATAAAAAAGTATAGCATTTATGGTGATAAAAAAATATGCATCATGTTATATTATGTGCCAAATTTGGCCAAACTTTTAGCATGTGCCAAATTTGGCACAACTTTTACCACACGATTGGAGCAAGTTTTTTGTAAAGTGAGCTATATTTTAGCAATGCATCACCAATTTGGCACTCCATTGGAGATGCTCTTATGATTGAATATATGTACATATATGTTTATGCCTTTTAGTAGTGTTGTTCGTTTTGCACTCAACTTTAATAGTTGAATTTCTTATGACTGTTATATTAGTTGGTACTATTTTTGTGTTAATGTTAGTTAGGGTTATTTTTTTAGCATTCAAGGATGCTTAGGATCCCTTTGCTTTATCTTAGGGTTTGATTTAATCGAAACCCTCAACCAGGTTAGACTGTTTGATTTACTGGTTTTACCCCAATGACCTTAATTATTGGCTTCTTCTGAATGTTATTTTTTCTTATGTATGTTTTATGTAAGATTGATCTTACTAAGCATTAATGCTTACCTAGATGTTTTATGTTGTAGGTAAGTGCCAAAACAAGATGGAGTAGTGTGAGCTGGAGTCTGCTTTGCTGAAGTGTACATGTGGCTTGTGTTAGATTTAGATGAAATGTAGGCATATGAACAATCCTATATACATGCAGGCGGAATTAATATATAGAATGAACATATACAAAAAGAGGATCGAATATTGTATACCTCCAGCCATTGCAATTGATAACCTCGATGTAGCTTTAGATCTACAAAAGAAAAGAAATAGAAGTTAGAACGAGTACACGAGCTTCCAAGCTCTTACTAACTCTTTTAGATGGAGTTACTGAAAGTCAGAATGAGCAGCGAGATTGAGAACCGGTACTCTATATTTATAGAGTGAGACCTACCATCAGAGTCTCTGCCACAGATTGAGATATTTTCTCAATCAGTTCGGATATGAAAAATCGGGTAACAACAAAATCAGGTAACAAACAATATTGACCATTAATTAGAATATTTTGTCAATAAATTAAATATTGACTTTAATATATTAAATGAACTAGTTGTAACAAATTGATTTTATATACCAAATCTAAATAAATATTCTAACGGCTTGACCATGGGAACTCAGAGACTTTTGAAATGTATTGTTATAAATTTATGAACTTAAGGCTCACTCTCGATATTTATTTTGTTAAACTATTATTGTAATATTTTAAGTATGCACTTGTTTTTTTTTTATATGGATTTTAAGGAACTTCTTAAATGAAAATATTTTACATTGGTATTTTATATTTTTCACGTTAGTGGGAGGTTACAGAAGGAGCCACTGAGTGTGGTAGGATTAAATGTACTATGGGCCAATGACATTCTCATAAGGATATGGGCATAGTGCGAGTAGAGAACCTTGCCTTAGCAAAGGAACATGGGTGTAAGGAGACAAAGTCCTACATTGCTTATTCTGAAAAGATTATGACAACTAATCCTAGAAAAAAAATTAGCAAAATCCCTACGATGGTAGGAAGGTGGATTGCTTCAAGAACCAATCACAAAAAGTTGGTAGGGAGAAATACTCGAGATTGAAAGTGAAAACTCAAGCAAGACACCTGGTAGGTTGATCAATAATTGTCTAGATGGTTGCACTCGAAGGCACCTGAACTAAGATCTCTGCAATCTACTTAATGAGAACTAGCAATGCCTCAATCAAGAAAGTGAACGTTAGTCTCATATAAGGGAAAAAAAATTGTGGTCAAGAAAAACTCATTCAAGGAAACACTCAATAAGTTGGACATGAATTTAAAAGAGTTGAGAGCAAAGCAGCACAAGGACATAGACTAGAATAGCGAGCATGTGGATCTCTTCATATCAATAATCCAAAATGAAATCTTACCTCCGAACTTCAAGATGTTGGTGCTTTGAACTTTGAAAGTATGACCAGACCACTAACAAAACCAACCACTTCAGTAGCTTCAATATGATGTTAGGATTCGTGTCTTAAAGCATATTATTCTATAAAAACAATTACTATTAATTTAATAGAAATAAATTTTTATTACTCATAGTTTTATTTCATTTATGAAAATGATATATATCATGAAGATTGTCGGCGTGAGATTTCACCTATGAATGTTAAGAGGGAGAAACTATTGAAATGGTGCAAACAAGTGTGTTTGGGAAAATGCAAATAATGCATGAAAAAAGGACACATAAGATTTTATAGTAATATGGCCTGCCTTTACAGTATAGTTATTATTATTCTCTAATGGAGTTTATTTCTTCTAAGTACAAATGCTCTCTTTTGGAGATCCAAATTTTGCTGCCATTTTCCTTCCTTCCACCACCCCTTTACAATACAAATTAATATGTATTTATAGAAGAGATGTGTTTTGAATGCCCATTAGAGATTAGGGATCTTTGACTGATAATTAGCATGATTGACCCTGATTGGGTGACTGAATTGGTGGCCCTATTCCCAAAGGTTAATTGATATTCTCTCTTTTTATAAGCCAATTCTAATTAAAAGCGTGGATTTGAGGGAAGATTGTTGGAGCTTTGACTTGGATTTATGATCTATCTTTTGGCGAGTTGTGTGTGTACCAAATTTATTCATATGCTTAAAATTCATTTTTATACTTAATTATGATTACTAACAATAAGCAAATTGTTAGAAGAGACGAGAAAAAAAAGGAGGTTGATTGTTCACAAAATCTTATGGGCCCCCCAAAACATTTCAAACAATGTTTTTTGGGCCTAAAACATGATCGCAATAGGTAAGCCCAATTGCAGCATTGTAGATCTTTGAATTGGCACCAATTTCATATACTATTGGTCTTGTGGTTCTTGCCGAGTCAAAAGTTATGAGCCTTTGAAATGCACTACTTCGCAAAGGTGAAGACTATGATCACATTTTTCAATTCTTTCTGTAATCTCTCTCTCTAGCTCCCTAAGAACACTCGTTTTCTCCTAGAAATTCACCAATAATTGATTGACTTGTGTGAGTTCCAAAAAATTCTTTATTCCCACTTTCCAATTCTTTCTCTAACCTCTCTCTCTAGCTCCAACCTCTCTCTCTAGCTCCCTAAGAACACTCATTTTGTCATAGAAATTCACCAATAATTGATTGACTTGTGTGAGTTCCAAAAAATTCTTTAATCCCACTTTCCATTCCATCTTGTTGAAGCTTTAAACAACTTTGAGAATGCTTAGAATAGAGATTTTGGACAGCGATACTTCTCGTGTATAAGCCTCGGGTTCTTTATAACTGTTTCTCTTACATATGATGTTTTGATTTTTTTTTTAGTTTCCCATTATTTTTTTATCATTTCTCTTTGATAATTCTATTATATTTTTTGTGCTGATTCCATTTATCTATGTGGTGTAATTTCACTCTCTATTTATGTCATTTACTAGATTATGATTTGTTACACCCAGATTTCAAGAATGGGAATATTGATCTCAAAATTCAGAATCGTAAGGCGTAAGCTCGAAATAGGCACGGTCATCATGTGATCCATAAGTCAGAGATAGGTTCGCTGAGAGTGATAGACCTCGTGAGCTCGAGGATTATGTAGCCTCGAAGGTGCTCCGAGCTTATAAGTTAGGCTCGCAACTCACAATAGCAAGGGTTCAACACTTGTATAAACTTCTCGATTCATCTCTTGCCCTTAGACAAGATGGTTCGAGCTCGAGAGCTGTAAGCTTGAAGAGGACAGCTTCGACAACAGTTACTTGTTAGGAGCATAGGCGAAATAAGATGACGAGCTCGTAATAGGCAAGCGGTCTTGAAGGCACATGGACCTAGTGTTTAAGCTCTTCAGCTGTGTGTGAATGTATTTATTGTTATAAATTCCCTTTGTTTAAGGGATTTGATGTAATTCGTTATTAAATCCCACATTTTATGGGATATTACCGTGTACGTAGTAACTAATGCATTTAATGGCATTATATTATTTGATTTATAGAATATCTTCCTGAAATATGTGGGAAGCAATTCAGAAAACTCCTCTATAAATAGAGTGGGATTATTCTTTTGTAGAGGATAGAAACATTGAGATTTAGAGAGAAAACTATGGGCAATTGCTTCTTGAAAGCTCCAGAGAATTCCAAAAGAGTCAATAATATAGACTTGTGGACTAGGCAGATTTTAACTGCTGAACCACGTAAAAGAGCCTGTCTACATTCTTTTTATTTACTTCTTTTGGTATATTTTTGTTCAATTGCTCTTTTTTCTTATGTTGACGAAAAACAGAGTCAACATGATTTAATCTTTGAATTTTCAAGATTTTCCTGCATACTCTTCATGTGACTCTTGATTAGTCTTCAAGGTTTGTATGAGATAATTACCTTTAATCATTGTTGATTTAAAGTTTGTGAGCCATAAATTTCCAACAAGATATACAAAGCCAAAATAGAAAATCAATTAGATAAGAAGATTAAAGTCCTCTAAGGGTGGTGAATAATTTTAATGTATTTTGTGAAGAACATGGTATTATACATGAATGTACAACTCCACACAGTCCACAACAAAATGGGATAGTGAAAGAAAGAGTAATTTTTTTATATAGAAATGATAAATTCTATGCTATTACATTCTAAGTTGAATTATAATTTGTGGGGTGAAGCACCACTTGCGACACGTCATATACTTAATCGAATTCCTATGAAGAAGAACAATATCTCTCCATATGAGATATGGGAATGAAGAAAACTTAATGTCAGTTATTTTAAAGTGTGAGGGTGCCTTGCTTATTGGAAGAGCCAAGGTCCTAAAAGGATTAAGTTGGGTCCAAGTGCCATTAAATGTGTTTTTATTGTCTATGCTTCCAATAGCAAGGCCTACAGATTATAAGACTTATAGTCTAATGAATCATTGAATCAATAGAAGTGGAATTCTTTGAGAATTTTCTACATGGAGATAATAATTCTCAGAACCCATTATGATAGAGGAATCTCCAAAAGAGATATTTTCAAAGATTGTTGAGCAACCAAAATTGCCTAGAGAAATCCAACAACTTAAAGAATAATCAAGTGAGATTTGTTCTTAAGTGGACTATTTCTACCTAGTAGAAGGAAACCTTGAAGAAGTCATTAGGAAAATGCCTTTGGTTCTTCAAGTTGAGGATGATCCTAAGATATACCAAGAACCTTAGTATGTGTATTCTAAAACTTGTGATAAGATTAAAACCTTAGTATGCGTGTATGTTGATTTTAAGTAATGAAATGAAAGGCATCTTAGATACAAAGAGGTTTCTTATTTCCACTTTTTAATGAAAGATCTTGGAAAGGTCGATACCATCTTAGGTATCAAAGTTAAAAGAAATAGTCGATGCTATATCGTAAGTCATTCACACTATGGACAAGATGCTTGAAAAATTTAGTCATCTTAAAATCAAGAAAGTAAATACACCATTCGATGCAAATGTAAAACTTGAAAATAATGAAGGAAGAATGGTAGCTGAATTAGAATATACAAGTGCAATAGGAAGCTTAATGCAAGTCGCACATTGTACAAGAGTAGATATAGCATTTGCAATTAGTAAACTAAATAGGTTTACTAGCAATCCAAGTATCCAACATTGGAAGGCTATCGGGAGAGTTCTAGGATACCCTAAAGGGACCAAGAACCTTAGTCTTCACTATTCAAAGTTTCCTAGGGTACTTGAAGGGTATTCTAATGCAAATTAGATATCAAGTGTAGGAGATAATTTCTTCACAATCATTTGGGTGCTGAAAGTAAGAGGTGGTGCAATTTCTTGGGGCTCAAAAGAACAAACTTATATTTCACACTTAACCATGAAAGCCAAGTTCATAGCTCTAGCAGCTACTAACAAAGAGGCTGAATAGTTAAAGAATCTTATTTTGGACATATCCCTATCATAACTAAGAAAGTGACATCTATCTCAATCCATTTTGATAGGCAAGCAACATTAGCTAGATCTTACAATAGTCAATATAAAGAGAAGTCTAGACATATAAGCCTTAGACAAGACTATGTGAGACAATTGATTCATGAAGGAATCATCTCCATATCATATGTGAGATCTAGTAAGAATTTAGAGGATCCCCTTACAAAGGACTTGGTGAGTTCTACTATAAAAGGGGTGAGATTGAAACTCCTAGAATAAAATTCATCATTGATGGCCAACCAACTCAAAATTAGGAAAACCTAATTTAGAGTTCAATGGCCATAACATTGTTAAGCATGTAAGAGAAAAAATTGAGAATCAAGTAGAATTGTGTGAGGTGTTACTTGTTTTGTCAAAGGGAATAGTTGGTTCAATGCTTCAAGCAACCAAGTATTTTGGTGAAACCTTGTAACATTTTCATTAAGGCTTAGTTCAAATTAAAAGATACTATGTGTTGACGTGATAAACGAACAAGAACTAGAGAAATACAAATGGCAAACAATTTTCATGTGGTTCAACTTATCAATTAAGCCTAGTCCACGAATTGGTTGTATTGATGAATAACATGCACGGGTTCAAGTTCTATAGATGTGTGTTTTGTACCCCATATTATATCGTATTGTATTGTACACTATTATATTAGTTTGTATTATATAACATATTTGTATATAGTACTATGTTTAGTATTGACTTTTATTAAAATATTATATATTTATATTTAAATACAAGTTAATACAAAACATAGTACTGTATAAAAATATACTATAAAACACAATTTATTATAATACAGTAAAATACAACACAATAAAATATGACATAATACAATGCATCAAACACACCCTAAGGGTTTAAAATTTGGCAGAGTTTTGGCATGTACAAGTTGGCTTATCTTTACAATGAGTCCCTATAGCTATTTATAGGCAGTTGTAGGAGATTTATACCCTCTTATCATGGTTTAAATCCTAAGAAATAAAATTGTTATGTTAATCCCAAATTACCATAAAAAGGTGTAAAGTACATTTAAAGTGGTTTGCGAGGAGGTCCAAATTTGCACACCAAATAAGGCATTCTCTGCGACTAACTTCTTGGAGACTTCTAGGCCCAAATGTATAGAATTGTGATTATGGTAGTGGTGTCAGTGTTAGGCGGGGCACCATTGATTTGGGAGGGCGATTTTGATCTTCTGACATCCTTTTTTTCGGTTGTATGGAGGGGACAACAACCTTCCCAAGTAACCACAACTCATGTCAGCGGTAGGTGGGTATGCGTGTTAGAGTGGTCCCTACCTCTCGTGAGCAACTCCTCACAGGGTGTGCTTGATTCCCGATGAGGGAACCCATGGCTCGGATGCCGACTTTTGGTATTTCTTATATGTCGAGCACTTAGGACCTTTAGATGGTCTTCCGAGGTCATGCACTTTGCGATTGTTGTGAAATTTTAACACATAATCATTAACAAGTAATATATTGATAAATATGAGTATCGTCCCACATATATTGATTATTATTTACCAACAATTAACTTCTCTTTCTCTTTGGCTAATAACTTGGATTTCAAAAATGAATAAAACAAGAACAAAAATAACTAAAATTAACAATGGAAAAATAAAAGAAAGCAAAATAACAATTAATCCAATGGATAAAAAATCTAGGGTCTTTAATTTCATCATTTAGCCAGTCTATCATGTTATCAATACAATTTTTACTCTTCTTCCTCTCCTTGTGATAGCAGATTTACAAATGTAATATATTCTTACTAGGATATATAAATCTCAACCTATATGCAAACTTTCTACAACTTTTTGTTAAGTTTCAATATACCACATGCATTAAGAACAAAACCTAAAAACTACACAAATCATATAGTTACACTCATCTAATATCAAAATTTACGTCTAAACAATTTTAACACAATTAATTTCTTCTCAAATTTTAAATTAAAAACACATGAATCATGCAATAGATGACCAATCAATTACAAGCATTGAAAACAATTTGAATAGATCACAATTATGAAGAAGAAATCATAAAACTTGCATTTAATAATAAAGTATCAAAAGACTACATTAATACCCTAGAAAATAAAATTAGTTCATGTTCATAGCAAACACATCCATAAAAGTAATTAAAGAGTGCATAAAAATAAAAAGGAGAAGAAACAAATACTAGCTGTAGATCCAATGAAACTCTCCACAATGGCCTCCAAAGTTTCTTTGGGTTTAGGGCTATGAAAACTTGACATAATTTGCATCTAATGATGTTTAAACGATGTTAATTAGGTTAATATCGTGAAACTCCAAAATTTCCATTTCTTAATCGCAAAAAATCACATTTATGGACAACTGGCACGACCATGCTGCTCACTTTTACAGTGGCCAAGTGTGAGAGCGGTCGCGCTACTTACCCGGCGTGATCACGGTGCTTCCCTCAAAATGCCTATTTTCATCATTTTGTCTTTTTCTAGATTTTATAATCATGTTTCAGTTCCAATTCATTCTGAATCCTTCTAATCGTAAAACAACACAAATAAAAGCATAAAACTGCACAAAACAACCCTAATATGATAAAACATAACCTAAAATAACATATTAAAACAAGCATAAAACTCACCTATCATTGATCTTCAAGACAATTGATAGTTCTCACTACTCACCTCCTTGCAGCCCAAGGAGGTCACATGTTTCAGGGTTGATCGCACATACTTAAAAAATATGATCAACATTTTCCCCCAAATCTTCACTCGTGCTTGGCAGGGTGGAGACTTCTGTAATATCCATTTTGATGGGCATTAAATGCACTGAAACATGGTGATTCCCCATTAATACATTTTTTTTTTGTCAATCGAGGTGTCGCTTAAGATTTTTTCTAAACACGTACTTTGTTTCATGACCGTTGGATGAAATTGATTGCCTAGTTGTAGGTGATCTGTTGCTCAAATTTGTTTGCATGTTAAGGTCTCTAATATTCTCACATTTCCTCCTCTTTTCGTGGTCTCCGGCCATTTCGCAACATCCACATGATCCTTACCGCCAGGGAGAAGACTTTTCTGCACAATGGGACAACGCATAAGGCCTATGTTCACTTTTTATAGCATAAGTTTCCTCATTTCACATTATGCTCGCTTTATTCCCATTATGCCTGGTTGTTAGCGTTGTGATGTTTTCCTATTTGTGTTAAGTCAAATAAAGACTGAGGATTAAAATAATGAATCACGTGATTCTATTGGCACCTACTTTTTTAAGACACTTTATCTTAATTAATAAATCATTTCTAATTATATCTATGTTATAAGTTTACACAAATATTCTTAGTAGTTATTTAAGAGTTAAATTGTATTTCTTCACACTCATTTTTAACACATAAACTATATAATAAATATAAAATAAATTATAAATATTACATTTTTTGTATCTATTTTAATTTTTTTTACAAACGTGAATAGAGGTGTAAATACGAACCGGGCTTTCTAGCACGGCACGAAACCCGCACGAGCACGACATGGCACGAAAAAATATGGGCTTGGGCAAGGCACGACACGAATTGAAAATTGGCACGACACGACACGGTATGACGTGGGCCTGAGCACGGCACAGCACAACAAGCCCGAAGGCACGATACGAAAGCATGAACAAACTAGCCCGAAAGCACGACACGATAAAAAGCCCGATATTTTGACATTAATAATGATAATAAATTTTTATTGTCAATTATCCATAAATTAAAATTATAATAAAAGTCTATTATTTTTCTCAATTTTATATTTTTATAATTATTTAAATTTATTTTAAGATTTTTGAGTTAAAATTTTTAGTATTTATTATTAGGTATTCAAATTCTAATAATTATCTTTGATATAATTTTGTGCAAAGTATTGTTAACAAGTATATAAAAATATCTAAAACTATAATTTAAACAAAGAAATGTATTTGAATTGGTGGTGAGTCCATTGATTGTTAAAGAGGAGGTGGAGAGTTCAATTCCCCATCCTCACATTTTTTGGCAATAATAAAATTGGCCTAAAAGTGGGCCCAAATAAGGAAAGTGGCCAGCCCGAATAAGGAAAGTGGGCCGGCCCGACTTGGGTCCGACACTGCACGACATGGGCCGGGCCCATGGGTCGTGCTGGGATTACTCTTTCAAATATGGGCCGGCCTAGCCTGGCACGAATTGAAATACTGGCCCGGCCTAGTCCGAATTATTCGGAGGCACGAAAAATGTGGGCCGGGCCGCCCACATTTACATCTCTAAACGTGAATGTCAAATACATTGTCATTTAATTTAGTAATTTTTTATGAGGTAAGTTTTTTCTTAATTTTAATATTATTTGCTCTTATTTTGTGTATAAGAGAATAAAAATTAAACTTTATAATCGATTTTCTTTTCAAATATGGAAATGTATACATTTTTTTATTATTTTAATAAAGTATGGGTGTAGAAATATTTTTTTTTAAAATTATTTATAAAAGGGTAATGTTGTACTAAATTATAATTAGCAAGGGGTTTGATAATAAAATTTTCAATTTTAAATTTTATGAGGAGTATAATTATAAAGGATGTGAAAAGAGAAACAAAGTTGGAAGTAAAAACACTCTTTTATTAATTGGAAGGAAAAATAATGTAACTTTTCTTTCACCAAAAATTACCCATTTAGTTTTTTTAGGAACAAATTACCCTCTTAGATTTTCATAATATAATTAATTATACATCACAACTTCATAAATTAAATCATCTCTATTTGTTGTGCGTAATTTTCCTCACTCATGCTGGTCCCAAGCCACCAGGTTATGGACACGTGACACCTGTAGATGCTCGGGGGGCATTATTCACCATGTACCTCTTCACACAAGTAGACCTGTAATGACCCCAAATTCACTTATGAGGCTTAAGGACCTTGATTAGTGTGTGAGGAGGGCAGTATTGGGTTTAATATGGTTTGAATGATTTTATAGATTTAAATGCATAATTATATGATTAATAATGATTTTATGATTATATTGGTATTAATGTGATATATATATATATGGTTGTGAGAACCACATTATTATGTGGATTGGTTCGCAGAGCACGACTCGAGGCGATCCTAGGGCTAGATAGCGGAGAAAAGTCACAACGGGGCTTAGCAGTTGACTTTGGATAAGTCAGGGGTATTTTAGGTATCGGGTAGCTATTTAGACTATCGGGTTATGAAAATAAATATATGGATATATATTTGAGGTTAGGAAGTCTAGGCGGGAACATTGGGGGATTTTACCATTTTTCCATCGGGGACGTTTCCAGCACCCCGAGCCTTGGGATTTTTCTTAACGGGATAAGATTAAGCTAAAGCTTTAGAGAAACATTAGATAGAAAATTAAACCAACCCTTTTTCTCCTTCACAGCTCTAATCTCTCTTAAGGAAACTAGGCAAATCACAAGGGGGAAAACTGGGAATTTCGCTGGACTTTGAGCTAGGAATTGCTGGGAATTCAGTGGGGGATTTTGAAGCTTAGCTCAGAGATTACTCAGGGAACACTTAATCAAGTCTAAGGTAAGAATTAACTGTGTTTTGAAGTAAGAAGCTTTGAGTTCTTAGCTGGGTACTGAGATGATTGTGTTGTTAATGTTTAAGGTTGAATTTGAGCTGATAAACTTGAAACTTAGCTGGGAGTTTGCTTAGAGAAGGAGTTCAACTGAAGAGGTAAGCTCTAACTCATGATTAGAGGTGTAAATTCGAGTTTTTGCATGGATGGTTGTGTGTTTTGAGGTTCTTGAGTTTCAGAGATTGAAACATGGATTTCTATAAGTTTTAGGCTAAGTTTTTTTGTTGAATTATGTTGCTAAAGTCATCCTAAAAGTGTTGGGAATGTTTGTTTTTGAATTAGGAAGCTTTGGGGTGATTTTGGGTAAGGTTTTAAGGATTGAAATGGTGAAATTTTTGGGCTCAAAGGGAAGGGCCGCAGCTCTGTTCTAGAGCGTTGCGGCCCTAGGATGAAGATGAGCCAAGGAGGCTCGGCCAAGGGTGAGCGCCGCGGCGCCCAATGCAAGGGCCGTGGCGCGTGTCTCCTTCCAGGCAAGCCCTTGGTTCTATTTTGAGGGCAGGGCCATGGCTAAGCTTCTAGGGTCGCAGCCCTTGGGTGCATACTTGAACATTTGGGGATTTTAGGCATGGGAATGTGGTCTAGAATGCTCGGGATCGATTTCACCACCGTGCTTGGTGGAATTCGGATTCCCGGAAGTTAGTTTTGTAACCGGAAACCATAATTTGAATATTAATGGAACCCTATACCTTGGTTGTGACTAGGTGATAAAAGCTTAGGCTCGGGAACAGATCGTGCTTGAGGAGCGTTGCTCGTATTCTGAAATCGCAAAGATCAAAGGTAAGAAAACTGCACCTGGTTGAATATCTGTGATGGGACTAAGGGTTCCTTATTGTATATGCTTGAAAAGATGGTATTATGCCATGCAAGCTAATTAGTGAACTGACGGCCTAAGGGTGCCAAGGGTTATACTAGCGCACAGGGGGCGGCTTGGCCACTGGTAGCCGAGGACAGCTTATTATGCATTGAGCTCGGTTTAAGCAGGCCGGAGTCAGTGGAATAAACAGAAGGTGTGGCCTAAGTTGTCGACCATGATTATTATGTGACATGAATGTTATAAGTGTTTCATTGCATCCATGATTCTGATTATATGCTGAATGATTAATGTGGATTATTTGATGAGAGTTCGTGCTTAGTGAATTTACTATCTGTTATAACTGTTTGTGTTGCACATGTTTTCTTGTTGGGCCTTGGCTCACGGGTGCTACGTGGTGCAGGTAAAGACAAGAGAAAGCTTGATCAGCCTTGATTGGAGAGCTCTGCAAGCGAAATGTACATGGCCAGCTGCTCAGCCGCCACGGTTGAGGTTTAGGTAGGGACACGAGACCCAAAGATTGTCTATTTTTCCTTAGTATGGCTAACAGTCGATTATGTATCTTCAGAAGTCTGTAAACCAACTTTTAACGCTGTTTCTTTTGGGATCCCGTGTATATAACTGTTTAATTATGTAAATTGAAACTTTTGAGACCAAAACCTTTTTAACCCTAGCTCATACATGTTTAGTGACACATTTTTAAATTAATGACTTGATTAGTAAGTCTTGCACCTTTATAAGTACACAGTGTAGCGGTCTTGGCTATCCAGGGCGTTACAACTTGGTATCAGAGCATCCTAGGTTTAAGGGTTCTTGAAGATAGGCTGGACATGTACATTCGTTGCTAGAGACAAGCTCAAATCAGGGTTCGGTAATGTGTATATGTGTTTATGTGCCTGAAATGAGCTATGAATGCAGTTATTTATTGGATTATTAGGAAGCATGAGATACTGATAGGGCCTGGCCCTTGACTGTTGTGAGAGAATATTGGGGCATGTTTATTAGCATTTCCGTGCATGTAAATGAATATATGGATGATTAATTGTATATTGTGCATGGATGAATGTGTGTTTTATAGCTATTGTGTAATGAGATTGGAGGTGTGCTTATTAGCAGCCAGTGCATGAGGTTGGATGCTTATATGTTGGTTGTTTGTGATTGGTTATGTTCTATTGAATGTCTAGTTTCCTATACAAATTTCGACCATGACACACCCAAAAATAAGACAGACGTGTTGCATGGGAGAGTCTAACAGAATTAGCATATCAGGCTCACGACTGTTACCGGGGACGCATGTGGCAAGAAATTTGATTAGCTCCCATCATCTCCACCAAATCAGGGATTAGAAATCACCATGGAAGTTACTTTTTGTTAATCCTCCCTTGCCACCAATAAATATGGCAAGAGATGGTCACTTGTAAACACATAATTTATTGGAGCAAGACTATATTCTTCCCATTTGTAACCCTAAAAAGAGCTTGTTTTTTCCAACAAGTTCTTATGTAATACAATGGCTTGTAGACTAGGCTTCATTAACAGTCAAACCACATAAAACTCTCCTTTGGTGTTTGTTTCATCCTTTCTTTATCTTTCTTAATTCTAGTTGGCAAAATACACCATCAACAACATTAAACACAAATATTAATGGTAACCACAAAGTTACTCAATTACTTTTAAACACATATATGTAATGTTATTTGTGTAATTATTATTAAAAAAATGTATATAAGTATAGGGTTAAATAACCATTTGGTACCCTGTGTTTTATCGAAATACAAACTTGGTACCCTATGTTTTCAATAATGCTCATTTAGTACCCTATAATTTAAAATTGTACATAATTGGTACCCTAGACTCAAATTTGATTAGTAAAATTTTATTAATATAATCAAATTGCTCCCAGTTATATGTAATTAAATAATTAAATTTGAATTTGAAACTCATATAATCTAGTTTTATAACAAAATTAGAGAAATCAAAAGTAAAATTAGTTTTTCTGAAAAACTCCCTCTCTCACAGATCGATCCTTCCTCATCCAAAAACACCCACTCTCACATATTGACCTTCCCTCTGCTCTGCCCCTCCTCTCCTTCACACCAACAGAATCAGACTAGCCCTTTGCTCCACCTACACTCCTTCGCCATTGCTAGCTCCATCGCTACTGTTGCTCTGAATGTCCTTCACCCATCTGGTCTTAAGATATTTGTCTTAAGGATTTGAAGAGAAGAGCATTTGAGCATGGATAATGGTCTCCCATTTGTATTAATTATATTCCGAATATTGTATATACACATTATACGTTAATATAATTATATAAAGATTGCATCGGTGTTGGTCGACGAGGAACTCGTCAGGCCTATTTCTCCACGCGACGTACTTGTTCACTCAAACTACCCCATTTTTCAAAAGGTCGACGCCTACGAAAACGACGCTTGGTGGGTCGGAAGGGTTTTGTGTGAGGATGAGAATGATGATGGTTCTTATTGTGTCCGATTGGACATCGATGGATTTGATGTCTCAGTACCTTTTTTTCTTCTCAGAAATCATCTTCGATTGAGAGATGGTCAATAGTTCAATTCTCCTCCTCCTTCTCGTAGAAATCCTTCAATGAGATCATTACAAGATAAGTTTTCAACGTTCTGACGTTACCAATTCTTCAAGTTAAGAATCTTATTTATCCACTTGTATATTTATTCAAAAAGTTTATTGGAAGTTCTACTACTTTCATAGTTTATGTTTCCATAAGTTCTGCCTTCACTACTACAAAAAATACTTTTTATGATTTGCCGGGCGCGAGTCCTCTATTTGAGAGCCTTAAAAATTGTGGTTTTTTAGGACTCACAATGCGAGTCCTAAAATAATATTTTTAGGACTCGCAAAAATCCTGTTGAGTGCCTTTAAGTAAGTTTTTAGGGCTCTCTTCGCGAGTCCTAAAAGAATGTTTTTAGGACTCACAATGCGTGTCCTAAAAGATCCCGTTGAGTGTTTTTAAATTAAGATTTTAGGACTCGCTTTGCATACCCTTAAAAGTAATTTAAAAAAAAAATGCAGCTACAATTTTCATTTTGGTTTAAAAAAATATATCCCTTTTGAGTAACAATTTTTTAAAAAATATATGAAGCTACATATAAGCTTATATATCACTTTTTTCCTTTATTATGAAGAACAAAAACTAACCATGAGTAAAATAAGATAATATAAATAAATTTTTATTAATATCTTGAATAAAATTACAATAGCTAGTCTTGTTTAGGCTTACAAATTATAATACAAAAAAAAAAAAAATTCTACTATGTTATAATTCTAACATCACTGAATATCTAATAAGAAGTGTGCAAAGTTTGCAAAGTTGGAGAAATAAATTATTTGATTCTAAAGACCTTAATAAAAATTGCTTAATTTTGCTCTGAAGAAATACAATCTCATTACCTGCAAATTGCAAAATAGGTCATTAAATTATGATCAAAGAAATAAGTAAATTGTTATGTTGGAAGAAAAAACTATATAAATAGAATGGGCCAATGAACTCTAAATAACAGTGAACCACATAGATTGATAGACAGAGCAATGATGTCCAACAATGATAATGTATGAATTATATCCTCTGGCAATCACTTGCACTGGCACAATCTATGCAGAAGAAAACTAATTAATAGTGCTCTTATAAAATCAACAATTTTGTCTCTTGTTGGTTGGTTGCAAAGAAAATTTCTAAGAATATGGGTTTAAGGGGCAATAGATTCAAGTATTACTATATGCAAGTAAAAGTGCCACAAAGTTGTGAAACTTAAACTCTACAATACATATAGTTTCAGTAAAATCCATTCCAATGAACAAAATAAAAACATGCTTATATAATTTAAATCAAAGATATTATAAAGACAAAACATCCATACAACACAAAGTAACTAAATATATGGAAAGCTCAAATATTTTTTAGTACCCCACTAGTGATGTTTTGCATGAACTAGTGTAGAAAGCCTTTACAATTTGAGGATAAGTTTTGGTGTGGAATAAGAATGATTAAATAAAAGAATAAATGACCCAAATACTATGAGAGGCTTTTGCATTGAAACAAACATAGATAAAGCATTAAACTAGTTTCCACTCTTAAGTCATATATGCCTTATTACTATTAATGCATATCTTTTCATGCCCAAGGTACCAATTTTCAAAGTTATTCACCTATGTCTAAGGAAGAGCTACGCAATAGATTAATAGTCATATATGATGAGAATTAAATTTAAAGATCAATGACAAACAACTAGTGATTATATATGTTGACGCCGTTTTTCGTCAACTTAAATCGTAGAGCAATTAAACAACGTAAACTGTGAAGTGACTGAATAATGAAGAAAGTCAAGAGGGCTTTTATGTGGTTCAGCAGTTAATTCTACCTAGTCCGCGAGTCTATGTTATTAAGACTTAGAGATTTCTGGAAATTCTTCAGAGGTGAATTACCCAGAGCTTTCTCTCTCGCCAAAAGAAATCGATCCTTTACAAGTGGTCATTCCTCCTCTATTTATAGAGGAGGTTACAGGGTTCATTCCCACATATTTCGGGAAAATATTATGTATATCAATTTAAATAATGACATTAAATGTAATATCTCCTATATACACGGAAACGTCCCATAAGAATCGGGAACGGATAACAGACTAAATGATATCTCTTAAATATTGGGATTTTACAACAATAAATATGTTCATACGTAACAGGCTATCCTAGGTGACTTATCGGGTCTTCAAGATCGGCAATCGGCCTTGTGGCTGTCAAGAATTATGGTACTACTACGAGCTTGCCCCTCTACTTCAAGACATGCTCGGAGGGAATAGACATTGTCGAAGCTATCACACTCAAGCTTGCACTTCCCAAGCTCAAACTGTTTAACCCGAAGACAATCGATATCTGATGTATCCTATCGTCGTGCTATTTCGAACTCAGAAAGTATCCCGCGATTACACATCTTCGAGGTCGTTGTTTTACTTCAGATATTTTACGGCTGTACCATACAATGTTTTCATAGATTTCGAGCTCACACTTGACGAGCCCAGTCTTTGGGGTCATAACCTCTTGTTTCGAAATCTGGGTGTAACATTTTGCCCCCTCAAAGATATCAGTTCGAATCCTATGAGAAGGAAACTTTTGAACTACTCCTCTTGGAATTTGTACCATAAAAAACACTTGAGTGTGGACACGCATCAACCGGGTATTGGTCAATCAAAGTACTTGAGTACCTTGGAAACCTGCCCATGTTCATTCGCCTACCACTCTTTATTATTCTATCATTTCATAGGTCCCTGGCCGTTGGATCTGATACGGAATCTGGCCAATGGCCCAGATTAATTCAGCTTTTTACATTCCCATGGGTCTATAAATATGTCTCCACTCGTCTTCCCCATTTTACTTTCATGTTCAACCTTTCGCAGAGAGAAAAGAAGAAAAAACCAGAAAATTTTACCCAGTTCTTGCATGTTCTCCAAGCCCAGAAGACAGAGCAACGTTGGCCTCTTCAACTCCGTGAGATTGTTTTTGCAACCGCTTATTCGGTCATCAATCTCTCTGTTTTCCTCGACCACATTGTGTAAGTCTCTGTTCATAACTTCGTATGCCCGTATATTTTTCATGCATGCATGTTTGTATTGTTGTACTGTTAATCCCTTCACTAGTTTTGAACATTAGAGTGTTTTAGTAAATATTAGTCTTAAGTTCTGATATCACGGGTTCCAAACCCAGATCATGCGTAGAAGGCCCAAAAATTGTTCCTTTACTGAGTTTTTGAATTACGGATGACATATCTTGCACACCAAGATATTGGGTACAGAATTAGGGTTTTATAAATTGCACGTTTCCCAAAAAGATCATTTTTTGAGTAACCACCAACTTTTTTTCCCTGAAATATCGGGATCTTAAAAAATAAATCCACCTTCATTTCTTTTCGTGGAATATACGCTCCAAGACTAGCCTCATCTTTTGGACCGAGTTTGCCTTGTAGCCTCGATCATTCGAGCTTAGATCATTCTGATTTTCATTCTTAACTGTTTGTTCGTCTGGCCCTCACCCTTTTTTCTCTTGCTAGATGCCGTAGAACTCGAAAAAGTGGTGGGGGTCAAAGCTCGCAATTTCTTATTCACCAAAGGCTCCGAGCCCAGAATCACCTTTCACTTGGAGCCATCGTTTGATTCGAGAGCACCAACTAAGGCGCGAGCAAGAAGATACCCGAGATCACTTTTGGTGCCAAATCGACGAGGTCAAGGAGGGCAAAAGGAGAGACTTAGGGTTGCCGTGTACTCGGATCCAGACTCCGAGCCCTGGCCAATTCCCATCAATCCCACTCTTAGAGTGAAAATCACCTTCAAGCCGGGGGACATTCAATTTTACTAATGGGAGAACCATCAAACCCCCCTTCTACCTCGCAGCCAACCTCCATTCCCACCTCGAAGAGAGAGTTCTTCGAGGCCGAGCACTACTGGAGCTCGATTTCTTCATTAGGGTAGATCTCCGACATCTTCGCCCTTCATAACATTGGATTATCGGGCTCGCTAAGGTGTCGAGCTCCGTCATCCCACGAGCGAAGTTGCCGTGCCCCAGGAGTGGGAATCCTGACAACAAGTTGAAGTATGCGGCCTGGAGCCAAGAACACATGAGGGCAGGGGCTTTACTTCCCTTGATGCCCTATATCAAGAACTTCGCGGACTTTGTTGGGCTCACCCCTTTCCACCTCAACACCAATTCGTACAGGGTTTTGTCCACCCTGAGGTCGCTTTACCACGAGCTAAAGTGGGAAGAACCTTCACCAAAGGAGATCCTGTATCTCTTTTGTTTGAAAAGCAATCCCTCCCGAGCTCGGGGAGGGGACAACTTATACTACCTCTCGAGCTATCCCAAAGAGAAGAAAATATTTGAGGATATACCCAACCATCCCTCAGACTTCAAGAAGGATTTCTTTTGGATGGATGGCTTAGCTCCTTCCAGACACTATTCGTTCAGGCGAATTCGTAAGTACCTAACAAATTTCTTCCTTTAGTGCTCGAGTTTTGTTTAAGCTCGCGCTTAGTCATAATATGTTCATTTTTCCAGCCAACTACCGTCGTCCCACTCCCACCAAAGAGATGTGTTGATGCGATTTTTCGCCAACAGATAATTATACGAATAAAGAGGGTGGATTAGTGAAAATTGATAAACCATAATATGAAAATAATAGTAATCTAGAATGTGGAAACTAATTGCAAGGAAAAGATGGTCACTCCTTTTTTAGGTGGTTCGAAGGTTAAAATCCCCCTAGTCCACCAGTCGATATTATTGATATCTCTTTACTATTTCTTACAAAGTGCTTGCTTTACAAGAAGAAGCCAACCCCTTGCACTACTCAGGGTTTCGGTATTTATAGGAGATTGATCTCTGAGTAGGTATTGGGGTCAACCCATGATCTAATCATCCATCATGTCATTTACGTGACACCGATGATTAATTCCTAATCCTTACAATGAAGTGTGGTCTAATCAATAGGTAAGGGTGGGTAATGGGCTGCATGGCCCAAATCAGGTGCGAGATGTCCGAACACGCACGTTTGTAATGTGTATCCAAGAATTCAGGAATAGAACAGACACATGATGTCTGATATATACACGTTTATATTGTGTGGTTGGCTTTACAAGGATTCGGGGGTGTCAGACCGATGCATCACAAGCTTAATGCAGCGCTAGCTCGTGGCTCCTACTATGCCGACACGATGGCTCCAAGGAGCAGCTAAACCATCCACCAGCTCGGGCTGGTCAGATAGGGGACTGTAACAAATAGCTCCGGGTGGATGGTTGACACGTGGCAGATCGATTTAGGCCCTACTCTAGCTCGCCAGAGTGTGTGCGGATATTTAGGGCGTACAAGATGAAAGAGCACAATGAGGCTTTGCTCTAACTTCCCTATGGCAGGAGGTCCCTCTCCTATCACCTTCATAAAGACAAACTTTGAGCCTGTGGTTTGTTGGAGAAGGATCAGTACACGTTCGACTGGTCCAACAAAAAATATACCAAGTGGGAGTTTGTGCCTCTCCCAACTGGCAGCCTTCCTCCGAGGCAAAATGCTAAGCCGCCATCCCTAGTTCAACGTCGCAGGAGCCCACAATCGGGGAACGAGGCCAATGATGAAGCCTCGAGCTCAAGCTCGAGTGACAGAGGTACGGTCTTCCTTAGCTCAGATTTGTGGTCTCCCTCACTACTTAAGCATAAGCCTGACAGATTAGTGTTGTGTAAGGATGATAGGGACCATTTTTATGTATGGACTTAGGTAGATGAGAGGGTTCATAGGTTCGATAGTTGGCTCGGGAAGTATGACACTATGTATAGTTTGAACGAGGTATGGAACGGAATAGCCGTTCAATGCAGAACAAACGACTATAGAGACCT
Source organism: Humulus lupulus (assembly GCF_963169125.1). NCBI lineage: Eukaryota > Viridiplantae > Streptophyta > Magnoliopsida > Rosales > Cannabaceae > Humulus > Humulus lupulus. The sequence continues at coordinate 227,553,997 of NC_084794.1, forward strand.
TTTAAGGTTGACTTCAACTTATAGGGAATGTACTCCCCCCGCCTCCTCTAAAGATGTGGGAATTACATGGTCGTTGAGCACGAGCACGGGAGAGAGTTCCAGTTAAGTTTCTCTCTACTTGTCTTTTTATTCTTTCCCTGTCTGCATCATGCTAACTTTTTTGTCTTGGAATATATCATAATGCGCTGTAACTGTGTAGGTGATATGGATTCTGACCTCGACACTGTGCTCGCTAGTGACGAGGGAGCCCAGAGGAGCAAGCGTACGAGGGGCTCGCGGAAGTCTGACTGATCCGCCAAGGTCCTCAAGAGGACTAAGAAAACATCTCTTCCATCAGCTCCAGCTGCTACGAGCCCAGCTGTGGATCCGGCTTCTTAGGTCAAATCGTCCACTACGGTCGAGCTCCAACCTCCTCCGATCATGGTTCATTCAACTCTCGGCCCACCTCTGAAAAAGCCCTCAGCTTCCACAACACGCATGCTGTCGATTTCTAGTCACGTCGATGAGTATGTAATCGTCAATGCTGCCGAACCCCATGGGGCTACACTTGGCTCGGACATTCTGTCTCGAGTGGGCCAGATCTTTGGTGGCTTTGATGCCCCTCACTGGCAGTTTTTGAACAATGCTTGAGACTACAACACACTTTATGAGAAGAGCATGAAGCTCACTGCTGTGGTAACTTCCCTCACCTCGTTATTAGTTGTACTTGTACTTTTTTCATGTTCTAATTTGATTTCTTTGTGTGTTAGACTCTTGCTGTCTCTGCTCAGCTTAATTATAAGTTGAATAATGAGGTCCATTCGAGCAAGTCTTATGCCTAGGAGTCGAAGGATCTCCAACTTAAGCTTAGTGACGAGCTCAAGACCACAAAGGCAAAGATGGATGCTAAAGTTGAACAACTAAAGGCCAAGACAGTCGAGCTCAAGAAGGTGAATGCCCGACTCGCGGAGCTTGAGAAGATTAACGCCAAGCTTGAGGAGGAGAAGGCGGCCACTTTCGAGATTATGGAGGGAGAAAAGGCTCATCTCCTTGCAGAGTTTAAGGAGAAGAAGGATCGGGCAGTTGAATTGGCCATGTATGGGATCTGGGCCAGTAATGCCGATCTCGATGCCAGCTTCTTAGGCTCTTTCGAGGCAGTACTCGTGGCCAAGTGGCAGGCTTGGCTCGACGAGTAGGAGGCTGTTCGGAAGGAGGCAGAGAGAGCCAAGGAGGAAGATGATAAGGCTAAGGTGGATGCTCCTCCCTCCTAAGTCTCTACCTGGGGCTGCTTCCCTTCAAATTTTTTGTACTAGGTTTTTATGCCCCTGGGGCCAAGACAATTTATAGCTCGTTTAATAGCTATTTTTTCTTATGTTTATGATATTCGCATTTGACTTTGTTTTAATCTTTATGCTTTTTATTTCTTAAGTTGAAATATTTCAAGCAATTCATATTAAGAGTCCTTATGTCTGTTTATTCATACAAACATGTGGTGGATTTTAAGCTCAAGCTTCGATGCATTCATGCATAGTTTACTCGACGTATCCGTGCCCGATCTCGTTATTTGTCAAGGATGAAAGTTACTCTTACCATGCACCTGAAAGTACTTATATGGTGTGTAACATAGGTGGTTTAGTTATATCTTGCTTTCTTAGTAAATTTTCCTCGTTCTTGGTAACTCCCCAAGGTTATGAGGTCGAAACTGTTTTTTTGCAGGATATTCCAGCCTCAATCTCGACTTAACTTGAAGTAGGTTATGTTCCAACTTACTGTCGATTAGTTTTAGCTGGTTCGTTCCAAACCTATTCAGGTCGTGTTTGGTTTGTAATCCATACACCTATATTCTTGATCTAGTTATATCTAGATTGCATATTTGGTTATATCCAACTTATCTTGGCTCGCGCATTTGGTTACATCCAAACACTTAATTTTCAATAATTTGGTTATGTCCAAACTATCTTAGCTCGCGTATTTGGTTGTATCCAAACACTTGTGTTTTTTAATAATTTGGTTATGTCCAAACTATCTTAGCTTGCATATTTTATTATATTCAAACACTTTTATTTTTTAATAATTTGGTTATGTCCAAACTATTTTAGCTCGCGTACTTGGTTATATCCAAACACTTTTATATTTTAATAATTTTGTTATGTCCAAACTATCTTAGCTCGCGTATTTGGTTGAATCCAAACACTTATATGCTTTTAATAATTTGGTTATGTCCAAACTATCTTAGCTCGCGTATTTGGTTATATCCAAACACTTTTATGCTTTTCGTATATGCTATTTTATTTTTTCAAGTCAACGGTATATATATACCACTAATGCCCCCTTAATATCCTATGAGTTTGACCATATGTTATTAAATCAAGAGAGTTTGCAAAAAATACAGCATAATCAAATGAAAATGAGGTTTATTCGAAATTGAACAATTTATTAACAAAAACATAGGAAAGATAAAGAAACATGGTTACAGGTGTCACTATTCCTATACTATTGATAGTAAGGTTGCAAATGTTCGCTATTCCATGATCGTGGTACCAAATTCCCATTCAATCTTGCCAACTTGTAGACGCTAGGTCGGATAACTGATTTGATCTGATAAGGTCCTTCCCAATTAGGCCCAAGAATGCTAGCAACTGGATCCCGTGTTGCCAAGAACACACGCCTAAGCACCAAATCTCCCACTCTGAATTTTCTATCTCGAACCCTTTTATTGAAATACCGGGTAGCTCGCTGTTGGTATGCAGCATTTTTTAGCTATGCTTCGTCCCTTCTTTCTTCAATTAGGTTCAGACTTACTTCAAGCTGGGATTGGTTCGAGGCTTGATCATAAGGGTGGGTTCGAATGGTGGGTATTTCGACCTCAATTGGCAGCATAGCCTCACATCCATATGCCAGAGAAAAAGGGGTATGTCCTGTTGAAGTACGGGCTATGGTTCGATATGCCCACAAAACTTGGGGCAATTCTTCGGGCCATTTCCCTTTAGCTTCTTCCAAATTTTTCTTCAGAGAACTCTTCAGGGTTTTGTTTACAGCCTCGACCTGGCCATTCGTTTGGGGATGGGCCATGGAGGAGAAACTTTTTATTATCCCATTTTTCTCGCAAAAGTTGGTAAACAAGCCGCTATCGAATTGAGTACCATTATCGGACACTATCTTCCTTGGCATCCCAGATCTGCAGATGATATTTTTTACCACGAAGTCCAAGACTTTTTTCGAGGTAATTTTCACCAGAGGCTCAGCCTTGGTCCACATCGTAAAGTAATCTACTACGACTACTATGTACTTGACTCCGCCTTTGCCAGTTGGCAACAAGCCTATGAGGTCGATTCCCCAGATCGCAAATGGCCATGGGGAGGTCATCATAGTTAGCTCGGAAGATGGAGCTCGAGGGATTGTGGCGAATCTTTGACACTTGTCGCATTTCTTGACGTAATCAAACGAATCTACTTTGATGGTAGGCCAGAAGTATCCTTGGCGTATGATTTTCTTGGATAGCTATGCCCCCCAGTGTGGTCTCCACAGAATCCTTCATGAATTTCTTCTATGATCTTCTTAGCCTCGGGTGGAGTCACACATCGGAGTAATGGCATAGAGTATCCTCTTCTATATAGCCTTCCATCCACAACAGTGTACCTAGGGATCTGATACATTAGTTTTCGAGCCTTGGTCCGTTCTTCTGGGAGAATGCTGGTTTCAAGGTACCTAATTATCGAGGTCATCTAGGTTTGCTCAGAGTTTATCTTGCATACATTTTCCTGTTCAGGCTCGATTATACTGGGTGTTGATAGATGTTCAATTGGCACGACATTCAGTTCGTCGACCTCGGTGGACGTGGCGAGCCTAGCTAAGGCGTCTGCATTCGAATTTTTCTCTCAGGAAACCTGTTCTATCATGTAAAATTTGAAATGCTCGAGTGCTGCCTTTGCTTTTTCTAAATATGCAGCCATTCTCGTTCCGCGAGCCTGGTATTCCCCTAAGATTTGGTTGACCACCAACTAGGAGTCACTATAGCAATGTATCGCCTTAGCCTTGAGTTCCTTGGCTATTCGAAGTCCTGCTAGTAGAGCTTCGTATTCAGCCTCGTTATTTGACGCTTCGAAGTCAAATCTCAAAGCGGAGTGAAATAGACTTCCTGCTGAGGTGATCAAAATTATTCCTGCCCCCGACCCATTTTCATTGGAAGACCCATCAACATAAAGTTTCCAGAGCTCACGGACTGGTGTTATAACTTCATCGTTAGTCATTCCAGTGCATTCCACTATGAACTCTGCCAGGGCCTGTCCTCTTATGGTTGTCCTCGGATGGTAGGTGATCTCGAATTGTCCGAGTTCAACGACCCATTTTAGTAATCAGGCCGAGGCTTCTGGCTTGGACAAGACTTGTCTTAGTGGTTGATCGGTCAGCACATGAATGGGGTGTGCCTGGAAATAGGGCCAGAGCTTTCGAGATGAGTGAATTAGGCTGAGTGCCAACTTCTCCATTAAGGGGTATCTCGATTCTGCTCCCAGTAACCTTTTGCTGACATAGTATACTGGCTTTTGCACCTTCTGTTCTTCTCGGACGAGCACAGTGCTAATGGTGTGCTCGGTCGTAGCAAGATATAGGTTCAAAACTTCCCCCATGATAGATTTCGACAAGATGGGAGGTTCCGCAAGGTGCTTCTTGAGCTCCTGAAAAGCTAGCTCGCATTCTTCTGTCCACTTGAATTTTTTGCCTCCCCTCAAAAGGATCGAAAAAATGGAAGACAGCGGTCTGTAGATTTTGAGATAAACCTACTTATTGCCGCCATTTGCCCAGTCAAACTTTGGACATCCTTATGCTTTCGAGGTGAGGGCATATCAATTAAAGCCTGGATCTTGTCTGGATTAGCTTATATTCCCCGGGCGTTTACAATGAAGCCTAGGAACTTTCCTGATGATACTCCAAAAGAACATTTCTGGGGGCTGAGCTTCATGTCATACCTCCGCAACATGGCAATGCACTCTTCAAGGTTGTCCACATGGTTACTATTATGTTTAGATTTAACTAACATATCATCAACATAAACTTCCATGTTATTACCTATATGTTCGGAGAAGATCATGTTTACGAGCCGTTGGTAAGTGGCTCTAGCATTCTTTAGTCCGAACGGCATGACATTGTAGCAATACAGTCCTTTGTCTGTCACAAAACTCGTATGCTCTTTGTTTGGGGCATGCATGGTGATCTGGTTATATCCAGAATAAGCGTCCATGAATGACATAAGTCCATGCCCAGCCGTAGCATCTACGAGCTGGTCGATTCGAGGTAGGGGAAGCAGTCCTTAGGACATGCCTTATTGACGTTTGAGTAATCAATACTGGTCTGCCATGTCCCGTTAGGTTTCAGGACTAGCACCGGGTTGGCGACCCAATCGGGGTAGAAGGCATCTCGTATGAATCGTTTGCCTTCAACTTGTCGACCTCTTCCTTTAGGGCCTTCTTCTTGTCGTCATCCAGGAGTCTTCGCTTTTGCTGCTTCGGGGGGAAGCTCTTGTCAATATTTAGAGCGTGGCTTACCACATTCAGATTTATCCCTACCATATCTGAATGCGACCATGAAAAACATCCTGGTTCTTTTTTAAAAAGCAAATTAATTGCTATTTCGTTTCTTTTGGGAGGTTTTTCCCTACCTTCACTGTCTTCGGGGGGTCTACTTCTTCGAGCCTGACCTCCTCAAGCTCTTCTAATGGCTCGAGGTCAGCTCTTTCCTCAGATCAATTTCTTTGTCTATCTTGAAGACTGTTTTATCCTTATTCTGAATTATGACAAGTGTTTGTGCACTTGTCCATTTCTTTCCTCTAATGGAAATGCTATAGCATTCCCTCCCTGCGAGTTGGTCTCCTTTCAGTGTCCCGATGCCACTAGAAGTCGGGAACTTGACGGCCAAGTGCCTTATAGATGAAATTGCCCCTAGCCCTACTATGGCGGGTCTCTCGAGCAGTACGTTGTAGGCTGATGTTAGATCCACTACAACGAATTCCATCATCTTGGTTGTCAAGACCGGGTAGTCTCCCAAGGTTACAGGGAGTTCGATGGATCCCATACAGGCAGCCCCTTCTCCTGAAAATCCGTATAATGTCATTGCACAGGCCTTTAGGTCACGAAGCATGAGTCCCATCTTTTCTAAGGTGGCCTTATAGAGGATATTCACTGAGCTCCCGTTATCAATCAGGACTCGGTGAACCCTCTTATTCGCGAGCTGAAGGGTGATGAACATCGAGTCGTTGTGAAGAAACTACACATGAGATGCGTCATCCTCAGTAAAATTTATAGGTTAAGATTCAACCCTTTGGTATTTCAGAGCCCTGGGTTTTGGTTTGTAAGGGGACCCGTCACCAGTTTTCAGCTCATTCACGTATCATTTTTGGGCGTTCCTGCCCAATCCTACGAAATGAGGTCCCCCCGAGATGGTTACAACATCTTCTCCATCAATCGGAGGGGGTCACTCGTCCTCCTTTGCTTGGGAGTTATTGTTTTGGGCAGGCAGCGGTGCAGCTGCCCTCTGACTGGTAGAAGCCTAATTGGGATTTTGGTTTCTTACATATTGCCTGAAATATCCTCTCGAGATCAGGCCTTCAATCTCATCCTTTAGTTGCCTGCATTCATCGTTTGTATGTCCGATATCTCTATGGAATCTGCAGTATTTACTAGAGTCTCTCTTTGCTTTCTGGTTCCTCATGGGGTCCGGACGCCTAAAAGGGACCTGGTTTTCATTAGCCAGGTAGACATTCTCCCGAGACTCATTTAGCTCGGTATACACTTTGTACATGGAGAAATATCTTTCCCCCTTTCGCCTTGGGATTATTCCCTTCATTCTTCTTTCTTTTAGAAGGGTTATCCACAGGGGGTTTTGAGGTCGTAGGATCTGCCGAGGTTGAGGCAGAGTTTACATTTGTTGTTGTAGCTACGGGCTGAGAGGCCATATTCAATGCCGACCTTGCCTCTTCTACATTAACAAACCTCTGATCTCGTCAATTGAACTCGGTTAAGGACCTCACGGGTTTCCTCTGCATATCTTCCCAGAGAGGACTTCCAGGCATTACCTCGGCTCGGACATCCATTAAATTGCCGCTGTCATCTACGTCACGAGCTCGGGAGACTTCTAAATTGAACCTTGTAAGGTAACTTTTCAATGTTTCATTCGGCTGCTGTTGGACATTGGTCAAGGCGGACGCCTCGGGCCTTATTCCAATCATGGCTCTGAATTGCTTCTTGAAATCTCTAGATTATTGATCCCAAGAAGCAATTGAATGCCTCTTATATTTTTCAAACCAGTTTTTTGCTGGTCCTGTGAGCAAGGCTGGAAACAGCATGCATCTGAGCTCGTAGCCCACGTTACTCGCTCTCATAATTGTATTGAACGTACTCAAGTGACTATATGGATCGGAATTCCCATCAAATGGTGGGACATGAGGAATTCATAATCCTTGAGGAAACGGGGTGTTGGAAATATGGGGGGTGAAGGGCTCGAGTTCCTCGTCGAACTCTTCGTCCCGATCTCGACCTCGTTCATTTTGTAAGAGCCTGAACGACCTTTCCAGTTGTTCGATCCTTTCTTGGACTGGATCCACGGGGTGTCTAACTTGAAACTGGTTATCGTTGATCCCAATTCCAGCTTTGCGCCTCCGCATAGGATTCTTGCGTCCATTGAGGTGATCCCTCAGGTCTGGGTTCGAGGGGTTATCATTACCCTGATTCTGGTTCAGGCGTTCCCGTAAATCTAGGTGATCCCTTCGATTCCCAGCATTTCTGTGTCCCTGGTCATACATACTGACCGATCTAGTATCTCCTGAGCCTTCACTGATATGGCTCGTCGCGTGGTTGTTTCGAGATGGGTTCCTTTCTGTTTGTCTCGTCTCAATAGTGTGAGACTGAGACATTTGGCTTCTTGTGGGTTGGGTACCTCTATGCTCTCTAGCCGTCTCCCCATTACTATGTTTTCGCCCAACTTGCCTTTCCCTATCACCCTGATTCGGTTGCGCATTTCTCCGAGTTGGTGAGGGATACCTTATCGGCAACGGTGGGTGCCTTATGGGTGATGGTGGCTGCCATCCATTATGGGGCCTAGAAGGTCCCAAGTTTGCATGTGCTGGTTCATGAGCATTCTATGTGTTACTAGGATTTTGGGTCCGAGCCTTTGTGGGGGGCTCGGTTATTCCCAATCTCAGTCGGTACCTCAGCAGTTGAGTTGGCAGGAGCTCCAGCCTGGGTACTTCTCCGGGGCCTTGAGGGAGCAGGCTGTTCTGTAGGCGGTGAAGGTTGCTCTGTTCTTCGTGTGGCAGCATTTTTGCGAGGTCACCCACGAGGCCTTCATGGTGGAACATGAACATCTCGTGGAGGTGGAGCTTAGGCCTCAGGTGGAGGCGGGGGCTGAGCCGCCTACGCCTCGGTAGCCAATCTGGCCAGCTCCTCGTTACGTTTCCTGGCCTCCGCCAACTGCTTTCGCAGATGATGGTTTTCAAGCTCCACAATAGGGACATATCGTTCAGGGTTGTAGTACATGTCCTCATCATCCCTGGGGGCCGGTGGTGCCGGTGATCCTTAAGAGTCAGAGGAACCACTTCTCTCATCAGGGTCTGAATCCATCATTGGCTGCTTCCCAGGGCGCCGGGGGTAATCAGTTTCCTCTAAGATTTCCTCCTCAGGAACATTGGGATCATTCACAGCCATAGTTGATTCATGGAGGCTTCTTTGACTGAATAGACTCACGTACGTACTGCTTAATGCTCTCAATGAAAGCACCAAACTATTGACATCGCTTTTCGTCAACTTAAATTGTAGAGCAATTAAACAACGTAAACTATGAAGCGAATGAATAATGAAGAAAGTCAAGAGGGTTTTTACGTGGTCTAGCAGTTAATTTTGCCTAGTCCACGAGTCTATGTTATTAAGACTTAGAGATTTCTGGAAATTCTTCAGAGATGAATGACCCAGAGCTTTCTCTCTCACCAAAAGAAATCGATCCTTTACAAGTGGTCATTCCTCCTCTATTGATAGGGGAGGTTACATGGTTCATTCCCACATATTTCAGGAAAATATTATGTATATCAATTTAAATAATGACATTAAATGTAATATCTCCTATATACATGGAAACGTCCCATAAGAATCGGGAACGGATAATAGACTAAATGATATCCCTTAAATATTGGGATTTTACAACAATAAATATGTTCATACGTAACGGGCTATCCCAGGTGACTTATCGGGTCTTCGAGATCAGCAATCGGCCTTGTGGCTGCCAAGACTTATGGTACTGCTACAAGCTTGCCACCCTACTTCAGGACATGCTCGGAGTGAATAGACACTGTCGAAGCTATCACACTCGAGCTTGCACTTCCCAAGCTCAAACTGTTTAACCCGAAGACAATCGATATCTGATGTATCCTATTGTCGTGCTATTTCGAACTCAGAAAGTATCCCGCGATTACACATCTTTGAGGTCGTTGTTTTACTTAAGATATTTTACGGCTGGACCATACAATGTTTTCATACATTTCGAGCTCACACTTGACGAGCCCAGTCTTCAGGGTCATAACCTCTTGTCTCGAAATCTTGGTGTAACAATATATTATCCATCTCTGGGTTTTTTCCTTATCTAAACAAGCATAAAATGCCAAAGAAAAAGGCATACAGAGTAATTAATTTAAGAAAGATATTCTAAAAAGCCCCCAAATATAAAAGAAGACTTGTGGACTTACTTTATAGGCCTAGTCGATTAAGAGATAACTGAGATTTTGGTTTGGACTGTTAGACGACTCTAGGTCAAAGCTGCAACTAATCAATAAGTTTAGGTCATAGTTGTAATTTGCCAAGATATTTTATAAGTCTTTTGTAAGACTAGGGAAAGGAGTTACTCATCAAAATTTAACTTTTAAAGACACTTTTAAACAAAACTGCCTTGTATTATTAATTTAGAAAAAAATTCAAGGGTAGGAAAACTCCAAGTAACAAAAGCTATAAATTTCATACATTTACAAAATCATTTTTTAACTTTTCAGCTAACCAAACTATGGAAAAGAAATAGCTAGGTTTGTACATGAAGTAGAATCATGTTAATTTCAAGGAGAAACTATACATGACCCTGAAAAGAAAAGCAAATCAGCCAGAGCTACTTGCAATAAAACAGAAATGGACTTCGAAATCTATACAAACAATTGTTCCACTCAAAGAGATAGCCTCAATTGAGCCAATAAGATAAAAGCAAAATTACATTCATAACTTTTCCTATGTCTACAAAAAATTAAAAGAAAAATCAAAATAATTAATTTACCAATAATCAAACCAATTAAACAAACACAATTCAATTATACGATAATCATAGACAAGTCTACATAAAATCGAACAATATTTTTCCTATACTAGCAACCAACCATTTGCCAATATCAACTCAAACAACACACAAGTTTTATTCCTTATCTCATCGCAACACACAAATTTCTCAGATCTTACTTCACTAAAACATTCAAGTTCTCAACCTTCCGTTATCACCGCAACACACAATAACAATCTTAGAACCTACTTCACATGAATATTTAAGATATTCAAACTCTTCTAAAATTTTCATAATAAGTGACCTTTCAATTTGAAATTCAAGTTATAAATGCTAACCCAAATGCTGAAAAACAAAATCATATTTACAAATTAAAAAAATAAGGCTTGCTCTCTAATAAAAAATTAGTTCTATTCATACTAGTCTTAAGAATTACATGCTATAATGTCTAATGTTTACTTGGTAAATGATTTTATTTTGAAAAATAGACCAATCTTAAACTAAGAAAAGTGATAGAAGTCAAAGATAAATTAAAGCATAGTATTTATATCAAGTAATATTTGATAGAAATTGTTCTTTTGTGTTGTTCAGATCAGAAAGCTATTAACCCAAAAGATAGCATTGCGTTAAAGCATCAAAAAACACAAAAGAGAAACAATAAGCTAAGAGATGAACGAAGAGAAAATTCCACTGCCAAACAGAGTATTCGCTATCGCTGAATTCCAAGACCACTAACAATAGAAGTACAAAACTAAAAATTAGCTTATAGGAAAAAAAAAACAAAAATAGAATAGAACTTCTTCTATTTTTGTAAGCAAATAGTAGATTGAAGCAAACAAGGTTAAAAAATAGATCCCCGGTTTTATATTATCTTTCATTCCAACAAAATAGCAAATCAAACTTATAGACACGCTTCCACCATTATCAAATATTTTCATAAAACTAGAAGGCATCATGCATTCAGATAAAAAATTGAGAACATAGAAATAGCCTATCTCTCACCATTATCAACTATTTTCATAAATCTAGAAGGACCATATACAATGTCTATTTCTCTCTCTCATATAAAGCTACCAAACCATATCTAAGATATCTTCATAGCTCATGAGTATGAGAAGTTGATGTACTTATTAATTGTTAATCATATAATGAAACGTTATCTCTTTATATAAAGATAACAGACTAAATATTTTTTTTGTTTTTTTCTTTTAACTAACAAAAATTATAAAACTATTAAAACAAAAAGAAAAAAAATCTGCTAAAAAACAACAATGTCTATCATATAAACACTTTAATATATAGATATATATCATAAGATTCCAAAAATAAATAAATAAGTAAAAGGTAACATTGACTCATACAAAGTAGAAATTGTATATCGTACATCTTAGCTAAGCACACCTTTCATGATTATTTCTTACGCAGTTCTTATATAAAGAACTTCATAAATCAATAAATGACTTATAAATACAACAAATAGGCTATTTGTATCACAATACCAGGAACATCAATATGATGTACAACATATACAAAGAACCAAGTAATGGGGAAACACTGTAGCTTCTTTGAGAATGAATTGCAGGGGTAGCAATTCAACGAAATTTTCTATTCAGAAAAAAATGTGAAATTATTTACATCTAGTAAACAGTTGATGACAATAAACATTAGTAAATGATCAATTTGATTAGTAAATGACAACAGACCAAGTTGGATGAACAGACATTAGCATCAATGCCCAAAGTAGACTGAACATAAAACAACCCATTTGAAGACAAACAAGTCTCCAGAACATTAATAAATCAACTCCAAAATTGCTTTCGACTCCTAATTGCCAGCTCTCTTCTCAAGTTTTGACAAAATAATTATGTAACTTAAAAACTGAATATCAATTCCTGTTTCATATAAACACAAGTTATCAAGCTAAAAATCAACACGATAACGAATTAGCAACAAGTTGATCATGTACAAACAGATACGAATCAAATATGTTTTTAAGTTATACACCACATACCAAAATCTGTGAATTCCTCTTGCGAAGGTGAAGAAACTCGACATATTCCTTAGCTCCCTCATTTGTCTTGTCAAGCTGCGAGACCAAAGGTCGCCTTGTCATGATCCTTGCAAATTTTCCAATCCAAATTCCATTATATATCCTTGCTAAAACAAAATAGTAAATAAGAAGAAAAAAGATACAAGAAAATTAAACGATAAAAATAGTAAATAAGAAAAAAAAACAAATACCTCACAAAGTTGTTCTTTCTTCAGCTGGGAAGATACTGCCATGACTTGCGTGAGGGAGATAGAGCACCATGACTTGTATCGGCGTGACTCGTCCCAGTGTGCTCCAGCAACTAAACAGAATGGAGAGAGTGCTCCTCTGGCATGGTGTGCTCCAGCAGCTCGCGCGACGAAGAGAGGGTAGAAAGACTCTGGGAGAGAGAGAGAGCGAGAGAAAGATCGATGGAGAGGGAACTGAGAAACTAAGTGTGAGAGAAAGAGGCAGAGGCGTCATTAGGGATTGGGTTTTGAGAGAATAGGGCTAGGCAGAAACCGAGTGAGAGAGAGGGAGGTGGAAACTGAGTGTGACTTTTTCATTTGACTTTTTCTAATCTCATTTTCATTTGGCACCTAATAAAATTATGTAATTTTATTTGCCGCCTGTTTTTTTAGATTAATCACATGGTTATTTCTTTATTAGGATTTAATAGTCCAAGAGGTGTATATAAAAAAAAAAACTTTTATAACACGCATCATTTTTTAGAACTCGCTCTGCGAGCCCTCAAACAATTCTTTTAGGACTCTCAACACGAGCCCTAAAAATTCCAAGAGGTAACAAATCAAACTTATAGGACACGCATCATTTTTTAGGACTCGCTCCGTGAGCCCTAAAAGAAATTCTTTAAGGACTCACATTTAGGTGAATGTCCTAAAATGATGTTTTTGTAGTAGTGATTATATTCATTTGTGTATTTACTCACACATTTTAAGATATATTTTATTAATCTAATTTGTGTATTTGTTATTTCATCCATTTTTGTCATTTTATTTTGTTTTGTTTTTGTAGTTTTTTCATAAATTTTTTAAGATTTATTTGATTTTCTTGAAGATGATTTTCTGGGAACTAACAATGATTAAATCGTTGTTGTCGATTTGTAGTGATGTTTTGATTTTGGTAGTCATTTCAGCAAGTTACATATTTTAAATAGGTATTATTATATACATATTTTTTTGACAAATATAACTATTTTTATATTTTATATATACCTTCGTATTTAAAAACATTAGCTAGTTAGAGTTTTTTTTGCTCGAACTTGAAGTTCATTGACTAAACAAAAGAAATGGCAACCACATCAGGGTTCCCTCCCTTGTGCATATAAAATTGGTTAGGTTCTCCACTCTAGCTCTTTGGTCCGGTCTATTGATCTTTCGACTAATATGATCAATTTTACAACTTTCAAATCTGTCTAGATATGAGATTGCCCGCATGTACACTGCCCAAACCTTCCTTCCAATCAGGGGGTCTAGTACAAGTTGAAAGAGCCCTCTCTACTATACTAGAATAATAGAAAGTATGGACTTTATTCCTTTTTTTGTCACTAGCTCATTGGAGAGCTAAGATGACTGCTTAAAACTCTGTTTCTAATGGAGACGAAGCTGCATACTGAGTTGCCTTCATGAATGTTACCATCTTGTTCCTTCAGATAGATACAGCCGCGATGCTTGCTTTGTTCTCCATATAGGTTGCGTCGAGCATTATGGCATATGTGGCATCAGTCCTCTTCTCTCTTTGTCGACCCAAGGTAGTCACTTGGTCTCCAATCTGGTCCGCATATTCCCATGCTTCACAGTATTCCTCAAACTTCATGATGTTGTGTGGTGTGCCTCCTGGATACTCGGTTTTCAGCCAACTACCCAAGCCTTGTTCTTGGTCCTCCAGACTGTCTCAAATAAACAAGCTGTACATTTCAGAATATGTTGTAGTGTCCCAAAACTTCTAATAAAATTGAATGTTTTGATTGGCATGCCAAAATGACACATGAGGTAATTATGTGATTTATATTATTATATGATTGAGTATGCATGATTATGTATACTAAATGTGTTTGAAGACCCATTTTTGTTAAAAATAGGTATTTTCGTAATTTTGACCTGTTAAGGGTATATTTATAATTTCTATGTGTTATGTGCTTGGGACGATATTATTATGTGGATATATGTGATATTCAGCTTGATGAGATCCTTTCGAGTAGTTTTAGCGAAAAAGTCACAACGGGGATAAATGCCCCGCTCAGATCGACCCTAGGTGTACTTTGGGGATTTTGCATATTTTGGAATTTCCCTTGGGAGTTGTTAAAGGATTGTTTAAAGGGAGGGTAAAAGGTTCTCTTGACCCTAAAATTAGGACAAATGGCTAAGTGTTGATTTCCTAGTCATTCACGTATACTCTCTTTCTCACCTCTCCTAGTTTCTCTTCTTACACATCCAAGACCAAAAAAAAAACACTCAAATTACGGGCTAAGCTTTTGGAATATTTAGGAGTCTTATAGGAGATTGAAGCTTTCCATGGGAATTAGCAGCTGATTAAGACACCCTTACAACTAGGATTTCAAAAAATTGAGCAACGTAAGAACTTTTCTTTAAGGTTTTTTTTCTTGCTCTTCATGGATGTTCTTGAATGGAATTTGGGGTTTAGGGTGATTTTTTTCTTCGAAATTGATGTTTTAAGATGACTATTATGATTTTAAGAGTATTAGAATTTAACTTTGCATCATGGTGGCATTTGAGTTTGAATTGGAGCCTATGGGTTGTGCTAATTTTTTTTTTCAAATTTGGGGAAAAATAGGTTTAGAACCCTAAAATCCCATTTGGTGTTCATGGATGAGAATTTTTTGTATATTTGATGTCTTTGTGATGGATGTGAACTGTTAGGTTGACTTTGAGACATGAATTTGGGTTTGGTACCTATTTGGGGTTAATTTCCAGTCACTTTGTGTCTAGTTTAAGGTCTGAAATCCCAAGAAAACGCAGAATTTTCTAGGTTTAATACATGTTTAGGCACCTATTTCTTTTTGCCAGCTACGGCGCCAATGGGTCGGTGCCATGGCACCAATGCATTTTTAGGTTACGAATTTTTGGTTTTGTAAATAGACTATAACGTTTGGCCCTGGTGTCAAATTTGGACGTTCTTTATATGGTTGGGAAGCTTGTGAAAAGCTCTACGATCCTAGAACCCAATCTGAGTTTAGATGTGATTATTTGGAGCTCATTATCAAACTTAGTTCCTAATGAGCATATAATTAATGTTGTGATTAGGGTTTCCACGGGGATCGGGAAAAGGATCACACTTGAGGTTGTTCTATCTTCAGCGCAAGACTCAAGGTAAGAAAACTGGTACATGCACCAAGAATAGGTCACTAGCCCCAACTTAAGAACATGGTTATAATCATGTGCTGATTCTGATTAGAATTATATACCTTGTTCTATAATTGCATATGTTGCATCTGTGTCTTATCATTATTTTTTATTAGTCGGGGAGAACCGTATTCGACAATAATCATGCGAAATGTAGGCCGTTATGGCAGGGCGACTATGGGGCTGCGGTATTCGACATATGTTGTATAACTTGTTGGAAGGTTGACTTGAGTTTTTTTATAATCTGTGAAACATGTGTTTAACGTTTATGTATAATTGAATACTTGTTATGCCTAGTTGAGTTTTATTGATAGGCCTTAGCTCCCAGGTGCTTTGTGGTGTGGTAAGGGCAAAGGGAAGATGGACCATCCATGAGTTAGAGGGCTCTAGGGCAGTGTGTACATACTCGGCCTACTCAGCTGCCACGGTCGAGATATTTCGAGGGACTTAGCGTATAAGTCCAGTTTCACCGCTTTGGCCGGCTATTTTTGTAACGTTGGGTTGTAATTATACTTTGTTTAAAACTATTTTGGGTTCCCTTGTAAATACTTTAAGTTTTAATAAAAAGTTTAATCCTTTTGACTAAAATCTTTAATACCTAAACCACTATTTAATTTTAATTACACTTTTGAGTTCAAATGACTCGCTTCACGTGTTAAGCATTATTTCAAATACACAGTGTAATGGTCCTGGATTAGTAGAGCGTTAAATATGTAGTTGCTAGTTTTGTCTTTGGTATTTTAGGAGGCCTTCCATGAATTCCTCCAAACTATTTGCATCTATTAGATCACTCCTAATAGCAAGAGGCTCCATAAACCATAATGCTCTTGTGAAAGGGCACTCCTTAAACACATGCAACGATGTTTCTTCGGCCTCTTCACAGAGATACCAGCTAGTTTCTTGGGTAAACTTGAGCTTGTCCTTTGTTTGGAGTGCATTCATTAAAGTTCTCCAAAGGGTCACACTCAATTTGGGAAGTATTCGTGGATCCCAAACCTTCTTCAAGAGTGTCTTCTCTACACAGAACCTATGCTTTTGATCTTCAAAGTAAGCCGAATTCACTATGAAGAGGCCATTAGCATATGTTTCCAAATCATCATGTCACTACTTTCCTGAGAAAAAATCTGAATTTGACCAATCTTTCCTCCCAAGTCCTCACTAAATATATTCTGTAGTAGATCCTCATTCAATTCCCTTCCATCGTTACACTTCATATCATTAATCTTCCTAATATGGGGGTTTTGGATCTTGACTTGTTGCATTAATTCTACAAAATGGCCATAATCCAACCAAGGGATCCATGGCTAACTCCAAACGTCAATAGTTGAGTTTTGGCCAATCACAATTCAACCACCTTTAAGCACTATGTCCCAAGCTACCAAATTTTTTCTCCAAACAAGAGAGTCTGCATTCTTACTGTTGACATTCCAAAAGGAATTCTGCCTGTAGTATTTTTCTTTGAGCGCTCTTACCCAGGGAGTGTCAAAATTTGAGGCT
The DNA here is from genome assembly GCF_963169125.1 of Humulus lupulus. NCBI lineage: Eukaryota > Viridiplantae > Streptophyta > Magnoliopsida > Rosales > Cannabaceae > Humulus > Humulus lupulus. Next base: position 227,571,184 of record NC_084794.1, read on the forward strand.
ATTTGCCAACACAATTTTGCAATCAATGCCTTATTAAAATCTTCTAGTCGTCTGAGCCCCAATCATCCACACCCCTTGGGTTTGCAAATATTGTCCCATGTGACAGTGCCAAGGAAGTGATGCTTTTTAGTCGTGCCAGTCCACCAATATCTTCTAGCAAGAGCATCCATATCATGACATAGAGTGACTAGCAGTTTGAAAGTAGACATTGCATATACTGGTATTGCTAAGGCCATTGATTGGAGCATTACTCTCTTCCCTGCATTTGAGAGTAATTTCATCTTCCACCCTTCCAATCTTTGAAGCATGCTCTCCTTAATTCTGGAATACTCATCATTTTCCTTCTTTTAAAAATGAAAGGATTTCCCAAATATTTTTCATCCTTGACGTTGTTTTCACTTGCAGGGTATTTATGAGATCTCTTTTCCTATCATGTGGAATGTTCCCTGAGAGGAGAACACTAGATTTGTGCTTGCTACAAAGTTGGCCCGACCATTTTTCGTAGGTTTCAACACACTCTGTAAAACTTCAGGCCTCTTTTAGATTATCTCTTCCAAATAGAATTGTGTCGTCTGCAAACATTGAATGAGAGACTGCAGGTACATCCCTCGCAATTTCGATCCTGTGAATGTTCCCCAACTCTTGTTCCTTGTGGATAAGTTTGATAGAACTTCATTGCACAACATAAACAAATAAGGTAACAAGGGATCTCCCTATCTTAGTCCTCTACCCGAATAGATTTTCTTCAAAGGTGACCCATTCAACAAAATCACAAAAGACACTAAAGATACACACCACATTATCAGGTTGATGAAGTGATCTGAGAAACCGTTTGCTCCAAGCACTCTCTTGAGAAAACTCCATTCAATGTGATCATAGGCTTCGTGCATATCCATTTTAATTTCCATAAGCCCACCCTTACCATTCTTCTTCTTTATTGTAGTCACAATCTCATGGGTTAGGATTGAAGATTCTGCAATCCATCTCCCTGGAATGAATGTTGACTGGAGAGGCGAAATAAGTTTCCCCATCACGTGACGGAGCTTAGTTGCTATCAACTTAGCTATTATCTCACAAAATTGCACAGGCTTATTGGCCTAAAATTTTCCATTGTATCAACATTTTCACTTTTTGGGATGAGGCAGTTAATGTATGATTGAGTCTTCCATCAAAACCTTCACTTAGGAAAAAATCTTGAACACAATCTATTATATCATCCCCAATGACTTCCCAAAACTGTCTATAAAAACATCTCGACATTCTGTCAGGTCCCAAGGCTTTGAGGGTACGCATGTGGAATAGAATCTCTCTGATTACTTCTTTCTCTGGCACTCTTGTGATCAATGTTTTGTCTTCATTTGTGACAAGTTGAGTGAACAACGCTTCAAAGTCACCCGAAATGTCTGGATTGGTTGAGGTGAAAAGCTTTGCAAAATAATCATTGAAAATCAGCCCCATTTCCTTTTGTGCTTCCCTAATTTCCCCATTCACATCCTTCATGACCCAAATATGGTTTCGTCTTCTCCAAATGATAGTCGAGGCATGGAAGAATCTTGTATTCCTGTCTCTCTTATACAACTATAATTCTCTTGACTTTTGTCTTCACATAATCTCCCTTCTGTTCCACATATCAACTATTTCTTTATGAATTTCTTCCTCCTCCTCTATTTTTTGTTGAGACAAATCCTGTTGTTGAATCCATTGCAACCTTTGTTATAACGAACTCATTTTATCTTCACAACTAGAAAAATATTTCTTATTCCATACTTGGAGTGCCTTCTTTGTATTTTCCATCTTTTGGTGCATGAATTTTTTCCGAACCTGAAGGTCCACTTGGGACTAAGAAGTTTTCACAACCTCTGAGCAAGAATCTTCCCTGGCCCAAGCTTGATAGAACCTGAAAGGGAAAAATCCCTTCGTTTTGTCTAAGATGGTGTCCGCAAGGATTGGAGCATGATCCAAAATAATAATAGGCATGTTTTGAACTCAACCTTTAGGGAAATCTACCAGCCAATCACTATCAACTATAGCACGATCTAATCATTCTCGGATTAGGCCTCCTTGGAATCCTTTATTTTTCCATGTGAATCAACCTCCTTTGTACGCCAAATCCTCACCTTCTATCCTCATTAAGAATTCCTTCAACACCTATGTGTCTCTCTGAGTAACCTTGTTTCCTCTAATCTTCTTTTTCTCATTCCCAATTACATTGAGATCCCCCTAATACTGCCCATGGTGTTTCACACTGTAAGACCCTTTTTGTGAGTCTCTCCCAAAATCCCTTATTCTTCTCCTCATAAGGCACCCCATATGTAGCAAACAAAGTCCACATTTTATTTCCATTTGTTTCCACAATTAAAGCCTCAAAAATAGATCCCGTGGCCTCAATTACTTTTAATCGAACCTCCTCATTCCAAAGCAGGTAGAAACTCTCTGGCATGCCTATAGAATTGATGAAAGCATTACCTTTAAATCCCAATCTTCTACACACATGCTCCATAAGATCCTCATATAATTTTGTTTCCATAATGAAGACACAATCTGGTGTATGTCTGTCAACCCAAGCCTTGAGAGCATGGGCTGTTTGGTCTCTCGAAAGACCCCGATGATTCCAAGTTCTAAGCCTCATTGTGGAGGAGAAGGCTTGATAAGGGTCGCCTCCTCACCCATGTGAACATTTTGATCCAATGTGATATGTACCTCAATGAGCTGCTTCGATTCCTTTCTATGGCTATCCTCTTCAGAATTCAGGGAGAAAGGGATTGCTTTTTCCAAGTTCCTTCTTACTGGTGTGCTTTTTGGCGTGACCATACTCTTGGAAACTCTCTTCCCTCTTTGAGTGGCTGAAGATCCACTCTCTCCACTTCCTACTTTAAATGGGATCTCTTTACTAGGTGATTCAAAAGTTGGGAGGATGGTTTGCTTGTCAAAATTTAGAATCCCTTCTTCACAACTCGGTTGGATAACTGGTTTTATACATAAATCAACTGTAGCACCCTACAAGTCCAGGACCAATACACTGTGTGTTTTAAAATAGTGCTTAACTTGCTAAACAAGTCATTTGGATTTAAAATGTGTAATTAAAACTATCTCAAGGATCAAGTATTAAAATTTTTGGTTAAACAATAATCATTTCATTAAAAAGGTTTAACTTTGTATACGGGATCCCAAAATGAGTATATAAACTGATACAAAAACAAAATAAATACAAAGGGTCGTCCTAGGTGGCAAAATTAGGGTTCAACCCTAGTTTCAGCAAGTGATCTAGGCCGTGGTGGTCGAGTAGGCCGTATATGAACACAACGCCCCTGAAGCCCTCCAACTCATGGTCGTTCTAGCTATTATTTCCCTTACCTGCACCATAGAGCACCCGTGAGCCAAGACCTAGCAAGAAAACCTCACAAGGCATAAAATTACCAAATATTCAAAAGCAATAAATACATGCTTCACAATTATCCAATACATTTATTCCAATAATATAAATTGTAAACACGTTCCACAATTTACAAAGATATTTGTTTTAATCATATAATCAATTACATGATCCAGGTTAGTCCCACCGAATGACCCAACCGAGCCAGATGCGTACACATGCATTCAGCTTGTGGTTTATGCCGGGAAAGCGGGGACCGCACCCTTAAATGTACTTGCCTTCAATTACACAGCCCAGGAAACAGTCCTGCCAAGTGTTCCAATCGAGCAAGATGCGTACTCAGGCACTCAGCTCGCGATTCTTGCCAAGCAAGTAGGGACTGCACACTCAAATTGAACTTGCCTTCATGGCCTGTGTTCCACAAGCTTTGCCGACCAGCCCCATGTTCAACACGTTGGCCGAATATCAGTTATATCATATATTCATAGATAGTTCAAGGCTAATAAGCATACCAACCAATTAGCTCTATGTGCATATACTGGTTTTCTTACCTCATGTCCTGAGCGCATAGAGTATAGCGACCCTAAGTGCGATCCTTTCCTCTTGAGCCTAGTGGTATACCCTCTTGATTCCTTGCAACAAATTCGAATCCCCTAGCTGCTAGTACTCTTAACAACTTACAATTCCCCAATCAAGCTTGCTTCCATGCTTTGAAATTCAGGAATCCTCTCAAAACTCAAAGAGCTGCTAAAGAGAGAGAGAGAGAGAAAGAGAGAGAGAGAGAGAACGTGAGAGAGGACAGAGAGAGAGAGCAAGTGTTCTGTTTTTTTTTTCCTGAGTTGATAAACTCAGCCACTTAGCATATATCATTCAAATGGTCCAAAAAACCAAAATACCCTCACTTAACCATTTTCCTCTCAAAGCTCCTCAAGGGAAAAAATGACATTCGATACTCTAATCCCACATTAACTTAAAATTCCCAATTTATTCCGCCAATCCCGGAATATCACTATTTTCCCCAAAATACGACCCATACTCCAATGAGTCCCAGTAATTCACCGAATTACCAAAATACCTCTTGGCTCACCAAGAGCCGGGTATCGATCCCTGTTGTTACTCTACTGCTATCTTGCTCAAAAGAACCAACTCTTGCCAAATGTCTCAAATATACCCACATAACCATGTGGGCTCAAACATATAACAAGTATAATTACAGATATACCCATAGCGGGTTAAACTTACGAAAATGCCCTTTTTAACAGAAATGAGCCTATAAGCACATTTAATACAGTTAAACATGCATAATTAGTTATATTATAATATAACTCATGGAATTCACATAATTAAATAACTTTCAATAAAATCAAGTATAACTCTAGTTATGCCCTCCCGACACCCTAATCAAGGCATTAAGCCTTATTGAGAATTTTGGGACGTTACAACTATTCCCTCCTTATAGAAATTTCGTCCTCAAAATTTATTTGAAAAATTCGGGATACTGATCCCGTATATTTGTCTCTAATTCCTAGGTCACTTACTTGACCTTACTGTTCCTCCATAATATCTTAAGCCGAGGAACAATCTTGTACCTTGAGACTTTATATTTTCTATTCAAGATCTGAATCGACCGTTTCTCATAGAATAAATCTACTTGTAGCTCAAGATCGTCTCAAGGATCTCAAAAGGTCTCATGAACCTAGGGATCAACTTTCCCTTCTTTCAAAACCACTTCACTTTCCTCAAAGGTGAAATTCGAAGGAAGTCATAGTCCCCAACTTAGAACCCTATATCCCTACACTTAAGACCAGCGTAGCTCTTTTATCTACTATGAACAGTGAGCATCTGGGCTCTAATCTTCTCAATAACCCATTGGTCCTTTAAACCATTTCAGGCCCCAGATATTTTCTCTTACCCATTTCATCATAATAGATGGGTGTTTTACGCTTTCTACCATACAACATCCCATATATAGCTATTCTAATCAATGGTAGATACTTACACCAGGGCCCTTCAAAATCAGATATGTATGTCTGAAGCATGTTTTCCAATATCTGAGTTGTCCTCTCGGCCTGTCCATCAGTCTGAGGATGATAGTTAGTACTAAACTTAAACTGCGTACCCATAACCTTCTATAAACTTTCCCCAAAGCATGAAAACACAGGTGGAGTCCCGATCTGGCACAATAGACTTTGAAGCCCCACAAAATCCCACAACCTCTTTCACATACAACTATGCATATTGATCCACAGTCATTAAAACTGAATCATACTGACCCACTGTCCTGGGTAGTCAACTATGAAGTCCATAATAATGTCCTCCCATTTCCACTCAGGAATAACCAAAGGCTGTAATTTCCCTGGTGGTATCTATTACTCAGCTCTCACCTGTTGACATGCTAGGCACTTAGCTACATTGTAACGACCCGAATTTGCTAATCGAGCTTAGGGCCTTGATTAGTGTGCCTGGAGGGCAATAAATGATTTAATATGTTGATATATGAATTAACATGTATATATGATAATGATGCATGTTTAGTTGAGTTAAATGTGCATGTGGGCCCCGCCTGGACATTAGGGGTATATATGTGATAATGCTATATATATGTGATATGACTGTGCAGCACGATCCGAGACAGCCCTGGGGAGCGGTTAGCCAGGAACTCACAACGGGGTTGAGAATCCGACTTGGGGCGAGTCGAGGGGTAATTTGGGCATTAGTTATTATATGGGGTTATCGGGTTATGAAAATAAATATTTGGAGATATACTTGAGGACAGAATGTCTAGGAGGGAATACTGGGGAAATTTACCGTTTTGCCCTCGGGGACGTTTTTGGCACCCCGAGTCTTAAGGTAACCTTTAAGCTTAAGCTGAATAAAAAAAAACTTGGAATTGTTCAGAATATTTAGAAACCGACTTACATATTCCCTTCCCAGCTGAGGATATAGTTTCTAAACTCTCTCTTCTCTACTCTCTAAGATTAACTCAAGGAAATAGGTAAGGGAAGGAAGATAGTCAAGAACTAAGGATTGGAGCTGAGCTTAGGAGACTCCAATCAGAAAACCAGGGCTTGGAGGTTGAGGAATTGAAGCTGGAACTTAGGGGAAACAACTCTAAATCAAAACTCAGCAAAGGTAAGATCTAGCTATGGGAATTATGCTTGAATTTCAGTTAAGTTTTTAGGTTATGCATGTGGGTAGAATCTGATTTGTTCTTGGGGGTTTTAGTTGAGTTTTGGAGCAGATTTTGATGGGTTTTGATGTTGATACTGAGCTGGATGTTTGTGTTGATTATCTGGGACTATTAGATAAGCTTTCGGTGAGTTGGTTTGAGGAAAAATGCAGGGAAGATGATGAAAATTTTGGGTTTGGAGGTGAGGGCCGCGGCCCGAGTGTGCGCGCGGCCATGGGAGACCGAGATGCTTGAGGCGCGCCACGGCGCTTGGTGATGCGCACCGTGGCCCATGTGGGTGACAGTGGGGTGCTAGCCTCTATTTTGAGGCTAGCCGCGGCGCTTGTGGGAAGGGTCGTGGCTCTTAGAGCTAGTTTGTGTTTTTGAGGGTGTTTAGGTTTGGGAACTCAATGGTTAAGGCTCAGAATGGATTTTATCACCCGGATTGATAGAATTCAAGGTCCCAGAGGTTAGGGTTATGGCTCAAAGTTATTTATTGGATTAGAACTTGATGGATGGATATTGTTAATGTGTTGTGACTAGGGTTTCAGCGAGGCTCAAGTTAGAGGACTGTGCTCGGGACTCAGGTAAGAAAACCCTTGTTCCCATAGAGCTTGTATGCAGGACTGAGCCCAATGTGTTTGATTAGAACTGGTATGCAGGGCTCAGCCCAATGTGTTTGAACTGCAGGGCATAGCCCTTTAACTGAATTTGCTAGAATTCTGTACTTGCTTATTATGCTATGAATGCTATTATGTGAATGATCGGCAAGAGCCGGGAACGGTGTAGGCCGAGGTCGGCAGGGGGCTAGGAACGACATTAGGCACGTTGAGTGCAAGGCCGAGTACGGCAAGGGGCCGGGAGCAGCGTTGAGCACGTGGATTGCGAGTTGCTAGGGCGAGTCCCTAAAAGGATACCTGGGATATCCTCACGGTGTGGACCGCGAACCCAGGGCTTGGTAAACGCCTGAGACGGCTAGGCTGTATGTGTTTAGCCCATTGGTGTCTTGTTTATATGCTTGATATATGTGTTGCATATGTTATCTATTTGTGGGTTTTCTTGCTGGGCTTCGGCTCACAGATGCTCTGTGGTGCAGGTAAGGGTAAGGAGAAAGCCAACCAACCACGAGTGTAGCAGGCATGAAGCGGCGTGTACATGTTTGGCCAGCCTGGCTGCCACAGCCAGAGGATTTTGGGAGATATTTGTAAATAAACCTAGATTTTGTCGTTTAGTCAACTTGGTTCAGTTTATAAGTTGTAAATATATCTAAACTGTATTTTGGGATCCCAAGTGTTAAACTTTTATGATTTTCAATGAAATGGAATTATTTCTAAAGTTTTTCCTTTGTTTATGGCTTAATTACACTGTTTGACTTAAAACCTCGATAAGCGAGTTGAAAGCACGTTTTTAAACTCACTTAGTAACGGCTCTAAGGAAGTAGGGCGTTACACACATAGTCGATCACATCTCTCTTCATCCCTGGCCACCAATACAAAGTCTTAAAATTATGTTATGCCCTCGCGGTGCTTGGAAGAAATGAACTTGTATAGTATGGGATTCATCTAGAATGTTTCGTCCAATAATCACGTCTATCATAACACATATCCGACCCTTGTACCCCAATAAACCCATCTCTAAAACTATATAGTCCTTGGCCACTCTATCTAGGACATCCGCTCTCTATCTCATCAAATGAGGATTAGTTAACTAACCTTCCCTTATTCCTTCCAAACGAGTAGGCTACAAGATAACGTTGGCTAACTGGGCTACCTCCAACACACTAAGATCATATCCTCTACTATTTCTTTGGATATCTATTTTAACTGATTAACTGTGTAGAGTCCCAAAACTTTACAACTTAGCTAGTTAGATAAGTAGTAGTAGTAAGGTATGATTAATATAACTGATTATAAAGATGTCATTTATTATACTATAAGGTTTAGATAGAACTAATAAGATCATGACACTTGTCATGTGCATGTTTATTAAGGATTTAAGTATTTTGATAAATAGTTTAATTGAAAAGAAAGATCTAGAAGCTCTAGAACCTTCCAGCAGCTGTTAGGATCGTATTATGACTCATCCAAAGTTGTTTATCCAATTCAAATTATGCTAAAAAAGTGCAATTACGTGTTTAATATATTCATGTATGTCGATATATCGCAGCATAGGGGCCGATATATCGCCTACGGAAGATACGAAAAACACGTTGACTTTGCACGAACGAAAACACGAGCCTATGATATGCTGGTAGGGGCGATATATCGCCTACCCTAGGCGATATATCGACTCTAGTGGCCTGTTTTTAAACTTCGTAGAAACCGAGCTTGATTCATTCCTTAACCTCTTGACTTGCCTTATAAAAATTTTGACCGAGTCTTGGGCACCTGTTGAACGAATATTCAAATATTTTTCAATTAATATTCATTTTTTTATTCAAGCTAAAAATGAGATATTTTCACTCCTTGAACTCTATAAATAGGACCTAGTACCCAGCCATTTCTCTCATTCTTCAAGCTGTGTTCAGAGCCTTCAAGCTGCTAGGGTTACAATAGAGTGATACACTTGGGTTTGGGATAAATAGCTTTATCATCTTAAGCTTTATAAACACTTGGAAAGTGAGATATAGTGTGTTTTCAATATCGAGTGTAGATCGGTTCTAGTATATCCAAAGGTATTTCTATTCTTAAGTTCATTTCTATATGGTTCTTTAGTTTTCTTTACTCAAATCCTAACTTGTTGTTTTCGATTCCTGATTAGGTATTTAAGTTCTTTGAACTTAAGGTTTCTTTTCAATAAACTTCTTCTTGGTGGTTTAGTTCTCTTCTTTTTCATCTCTTTTCTTTAGAAATACTCACCATTTTTATTGTTGGTTTTAGGAGTGTTCTCAAATATCTCGGTGTTGGTAAGGAAAATAGGATAGATTTTATGTGCTTTTATGTTTTTATATGTTTATGCTATGATATGTATATGTATGATAAGTTTTTAGTCCTTGAGTATATGATTTGTTTAGATAACAAGCATATAATTTGTTTAGATAACAAACATATAACTTATTTAGATAACAAGCCCCAATAATATATTCCTTGGGCATATGATTTGTTTAGATAACGAGCCCCATGAATTTATATGACTTGTTTAGATAACAAGCCCCGTAAATTTATGGGCAGATGATTGCCTAGCTACCAAACCCCAAGAAGAATGAGGGCCATTGTATTCCTACGAGATATATATGTTTTTCTTTTATATTCATATGTTTTATAGTATATGTTTATGATACAGTTTTATGCTTATATGTGTTGGTAGATTTTCCTTGCTGGGCATTAGGCTCACTCCTTTATTTTTAATGTGATGTAGGAAAATAGACATGGAGGCAGAAGGATTCTTGGTAGCTTGGTTTGTGTATTAAGGATGAAGGGATTCAATGGACTGCGTGACGATTCGAGGACGACGTTATTTTTAGTCTCTTTAAATTATGTTTTTATGTATTTTCCACATTTAGCTTGTAAACAACTTCATTTCATTTAAAGTAATGTTTTATTTTAAAACAATGTGATCCCATACCGCTCATTTATGTATTTCAATATTTACTTTGGAGTTTTTAATAAAGTTATGAATATTCCTTATGTATGTTTTCTTAAAAATAAGGGCTATGTCTAGTCGTTTTAATAGTCCAAGGTCTTAGAAATTGTTGGGTCATTACAGTTGGTATTAGAGCAACGGTTCATCTGCATGAAGTTCTCCTTGATACACACGCTCAAGCTCCAAATCTAACCGCCAATGTAAGTGTTTATGTTATAGTTATTATGTTTAAATGTATAGCTAACATTTTATTGTGTATGTTCTCAGTTAAGAATGGATGGAGCCTTGACCTATGATGATATTCGAGCCATTAAGGCCTTGAAAAGAATTAGAGAGCCAAGAAATACAGTAGGAGTGGTAGAAAGAATCACTCGAAGATTACTCTTATTCCACAGGGAGATAGTTCACCTCCAAACAACTAAGCAAATCATGATGAGAGCAATGGAGCAATATGTTTTAGTAATTAGACTTTTTAAAGATTATCCTACTGTAATTGCAGCTTTAGAAGAAATATGGGAGACTATAGATGACGAAGATGAATTACCGGTAGCTATGAGATATTATTTTCTCATACTTAGGTTCACCTCTAAGATGGAATTCCAATTCACAAATGAGCAAAAACATAGAATCTTTACGAATCTTCCTAGAGGAAATTTTGAGGCTCAAGATAATGATGATTATGAGGAGATAGATGATGATATGTTAGATGAAGGATCGGATGTAGAAGATCCTGATTTTTTGATTAGTTTCTTTGTTATTTTATTTATTATCTTTGCATTTATGATTGTACCTAGTGAAAACCTTTTTCCAAATAAATATCATTGTTATTTTTGACATGTATGAGTTTGATTTCTTTTACAATCATAATAAATAATAAATTTAATAAATAATGACCAAGTTTGGTGAGGGAGGATACAAATCAATGGACTGGGTTCTATATTGAGAGTTAGGGGGCCATAGTAGTGGGAACGATTTTACTGATCCCAGCCCTCCCTCAATATGGTTAACTTTGGAACAACGACGAGTTTCGAGCCTAAGAATTAAGTCATAGAGGATGATTAGAAACACACTTAGAAATAATAAAGATGACTTATTTTTCTAAGTATAGAAACACACCCTAATGATAAAGAAGGCTTATATATTTTCTCATAAGAAATCATAATTAATAGGTCCAAGTTATGTTTGCTTAGATTAAGTTTTTGCGTTAGAGCCTATTAGGGTAAGTTCTAACATGTTTTTCTCAGCTGTTAGAACTCCGCTGAAGATGTCGCTCAGAAGGTCTGCATGCACCAATGTCAATGCCGCGAGCGTCGCTCCTGAGAATAATGAAGCCCCTCCAGTTCGCAGAATGGGAGTGCGTGCTACTGCCAACCGAAATGCACCGCCGCCGCCGCCAGTTGACAACACTGCAGAAATTGCCAAACTACGACAGCAAGTTGAGGAATTACTGCAGCAACAGAGACAGCAGACTCAGACTCAGCCCCACCTCTGCCGCAACAACAGCCTCAGCAAATGGCTCCAGCACCCCAACAAGTTGGTCCATATGGGGGATGGCCAATGGCGAACTATGCACCCTACCTAGCTCAGTACATGGAGCCAACCTACGAGTGGTTTCATAAGCAACACACTCCAAACTTTGAAGGGACAACTGACCCCTTCGAGGCAGAAGAATGGCTCAGAAATGTAGAGCCGATCCTAGCGCACATGAATCTCGGCAATGAGGACCGCATATCCTGCGTCTTGTCACTGCTTAAGAAGGATACTAGAATATGGTGGGACTTAGTTCAGCAAACTCACGACGTCACTACCATGACATGGACCAGATTTGTGGATCTGTTCTACAAAAAGTACTACAACTCAGCAGTCATCGCTTCAAGGGTTGAGGAGTTCGCTAGTCTGAAGTAGGGTAACTTGACGGTAGTAGAGTATGCTCGGCAGTTCGTTACCAAGGTCGTTAGAGGACTTAGACCAAAGATTGAGCTAGGGGTTAAGCTAGCAAACCCTGGAACTACTACGTATGCTGATGTTCTAGAAATGACATTAGAAGTGGAAAGGCTTCAGGCAAATGTTAGTAAGGAGGAAGCTAGTAAGCCTAAGCCAAAACAGAAGAGTCAACCTCAGAATGGTTAGAACAACCACAACAACCATCAGTCCAGCAACAATAATGGTCAGAAGAGACGGCATCATGAAAATGAGCAGTCCGACAACGATAAAAGAGCACAGACAACCAATGGAGGCAATAAGTCGGGTTATGTAAAATACCCACAATACTCTAAGTGCCAAAAAAAAACATCCAGGAGAGTGTCGTGCAAACACCAAGGGATACTTCAACTATGGTCAGGAAGGTCACCGAAGGAGGCAATGTCCTCAGCTTAAGCAGGAGGAGAAAAGAGACAACAAGATGGTTCCTGCCAGAGTCTTTGCCTTAACCTAGGGAGAAGCTGAAGCTAGCAATAAAGTGGTCACATGTCAAATTCCTATCCTCAATAATGTATGTTCAGTATTAATTGATTCAAGAGACACTCAATCGTATATCGCGTTAGGAATGATAGAAAAACTAGAAAAACCTTGTGAAAGCTCTAGAACTAGGTTTGTAACAGAATTGCCTTCAGGTGAAGTAGTCCTATCATCACGAATAGTACGAGGCGTACCGATCAAAATTGAGGACGTAGAAGTAGAAGGAGAACTGACAGAATTAGAGATCAAAAACTTCGACGTGATGCTGGGCATGGATTGGCTAACAAGGCATGGCGCAACCATCGACTACAAACGCAAAGAAGTGATATTCGAGACTCCTGACGGTCAGAGACTATGTTTTATGGGACAAGTTTCAAGACTACGCACACCACTTATTTCATCTCTCAAAGCTCACAGGGTGATAGAAAAAGAATGTCACACATTCTTAGCCAGCGTCACGGATGTGGTAAAGGAAACACCACTAAAAGTTGGATACATCCGCATTGTAAAAAATTATTCCCATAAGTATTTCCTAACGACTTACTAGGACTGCCGCCGACTTGGGAAATTGACTTCACAATCAAACTAGTACCGGGCACCGAGCCTAACTCAAAGGCACCATACCGGATGGCACCTACCGAACTCAAGGAGTTAAAGACGCAGCTACAAGAAATCCTAGACTTAGGTTTCATTAGACCAAGCCATTCTCCATGGGGAGCACCGGTTCTATTTGTGAAGAAAAAGGATGGAAGCATGCAGATGTGTATAGATTACCGCGAGCTGAATAAGGTGACAATTAAGAATAAGTACCCGCTACCCCAAATTGATGACTTGTTTGATCAACTTCGAGGCGCGACCATGTTTTCAAAGATTGATTTACGGTCCGGGTATCATCAGCTCAAGGTACAAGAAGAGGATATTCCCAAGACAACTTTTAGAACTCGTTATGGACATTACGAGTTTCTAGTTATGTCTTTTAGTCTTACCAATGCTCCAGCCACGTTTATGGATTTAATGAATAGGGTCTTCAAAGATTATTTGGACAAATTCGTCGTAGTGTTCATCGACGATATTCTGGTATACTCGAAGGACGAAATCAAACACGAGGAACATTTAAGGATGACCTTGTTACGATTGAAAGAGCATCAACTTTACGCCAAGTTCAAGAAGTGTGAATTCTGGCTTTCGCAAGTAGCGTTCCTCGGCCACATTGTATCCAAGGACAGAGTTGCAGTAGACCCATCTAAGGTAGAGGCTGTCAAGGATTGGCCAAGGCCAAAGAACGCATCAGAGGTAAAAAGATTTTTGGGATTAGCAGGTTATTATCGGAGGTTTGTAGAGAGATTTTCAAAGATAGCCACTCCGCTTACCAACCTGATCCGGAAATAGCAAAGGTTCAACTGGACTGATAAATGTGAAGAGAGTTTTCAGTTGCTTAAGGATAAGCTATGCTTAGCACCAGTACTTTGTGTACTAACATCCAACGACAAGTTTGTATTCTATTATGATGCGTCGAAGCAAGGTTTGGGTTGTGTGCTGATGCAGAATGACAAGGTAATAGCCTACGCCTCAAGGCAGCTGAAGGAATATGAGCAACGCTATCCAACGCATGATATGGAGTTGGCAGCGGTTTTCTTTGCATTGAAAATCTGGTGCCACTATCTTTATGGAGAACGGTTTGAGATTTATACGGACCACAAAAGCTTAAAATATTTCTTCACGCAAAAGGAGCTCAACATGAGGTAGCACAAGTGGTTAGAACTAGTAAAGGATTATGACTGCGAAATCCTATACCACCCAGGTAAGGCAAAGATAGTTGCTAATGTGCTAAGTAGGAAGAGTTATGGAAGTCTAGCAGCGTTAGCTGGAATAGAAAAGCCACTACAGCAAGAGTTGATCAATGCTGGAATAGAAGTAGTCATTGGAAAACTGGCTAACTTGTCCATCCAGACAAGTCTGTTAGAAGATATACGGATTGGGCAAGGGCATGATGACACATTAGTAGCACATATGGATGCAGTTAAAGAAGTCAAGGCCACAGATTTCTCGATATCAGGACAGGGGTTCTTGAGATATAAGGATCGGGTATGCGTGTCGAATGATCAAGGGATTAAGATGAATATTTTACAAGAAGCGCACAATACCCCCTACTCAGTTCACCCAGGGTCGACCAAGATGACTCACGATCTTAAAGCACTGTATTGGTGGCCAGGAATGAAGAAGGATGTCACGGAGTATGTGTCTAAAAGCTTAGTATGCCAGCAAGTTAAAGCAGAACATCAGCGGCCTGCAGGCTTATTGCAACCGCTTAATATTCCAGAATGGAAGTGGGACGACATAGCCATGGATTTCTTGATGGGATTGCCACGAACAAATAAGCAGCATGACTCAGCTTGGGTAGTAGTAGTTAGACTAACCAAGTCAGCTCATTTCTTGCCTGTCAAGACTACATACATAGCAGATCAATATGCAGACGTTTATGTCCAAGAAATTGTACGACTGCATGGAATCCCTAAGACAATAGTATCTGGTAGAGGATCAGTGTTTACATCGAGATTTTGGGGAAGTTTGCAGCAAGCCATGGGTACCAAGTTAAGTCTTAGTACGACATTTCATCCTCAGACCGATGGACAGTCCGAGTGTACCATACAGATTTTAGAAGATATGCTGCGCGCTTGTGTACTTGATTTCAGAGGATCATGGAATAAGTACTTGCCGCTGATAGAATTCTCCTACAACAATAGCTACTAGAAAACGATCGAGATGGTGCCTTATGAGTTATTTTATGGAAGGAGGTGTCGATCTCCGTTACATTGGGACGAGGTAGGAGAAAGGCAACTTCTTGGACCCGAAGCTGTTAGAGAAGCTCAGAATCCAGTAGCGCTAATTAGAAAGTGTATGCTTGCTGCTCAGAGCCATCATAAAAGTTATGTGGATGCCAAGCGACATGATGTGGAATCCAAAGTCGGAGATCAAGTCTTCTTAAAGATATCTCCTATGAAAGGTGTGAAGCGGTTTGGGAAGAAAGGCAAGCTTAGTCTCCGGTTTATAGGTCCTTTTGAGATATTGGACAAAGTGGGAGCAGTTGCATATAGATTAGCCCTACCGCCAGCTCTAGCAGATAGCCACAATGTGTTCCACATCTCGATGCTAAGAAAATATGTGTCAGACCCATCTCACGTCCTCAAGTACGATATGATAGTACTCCCGAAAGACTTGAGTTACGAGGAATGACCGGTTAGCATCTTAGATAGAGGAGTGAAGGATTTACGATATAAGAGTATTCTGATAGTCAAAGTCCTATGGAGTAATAGTTCTGAATGGGAGGCAATGTGGGAGTTGGAGGAAGACATGTTAGCACGGTATCCGGAATTGTTTGGTAAGTAAATTTCGAGGACGAAATTCTTTTTAGTAGGGGAGAATTTTAGAGTCCCGGAACTTTACTTAGCTAGTTATAGTATGTTTGTTACCATGGATTTTGGTTCAAGCTGGGACTTAGTTGAACACTTGTACCAACACCTATAGATTTTATAAGTTTAACCTATAGTTTAAGAATATTAATTATAACATAAGGTTTGATTAATATAACTGATTATAAAGATGTCATTTATTATACTATAAGGTTTAGATAGAACTAATAAGATCATGACACTTGTCGTGTGCATGTTTATTAAGGATTTAAGTATTTTGATAAATAGTTTAATTAAAAAGAAAGATCTAAAAGCTCTAGAACCTTCCAGCAACTGTTAGGATTGTATTATGACTCAGTCAAAGTTGTTTATCCAATTCAAATTATGCTAAAAAAGTGCAATTACATGTTTAATATATTCACGTATGCCGATATATCGCAGCATAGGGGTCGATATATCGCCTACGGAAGATACGAAAAACACGTCGACTTTGAACGAATGAAAACATGAGCCTATGATATGCTGGTAGGGGCGATACTAGGCGATATATCGGCTCCAGTGGCCTGTTTTCAAACTTTGTAGAAACCGAGCATGATTCATTCTTTAACCTCTTGACATGCCTCTGAACGATTTTGACCAAGTCCTGGGCACCTGTTGAACGAATATTCAAATATTTTTCAATTAATATTCATTATTTTATTCAAGCTAAAAAGGAGATATTTTCACTCCTTGAACTCTATAAATTGAACCTAGTACCCAGCCATTTCTCTCATTCTTCAAGCTATGTTCAGAGCCTTCAAGTTGCTAGGGTTACTATAGAGTGATACACTTGGGTTTGGGATAAAAGTTTTATCATCTTAAGCTTTATAAACACTTGGGAAGTGAGATATAGCGTGTTTTCAATATCGAGTGTAGATCGGTTCTAGTACATCCAAAGGTATTCCTATTCTTAAGTTCATTTCTATATGGTTCTTTAGTTTTCTTTACTCAAATCCTAACTTGTTGTTTTCGATTCTTGGTTAGGTATTTAAGTTCTTTGAACTTAAGGTTTCTTTTCGGTAAGCTTCTTCTTGGTGGTTTAATTCTCTTCTTTATCATCTCTTTTCTTTTGAAATACTCACCATTTTTATTTTTTGTTTTAGGAGTGTTCCAAATCTCGTCCTTGTTCTCAAATATCCCAGTGTTGGTAAGGAAAATAGGATAGAAATATGTGCTTTTATGTTTTGATATTTTTATGCTATGATATGTAAATGTATGATAAGTTTTTAGTCCTTGAGTATATGATTTGTTTAGATAACAAACATATAGTTTGTTTAGATAACAAACATATAACGTATTTAGATAACAAGCCCCAATAATATATTCCTTGGGCATATGATTTGTTTAGATAACGAGCCCCATAAATTTATATGACTTGTTTAGATAACAAGCCCCGTAAATTTATGGGCATATGATTGCCTAGCTAGCAAGCCCCAAGAAGAATGAGGGCCATTGTAGTCCTACGGGATATATATGTTTTTCTTTTATATTCATATATTTTATAGTATATGTTTATGATACAGTTTTATGCTTATATGTGTTGGTAGATTTTCTTTGCTGGGCATTAGGCTCACTCCTTTATTTTTAATGTGATGCAGGAAAATAGATATGGAGGCGGAAGGATTCTTGGTAGCTTGGCTTGTGTATTAAGGATGAAGGGATTCAATGGACTGCGTGACGATTCAAGGACGACGTTATTTTTAGTCTCTTTAAATTATGTTTTTATGTATTTTCCACATTTAGCTTGTAAACAACTTCATTTCATTTAAAGTAATGTTTTATTTTAAAACAATGTGATCTCATACCGCTCATTTATGTATTTCAATATTTACTTTGGAGTTTTTAATAAAGTTATGAATATTCCTTATGTATGTTTTCTTAAAAATAAAGGCTATGTCTAGTCGTTTTAATGGTCCAAGGTCTTAGAAATAGTTGGGTCATTACAAACTGTCTCGGACCTCTCTGACTTAAAGCATCTACCTCTACATTGGCTTTCTTCGGATGATAGAGAATTCACATTCATAATCCTTCACCAATTCTAACTAAAATTTCTGTCTCATATTCATATCCTTCTGAGTAAAGATAAACTTCAAACTCTCATAACCAGTGTAAATCTCACACTTCTCCTTCAATGCCAATATCATTGCTGCTAGTCCTAAATCATGTGTAGGGAATCTTTGCTCATATTCTTCCAATTATCATGACGCATAGGCAATCACCTCTCCAGCCAGCATCAGGACACATCCTAATTGTTGTCTCGATACTTCACAATATACCACAAATTGCTCTTAACCTGATGGAAGTTGTTCTCATATCTATCTAACCATACAAATTCAGAAGCATTCATTGGCCTTGGCCAATCTCTAATTGACTCAACCATTGTTGGATCCACTTCGACCCCATTCTTACTAACAATGTGACTAAAGAATGTCACCTGAAGGTGCCAAAACTTGCACTTTTAAACTTGACATACAATTTGTGCTCCCTCAATCTCTGTAATACCAACTAGAGATGTTGCTCATGCTCGGTCTTTGACTAAGTTAATCTGGATACCATTGATGGAGATCATCACAAATCAGTCTTGATAACCCTTGAACTCTCTGTTCATAAAATCCATAAAAGCTTGTATGAAAAAACTATCTTCAACATGTCTCCTTTTTTATCTTCATCTGACGATAACCAGATCGAAGATCAATCTTTGAGAAACCTGTCTTACCTTGCAACTGATCAAATAAGTCATCTGTCCTTAGTAGCGGATACTTAATATGGATGGTCAACTTGTTCAACTATCTATATTCAACACACATCCGTAATGGCTCATCCTTCTTTGTCTTCACACACCCAAACTGGTGCATGTCATGGTGAGATGCTAGATCTAATAAACCCCAAATGCAGTAGTTGTTGTATTTGTACTTTCAATTATGTCTATTCTGTTGGAGCCATTATGTCCAATGCCTCAGATACCAGTTCTATCCCTATGTAAGTTCCATAGCAGACTCAATCTCCCAACGTGATAGTAATCCCAGTATATCCCTGGGGAAATGCATCTGAAGCCTCACTGGCCAATCCAATTCCATCTGATCTAACTCATACAACCCTGGTGGTATCCATCACAATAGCTACGAATCCCATGAACGCAAACGAGTCCTTTCTTTCAAACTCAAAAGTCACCACATTTTCTTACAGTCTATGGTTTCCCCATACTTGGCTAGCCAGTCTATGCCCAACATCACATCAAAATCTTCTATAGCCGGCTCAATCAAATCCCTTGATAACCCTTTACTAGTAATGATCTGATCCATCTCTTGGAGACTACCAATAGGTTAACTATTCCCTCTTCACACAATAGAATAACATCCTTCTTGGCAGCTGATGTAGTTATCTCAATGTTGTTAAAGTCATGATCTCAATGCTTGTTCGCTACCTTTTTGAAAAGTTTCAACCTTGTTGTCTTTCCTTTCGATGCTTTTGTTATGGTGGCACACTTTATAGTCTTTGAAACTTCTTAGGTTACATTGTCACCTTTGACAAGGCTTATTCTAAAGTTGTAGTAAATTTTGTCATTTCTTCCCAAATGGTTGTTTCTCAATGTGGATGTCTCTTTAGGAATATTATATCTTGTTATCTATCTTTCCAGGTATTTGTTTGACCCATGTGTTATATAATGGTAATATTGCTATTCGTAGATTAGCAAAATATGCACTACAAATTGAAAATGGGATTTACTTAGTTGGAGAGATTTCACCATGTATTATGACATGCGTACTCAAAAGATTCAAATTAATAAGTATTGAGTCATTTTTCAAAACAATATTAAAATTAATTTTAAATTTGATTGAAAATATAATATTAATAAATTTACAGAAAACTAATAGCGCTACCCTGCTTAAAAGCATTATAAAAAAACTAGTTTATACTTTAACTCGTGTACTTTGTGAAGTTTCTCTGTTTTAATTTTATTTTTCATACAATAAAATAAATAAGAGGTTTTAAAAATTAGTAAGTATTAAAATATTGTATCAACGATGGACTCCGATTTCAACCCGCCTAGTACGGCGACGGGTTGGCTCCCGCTGGGAGTTTCCTATTAAGAAAACATATATAAAGTGTAAAGGACTGAATAATTGATACTCATAACTGCCATTGTCAAAAAAGATGGCATAAGTTAAAAAACTAGAGTAATACCTAAAGTGGTCGGTTTGCCTAACCGGATTTAGTTTATTTATGTTTAAAGTATTTTTTTGTTAGGGGATATAATTGTCATTTCAGTGGATCAATAATATTTTATTGAATATTTAAGGTGTTTTGTGTAATTTCAGATCTATGACCAGATATGGATATTACATGCAAGGCACATTAAAGACCTCTAAAAGCACAATATTTTTAATTACTTTACACAATTATTGAGCAAGGATTCATACTATTGTTTTCTTGTTTTTTTTTTTTTTTTTGTTTCGAGCTATGAAGGCTTGAGTAATGATTTAGATAAGATTGATTTTGCTTTTGTTTTACGCTTGCTCTTGTTAGCATTAAGAATCTCTGTTGTTTTGCTTGATAGTAACAAATATGAGAATGGCACATTATAATGGTGTCAGGTATAAGAGTTTGGGTTGGTGAGAATGAGAATGTCAAATTTAATTTATGTTTAGTAAATTTATATTTAATGGCTTGAGGGTTTGTGTTTACAAGTGGATCTTATTTTTTAACTTGATTTAAAAGTAATCTTAACCTCTTTAAACATATCTAATTCTATTCCCACAAACTTAAACCTCAAACTAAACACCCCTTGTGTGTTTTGCATTGGGAGGTTAGAGTGACGGGATAGGATGGGATGAGATGTGGAGCGTGGAGCTGAGTTGTTTCTTCATCAAATTTTGATGTCACTATCATCTTCTTCTTATATATATAATGTTTTACATCTACTTTATAATTATTTACTTGTTGGGATTCTTTATATTATCTCCGTATTTATATTTCTGGTCATCTGTAATATATCATGGACGTGTCATTTTTTGTCGAGGACTTGCCATTTGTTAGCCAAAGTAAAGTTGGTGATTTGTTGATGTTTTATTTTCTTTGATCTGTTTTTGAAGTATATTTTTTTTATTACACTTGTTAGAGAATATATTATTCAATAGAAATAGGAAAAACTAAAATACAACTCTATGCAAAAAATACAATAGACAATGTAATTGATTAAAGAATTGTGACAACTCAATTACACAAAATACAAGTAAATAGAAAGTAGAAGAAGAATATCACAAACTCAAAACAATAACAACAAGAAGAACAAAAGAATGAAATAAGAACAATAGAACAAAAGAGTGAAAAGAACAATAATAAAAACACACACTCTCACACAACCAAGTGTAGAGTAGTGGGGATCACCAACTTAAAAAAGGTTCATAACATTTGTCCAAAAGATTATTTCCCCCTATTCTCTAAGCATTAAGGGATCTCACAAAAAATTTATCTTTGGAATTATCAAGCCTCTATGGTGTATTTTCCAGCCAAGTATTTTGTAGATGGAAAATTGTGTCTTACAAGTGAGCATTAGACTCTTATTTATAGAATTTTGAGACACCTTATGAATTTCAAATTTCACTATCTCCATGGATGTTACCAATGTTTAATTTGATAATTGTAGAAGTAAAATAAAGATTTGGGAGTTACTTGGGATGTTAAAACTGTTCAATTTGGAGAAAACTGAAAAATTGGAATTAGCTGCTAGCACCCCAGGCTGCAGCCTGAGTCATGCCTGGCCTAGTTTCTGA
The DNA here is from genome assembly GCF_963169125.1 of Humulus lupulus. Lineage (NCBI taxonomy): Eukaryota > Viridiplantae > Streptophyta > Magnoliopsida > Rosales > Cannabaceae > Humulus > Humulus lupulus. The sequence continues at coordinate 227,592,988 of NC_084794.1, forward strand.
CTCCCAGGCCGCTGCCTGGGAAGCTTGTGGCCCCGGCCACCAGGCTATTTCAACCTCCAAATTTTAGTTTTTCTAAAAATGTTCTAATCTCTTCCCACATGATTTTGTAACCTCCATACATCTAATGGGAGTTAAAAACATGTCTTCAACATCTATATCACATAAGGGCTCTATGAAATTCAAACACAAATGTGTAACTCTCAATCTACACATTATTGGGTAATATTTGTGAGTTACAAATTTGTAACTGATTTTGTAACTCCAAAATATGTTACATTCGGATACACATATGTCCAATTTTGTAACTCAATAATATGTTGCAAGGTGTGACAAATCACATTTCCCACATTATTTAATCTAACATTATATTATATGAAATAATATAACATTCCCTCACTTAGATTAAATAGTCATTTTTGTAACACTTATTTAATCAATAAACATTATCTTAAAATATAATGTTCCCCACTTGATTAAATAATTACTTTCTCTATAGGAACAATTGGATTTGTGCATAAAATAAAATGTCTTTTGACTTGAATTTTACTTTAGTCTAATTATCACAAAGTTTGTTAAAATTTTGGTTGTCGAATAATTGAACCACTATCCCTTGATAAAAAAACCGGTGATAACACACATACACACACACCTTTGCTATGTTCACTTGTGACCTCAATGTCTCACTTTTGCACCATTAATGGCCATGTGCACATTCCATTCATAGACCTTTCATGAGAATGACTCCCAATTCTCATGAGGGGCGGCATAACCCCTAGGTCTATATAAGTAGAACTCTTACAATATTTTGTTACCCTAAAATACATGTCTTTAATTTTCAAGACTGAGTTTTATTAAAAAAAATCTTTCGGTTTTAACAATCATTTGGTAACACTCTAGTACTCATATCTCAGATGGGACATAATTTTGAGTACTACTATTATTCACTTGATTCACTTGTTATTACCTATTCAACCTAATACTAGTTTGGTCACTAGTATTAAGATAGGTTACCATCTGTTGACGCCGTTTTTTATCAACTTAAATTGTAGAGAAATTAAACAATTAAACAATGAAGTGAATGAATGATGAAGAAGAAAAACAAGAGGATTTTTACGTGGTTCAGCAGTTAATCTGCCTAGTCCACGGTCTATATTATTAAGACTTGGGAGTTTTCTGGAAATTCTTCAGAGATGAATTACCTAGAGTTTTCTCTCAAGAAATCAGAAATCGGTCCTCTACAAGTGGTAATTCCTTATCTATTTATAGAGAAGGTTGCAGAATTCATTCCCACATATTTCGGAAGATATTCTGTAAATCAATTGAAATAATGATATTAAATGCATTATCTCCTATATACACGGAAACGTCCCATGAAGATCGGGAATGGATAACAGATTAAATGATATCCCTTAAATATTGGGATTACACAACAATAAACATGTTCACACGTAATGGGCTATCCCAGGTGATTCATCAGGTCTTCGAGAACAGCAATCGACATTGAGCTTGTCAAGACTTATGGGTCAATCACGAACTTGTCATCCAACTTCACGCTATGCTCGGGATAGGTAGGTGCTGACGTGGCTGTCACACCCGAGCTTACACTTCCCGAGCCCGGGCTATCTCGCTTGAAGGCAATTGATGAAAAATATATTTAAGTGTCATACCATTGCCCATCACGAGCTCAAAGAACATTCCAGGTTATATATCCTCGAGGTCATTGTTTTACTTCAGAGGTTTTACAGCTGGACCATATGATGTTTTTGTACATTTCGAGCTCACACCTGATAAGCCCAGTTTTCAGGGTCATAACCTCTTATCTCGAAATCTGGGTGTAACATTTTGCCCCCTCAAAAGTATCAGTTCGAATCTTATGAGAAGAAAACTTTTGAACTACCCCTCTTGGAAATTGTACCATCAATTGCACTCGAGTGTGGACACGCGTTAGCCAGGTATTGACTAATCAAAGTACTTGAGTTCCTTGGTATCATGCCCACGTCCATTCGCCTGCCAACTTTATGGCGCCATCCTTTCATTTGTTCCTGACCGTCAGATCGGATACAAGATCTGGCTAACAGTTCAGATAAGCCCAACCTTTGGCCTTCTTTTGGGATATATATATAGCCTCTCATTTCTTCTCCTTCTTCACTTTCGTTTTCAAACTTTCAGAGAGAAAAAAGAAAAACCAGAACCCAAATATCGTCTTGCCCTTGCATGTTCTCCAAATCTAGAAAGCAAAAATCTCTTGGCGTCTACGACTCCGTGAAAGCTTTCCTGCAACCACTTCTTCGATCGTCAATTTCTTTGTACCCACCAGCTACATTGTGTAAGTATCTGTTCTTAGCCTCATATGTTTGTGTATATATTTTGCTTTTCCATGCACGTTTTTGTTATTGTTACACTTTGTTATTTAGATTTCAGATATCATATCGTGTAGACCAAGAAACAGGGTATAGAATTAGGGTTTTCAAATTGCATGTTTCCCAATAATATCACTTTTTTAGTAACCGCCAACTTTTTCGCTGAAAATTCGGGCTCCTAAAAAATAAATCCGCCTTCCCCCCTTTTCGTGGAATACACACTCCGAGCCTAATCTCGTTCTTTGGATCAAGCTTGTTCCATAGTCTCGATCATTCGAGCTTAGACCGTCTTGATTTTTATTCTTAATCTCTTGTTCGTCTGGCCCTCACCATTTTGCTCTCTTGCTAGATGCCGCAGAATTTGGAAAAGCGGTGGGGGTCAATACTTGCGATTCCTTACTCACAGACAACTCCAAGTCTGGAGTCACCCTTTTCTCAGAACCAGCGCCTGATTTGCGAGCACGAACTAAGTTGTGAGCAAGAAGACACCCGAGCTCACTTTCGACGCCAAATTGACGAGGTCGAAGAGAAGAAAAGGAAGAAACTTAGGGTCACCATCTACCCAGATCCAGACCCCGAGCCTAGACCAATCCCCATCGATCCCACTCTTAAAGTGACGATCGCATTCAAACCGGGTGATCTCCAATTTTCACTGATGGGAGAACCATTAAATCCCCCATCTACTTCGTAGCCAACCACTATTCCCACCTTAAGGGGGGAATTTTTTGAGGCCGAGCATTATTGGAGCTCGATTTCTTCACTAGGGCTGATCTCTGACATCTTGGACCTCCACGGAATTGGACTATCAGGCTCGCTGAGGTGTCGAGCTCCAACCTCCCACAAGTGAAGCTGTTGCGCCCCGGGAGATGGTAATCCCGACAGTAAGTTGAAATATGCGACTTGGAGCCATGAGCACTTGAGGGCAGGAGCCTTGTTGCCCTTGAAGTCCTTTTTCAAGGACTTTTTGGATTTTTTCGGGCTCGCTCCATTCCAACTCAACACTAATTCATATAGGGTTTTGTTAGCCCTGAGGTCGCTTTACCATGACCTAAAGTGGGAAGGACCTTCACCAAAAGAGATTTTGTATCTCTTTTGTTTGAAAAGCAACCCCTCCCGAGCTCGGGGAGAAGATGGCTTCTATTACCTCTCGAGCTATCCCTGGGAGAAGAAAATCTTTGAAGACCTGCCGAACCATCCCCCTAACTTCAAACTCGCGTTCTTCTAGACGGACGGCCTAAACCCCTCCAGATATTACTCTTTCAGGCGAATCTGTAAGTATATGATCCTTTTCTTTTCATGCTCAAATTTGTTTTTTAAGCTCGGACAACTCATAACATTCAATTTTCAGCCAACTACCACCACCCTAATCCCACGGACAAGATGAAGGAGCATAAGGTAGCCTTGCTCCAACTCCCCTACGATAGGCGCTCCATGTCTTATCTTCTTCATGAAGATAAGCTTCGAGCCTGTGGTCTCCTAGAGAAGGATTAATCCACAAATGACTGGTCCAACAAGAAGTACACCAATTAGGAGTTCGTGCCTCTTCCAAGCGGCATCCTTCCTCCGAGGAGAAGCTCTAAGGCACGATCCCTAGCTCGCCGTCCAAGGAGTCTGTGCTCGGGGAACGATGCCAATGACGACGCTTCGAGCTCGAGAAATAGAGGTACGGTCATCCTTAGTTCGGCTTTATGGTCTCCCTCGCTACATAAGCATAAGCCCGATACCTTAATCTTGTGTGAAGATGATAGGAACCACTTTTATGTATGGTCATGGGTAGATGAGAGGGTTCATAGGTTTGATAGTTGGCTAGGGAACTATGATACTATGTATAGTCTGAACGAGGTCTGGGATGGAATAATTGTCCAATATGGGACGAATGATTATAGGGACCTGTCAAGGTTGACCTCCACTAATAGGGAAGGGACTCCCTCTGCCTCTTCCGAAGATGGGGGAATTACATGATCGCCAAGCACGAGCTCGGGGGAGAGTTCCAGTTAGGTTCCTCATTACTTGTCCTTTTATTCCTTGACTATCTATATTATGCTTATTGAGATCGTCTTCTAATGTGATTTGGTGGTGCAGGTACCATGGACTCCGATCTCGATACTGTGCTCGCGAGTGATGAGGGGGCCAAGAGGAGTAGGTGCCCGAGAGCCTCGCAAAAGTAAGATCGGCCTGCCAAGGTCCTTAAGAGGACCAAGAAGACTCCTCCTCCCCCAGCTCCCACGGTTACGAGCCCAGCCGTGGATCCGACTCCTCAGGTCGAAGCGTCCACCACAGGTGTTCCCTCTTTTCCTCCTCCGATCATGATCCGCTCAACGCTCGACCCACCTTCGAAGAAGCCCTCGGCCTCCAAAACACACTTGTTCTCAATTTCTACTCATGTTGATGAGTATGTTGTCCATAATGCTTCCAGGACTCATGGGGCCACACTTGGCTCGGACGTCTTGTCTCGGGTAGGCTAGAGCATCAGCAGCTTCGAGGCTCCCCAGTGGCAGTTTTTGAACAATGCTCGGGACTTCAACACTCTTTACGACAAGAGTGTCGAGTTCGCTTCTGCGGTACCCTCTCTCACCTTATTATTTGTTGTAATTGTTCTTAATGTATGTTCTAACTTGATTTATTTATTTTTCAGTCTCTGTCTGCCTTTGCTCAGCTTAATTATTGTTATATTATTTTATAATATAATGTAATATTATATTATATTATAATATAATGTTTTAGATTAAATAAATGTGACAAAGAGTATCACATATTGTAACATATAATAGAGAGTTACAATATTTAGATATATGAGATATATCCAAATAATGTAACATATTTTGGTGTTGCAAATTTGTAACTTCCAAATATTACCCTTTATTGTGTAAATTTGGTGTTACACAATATTGAGATGAATTTCATAAAGTCATATGTGAAATGGCTGTTAGAGATATGATTTTAACCCCAATAATGTGTTTTGGGAGTTACAAAATTATTTGGGAGGGTTTGGAACCGTTTGGAAAAACAACACATTTTTAAGTGCTGAAAATGGTCAGTGGCCACGGCCAGTGGGACAGAGAGTAGTGGCCGCGGCCACTAATGTCTCTGGCCGCGGCCACAAGCCAAAACTGACCATTTTTTCAGTTTTTTTCAATCTTTGTTGAACGGCTCAAAAAACCAAAATAACTCCCAAATCTCATTTTTGATTCCATATTAATCCAACTAAGCATTGGTAACAGTCATGGGGGTTGGTGTCTCTAAACTTTATAAATAGGAGCCTATAGCTCACTTGAAAGACACAACATTTCTATCCATTAGAGCACTTGGCTAAAAACACCTTGAGGCTTGATGATTCCTTAAAGCATTTCCAAAATTTGAGAGAGATCCCTTAGTGCTTGAGTTAGGGGGAAATAAGCTTTTGGACAAAGGTTTCAAACCTTGTTCAAGTTGGTGATCCCCAACACTCTTCACTTTGGTTGTGTGAGTGAGAGTATCTTATTATTTTGTTCTTGTTCTTATTTTCTTCTATTGTTTTTCTTCTTATCATTCTTGTTATATTTACTTGTATCATTGCTTAAGAGTTGTAATCTCATCTACATCTTTCTTTCTACTACCTCAAGTTTATTTGTATCTTTTTGTCAAAAGTTGTATTTTCTATTTCAATCCTCTTCTTCTTCTTTCTCTATATTTATTTGTACTTTCAGTCATTGAGTTGTAACCTTATTTAATCAATCTATATTTATTTGTAATATATTGCCTAGAGTTGTAATATTCTTACCTAATCTATTTTTTTCCTAACATTCAAAAGCTTACCCTTGTTTGTTTCAATGGAAGGTGAGACCATCAAAATCATGAATCAAGACCTAGTGAGGTTGGATACGTTTGATGGGTCCAATTTCACTAGGTGGCAAGACAAGGTGAGATTCCTTTTGACCACTCTCAAAATCGCATACATTATAGAATCCACTCTAGAACCTCTCCCAATGCCATCTGACAAGGACACCCCGAAGGAGGTGGAGAAAAGAAGGAAGAGGGAGGAGGAAAATCTCCTTTGTAGGGGTCATATCCTCAATGCCCTTTCTGATAGGCTCTATGACCTCTACACCGAGACCAAATCGGTCAAGGAGATATGGGATGCACTTGAGAAAAAGTTCAAGGCGGAAGAGGAAGGTACCAAAAAGTTTTTGATATCTCAATATTTTGATTTCAAATTTTTTGGTGATAAACCTATTCTTCCTCAAATTCATGAATTGCAAATAATTGTTAACAAAATGAAAGTTCTAAAGATTGAGCTTCCTAAGGCCTTTCAAGTTGGTGCTATAGTGGCTAAATTACCACCAACTTGGAAGAGCTATAGGAAAAGAATCCTTCATAAAAATGAGGATTATTCTTTGGAGGAAATCCAAAAGCATATTCGAATCGAAGAGGAATCGATATGTAGAGATAAACTTGTGGAGGGGTCTAATGGAGAGACTTCCAAAGCAAATGTTGTGTCACAACCAAAACATCCCAAAAACAAAGGGAAAAAGGGTAACGAGAAACCTTTGGGTCCAAAAACCAACCAAAACAAGTTTAAGGGCGAGAAGGTCCTTGCTTTGTGTGTGGGAAAAATGGTCACTATGCTAGAGAGTGTAGGCATAGAAAAGACCAACAAGGACCTAAGGTGAACGCAACTCAAGAGGAAAACATAGTTGCTACCCTTAGTGAGGTGAATGCGGTCAAAGGCAAGGTGAAAGGGTGGTGGTATGATACATGTGCCACCATCCATGTCACCTATGACAAATCATTGTTCAAGACCTTTGAAGAGTCAAAGGGCAACCATGAGATTCAAATGGGCAATGAGGGAAAATCCAAGGTACTTTGCAAAGGTACCATTGAAGTCTTTTTCACCTCCGGCAAGAAAGTTACATTAGTGAATGTACTTTATGTTCCCGAAATGAGTAGAAACTTGGTAAGTGGTGATTTGCTTGGCAAGCCCAGCATTAAAGCCCCGGTATACTTATACTTACCAAATCAAATGTATTTTTGGGAAAAGGGTACTCTTGTGAGGGTATGGTTAAATTGTGCACCAATTATGTAACTTTCAATGTTATCAATAAAAATGCTAATTCCGCCTATATTGTTGAGTATGATTCTTTATTTTTGTGGCATCTTAGACTATCCATAGTGATCTTTATGAATTAAATGGTGTTTTAACTAGAGGTGGCAAAAGGTATTTTCTTACTTTTATAGATGATTTTAGTAGATATACCTATGTGTTTCTTTTAAAGCATGAAGATGAAACTTTTGATGCTTTTAAATTGTATAAATTAGAAGTTGAAAATCAACTAAATAAAAAGATTAAGGTGCTAAGAAGTGATAGAGGAGGAGAGTACTTTTCTAATGAATTCAATACATTTTGTGAAGAAAATGGTATAATTCATGAGTGCACTGCACCTTATACACCACAACACAATGGTGTTGCCGAAAGGAAAAATAGGACTTATCTAGAGATGATAAATTCTATGTTGGTGTTTTCAAAGTTGAACTTCAACTTATGGGGTGAAGCGCTTTTAACCGCTTGTCACATTCTTAATCGAATACCGATGAAGAAAAATGAGATATCTCCATATGAGTTATGGAAAGGAAGAAAACCCAACATAGGGTACTTCAAAGTGTGGGGGTGTCTTGCATATTACAAGAAAAACGAACCTAATAGAACAAAGTTAGGTTAAAGAGCCATAAAGTGTGCTTTTGTTGGTTATGCCAACAATAGTAAAGCTTATAGGCTATTAGACTTAAGAGTCTAATATTGTGATTGAATCTAGAGAAGTTGAATTTTTTGAGAATATGTTATGTGACAACAATTCTCAAGCTTAAACATCTCTAAAGGAAAAAAATTTATATGAGAACAATTCTCAAGCTTCTACATCCAAAGTTGATTCTTAAGAGGAGAATTCTCAAAAGGATGTAAAACAACCCTTTGAACCTAGAAGAAGTCAAAGGCTTAAAAATCATAAAAGTCTAGTAGTGGATGAGATAGATTCTCAACGAATTTCATTCTTCATGGTAGAAGGAAATAGAGAGGAAGTCATTAGGAAAATTCCTGTTGTACTTCTCGTTGAGGATGATCCTAAGACTTATAGAGAAGCTATGTAATAGAGAGATAGTGCATTTTGGAAAGAAGCCATCAATGATGAGATGGATTCCATTCTTTCCAATAACACTTGGGAATTGGTAGACCTCCCACTGGGGTTTAAGCCAATTGGGTGTAAGTGGGTATTTAGGAGAAAATACCACACTGACGGCACTATCCAAACCTTTAAAGCTAGATTAGTAGCTAAAGGGTTTAGGCAAAAAGAGGGTATCAATTATTTCGATACTTATGCGCGTGTTGCAAGAACAACTTCTATAAGAATGTTGTTCTCTTTAGCTATCATACACAACTTGTATGTTCATCAAATGGATGTCAAAACGGCATTCCTTAATGGTGACCTCAATGAGGAGGTCTATAGGGAACAAACCGAAGGGTTTGTCCTACCAAAATATGAACATAAAGTTTGTAGACTTGTAAAATCCTTCTACGGATTGAAAACAAGCTCCTAAGCAATGGCATGAGAAATTTGATCAAGCCATCATGTCTAATGGGTTTAGACATAATAATGGAGACAAGTGTTTGTATTCCAAAACTTGTAAGGGATATGTGATCATTGTTTGCTTATATGTGGATGACATGCTTATTCTAAGGAATAGCATGAAAGGGATAAAAGAAACGAAGAAGTTTCTATCATCAACCTTCAAGATGAAAGATCTTGGAGAAGTTGACCCCATACTAGGTATCAAAGTAAAGAAACATAGAGGGGGTTTTGCGTTAGGGCAAGCCCACTATGTTGAGAAAGTATTGAACAAATTTAACCATCTCAAGGTTAAAGATGCCAATACTCCATTCGATCATAGTGTAAAACTAGAGAGGAATGAAGGAAGAGCGGTGGCTCAATTGGAGTATTGTAGTGTTATAGGGAGTCTAATGTACGCTGCCCAATGTACTAGACTCGATATAGAATTTGCAGTAAGTAAACTTAGTAGGTTTATAAGTAATCCAAGTGTGGATCACTGGAAGGAAATTGGAAGAATCCTAGGCTATCTCAAGAAAACCAAAG